>NC_066613.1:20702500-21327500 GCF_025231255.1 Drosophila biarmipes | reverse complement strand
ATTACTAAAGATACACAATTTGTAGAGAATAATCTTGTTTAGCTACAATATATTTTAGGGAATAAAGAAAAACTTGTAAAAATAGTTTTTTTAGTCATTTGAAAACAAAATGTCATTTTTAAACTGGTGTTCTTATTATTCTCTTTCAATTTTATAATTAAAAGTAAAGATATAATTGCTTTGGGCTAGGGTATTTTATGGCTTTGACTATTAAAAGTAGTTTTAATCTATGGGTTTTCCATCTCACGTGCCAACCGTTAGGTATTTTAAGCCAGCTTTTTTGCTCCTTCCTAAACCAAGCATGACCAGCATCCAGGTAAACTTTGACACTAACTTTGGAGAAAGGAAAATAAATTTAAAAAACTACACTCAGTTAGCCAGAGCTTCGTTAAACTGTTTTCCAAATTTGAATACTTTTCTTTGCAATTTTACAAAAAGAAATAATTCCTGGTTTACTATAAAATATAATGAGCATATAAATATCAAGCATATATCATCAATTAGAAGGACTGGCAAGCTCAGGTCGAGATGGTTGACCACCCCAGATACAATTTTTATTTCCCAGCTCCACAGCCGGACGTCAACTGCACCAAGTCATTGATTAGCATCGGTCAATTTACAAAGGAAAGCTTTCAAAGATGCCCGGCACCCCACCCCGGGCCACATGAAAACGGGCTAATTTCCGAAAGCTGGATGCAGACCCTGGCCTTGTGCTTATGCAAACCGAAATCGGCTTCCCAAGCATTACAATCAATTATGCATTGGCTTAAATCATCGCATATGTGATTTACATACACACACCCAAGGCGGGCAAACCCGAGACCGAGCACATCCACCCACCCGGAGACATTGGAAGTCAACGGAAGGCACTGGGGCCACTGGGTCCTCCACTTCGAAGGCCCCTTCGTCCTTTGGCAAGCGCGCTACGTATGCAGCTCAAGTGAATTAAATTGGTTTCCAGCTGGTCTGTGCTATTAGTTGTAATTGATTCTTGAAATAATTTATTTTATGGCTTTTTGTCGCCAACCGCCTCCGGCTGACGACTCTCTTCACGATCCCTAACTGAAGTTGAAAGTTCGGCAAATTGCATATAATCGGGATTTCCTGTCAATGTCAATGGCTTAAATTAATTAGAATGGGTTTAACCCCTTCACTTTGAAATACACTGATTGGAGATTTTATGAAAGAATTAAAGTAGGTTTATATTTTTCATTTATTTAGATATTAATTAAATTAATTAGTCTACATTTAACAAGTTTACCGTATTTGATTTACACTGATGGGTATTTTTTAATTATCCTTCAGAGCGTATCAAATACTTTTGTATTGTTGTTAATACTTATTTTATCTATAGATACCATATTAGTTCTTAAGAGGAACACCCTTTTAAAAGTGTATTGACTTTTAAATCTTTATAAAATATATGTTTCGACCCTATTTCGGAATATTTTAGCTTCTTTGCTTATTTCCCGGACTACCCCACTTATTGTTTAAGATCTCTTCTGCAGGGGGGCAATAGCAAACCTATTCCGCCGAGTGTATTTACTGGTTGTACCCTGATGGCCGCTGCATTATGTATTCGCCACTCTGCAGCCATTTGCCACCATTCCTAGTTCTTGGCCAACCTCGCTGGCATTATTAAAAATTCGCTTCTTGCATAAGCGACTACTTGTCGGTGGCACCTCTTACTGCTTCCATCCTGTTGGAATCTTGCTCATTGCTAATTCCACGAAATCGAACCATCATAAAAGCTTGATGCTCTGCTCCCCGATTTCCTACCCCTCCCTCTTAGCATATTTTTAAGTTTTTCGAGCCGTTCCAATGCCACTTTCTTGCCCACTTTTGGTGGCCAAAAGTGTATAGACGTTGCAGCGGCGGAGGACAACGAGGCTGGCGATGTGGGTGCGACTGGGGTTCAGGGTGGAGGCGGTAGTGCCAATGATGGGTTCTGTGTTGGGGCCGAAATTTATTTATAAGACTGCTGTGTTCATGAATATTTTGTTTTCCGCCGGCCACTCCCGACTCCGCCCTCCTCTTCTGGGGCTTCCTCTATTTTTCTTCCGCTCAGTTTCGGTAGCTTCAGTCTTTTCGCTGCTTTTGGTTCGCATGGAGTAGTTAAGACTTATCAAATTTACAAGGTGCCACTGAATTTTCTGCCACTGGGGCATTGTTTTCGGTATTAACTCATTAAAAAATATTTAATTTTAGCAACTTAGAAAAATCTTCAACTCAGAGTTACAAAAGTATTAAGATTCCGTGAGCACCTTTAAAATTACGCTAGTTAAATGAGTGAAAATTTCAAGAAAATTTGTTTCGAAATCTTTTCAAAAGTATCTGAAAACGAGAACATGGCCGTCGGCTTTATTCTAGCATTTCTATTTTTCGGTTCAAAAATTTCAATTTGTGTTAACTAGTCGACTCATTCAGTTCGTCCCTGTCCTCCACCATGCTGTGGCAAACCCTTTTCCTGTCCTGGCAGACAGACAGCCACGCCAAAGTTATCCTTTCACCATTGTTGTAGTCATTGGCTGGCGCGTCCTTGGCTGATGATTTGATTTTTCCCGGCCTGTTAGTGGGCGTAACAGACCCGCAGACCATTCCGCCCATTGCCATTTTCCCCGACTTTCCGCAAGTCTATCGCATGTGAAAATTTGGCGGATGTCATGTTTGCCCTTGCCTCTGTTTTGTTTTGCTCATGCTGAAGAAGGTAATATTTTAATGCATTTAAACGACTGTCAAGTGGCACACACACGCCAACTTGGCTATGATTCCTTTCCTCAGTGGCCATACGATCTGCTATTTGTTTCCTGTTTTCGAGCCTCCCCAAAAAGTTGTAAAAGTCGCGAAAATTCACGTAAAGGACACTCCACAAATTCTGTGGGAAAGGAGATAGGCAATTGCGCAGCATATGTGCGAGGACTCTTTTTGTCTGGGGGCCCACAAAAACTGAACCAACTTAAATTTCATCAACAATTTTATAGTAATGTAAAGTTTCTTTCTCTTCATAAAATTAAAGATGGTTTCAGAACTTTGTATTGGTGTTCAGACAATGGAATTCCCCTTTAAAGCTTCATTTTAAAATTTTTATTGCCACGATTAATTTAAAATTACAGTTCGGTTATTCCTACAATAAACAGAATGCGTTTTACTGTCATAATTGTTAATTTTTGGCATAAAGACCAATTAATTTCTTTCCTTTGATAACGGTCAAGCCGATCCTTTTGTTTTTACATTTTATTATGGACATTAAACATATATAAATCTTGTTTTTCTTTTTGTAGAGCAATTGTTGTTGTTCACGGTGTCTGCGGTTCCAATCTGGAATGGCTTAAAATATGCAATTAATTGCAATTGTCGCCCGGCAGTTTGAAGCCTTCATTGGATGTCAATGTTTACCTTTCCAGGGAATGTGCACAGGCAGCATCATTATTTTTCCATATGAGTATAATTAAATTGCTCAATTTCGCAGGCGACAGTATGCTGGAATGGAATGCGTATGAATATTCTGACAAAAATAAAAACGCTAGTCCTGGAAAAAATGTGTCGCGATCCTGAAAGAATTTAATCCATCTTAAAAATGAATACACAGAAACAAGTTCACAGAGGTATCCAACGTCCAAATCGGTATCCAAAAACTCAAGTTATGGAACCTAGAAGTTCGGTTTTTGGCTCCCATACTGAAACCATAGGAATTACTGTAAAATCGAACATGAAAATGGGCTAAAATTAAGACCCTCTCCTAAAAGTGTAAATTTAATGTAGAATATTAGAGAATTGAATCACAAATTCACAGAGGTATCCAACGTCCAAATCGGTATCCAATAACTTATGTTATGGAACCTAGAAGTTCGGTTTTTGGCTCCCATACTAAAACCATGGGAATTACTGAAAAATCGAACATGAAAATGGGCTAAAATTTTGACCCTCTTCAAAAACTAAAATTTCAATGTAGACTATTAGGGAATTCAACCACAAATTCATAGAGGTATCCCACGCTTGAATCGGGATCCAATAACTCAAGTTATGGAACCTAGAAGTTCGGTTTTTGGCTCCTATACTGAAAGCCATTGGAATTACGTAAAAAATTGAACATGAAAATGGGCTAAAATTTTGACCCTCTTCAAAAAGTAAAATTTTAATGTAGACTATTAGAAAATTCAACCACAAATTCATAGAGGTATCCCACGCTTGAATCGGGATCGAATAACTCAAGTTATGGAACCTAGAAGTTCGGTTTTTGGCTCCTATACTGAAAGCCATTGGAATTACGTAAAAAATTGAACATGAAAATGGGCTAAAATTTTGACCCTCTTCAAAAAGTAAAATTTGAATGTAGACTATTAGGAAATTCAACCACAAATTCATAGAGGTATCCCACGTCCAAATCGGAAACCAACAACCAAAGTTATGGAACCTAGAAGATTGGTTTTTGGCTCCCATACTGGAAGCCATTGGAATCACGGAAAAATCGAACATGAAATGGGCTTAAATTTTGACCCTCTCTTAAAAGTAAAATTTGAATGTAGAATGTTAGAGAATTCAACCACGAATCCAGAAAGGTATACCACCTAACTATCGGGGTGCCAAAACTCAAGTTATAGAATGTATAATGCAGATATTCGTTCCCCTACTTTTGGAATCATGTGAGCTGGTAGCCGGTATTATTGCTATCTCCTTTTATAATTTTACACAAGATAATATATTACTTGACTGTATCAGGTAAGAATAAGTACCCAAAGTTTGGGTTAATTTTGCAATGGCTTTTATGGCATTTTTAGGCCAAGACATCTGTTGGAGATTATTCAACAGGCTTCGGCTTCCAAATCGTACCTGTACCCTTAAAGGTATGGATTTGGGATTTGGGGTTTTCCGCGACCTTTACCTGCGCCCAATGTAGAATAGTTATGCCAATCTACCTGTTTAGATCTATATAAAGCAATGCCCGGATAGTTTCAAATCATTCTGTGTCCAGAGTTTCTCCTTGTCACATCACTTGAAAACATTTTAAGATGACGAATGTCGCAAACGCATCATCTGCTGAAAATTCCTCCGCTGGACAGCCGAAGAATCCCAAGACCAGTACGATGACACCAATTGAGATATCTATTGAGAAATTGCCAAATCTCGCCTCAAACTGGTCCACATTCTTAAGGGACATTACCAATGACCGAAAACTACGAGCCGAACGTATAAATCGCCAGTCCGAAGATGTCATCCAATTTATAAACAGGTTTCCCCTCTTGGAATCTTAAGAAATTCTTCCCGAAACTGAGAAAGAAAAACCAAGTCACCAAAAACATACAATTAAAAATTATATGTAATTAGATTAATGCAAAAACCAATTTTATAAAATAAAGAACATAATTTAACCAATTTAAAACACACAGCATTTAAGGCATGGGAAAGAGCAATATTGTAAATATTGGGCAGTCTTTAGTAGTCTTCAACCATCGGTAAAAAACATTTGTTTGTTTATGCGAGATAAACTTTATGCTCCTCTATCTTCTACCATTTTTCCTTCATCCTACTAAAGGAATTTCATGCGATTTGGTCGAAATATTCCTTCAGAGCTCTGGGTATAGTATAACAAATTCCTCTCTTTATTGTTATTGTTGCTGTCCGTACAGCATACAAAGATTATAATCTTTATGGCCGAAAAACAACTCAAGCGACAAATAACCAATGAAAATGAAAAGCATATGAGCCATGGTGCGGACGTTGCGAGCGGCGATGCGCAGAGTGGGGGAATTTTGTGCACGCCACACAAATTATGTGCTGCCGAATCAACCATTATTTATTGAAATCTAGTGTGCCATAAACATCCTTGTTTTCGTAATCTGAAATTTTAAGGGAATTTATTTTTCCAGTACAGGGCTGGGAGAATTCAATTAGGCTTTGTGCCACGCAGCATTTTCGATTAATTTAACTCCAAAATATAGGAACTACTATTTCGGCAACCTATTTAATGTTATTTTATATAATAAAGTAAATATCATAATAATAAAGTTAACATAATGATTACACCAGGTTATAATATAAGAAATCTTTAATTGAAATCTTTTATAATAGGCCATATTTTTGAAGTATTCATCAGGACTTTCCTTGAAATCATTCTTGATCTACCCATGCACTTTATATTTGACCAAGAGAACAATAGGGTTCCATTTCCCATAGTGAAAGCATGTTGCAGCTGATGCTTCCAGAAACTCCTGCCGATTCTATTTAACTTGATCGAACGAATTGAGCCGAACGCAGTGGGTGCAAAGCCAGCCTGTCATCAAGGCGAGTGTCCTGAATGCACCCTCTCCGTTCAATCCGTTTGTCTTTGTTGCGAAGTCAATGACGTCAGCTCCGTTTATCCTGTGAATTTATTATAAGCACACAAACGTAGTGCACCGGGTATTGTCTCGAAAGGCAGCCGACTGGAGTTCGTTTAAAGGTTTCAAAAATCTTAATCGATTGATGCCCATTTTATCTATGAGTCTCCTCAAATTTAAGCTATAAGGCAATGGGCATTATGCGAAGTCAAATAAAAATTCTCCCCTTTTGTCTTTCAAATTATTTAGCATATCTCTCAAAACCAGGTGCTCTGGAGCAAAGTAAACCAAGCCAAGACAATGCCGAATGCAGGACATAAATTTCGAAACAATACAGGCAAGGCCTAAGGCCGTGGTGGGCACTGAGAAAGCGCTCCTTTATGATTTATGGGAACAGAGGTTCATCGGAATGGCTTTTAATGGCACTCGAATTGCCATCGAGCACAGGAGCGGACCACCCCTGAGTTATAATCTGGCATCGATGTCACTTCGGTGGCTGGCGCTTAACATATGACCATTTGCATAGCGGCTTGCTTCACTCCGCACATTAATTCCCTTATCGCTGACGGGGCTTTCGCTTATTTATATGGAAATAGGCAAATATATTCGAAATTTGGGCTTATATTGCCAAATTAGCAGCGAATATTTATTTATAGCTAATGCCATTTTAAGTTTTATTATTGGAGCGAGCAGCGTATATTTTAAAACATTTTAGTTTATAGCTCTACGTTCTAGTTCTTCAAATTTGCTGAACTCAAAGTTTCATTTCAGATCCAAAAATATTTTAGTTATATTGTGTTGATAAAAATGATTTACATTTTTTAATTTTTTATAAAAAATAATCAAAATCTATTTATGTAAATATGCTAAACAGTTCGATTATAACTTTTGTTCGCGAACTTTACGCAAGGGGACTGCAATTACCTTAAATAATTTATTAAAACACGAAAGACGCATATATAAAAGCGTTGAATTTAAATGTAAGCACAGGACCACGGAAATCCTCAATGGACTCAGAGGAACCCAGTACCCATTAAATAAATAACCGAAAAACTTTTCAGCTTTCATGAATATTAATAAAAGGAGTTCCCAACGAAATCAACTGATGTGACGCGGGAACTCCAGTTGAACGGTTTGGTCAGCTTGGACTAAATGTAATATGTGCATTTAAATTGAGTTTCTTGACAATATCATGGTGGTTCGTCAGGCAGGAAGCAGGTGTGAACAGAAGTATAGTTGATGGTAGAGATATAGTTACAGCAACTTAAATCTTTTTAAAAAAGTTGGTACCTACTGATCTTAGATTTAGGTAAAGACAAAGAAAGGGTATAATAGGTACTCGGCTTTAATATACAGCAATAAAACACTGTCCCTTTCCTGTTATATACGACCTGCAATAAAAAGAAGATAGTCGGGAAAGTTCCATGCATATATCTTAAAACTGCCGGAATAGGTAGGCAAATGTCTCCTTCCCTTGGGAATGAAATTTGTATAGCATCTGAGGGACTTCATGAACCTATTTTAAAAAACCAAATTAAAGTTTATTTTTTCATAATTTGGTAAATCGGTACTACTTCTTATAGAATGGAATTATCTGACTCAACACGAATGTACTGAATGACTTTTGTAAGACCACAATCAACAGTTGCACGCGACAACAGATGGCGAATGATGCAAAACCTGAAGCGAAATGATGAAAGGGGGCCACAGCGAACAAAGGACGATGTTTACAGAGCGACTGGCTCCACACAACTGATTCGCCAGGATGCAGTGGTGAGCATTCGAAACCGCCTCGGAACGATATGGCAAAGGACCGTGAAGAATACCACTTTGGGGCCCAAGCCGAAGCTCTCTTAAATCCACTCTGAAACGAAGTGGAGAGTCCTTGCCAGAGAGAATAGAAATTAAGGAGGGAAATGGTGTTTGCTGCGGGGTAGGATCCGCAGTTGGGGATTTGAATTCGCCGAGAATGGGTTAGCGGAACTATTTTATAGTCTTGTTCTGAAAATTTGTTAATAGCACGTAAGCTGACCATATAGATATAGAAACGGAGAGTGCTCTAAAAAAGAAATGGTTCAAAAATATGTATAACCATTAAAACAAATGCATTCTTACCTCTCTTTCTTTTAATTTGATTTTGTTATGCCTTCGAATCTTTAAAGTGAAGAAAGTAAGAGTTAAGGCAACATTAATATTACCTAGCTAAAAAATGTACCAAATAATTTATTCGAGGAAAATATTGAGAACTATTTTATTCTTTTTTTGTCGATTGCATTTTTCCATTTATAAGGCTGGACTAGAACTTTTCGCCTTGAGGCTTGATGGTTATGTTTTGCACCTGGAATTGTAAGAGAGCTTAAGTTGAATTATATGAGTATAACTTAGTTCCTTCACTAATATCAATTAAGAGATTTGTAATATATTTTAATAATTAAATTGGAAGTTTAAAAACTAACCTGAACATTAGGTGGAGTGCCGATAACCCACAGAACCGCATCGGCGACGTCGTCACTTCGCAGCATGGGCATGTGTTGTTTGACGACATCCTGAATCTGATCCGGAAGGATGTCCGTGTCAACCATGCCGGGACTTACGGTCTACCAAGGCAGTATAAGTAAGACATTGCATTTCAAGGATCTTAGGGTTAACTAACCGAAACCCTAACCGCGGTCTTGTGCCGCTGGAACTCCTGGCGGTAGATCTCGTTCATGGCGCGAAGGGCAAACTTGGTGGCCGGATAGATGTTGAGCGATGGCAGCTGGGGTCCAAGGTTGGGCACCTGGTAACCCGCCACGCTGTTCACAATGACCACGTGACCTTCGGACTCCCGCTTCCTCATCGAATGGAAGGCCTCGCGCACGCAGTAGACGGTGCCCATGATGTTGGTCTCCACGGTGGACCTCATGGCAGCACCATCCTTCCGCTCGCTGAGCTCTCCAGTGCCTATGATGCCGGCATTGCTTACCAGGACGTCCACGCCTCCGAGATTCCGGCCTGTCCAGTCGAAGGCCTTCAACACCTGATCCTCCTGAGTGATATCGCACCTGATTGGATGCAACCGCGACTGCTGTTCGGGACTCAGTTGACTCCGGAGCTGCTCCACCCGCTCCTGTCGCCTGGCCAGGCCCACAACTACCATGCCTGCTCCGATCAGAGCCCGGGTGCAGGCAGCACCAATTCCGGCACTGGCTCCACTAACCACGGCCACTTTGTTGCACCACCGCTCCATGATACCTTTCAACCGGGGTCTAAAAGTCGAGTGACTGGTCGCTGGACTGCTAAACGTTAAAGAACACAACCACCTTATGAAGAAGCCATAGCAAAAACGCACTATTGATTGGTTTGAGTTCGCTCACCTAAGTGGGTCACTTCAAATTACTCCGCTGTTGACATTTGGGAACTACCTAGGATTAGCGATAGAATACCAAACCTTAAGTTCCCATTAAGACTATAAAAATATATATACAATCTTTGCGAAAAAATTGTATGAATTATCTAAATTGTTCTTGGTAAATAAGAAAACATTTTTTAATAATATAGTTATATTTATAGTTATTTACTAAAAGTTTATTCTGCGAAGTTCACAGATACATCTCATCTTAGACGTTGTTTGTGGCCTTCCACTCTTTGACTCGCCTCTGAAGAACCAGCAACCGACTTTTCAGATCTTCAGTTACATTTGGGTTGTTTCTCGCCACTGTTCTGTGTGGTTGAGCCATAGATATTTTCAAAGGATTAAGTCTTTTTCCCGGAGTTGGCCGCTCAATCTTGGTGACACGAGGCTGTTGCTCAGACACGGGCATTTTGAACGGGTTTGGAATCCTAAACATAATTTAGAAATGATTTGCGCGTTTCGAAATTCCCTATAGGTACAGATGATTTATGATATTGTTTATTTGCAAAATATTAAAAAATAAATTTAAAGGACGAGGTTTGAATTAATGAGGTGAAGTGTAAAGCAAAACCTACTTATATTTGTATACACATAATCTTAGGTATGCGGAATAAATGATAGCAGTGAGTTTCGAGTGACTAGAACCACCAGAAGCGATCTCAGCCATATAATTTAATCCAAAAACATTTGAATTCATCAATTACAAAGATAATTTTACAACAACTTGGAGGTCTTGTAAAAAGTTCAACTGGTGGAGTGCTTTTGTTGCTCGTAGGTGCTATTGTCTGAAAACGGTTCCAAATGGCTGGAGATACTGTGATCAAATAAGAGTAACGAACATTGCGCCCCCATCTATGGGTTTCTCTTCTCTCGGTCTCTGTTTTAAAATTTTTTGGTGGATGGACAGTGTTTTCAGTTTTGTTTTGCTAAGCTAAGCGAGACGAGAGCACCTTATAGAGGGGTTCGTAGAGAGTTACCCATGTATTCTCTGTGGTCTCTTACTTTCGCTGCTGTGAACTTGCCACAGAATGTTGCCTCTCGCAGCAGTTCAGTTTAAATTTTACTGTCTACGCTGCCGCATCGCATAGAAGGGAGTTTAAATAAGTGCTTTGGGTGTCGGATGTGGAGCTGTATATATGCACCCACATAATTGAGCATGCAGTGCACTGCCCTTGCAGATCGCTGTCCATGTCGCAATTATTGCATTTCGTCATAACAAATTCGGTTCTAATTTATTTTAAACGACCACGCCCGCTAGGAAATAAACATGGGCTGCTGTTTTAATTATAAGTTGGTGCTCAATCTGTGTAACTTTCTGTTTTTGGTGAGTTAAAGTGAAAGTTTCATAGGTTCCTTCTCTCGAAGTCCTTCTCCTGTGATTCCTGTATGTCATTTTGTATCTTTCAGATATGTGGCTTGCTGCTGATTGCATCGGGCCTGTATATCTTTTCGGATAACAAGCGCATTCTGCTGTCCAGACTTTTGGCTGCCTCCAGCGATCGGCTGAGCTCGCTTCCCCAGCCCTTGCTGTTCTACATAGCCCTGGGCGTGGCCATTGCCGGATTTGTGGCCACTCTGGCCGCGGTCGTGGGTTTCTGGGCCAGCTGCCTGCACACCTACTGCTTCCTGACCATATACTTCCTCAGCGTTGTGGTGCTGCTCTTGACCGAATCGGTCTTGTGCCTGGCCATTACTCTGTGGCCCCATTGCCTGGGCATTAGCCTGGACGAGAGCCAAATGGTGAGATCCCTGCAGGTCAACTATGCCGTTCCTGGGCAGGAGCAGTTCACCAATGCCATGGACTTGGCCCAGGCACGTTTCGGCTGCTGCGGGATGAAGAGCTCCCTGGACTACGACACCTCGTTGTGGCGATTGCAGGGCTATGGACAAAGGAATTGGCCGGTGCCCCTCAGTTGCTGTGTGCTGGAAAATTGGGAACAGCCCTTATCCTTTTTGGACCCCAAGCCGGCCAACGAGTCCATGTGTCAGTCGCTCGAGCGATTATCCTACGAAAGGGAGCGCCACACCGAGTCCTGTCTTCCACATCTGGACAACTGGTACAGGGAACAGTATAGCGTTTTCCTGGGTGCCAGCCTGGTTTTGGCCCTCATCGAGTTTTGCGTCCTGCTGGCAATCATCATGAGCTGCACGGGTCTGGCCACCAAAAGGGCCCGACTCAAGAAACCGCCCCAGGAGAGGAGCGGTCAAAAGGTGAAGTCTCGACAAACGCTGATAGAGAACATTTACGAACCCGAGGTTGAACTCCGGGAAAATTCCAGTCACTGTATCGATGGAGTTTACCTGGGACCAGCTAGCCGTCATGTCAGCAGTGAGGATTTTAAGGATCTGTATATAAAGCCGAGGGACCTGTACAGGCAACATCACTTGGGCTCGGGGAAACCAACTCCTTTAGACCGTCCAACGCAAATGAGAAATTATTTGGTCTGAACTTTTACTTAGCCTGGATTTATTGTAAAGTAATTATAAGCAAATGATATCGCTCAATATTAGTTATTAGGTTCAGTTAGTTGACAGAATAAGTAATCTGTATAAAAGGATTTTATATTTAACTTTTGCGGTTACGGATTCACAAATATTATTATTAGTGTAAAATATTTTATTTATTATTATTTCTCTTTTATGATGCAGCTTTTAAAAAATTAAATGATTAAGCGTACGATCAAAATAAACGTTTTTTTACTGAAACTTATAATAAATAGTTAATTGCGATTTTTTAGAATGTGATAAGGTGCTTGAAACTGTTTTAAGAAAGACATTTTTGAAATAAAAATATTTACCACCTTGAAAAAGGTGGCGCCACCTATGTAGAAAGCAGAAATATGCACTGCTTGCTCCAAGTTGAACTGCTTGAACCGATAACATTTAACGGTCTCGCGGTCCGTTGTAAGTTCAAATCAAAAGACTTGCCTTGGCTTAAATCAGTTCTTTTATAATCCAGCTCTCAAGTTCAATGATATAGTGTATTCTTATGCGTAGTACGTATTCCATTCATATGCTGCGGCTAGACCAGATAATTTGAGTGGCGACGTAACACAGATTGGGTTTCCCCAAGGCAGCTAAGTTTTACCCCCCGTGCGGACCGTCGTAAAGTTATGACATCTGTAGGTCCCGGAAGTGGCACTATCAACCAGGCACTGGCATCGGCTTAAACTTGGCACAGTTATGGTACATTCGCGATGCTAATTTAAGCACAGCAACGCCGATAAGCTGAAGATGGTGGTTTTTTAATTGCGGGCTCTGGATAAGTAGTGGGCTTGACCCTAACTTTTCAGAGTCGTTTGATAAAACAGCGTGGCCACCAGGCTATAAAAGGCGCTCCCCGTCCATTGGCACCATTAGTCGCGATCGCGCTTCGAAATCGTCAAGTTCAGTGGATATAAATAAAAGTCTATAAAGTGAAAAGTGCTTAAAAGTGTTGAAAGTCAGGAACCGGATCTTTTGCAAGGACTACAAGTTCAGCGGCGTCCTGTCAGGAATGGATTACCAGTGCTAACCAATAACAGGATTATCCTGTACACAAAACTCAACATAATACGTACTTATTAGCCAAAGAGAATGGCAAACAAAGTGTTTTTTGCATCCTTGTGGCTGCTTCTTATGTGCTCTGCATGGGCCGAGGAGGGAGACATTATAATGAGTGATCAGGATGACGAGGATATAAAGTGAGTGGTACCGAAGGTGGAAAATGAAGTTCAGTTGATCAATTAATGGAATTTTCAATGTACAATAGTGGATAACCGATTTTAGATTCAAAAGTTTATTACGCTGCCACGTCTAAAAAATTATTTGAGATGGAGTGTGAATATGGGTGAAGCTTTAAATGAAGAAGCTTTAAGTGAAGTGTAAAAACCATTTTTTTATTTGACAGTAAATATTAAAAATAAATTTAAATCAACTCTTTTCTTTCACTTATCTATAATACTTTTTTAAAGGACAACCATAGGTCCCAGTTTTAAATCAATGATCATAAACCACAAAGGACCTCAGTCCATATATGGAATTTACGATCTATTATAATGTTTTATACCCAATGAAATCTAGTACGATTTTTTATTGTAAGTTTATTATAAGTCTTGACTTTTTTTATAAAATACGATTTTTAATTCGTATCCTTATAAATGACAACTTACCAGTTTAATTTTATATAATTGCCTAAATTCGGAATCAAACAGGACTAAGCAAAGGTTTTTTAAAATCAAAAAAACCTAAAATAGCCTTATCAAAAACCAAAAAAGATATGTTTATCAGTGTAAAATTTAGCTCTATGCCCTAATAAATGCATATATTTTTCGCAAATTTAGCCCGCTGGTCCAGGCCGCACCGGAAGCCGTCGATAAGGAGAGCGAACGCGACCAGCGCCACATTAGCTTCAACATCCTCCAAGCCCCCGCAGTTAGGTAATGATAAGTCGGAAGAAAGCGCGATAGTTCGCCAAGTTCAGCGGGGATTATATAACTGGATAACTGGATAATACGTTTTATGTTATAGTGCGAGATACACTTATGGTGGTGGAGGAGGACACGGTGGAGGCGGAGGCGGATATGGTGGCAGTGGCGGATATGGCGGCGCTGGAGGACACGGTGGTGGAGGGTATGGTGGCAGCGCAGGATACGGCGGCAGTGCAGGATATGGGGGCGGTATAAAGACATCTCATTCTGCCGGAGCTGGGTAAGCTGAATCCCCCAATCGGGTAAACTATCTTCAAAATACCAATTCATTACAGTGGCGGATTTCTAAGCAAGACCTTTGGAATATTTGGTATTGGAAAGGGGTAAGTAGCAGCCATGAAAAGGAGACATTCCCTAGTGTTCCGTATCTCCTGTATACAACAGAAATCAGGGAAATTTCTACGGAAATGGAGCACAGTTTCTGGCAGCCTTTGGAAAGTGTTCGGCCATGCAGCTGCCCACCAATGTGCAGTCCGAGTGCCACAACGGGCGCTGCAAGGTCTTCTGCCCAGCTGGCTACAGCTTCGCCCAGGACACCCAGTTCCTGGAGCTGTTCTGCAGCAACGATGGATGGGTCATAGGCAATTCCGTGTACACGGAGGTGCCTCCCTGCCAGGCCCAGTGCCTACCCAGGTGTGAGAACAATGGTATTTGCATCTCCGCCGGAGTGTGCCAGTGTCCGGAGAACTACTACGGACCCCTGTGCCAGCAGAAGAAGGCAATGTGTGCTTCCCTTCCAAAGCCGCCTAAGAACTCCAAGGTCTCTTGCACAAATAAGTGAGTTCTTATACTATTTAGTCCATATCTTTGGGGTCCAAAACCATTTCCTTGTTGCAGTATCTGCAATGCTGTCTGCATGAGAGGCTTCCAGTTCCCAGACGGCAGTGGTATTACCAACATTGAATGCCGCAGCGGCCAGTGGGTTCACACCAAAACGGGGCTGGCCAAGACCCCCGACTGTGCCCGTGGGTAGAGCCACTTAAAAGTTAGGAATCTTCTGATTTAAACCTTATCTTTCAGCTACTTGCACGCCCGCCTGCCAGAATGGAGGACAATGCATTAGCTTCAATGTCTGTGAATGCTCCAAGATGTTCCGGGGAGCCAATTGCCAATATAGTTAGTATACCAACTGTAGTTTTTATAAAAAGTTACGAGAAATTCCCTAAGAGAGCATCTTTATAAAACTTACAAATTTGTATTTTTTCTTTTAATAATTTAATCACTTTTATTCAACATATTATATGTACAGATATTAAAGACTGCAATGTGACTAATACCAACTTTAATGGCAACTATAAGTGTGCCTATGAAATGGAGGAGGCTCGTTGCACATTCAGTTGCCCCCAGGTGCCAGGATTAAAGGTCGAAGGACGCCTGGACATTGAGTACAAGTGTAGCTATCAGCAAGGACAGTATCTTCCTGCGCCACTGCCAAAGTGCATATTTCGTAAGTTTAAATACATTTTTTTATGAATATAATAATATCCTCAATATTGCAGCTGAGGGCTACACCATTCGCTCTACATCATCCATGCATAGTGCAATGCATCAGACAGGGATTTATCAACATGGAATGAGTGGAGAACTGTCTTACGAAATCCAAACCGAACGGGAAAAGCTTTTGGCCTTGCTGGCGAAGTATAGGGATCTGGAAAGAAGAAGTGTAAGTAACAATACATTATAGCTAATGGCCTTGACTTAAGTTACTAAAATCATTATCAGGAATGGTGGTCATCGGAGGAAACGGTGGTCACCATGAGTAGTTATTCCCTCTACCAGAGCAACGACTTGGATGTCGTTATTGACAAGACCCCGCGACCGGCTCTTTGTACTACATGGGGAGGCATTAACATGAAGACCTTCGATGGTCTGGTCTTCAAGTAAGTGCAGGATTATATAACTGAATGATAGGTGTTGTTTAAATAACCTTTTCCCCACAGAGCTCCCCTCTCATGTTCCCACACGCTGGTTACAGACAAGGTTTCTGGCACTTTTGACATTATCCTCAAGGCTTGTCCCTATGGCTCCGGCTATGGTTGCGCCCACACCCTGAAAATCCTATGGCAATCGGTACTGTACACTTTCGAGAATCTAAGTAAGAGTCCATAAACATGGTTGACGATTTGAATAAATTTATATACAAAACTTTTTACAGATGGTACCATGCAGCTGAGCACGCCCACAAAGAAACTACCCATGCCCGTCCAGGTTATGGGCATGAAGGTGATGCCCGTGGCCCAGCATGTCCAGATCGACCTGGAGTCCGTTGGCCTGAAGCTGGACTGGGACCATCATCAGTATGTCGCCGTGCAGGCTGGCCCCCAGATGTGGGGAAAAGTGGGTGGTCTCTGCGGATCTCTGGACGGTGATTTCAACACCGACTTGACCTCCAGGACGGGCAAAAAGCTGGCGACTGTGAAGGCCTTCGCAGATGCCTGGCGCGTCGAGGATCACAGTGAATTGTGCCAGGTGGAAAACAGTGCCGAGCTGGAGTTTGGCATCGACTCCTGTGAGCAAAGCAAGCTCCAAAAGGCTGTCTCCGTCTGCGAGCGTCTATTGGCCAACGAGAAGCTTGGGGATTGCATTAAGCCCTTCAACTATGACGCCTTGATCCGCACCTGCATGGCGGACTACTGCAACTGTGCCAATCGGGAGCATCCGGAGAGCTGCAATTGCGATGCCATCGCCATGCTGGCCAAGGAGTGCGCCTTCAAGGGCATCAAGCTGGAGCATGGATGGCGCAATCTGGAGATATGTCGTAAGTAAACGCAAAAATTATTAAAGAAAACGAAAATATCTTTCCTAATCAATCTATAATATGCTCTTACACTTCCTCAGCCATCAGCTGTGGTTTTGGACGCGTCTATCAGGCATGTGGGCCCAATGTGGAGCCAACCTGCGACTCCGAGCTGGCCATGCCAGCCTCGAAGGGCGCCTGCAACGAGGGCTGCTTCTGTCCAGAAGGAACGGTCCAGTACAAGGAGGCCTGCATCACCCGTGAACTCTGCCCCTGCTCCCTGCGTGGCAAGGAGTTCAAACCAGAGTCGACGGTCAAGAAGAACTGCAACACCTGTACCTGCAAGAATGGTCAGTGGAAATGCACGGAGGATAAATGTGGCGCCCGCTGTGGAGCCATTGGAGATCCGCATTATCAGACGTTCGACGGCAAGCGCTACGATTTCATGGGCAAGTGCTCGTACCATCTGCTGAAGACCGAAAATATGTCCGTGGAGGCGGAGAATGTGGCCTGCTCGGGAGCCGTTTCGGAATCAATGAATTTCGCCGCTCCCGATGACCCGTCGTGCACCAAGTCAGTGACCATCCGATTCATCCTTCGCGATGGAACTCCATCGGTGATCAAGCTGGACCAGGGACTGACCACCGTCGTGAACGACAAGCCAATAGTCAAGTTGCCCAAGATGCTGGGGCTGGGCGAGGTGCTTATCCGTCGGGCGAGCTCCACCTTCCTGACTGTGGAGTTTGCTGATGGCATTCGCGTCTGGTGGGATGGAGTTTCGCGGGTCTATATCGATGCCCCGCCCAGTTTGCGCGGCCAAACGCAGGGTCTGTGCGGAACCTTCAACTCGAACACCCAGGATGACTTCCTAACGCCCGAGGGCGATGTGGAGACGGCCGTGGAGCCTTTCGCCGACAAGTGGCGTACCAAGGACACTTGCGAATTCAAGGCCGAAACCCACCAGGGGCCTCATCCCTGCAGCTTGAGTCCGGAGAAGAAAGCTCAGGCGGAGAAGTTCTGCGACTGGATTCTGCAGGACATCTTTCAGGACTGTCATTTCCTGGTCGAACCGGAGCAGTTCTACGAGGATTGTCTGTACGACACCTGTGCCTGCAAGGACGACCTGTCCAAGTGCTTCTGCCCCATCCTGTCGGCCTACGGCACCGAGTGCATGCGACAGGGCGTTAAGACGGGCTGGCGCATGACGGTCAAGGAATGCGGTGAGTTTTATGAAACTTGGTCCTAAAAAAGTGATATCTTCGCACTTAAATCATGAATAATGGTGTCAATAGCTAGCTATACAACCTAATCCAAAAGCGTAAGGGTATTTTTAAAATATGAATGTCTTTCTCAATGTCTAGTTAGGGTTATAGTTCTCTATCTGTAAGAGAATGATAGCATGGACTTATGAATCCCTTATACTCCTTATCCAGCTGTGAAGTGCCCCATGGGCCAGATCTACGACGAGTGTGGCGACGGTTGCGCCTTGACTTGTGACGATTTACCCAGCAAGGGATCCTGCAAGAGGGAGTGCGTCGAGGGATGTCGCTGTCCCCATGGCGAATACATCAACGAGGAGGGCGAATGTGTGCCCAAACAGAAGTGCCATTGCAATTTCGATGGCATGTCCTTCCGCCCCGGCTACAAAGAGGTGCGACCTGGTCAGAAGTTCCTGGACCTCTGCACCTGTACAGATGGTGTGTGGGACTGCCAGGACGCGGAGCCAGGTGACAAGGATAAATATCCACCCTCATCGGAGCTGCGCTCGAAGTGTGCCAAGCAGCCCTTCGCCGAGTTCACCAAATGCGCGCCCAAGGAGCCGAAAACCTGCAAGAACATGGACAAGTACGTGGCCGATTCGTCGGACTGTCTTCCTGGTTGTGTTTGCATGGAGGGCTATGTCTACGATACCTCCCGCTTGACCTGCGTCCAGCCCTCCAACTGCTCCTGCCACCATGCCGGCAAGAGCTACGATGACGGCGAGAAGATCAAGGAGGACTGCAATCTTTGCGAGTGCCAGGCGGGCAACTGGAAGTGCTCGAAGAATGGCTGCGAGTCCACATGCAGCGTCTGGGGAGATTCCCATTTCACCAGCTTTGATGGTCATGACTTTGACTTCCAGGGGGCCTGCGACTATGTTCTGGCCAAGGGGGTTTTCGACAATGGAGATGGTTTCAGCATTACTATCCAGAATGTTCTATGTGGCACTATGGGTGTGACTTGCTCCAAGTCACTGGAAATCTCCCTGACTGGTCACGCTGAAGAAACGCTGCTTTTAAGCGCGGATTCCGCGTACAGCATCGATCCCAACAAGACGCCTATTAAGAGTAAGTAAATACTACCTCAAAATTTACTTCTAAATTAAATTAAATTTATTACATTTCTCTAGAACTTCGAGATAGTGTGAACTCAAAGGGTCACAACGCCTTCCACATCTACAAAGCTGGAGTCTTCGTAGTGGTGGAAGTAATTCCCCTAAAATTGCAAGTAAAATGGGACGAGGGAACTCGAGTTTATGTTAAGCTGGGCAACGAGTGGCGTCAGAAAGTTAGTGGCTTGTGTGGCAACTACAATGGCAATAGTCTGGATGATATGCAGACTCCCTCGCTGGGACTGGAGACCAGTCCCATGCTCTTTGGCCACGCCTGGAAGCTCCAACCTCATTGCTCGGCTCCGGTGGCCCCCATCGACGCGTGCAAACAGCATCCGGAGCGCGAAACCTGGGCACAGCTGAAGTGCGGGGCACTGAAGTCGGATCTGTTCAAGGAGTGTCATCCCGAGGTTCCCCTGGAGCGTTTCTGGAAGCGCTGCATCTTCGACACCTGTGCCTGCGATCAGGGCGGCGACTGTGAGTGCCTGTGCACCGCGATGGCTGCCTACGCCGATGCCTGTGCCCAGAAGGGCATCAACATTCGCTGGAGGTCCCAGCACTTCTGCCGTGAGTAATTGAGATACGTTTTTTAATTTTGGATTGTCTTCAATACCTTATACTTTACATTTAGCCATGCAATGTGATCCCCACTGCTCGGACTACAAGGCCTGTACTCCGGCCTGTGCTGTGGAGACGTGTGACAACTTCCTTGACCAGGGAATCGCAGAGCGCATGTGCAACCGGGAGAACTGCCTGGAGGGTTGCCACATCAAGCCTTGCGAGGAGGGATTCATCTACCTGAACGACACCTATAGGGAATGTGTACCCAAGGCCGAATGCAAGCCCATTTGCATGGTTAAGGAGGGCAAAACCTTCTACGAGGGTGACATTACCTTCACGGACGCATGTGCCACCTGCCGATGCTCCAAGCGCAAGGAGATTTGCAGCGGAGTAAAGTGCGATGTTCCCCTGACGACCTCGCATCCGGTTCCCCTCATCGAGGGCACCACAGCACCAACTCCTCTGGCCACCCAAAATCAGACCAAGTGCGTCAAGGGATGGACACGATGGTGCGACAAGGATCGGGATACCTCGGACAAGAGTGTGCGGCTGAATGATGAGGAGAAGGTGCCTCGTTACGATCGAATGGAGAATGTCTATGGAACGTGTCTGAAACAGTACATGACCAAGGTGGAGTGCCGGGTGAAGGAAACCCATGAAGCCCCCGAACAAATGGACGAGAATGTGATTTGCAATCTGGAGGAGGGTCTTAGGTGTATTGGCAAGTGCCACGATTACGAATTGCGTGCCTTTTGCCAGTGCGACGAGCAGCCGGTTCCCGAAGAGCCCAAGCCCACGGAGAAACCACAACTCGGCCTGACCTGCGATGCTGCGATCGTGGAGTACAAGGAGTTCCCCGGAGATTGCCACAAGTTCCTGCACTGTCAGCCCAAGGGAGTTGAGGGCGGTTGGATCTACGTGGAACAGACCTGCGGAGAGTACATGATGTTTAACCCCACCATGTTTATTTGTGATCACATAGCCACTGTCACCGAGATCAAGCCCAGCTGCGGCCTGAAACCCAAGCCCCAACCCGAACCGGAACCCATTAGCCAATGTCCTCCTGGCAAGGTAAAGTCGGATTGTGCCAATCAATGTGAACACACCTGTCATTATTACGGCAACATCTTGAAGAAGCGCGGTCTCTGCCAGATCGGCGAGCACTGTAAGCCGGGTTGTGTGGATGAGTTGCGACCAGATTGTCCCAAGCTGGGCAAGTTCTGGCGAGATGAGGACACCTGTGTGCATGCCGATGAGTGTCCCTGTATGGACAAGGCTGAGCACTACGTTCAGCCTCACAAGCCCGTGCTCGGGGAGTTTGAGGTATGCCAGTGCATCGACAATTCCTATACCTGTGTGCCCAACAAACAGGAGCCCGTTCCCGAGGGAGGAGGTAGGTGTCTGCCAAGGAATCATATACCATATCATAGAATTTATGCTGTGTTTCAGATGGTGAAGTGGATGTGATACCTCTGGTTCCCCTTTTGCCTGTTACCCTCACCCCACCTCTACAGTGTGCCCCAGAACGGTGAGAAACTTCTATTTTATCATTATTACAACCGAACTAAGTTATTTTCCCTTTCAGCCTCGTTTACAAGATTGAAAACACTGAGAATTCGGAGCCCGACAGCATCTTCAATGCAAGTTCCCAGCTGGCACCCGAGCACGGCGCGAGAATGGCTCGTCTGACCAGGGATCATCCGAAGGGCAGCTGGTCCCCCAGCATCAACGATCAGATGCAGTATCTGGAACTGAACTTTGGAAAGCCAGAACCCTTCTACGGCGTGATAATGGCTGGCAGTCCTGAGTTCGATAACTACGTTACCCTGTTTAAGGTGAGTCCTTTCTTATAATAAAAAAAATGCATCTTATATTCTATTGGTTCCATTACAGATCCTCCACAGCCATGACGGAATCGCATATCATTACCTGGTGGATGAAACAGAAAAGCCTCAGATGTTCAATGGTCCCTTGGACTCACGGGCTCCAGTGCAGACTCTTTTCAAGATCCCCATCGAGGCGAGCTCCCTTCGCATTTATCCCCTCAAATGGCACGGCTCTATCGCCATGCGTGTGGAGCTGCTGATATGCGGAGATAAGCCGGCACCTCCGCCATTGCCCACTGTTCCAACAACCCCGCCCATAACCGAGAGTCCAGCTAAATTAATCGATCTGGAATGCATCGATCTCATGGGAGTGGATGAGGGTAAGATGCACCAGGACCAGGTGCAATCGAGCAGTTTGTGGCAGCCATCAAATCTGGCAAAGAAATCACAGCTTTTGGAACTGCTAAAGTTGTCAACACCTTTGGCTTGGCGTCCCCTGGCAAACAGTCAAAACGAGTTCATTGAGTTTGATTTCCTGGAGCCACGAAATATTTCTGGATTCGTGACCAAGGGTGGACCGGACGGTTGGGTAACTGGCTACAAGGTGCTGTTCTCGAAGAAGAAACCCACCTGGAACACAGTGCTCTCACCCAACGGACAGCCACGCATCTTCGAAGCCAATATCGATGCTGAGTCTGAGCGCAGACATCATTTCAAGAAGCCCATACTGACGCAGTACATAAAGGTTGTGCCGGCCTACTGGGAGAGGAACATAAATATGCGCATTGAACCCCTGGGATGCTTCTTGCCATACCGTAAGTAAACGCTAAGAGAGGATCTCCTATAAATCCGTCAGAAACTTCTTATAACTTACGACCACTTTCCTCTTTAAAAGAATACTAGAATACTTTTCATCGTTCATCAATTTAACTAAGATTCATATTCTTCTTATCCTCCTGAACAGCTGAAATCCAACGACAAGTTCCTGTGGAAGAGAGCAAGCCAACGAAGTGCAACATCTGTGATGGTGTCTCCACTGCCAGTTCTAGCACCGAGTGCCAGTGCAAGGATCAACAATTCTGGGATGGCAGCAACTGCGTCCAGCACAATCTTTGTCCCTGTGTAGAGAACTATGTCAGCTATCCAATAGGCAGCAAGTTTGAGAACTCTGCCTGCGAGGATTGCGTCTGCGTCCTCGGTGGCCATAAGAACTGCAAGCCCAAGAAGTGCCCGCCCTGTCAGGATCCCAAGTTGCGTCCTGTGATTACCAGCGACTGTTTCTGTAAATGCGAGCCCTGTCCCAAACACCAAAGACTCTGCCCATCCAGTGGGGACTGCATTCCCGAGGTGCTGTGGTGCAACGGAGTTCAGGACTGTGCTGATGACGAGGACTCCAGCTGCAGTGACTCATTCACGGTAGAGCCCGATATCGTTCGCAAAAAGAATGAGAGTGAGTTTAGACTACAAACATTCCAAAAAAACTTTGTAATATACATATATATGCTTCTCCAGCTGAGGTCATCACGTGTCCCGTGCCCTCTTGCCCGCCTCAAATGAAGATCAGAATAACCGAAAAGAAGGCCAGAAAGATGTCCAAGATGTTCACCTTCTCGAAGCAGGTCTCGATAGTGGACGATGGGTTGACCATCACCAAGACCAAGTTCATCTCGTCCAAGGAACAAATTCTGGCCATGCCCAGCCAGGAACTGGACTTCCAACTGGAGGAGCAGTGCGACGAGTTTACCTGTGTGCCCATTCCCAAGATACAAGTGGACAAGAACGAGACAATCACATGCACAGAGCCCAAGTGTCCTGAGAAGTACGATGTGGAGCTGGACATGAGTGCGGCCAAGGTGGGTGACTGCCTGAGGTACACCTGTGTCCTTCGACCCAACAAAGACGATGTGTGTGAGATTAGCGGCAAGAGCTTCACCACCTTCGATGGAACAGTTTTCAAATACGGACCCTGCAGCCACATTCTGGCCCGAGATATTCACAAGAGCAGTTGGTCTATATCGGGTAGGATGTATTACTCAACTTCTTTACTGTCCTACCACTGTGGTCTTCCTTATTTTTCCAGTCCATCAGCAATGTAGCGACGAGACCCGCAAGGTTTGCCACAAGGTGATCACCATCCAGGACACCGAGGCGGGCAACGAGTTGATTCTCCTGCCCCATCTAAAGCTCAAGTTCAATGGCTTTGAGTTCACAGTGCAGCAATTGATCAACTCACCGATTTGCAAGGCTTCCTTCGTGGTTTCCCAGCCCGGCAAGACCCTACTGGCCGTCTCCACTAAGTATGGTTTCTGGGTACAGCTTGATGATATTGGAATCGTCAAGGTTGGCATCTCCTCCAAATTTATGCGCACTGTTGACGGTCTGTGCGGTTACTACAATGGAAACCCCAAGGACGACAAGAGATCGCCGGAGGGAGAAATTATTCCAAACACGGAGAAGTTCGGTGACAGTTGGTATGACAAACGGATTCCCAAGGACCAGTGTGGAGATCTCAAGTGCTCCAGGGAAATGCAGGCTAAGGCTTTGCAGCTATGTAATATCATTCAGTAAGTAATTGGGGATTAATACAATACTCAAGACTGTAAGATATTTAATATATCTGTCCGCTCTTCTCAACAGTCATCCCACCTTTGCTCGGTGCCACAAGGCAGTTAATTACAAGCAGTTCCTCAACAACTACTGCATGGAAGCTGCCTGCAATTGCATGATGGCCAACAACGGGGATCCGGCAGCCTGCAAGTGCAACATCTTGGAGAGCTTTGTGAAGAAGTGCCTCAGCGTGAATCCGCTGGTGCAGCTGACCACTTGGAGAGCCGTCGCCCAGTGCGAGATCAATTGCCCTGCGCCGTTGGTTCACACGGACTGTTACAAGCGACGCTGTGAGCCATCCTGCGATAATGTTCACGGAGATGACTGTCCTGTGCTTCCGGATGCCTGCTTTCCGGGTTGCTATTGTCCAGAGGGAACGGTGCGAAAGGGACCCAACTGCGTGCCCATTTCGGAGTGCAAGGACTGTGTGTGCAATGCTTTGGGTGCCTCCAAGTACATGACCTACGACCGCAAGAGCTTCAGCTTCAATGGAAATTGCACATACCTCCTGTCACGGGATGTGGTACTCCCCGGTGTCCACACTTTCCAGGTGTACGCCACCATGGATGACTGCAAGAAGCTGGGACAACCCACTCCCGTGGAGGGCGGCAGCTGCGCCAAATCCCTGCACATCCTCAATGGTGACCATGTGATTCATGTCCAGCGCGTTCCGGAGAAACCGAAGTCCCTACAGGTCCTGGTCGATGGATTCGAGGTAAAGAAGATACCGTTTAAGGACAGTTGGATTAGCTTGCGACAGGTGGTGGGCAAGGAGTTGGTCCTTTCCCTTCCCGAATCCCACGTGGAGCTGACTGCCTCCTTTGAAGACCTCATCTTCTCCCTGGGCGTTCCAAGTATCAAGTATGGTAGCAAGATGGAGGGACTTTGTGGCGACTGTAATGGCAATGCCGCTAACGATCTTCAGGCTAATCCGGCAAAGAAAAAGGCCGGAGTGGATGTGATCCAAAGCTGGCAGGCAGATGAACCCAAGTTGGGCTTGGTGGAAGAGTGTCTCAGTGAGGATGTGCCCAAGGAGCAGTGCATTCCCCTGCCGCCGGAGAAGGATCCCTGCCTGCAGTTCTACAATGCCGAATTGTTCGGCAAGTGTCCTTTGGCCGTGGATCCCATTTCCTATGTCTCCGCCTGTCAGCAGGACATCTGCAAGCCTGGCAACACCCAGCAAGGAGTCTGCGTGGCCTTGGCTGCCTATGCCAAGGAGTGCAACCAGCATGGAATATGTACCAACTGGAGGAGGCCCCAGCTGTGTCCATTCGAATGCCCCAGCGATATGGTCTACGAGCCATGTGGCTGTGCCAAGAATTGTGACACCATTAAGGCACTGTCCGAATTCGATGCAGTGAGTCTGAAGAGCCAGGCTGTAATACACACCGTGAAGAGTGACGAAATGTGCTTGAGCTCGGAGCGATTTGAGGGCTGTTTCTGTCCCCCTGGAAAGGTAATGGATGGCGGCAAGTGTGTCCCAGAGATAGCCTGCACAAAGTGCGATGACGGAGTGCATTTGCCCAACGACAAATGGCAGAAGGATAAGTGCACCGAATGCCAGTGCGATCAGGGTGGAAAGACCTCTTGTGTGGAGCGGAAGTGCCAGGTGGAGGAGAACATCTGTGCAGAGGGCTACAGGCCGGAGACCATTGTCAGCGTGGAGGAGTGCTGCCCGAGGTATCGATGTGTGCCGGAGACCAAGAACCCGTCCAAGCAGTGCCTGGCTCCTCTGATGCCCATCTGTGGTCCTGGACAGTTCAAAAAACAGAAGATGGATGTTAATGGCTGTGCCCAGTACATATGCGGTAAGTTCGCATCGGCAAGGATTAGTTCCCAATTAAATTATAATTCTTTTACAGAGTGTAAGCCCAAGGATGAGTGTGAGATTGTCCAGCTCCGAGAATTGCTGCCAGGCGAAGTGGTTGTCAAGGTTGAAGAAGGCTGTTGCCCCACTCAGAGCATTGAATGTAGGCCACAGTTGTGCCCCCAACCGCCTGTAAACTGCCAAGAGCGATTCTACGAAGTGAAGACCACCAAGGAAGGCGGTGCCTGTTGCCCCAAACACGCATGTGGTATGGCAGGGATCCTTAATGGTGCACTTTTCTCTCTATAAGAATACCTACCTTATTTTTCAGTACCTCCCAAGGACCTGTGCATTGTGCAATACGAGCTCGAAGAGTCCTCGAAGTTCACCAAGCAGGTGGGTGATAGGTGGACGCATGCCAAGGATGTTTGCAAGCAGGAGTCCTGTTCCTACGGTCCCGATGGCAATGCCCAGGTGATCAGCACCTTGGAGCAGTGCCTCACAGACTGCGCCCCAGGCTTCAGCTATCAGAACTTGGACAAGACCAAGTGCTGCGGCAAATGTGTCCAGACATCTTGCATATTTGAGCAAAAGCTGTATGAAGTCAATGCCATTTGGAAATCTGAGGACAACTGCACTACCTACAGCTGCCTGAAGAAGGATGATCAGTTTTTGGTTACCACCTCAAAGGAGGTGTGTCCAGACGTTGGTAGCTGTCTTTCTCACCTGTTGTACCAAGATGGCTGCTGTCAGCGGTGCAAATTGGAGCCCCTGGTGGAGGATAAATGTAAGTGGAAGGCTTAGTATTTACCTTAGTCGTACTAAATTGTTCTTTATTTCCAGCAACTTGTCTACCTGTTTCTTTGGCTGAGTCACTAACCAAGGAGATTCTCAAGTTCCCTAAGCAAGGACATGGATCCTGCGTTAATGCCGAACCCATTCAAGGCTTTACCGACTGCGAGGGAGCCTGTTCCTCTGGTTCCAAGTACAACACACTCACCGACATGCACGAAAAGTTTTGTACCTGCTGCAGCATTAAGTCCTATCAACCGATCTCAGTGAAAATGATTTGCGAGGATGGCCACACGTTTACTCAGAAGGTACGTCTGGAGGTCTGTTAAAAATTCATTGATTAAATGTAACCAAATTTTATTCCAGCACGAGGTGCCTGCCAACTGCGGATGCTCGCCGTGCTCGGAATTCTCAGATGCCGCGATCGATGTGCGAATGCAGCCGGATGTGCAGTCCCCACTTCTGCGTTTACTCAACAACCATGGGCACTAACTAACGGGAGTGTTATTTAATTAGTTCTAAGCAAAACGAGCATAAAAAATAAAAATTTTAAAAAAATATAGCTGGTTTTAGTAATCCTTAAAAGTATTTTCAACTCGCCAAAAAAATAGTGGCATACTTATGGGCTTCTTGTTTATAAACAATAAACAAAGTGTCAAATTTTTGTAAACAAGTCCTATGTTTCATACAAGTTCTATTAATTTGTCTAATGACCTTAAAGTTTTTTGAATTTTAATGTTGATATTGGCAAACAAAAATATGTATAAATCGATTGAGTAGATCCTCATAAAAAATGTGTAGTTTCATAAATAATTGAACCGGTGTGAAACGATTCACTTTATGATTACAAAAGCCATGTAAAAATTGAAACATCATAAGTTTACAAAATATACGTAACTTTTTAATAACTTTTTTTTAACATAATATACTTAATCAAAACTTTATATATACAGATAACAATGGAAGAAATTCGTGTGGGGCTCCCTACGTTTCTAGATACTAGAAGATACTTGACGAACAGAGTAATGATTATACAGCGTAAAAATATATACGATTAGATTACGGATAAATGGCACTACAGCTAGGCAAATTAAATGTTGGCTCTATAGCTAATCAAATCAAAATGTTGCAGAGAATTTGGAATAGATGGGGTCAATGGGAAAAAGGACACCAAGAGGATCATAGAATAATCTAAATATCCTTGGTGGCTAAAGCTATTTTGTGCCCGGGCGGAGAGGCGTTGGTGGTGGCATTGGCCAACCAGCAGGCACTGCCTCAGACGGACTTGATGAGGCGATCCTGCCGCTCGAAGAGCTTCGTCTTGTTGGCCAGTGTCTCGGAGGCGGTGGCGATGACGCCGCTGGTGGCCGCCATGGCGGCGGAGGCGGCACTGGCCAGCCGATCCTGCATCACGGCGGTCAGGCACTCCCGGAAGGCCAGGAGGAACTCGTCGGCGTTTTCCCGGCTGAAGCACATGGGTGGCTTTAGCTTGATCACGTTGTCGTTGGGACCATCGGAGGAGACGAGCACGCGGTGCAGCTGCTTCATCCGGTTGACCACCCAGTGGGCGGCCTTCTTGTCCGGAATCCGCTCCTCTCGCTCCTGCACCAACTCGATGCCCACGAAGAGTCCTGCGCCGCGTACATCACCAACGCACTCAAAGTCCTGCTTCAGCCGGTTGCACTCCTCCAAGAGATAGTCTCCCACGACCAGGGCATTCTGCTGCAGACCCTCCTGATCAATGACACGCATCACGGCATTGGCGATCGCACAGGAAACCGGATTGCCTCCATAGGTGTTGAAGTAGGCCACTCCGGTGGCGTGGAAGGCCTTGGCGATTTCCGGCGTGGTGACCACCGCGCCCACCGGATGACCATTGCCCATGGGCTTGGCCACGCACACGATGTCGGGGATGACGTTCTGGGTCTCAAAGGCCCAGTAGTGGCTGCCCACGCGTCCGAAACCCACCTGAACCTCATCGGCGATGCAAACGCCACCGGCGGAGCGTACGGCCTCGTAGACAGCCTGGAAATATCCAGCTGGTGGCAAGATCTGGCCACCGCAGCTCTGCAGGCTCTCGGCAATGAAGGCGGCCACGCCCTGGCCCTTGGCCAACTGCTTCTGGCAGATCTCCTCAATGGGCTGGGCGTAAAGGGCGCCCATGTCCGCATCCGGATACATCTTGTCGGTGAACTTGCCGCCATAGATGTCCGGGCAGGGGGCCACATGGACGTAGTCGGGCTTGGTCTCTCCGCCAGGTTGGTTGAACTTGTACGGAGACACCTCCATCACCGACTGCAAGTGACCATGGTAGGCACTGTAAGAAAAAGGAAAATTAGAGATCAGTTAGGTTGCTTAAATAGAATATAATATATTTTATTATTAACGTAAGAAAAGAAACTTACTGGTCGAGAGTAATGACATCCTGCCGCTTAGTAAAGTTACGGGCCAGACGAAGGGCCAGGTCATTGGCCTCTGATCCGGAATTAACGAAGAAGCACACGGACAATGGTTCCGGCATTTTGCTGGTCAGAGTACGGGCACATTGCACCAGCTCATCGTGGAGGAAGCGGTTGTTGGTCGAGATGGTGGCCATCTGCAGGGCTCCAGCTCGCACCACCTCCGGATGACAGTGACCCACTGCAAATAAGAAGGTGAAATGTAAAGTGAAATTAGGTTATTAGAGGATATTAAACATGGTTTATAATTATCTTAGATCTTATCAAATAAATATTAAATAATTTTTAAAATATTCATTCAAATATTTAAAAATTATAAAAATATTTCATTGGACATTTTAGTTTTTAATGTAACAGTCGTTCGAAATTATGATGGTCAAAGTTTAAAATAATCATATTTAGTGTACCCCTAATCAAACTCATGGTGGTGAAAACCCCAAGAAATGATTACTTCGAGTGCCGATAATAAAATCTTATTTATAGATCTGTCAACTGGCGATTAGCATGGGCAAACTTCGCCCACCTAAGTGCCGCCAGTCCTCGGGCGTGCCCTAAAATAAGCGAGTCGCGCACGTGCTGCTCCGCCGCCCACTTAATTGCCCGGCTCTTTGCGCATCGCACCGACTCGGCACCGAAAATAAAACACTCCCAGACAGGCCCGGATCCAATTGGAACGGCGTCACCACCCATAAGTATATCGCTGTTCCGTAGGCCCCGACGGATGGGCGATAAGCCCCGGACCCGGAGCACTCCGCCACCGTCCGCACAGACGCAGAGATTGCGTCGTTTGGGGGTCAGCTAATTCTAATTCTATCGCGTACTCTCGTTAGTAGTACGGGTATTTGGACTTGGACTCACGCCGCCTGATAAGGCGTAGTGCTCGGCGAGCTGGAGATCACGTGAAGTTCACGCGATGCCTTCACGTTTCTAGTTTCCATATCAGTGCCCTGAAGTTAAATGGCTTTGTGATTAGTTTTGCAATGAGCAGTGACCATGGGGTAGTCTTTTGGCTTGGGTTTCACATTTTCTTAAGTGGACAAAGGTACAGTCATGCTGGGAAAGACTAAGTATGAGCCATGAAGTTCAAAGATATAAACTATATTCTTATAAGAATTATTGAAATATTACCTTATATTGAATCTTGACTCGAGTGAAACTAAGTTATTCTTACTAGAAGTTAAAAATATATTTCTTTCCTTTTTATAATCATGAAATAATCTTAAAAATAGGGCATTCCCTAAACGATCTCATTGTTCCTTATAAAGATAGCCCACCTGTCTATCTATCTTTATTCGTTTTCCCCTCCCACTTTTGTGACCCAAAATGTGCGAATTTCCCCAGCATCTGGCGACATTGTCGCCAATCTACAAGTGTTCGCTATGACACGATCACTTCCACTTGCTCTTGCTTTTCTATCGGCTGTTTGTCCGACTTTTCACAGCTCGGGTGTTTTTCCGCCTATCTGCCCAGAATTTTCCACTCGCAATGTGTGCCGAGTGGCACAGCTGATTGCTCAGATCCCGTGGGGTAGGGGCACTACGACAAATATTGGAACTAGACTACGGGCCCAGAGCAATGGACGGACTGTACGCTCCCTCCCCCGGGGCGGCGGCCCCTCCCCCAATTTTCCTGCACTCTGCTTAGCCGCTATCTCGAGTACATTTCCATTCGCACGAGACGTTCACATGTTGCTGCCTCCCGGAGGGCCGGAGCAGAAAAGTAGCACGAGATTACGCGGAACGTGGTTCAAGTTTCATAACAACTTGTTATTCCGATCGTAGATCGTCGACACGTGCACTCGAAGCCTTATCTGGCTTATAGTGCCAGTTTCTGTGTTATGTTATATTATGGGACTGATTTCTTACTTTGTTACTGATGACTTAGGGGTATGGGTATAGCCATAAGTCTTGGAAATATTACGTTCGGTGGGTGGAGTGGCAACTATCAGTCCACAGTTCGAGGTTGAATAAGTTTTGCGAGCGCTGGGGAAATGTGCAAACGCCTAAGTGGGTCATTAAATAGGAGAGAAATATTACGATTAGTTGATGCTTTGGATTAAATTTAGGAGGATCAGTGAGTTCTATATGAAATCTTGTTCAGAATTGAGCTAATTTTGATGTCATACAAATTCTCAACATAAGACAATATGAGCTATATCAATTTTTAACTTTATCTGATTTAAAAATATTTATGATCTATTCTTGCCAAAGTAGTTTACTATACTGTAAACAAAATCAATCACTTGATAACGCTAAAAGGTGCAAACATCATCAGGTGACCATCACTATCACTCAGCTGTAAACAACTTTACCATTTGCCCTCGGCATGATAACCCTTGATGGAATATAGTTTTGGACCCCTTTGATGAGCCCCCATTGGATTTCTACTTCATGATTTTCAGTGCATTCGCAATGCCAATGGCCTCAGCTTATCAAGAAAACTAAATTCATAAATAGCAAGCTTTATAAAAATAGCTGATTAGAATAGATCAGGTGTCCTAAGAATATTACATTACAATGATGGTGAGTTAAGGAAATTTCTGTCGACTCAACCTTGTAGGTGGAAAATTCCGTTGTAGGAAGTGTTTTGGAAAAATACGAAAACAATTTGAGCTCCCTAGATTCCAGAAAGAGCAAATTGTCAAATTGGTTGTCGACGTCAATCCTCGTTGTTGTTGCTATGGCCGGGCCACCGTTGTTGATAAGTTGATATGGTTACACTGGATGCGACTGGGCCCCCCTCGATGAGGTATGTGCTCTCAATATAGTATTTTATACGCAAACGGGCCCGTGGTCATTTGCTATTTTTATGGTTATTGTGATTGTCTTGATGACACTGTTGTTTTAATCACCAGTTATTGCTCTGCGGCTCTGTGTCGGGGCCCGAAATCCAAAATCAGTGCCCAGAGGCCAGGCCCATTATTCCCATGGCAGCATCTAAAACCCGCCGGTGGGCGATGCGATAAGGCTGACTCAGGCGCAGAGGGCTTCTCAATCGGGGCCTGAGCATGCCGCCGACGTCTGGCCCGCCACTCGTTCTATATCTACTTGAGCGGCCAACCTTGAACTTGCTGCCGAATGCGGGAGACCGCCCATTGCTCTTCAAGTGCCCCAATGAGGCAAGCACTTTGCAGCTTTTTTGCCATGTGTGGGGCGTGTGCCGCTGCTAATCAGCATAAACCGAAATAGGATCTGCCAACGAGCAAGTGTCGACGGCCGGACGGTGGGTCCAAAACAAAACGTCATCAGGCCCCGGTTCCGAATTTGCCGCCCAAGCGATAGAGTGACAGACCTTATCAACAATCTTGACGAAACCCTACTGATTTTCACAATTTCCTATGGATCTGTATCGTTTGCGGCGTAACACGTACCATTTTTTTATATTTTTTATATATTTTCTTCTTAAATATATATAAATGGTATGCTTGAAAGATCATCTATTTTAAAGTTTATGTATCAATCAAACATTAACCATATCCTGGTAATACCCATTTTCCCCACAAATTCGTCACATTTTTATTAGTAGTATTATTATTATAACTTATTATTAATATCATTAATACGTGGAGTCACTTACCATGAGCCACATTGTTGATGCAGTCCAGATACCGGGTGCCCTCCTCGTCGAACATATATTGACCTTGGCCGCGTACAATTTTCAGGGGATCAGAGCGATAGAAGAGCTGACAGGCTTGCCTAAAAAAAACATTTGAAATGTATTAACTGGATTACAGTTGGGCTGTGTTCTCCTAATACCGCCCATAAAGTCCCGGGAACAATGTAAAATGCAATGACGTATGTGACACTAGCTACACTATTAACCGGGGCCTATTTCAACAAATCCCAAGTATCAGCCTCAGCTGTGGCCACAATAACTAAGATTATTCCCGTTCCCACTCCCGAATTTAATGGTTATGATATTTGTGTTTGCCAGACAAAAACAAGGCCTCTTGCAGTGTTTGATAAACATTTTATGGTTGACTTTGGGCAAACAAAGAAAACGGGGGTACAGCTGCTAACAATTTAAGGCGGACAAATAAATGCACTTTGATCTTAAGACTGAGACAATTGCAAATCACAATATATTAGGACATTTTAAAGTCTCCTAAAAAGAATACTTATCACTTTCTTGTTCAATTTTCTATTTCACAAATTTAAAACCTATTACACTTCACACTTTATAATCTGTAAAATTTGTTTATCAATATTTAGCTCACGTACTTTGTAGGAGTACAAAGTCATAAAAACAAACCCGAATATGGTTCCTGTTTTTTAATTTTATGAGTTTGTTGAGTTACAAAACTTTCCATGAAATGGGCAAGTGAAAGGTATTATTGGCTCTTTGTGTTTTGGCAATTTAGATAATGTACCCATAATCATTGCTAAATTACAAAGTCCTCATTTGTTGGCCCTAAACCAAGAATAGCTCTCCCATTTTTCCATGTCAAACTTTTTAAATTATTTTCTTACACCTTTCTAATTTCGGTCAGTCTATAAAAATCAATAAAGCCAAAATCTAAAAAAGCCCCACTGCTGCATGTTTGTGTTTTGTACTTTTTGTTTTATTATATCTTTTTTGGGGGGCTGTGGATGGGGCTGCTGTTGGCAACAGAGCCAAAAATAAGAGAAAGGCGGGCGGGAAATTCTCTAGTGCGAGCGACAGAGAGGAAAGGCGATGAGTGGGCCGAATGGGGGATGCCGCCTGACCTTGACAGCCACAGCGAATTCAAGGCAAGGTCGCAGGCTCTCGACCCGGACCAGGATTACGGAACAAGGACCAAGGACCTCGGACTGAGGAAGGGGAGGCCACTTACCCGATGTGCTGGTTGCGCAGCTGGATGGTCTCCGATTTGCTCAGCTGCTCGCTGGCCACCACCTTAAGTTGCTCGTGTGCGAAAGGCATTTTTAATGAATTTATTTATTTAATTTTTAAACTTGGCAAGTGAGCGCGCACTTTTTGAAATCGAAATGATTTTTTTTAGTTTGAATTTGAACCGCGTGGGAGGCTGTACGTCCTGGCAGGATCTAATGATTTCCTGGACAGTCGCTGGCAGGCACGGTCGCCTTTAACGTCTTGTTTGAAATTGTTGCCGAACCAAGTTAGGTTCTCGCTTATAAACACACAGGGCGGCCTGCCTGCCATCCCTCTCTGCGAATTCGAACTCGCTCGGGTCTATCGATAAGACGATTTTTCATCGCATACGAGGCCGTTTAGGCGGCACAGTTTGAAAAAGTATCTGAAAAATACTCTAAATATGTAGTGTTGCCTAAATACTTTTTAAAAATATTTTTAATTCTAATTAACTAGTTCACCACACCTTTTCGCGTAATTTTTCCATAGTAATCTTTGCTAGCCCCAAATGTTTTAGTATTTCTGTTAGGTTGAAAACTATAATTTAGTATTTTTTGGTGAAAATTATATTTTAAGCCAGTAGCTATTTAATATTTCCTACCTTGAGATGTTTAATTATAAAATATATATAAATAAAATATTATAAAATCAATGAAACCCTCCCAACCCACGCAGATCAGCGATCGAAAAGATATCGGTTATATAAAAAAACGTTTTCTTTTTATTTTTCTTATTTTTTGTTGTTTTTCTTTATGTATATGTAAATACCAAGGACAATATCATTTGTTTTTCACTTTGTTGTTTGCAATAATATAATTAATAATATAATATTAAATCAGCGCTTTTTGTGTTCATTTTCATTTCAATTTATGTATACCATTATCTTTTTTGCTATGCTAATGCCTTAGATTTGTTTCGTATTAATTTTGATAAATACAATTATTTTTATTAATGTTTCAATAAATTTTTTGAATTATCTTTTAAATGTTTAACTTTATATTTGTTCATTTATAATTGTTCTTTACAATATACACAACTGAAATACTTTCATTGAAATTGTTTATATTTAAACACTAAGCACTAGTTTAGCTCGATCTTTTGCGTTAATGCCTGGTGTTATCGTTCCTAATTGTCGTCTTGAAGGGGTTCGGATGGGTTGAAATAAAAACGAAGTACGTGGGTTTTCCAGGGGATTTTGTCTCGCAAGCAAAGCAAATTGGCTCTAAAAAGCAATGGAACGCATATCTAGGCATATAGAACGTGTACACTATATATAAATATATTCTTTTGGGCATGAGAATTTTCCTATGTTTGTTTGGTTTTGTGGTTCAGTGGTTCTTACGGTGCTTCGTCCTGTGTCCTTTTATCAGCTTTCTCGATATAGGTATGTATGTATGATAAAAAATATAAAAGTGAGCATTGAATGTTTTCCTTCTCTCTATATAATATATCTAGGTATAGTACATGTCAGTGTTTAATTCATGTGTTTATCGTGTCTATATAGCAGATACAGATATATAACCATTTCTTGTTATGTATGTACTAGGTGGCACAGTTTGTTTTGGTTGTAGTTCTTTTTGTGGTCTGGTCTGAATGTATTAGGGGTTTTTTTTAGTTTCTGGGGACTTGATATATATTTGTCGGGGTCTTTACGTAGGATCAACTCAAAAGCGAGACCTGGAAATCATAAGAGTTCTTCTGTTATCCGGTAATATACACAATCATACACTTCATATGTGATATATCGATATATCTACAAGTTGGATTATCTCTGGTTAAAAGTCTAGCTCAATCTTAATCGTACAACAAGTTTGCTTCGGCTGAGGCTTTGCTATTCGGTAATTTAGCTATCCATATCGACTATAACTAACTGCTATTGCTATATACGATACGATATTTACGTGGTACATGGCTTGTGGATCTATATGGTATGGTACATATACGGTTCTATATGGTATTTATAAGCTTTCATTTCCTTCCCGTGTGATGCGGTCTCTGTTTGTTTTGGTTGAATGAGTTTAAATGCCGTTTACCCTTTCATTAGCATAGCATATAGATAGCCTTGTTGCTGTTTGTAATCATAGTTATACATATAGTTCTATACATATTAATTCACATAAATGGTTTCCTCATCCGAGTGTGTTGCATGTGGGGGTATTGAAGTTGAAATTGAAATGGTTTCTTCATTTTGCTTAAAATTGCTTCTCATTGTCGTTTACAATTTAGATATAGTTTAGCATACGTTTTATATACGGTATATGTTTATATGTTTGCTTGTATGCATGTATACATTATATTAAATAGATATTTATCTGGTAGTTCTCAAAGTTTAAGTTAAGCCTTCTCATCAAAATGTATCGCAATATACAAAGGCGTAAGTGCGTCGTCCACAAGGCAATCCCCTTGATGCTTCTCGTCACGCATGAACGTTGCAAAATGATTTTATAGTTTTTTATAAATTTTTGAAAATTTAACTTGAGTTCTTGGTTTTTCTTAGATTTTTGTTTCATTCTTTTTGCGGTAAATTCACTAACAATAAGTAACAGCATAAGCTTCTTTGCTTGAATTTGGTTTTTAATTTTTTCTTTTAGCTAAAAAATGTACACAACTGATATTCAGTAAAGCGTTTAATTACATAATAGTCAACAAAAATACAAGTACAATACCTCATATAACGATTCAATTTCAATTTTAATAATTTTGTATAATTACTTTCCACACAGACACATACATAAAGAGAGTTAATAAGAGAGAGTTAAGCAGAGGAGTAGTTTTCGTTTCGAAGATTTGAGATGATGAAAACAAGCCCGGCATGGGAACCATGCCCTATACACATCGTTAGACACAAAGATAACCTTCTTTTGGGGGGACTCAGGGTGAACAAATTGCTCTTGTGACATGCAAAGGTTTCGTTTTATTTCAAACACTTTCACACACAACAAACGAAATCAACAAACTTGCCGAAACGATTGACTGAACGATTGACTGATTGAGTGAGTGACAGATATAATAGGTAGATCGTAGGTCGTAGATCGTAGATCGTAGATCGTATAATCGAAGGTGAAAGATAGAGAGAGCGAAAAATACGTTGGTTTCTTTGGTTTTTGATCTATAAAAAGGAATTCGTCTTTTGCTAATATTTTACACAATACGTATGAAGTTATAGTCAGCACTATCGGTTGTTCATCGTGCCTGCTTTAAGTTGTTTTATAATTTTTTACTTGCTCGTGATCGCGCCCTGTCGGCTCGGCTCTTCCTGCTTCAACATCGTTTAACTTTTACTTAATGCCAATCAACCTCAAATTTTAAGCGTTAATTTCTTCTTGTCTCTACAGCGTTAATGTTATTTTTGCATTTTTAGTGGCAGAGCAGACATAGATGTCCTTCTGCCCTAGCAGTTTCATAATTCGTTTACCATTTTTCTCTGGGTTGGAATTGGGTTTTGGGATCGATTCTGGGGTGCGAGGGACTTTTCTTGGTTAGTTTTTCGGTGAGGAGAATACAATTTTGCAGCGAATTTTCCTGGTGTCGGCTTTTGCTCTTTAAAACATTTAACAAACATTCAAAAATTGTGCAGTGTGCAGTTTAAGTTGTACTAATAACAGGGATATGCCTTGCGGTGTTGTCAGATCGATCAAGGAATGCGAAGGACTATAAATATAGTCAAGAAATAAATTCAAATTTAATGTGTGAGAATTTCAGTCGATGTCAGAATGCAGAAACTTCGATGAACCTCACAACACTGCGGGTATATATTTTGATATTTTGGTTAAAATTTAGAATTGATGCGCTTTCTGGGCTAATTATTTCTGAGTGGGTGTTAGTGTAAGTGTTCTCGTGTGTGTGTGTGTGTTCTTGTGGCTTCCTTCTTTAAATATATATTTATAGCTTTTTACATTTTTTGTGATTTAATTTTAAGATTATTTTAAATTTTTACAAATTATCTCTTTGCTTAGGTGGGCTTCATTTTTGTTTGTTCTTGGTTTTTTCTTAGTTTTTCTTCAATTTGCTGCTGTAAATACAATCAATTTGGCAATATGCATGCGAGTGTGTGTGTGTGAGTGCCGTGCATACGTGTGTTCGTGTGTGTTAGTGTGTGTTTGAATCTAACAAAAGCGATAATTCGTTACTAGTTTTCTGGTTATTTTTATATTTTACAGTGTCTGTGCCTTTAATCTTTTTTTCACAATTCTTCTCTGCATCGTCTTCTGCTTGCTTACTGTTTAAGGGATTTTTAGATATTTTACTTGTTCATTTTAAACATGTTAAGCTCTTGATTTTCTTAATGTATGCCTTATTTGGGTTGTGGTTGCTCTTCCTTTTGGGGGCTCTTGTGGGTATATCATCAAATAACATTGCTCTTACAGTAATCTCGTGAACCAAAACTTGTTGTCCGGTCACTAGTTTAAACAAGTAATGACTAACGGTCTAGGCTACGTTGCTCGCTTGATAATCAATAGTAATAATAATCATACAATAATATGTTTTAGAGTTTACACAGATTTACACAATTCGACTAGCGCGTGGTTCGATAGAGGTTCTTAGGAGGCCTAAGGTCTGGATAGGTCTTGTCTCTGGATATTCTAGTTGAGGATCGGAGTGGTTCTTGGTTCTAGTATTAGGAGAGAGTTCTGTGGGCAGACACATGGAACGGAAAGCCAAGTGAGGTAGAGAGATGCCCTTGATTTTTCTTTTTACTTTTTCTTTAACCTCGGCAGTGGTAAAATTTTACATTTGATATTTTTGAAATTGTTTAATATTTCTTACTGAAAAAAAAAGAAACTTATAAGGGATTTCTTACGAACAGGTCTCACAGACCCTTTGCTTTCTTTTTTTGGTAAAGGCATCTCTTCAGCTACAACAAATAAACACATTACTAGGGGGCCTACTAAAGCGAGATATGGTGACTCATAAAAAATAGTTCAATTAGGATATAGCCGGGAAATTTCGGGTTCCATTTTGGGGGTTAATTTTGTATAGATATTCTGTCAAGCGCGTTGTGTTCAGTGAAGAAGGAGGCGTGCATGAGGGGCAGAGGTCTTTTGGTTTTCGTTTTAAACATAGGTAGCACAATTAAACTGTTTACTGATTGAATTGCTGTTGCAGTTTTGAAAGAATGTTTCCAAAAAATTGTTGCTCCAATTGCTAGAATTGCATTTTTGACTTAGTTGTTTCTCGGTTTCTCCTTACTGGTAAACGGAATTATTATGAGATTTGTAGCTGTTGCTGCTGCTGTAGCGCTGCTGTTGCTGCTGTGATCCAGATGAGTGATGGTGATGGTGGTGGTGGTGTTGTTGGTGTAGTTGTTGCTCGTGGTGGTCACGATGGTGTTGGTGGTGGTGTTGTTCGTGGTGGTGGTGGTGTTGTTCGTGGTCGTGTTGGTACTCCCGCTCGCGTTGTTCGCGTTGCTCGCGCAAATGTTGCTGTCGTTCGCGTTGTTCACGTTGTTGCTCGCGTTGTTCGCGTTGTTCACGCTGTTGCTCGCGTTGTTCACGTTGTTGCTCGCGTTGCAGTTGCTGCTGGCGGGTGGGCGTTTGCTGCTGGTGCTCGCGTGTGGGCGTGACATGTTGCTGATGCTGATCCCTTGTGGGAGTGGCCTCACGCGAAGCTTTCGTTGGTGTGTTGGTGTTTCCCGGTGGTTGTTGCTTGCTCGCAGTTGTTACTGCTGCTCCTCCGGTTGGTGTTGCTTGTGTGTTGCTGATCGTGTTGGGCGATTTGGTGTTCGGATGTTGCTGCTGCTGCGCTTGCTGTTGTTGCTGCTGCTGCTGCTGCTGCTGATGGTGAGTGTGTGGATGCGCATGCGGATGAGGTTGATGATTGCTGAGGGCCGCACTGCCACCATAATGGGCATTGATGTTGTTGTGCATCTCATGGGGCAGTGGCGGCGGGTTCTTGGCTTTCGTTAGCGGTATTGGTGTTGGCATTGGTTTTGGCGTCTCCGTTAAATCGATGCCCCATTCGTAGAGGAACTCCAGCTTTTGGCGTTCCAATGGGTCACTGGCCGGCAGGGCAAGCAAATGTTAGGCTTCTAAAAATATCAGCGCCGTCGGCTTCGGTTCCAAATTTGATTTTTTTGCTTCGACAACTAAGAAGGTTATTTCAGCCTTTTCACGATTAGCAAAGCATTCGGCTATAAGTCGAGCAACCTCCTGGAAAAGCAAGGAAATGGTTAGCAAACAGCTCTTGAAAATATACGAGGTGCCATGCAAATCACTAAAGCTGTAAAAACACTTGTTAATGTATTTTTATATGCCTAAAAGTATGCAATGCTTTAATAATTAATATTTGTCTTGTGGATGAATTATTTGTTTTTCTGAGTTTAAAAACATAGAGCAAGCGACTAAGGCGAAATACCTAGGCCTCACACTGGACAAACGCCTAACCTTCCGAGAACATATTGCCAGAGTCGTCAAAATGTGCAACCTAAAGCGGAACCAATTATTCTGGATGCTAAACAAGAAAAGCAAACTATCTCTAAGATGCAAGCGGCACATTTATCAACAAATCATCGCACCAACTTGGAGATATGGAATCCAAATTTGGGGAGTGGCGGCTGCGTCCCACCGAAAACGTTTCCAAACCGTCCAGAACAAAACATTAAGACAAATTACTGGCTGTGAGTGGTTCGTTAGCGGCCAAACGCTTCACAATGACCTAAACCTGAGTCTTGTTGAAGACCAAATATCGTTCTTCTCAAGCAGGTACAACGACCGTCTAACTGCCCACCGTAATCGTCTAGCCCGGAGATTACAGGGGGCTATCCCAATTCGCAGGCTCAAAAGAAGACATTTTGGGCTGCTCCTAAGAGACTAATATGAATATATTATTTACTTGAAACTAGTCGTAATTTGAGCTACTCCTATATACCAAGTTGAAAACTAATTATAATTTATAATTAAGAGATTATTTACTTAAGAAAACATTTAGGTTAAAGGCTTTAATTAGATCTGTTCCTGGATTATATTAAATAAAGATGTTAATTAAATAAAAAAAAAAAATGAGTTTAAAATATGTTGTTGCATACTTTTAGACACCTTATGACATTAAGTAGCGATTTCTAAACCCCATTAGCTTGTGTGGCACCCATTTTTAATCTTTTTAAGAAGGTTTTTTAAGATTACCTGATGATGTAGACCTTCCACCTTGGTTCCATCTACCTCCAGTATGAGTTGCCCGACTTCTAGGCCGCCCGCTTCAAATGCTGCACCATTTTCCTGTTGCAAGTTCAATGTAAGTGCCAAACTAATGCAAATGATTGATGGCATACTCACATGGATATTGATTATCCTAGGGAGCGGGTGTTTTGTATTAGCACCACCTTCGATAGCAATACCTAAAATTGGTTTGGTTTTCTTAACTGTAATGTGTAAGTTGCCTCTATGATCAGGTACGACGTTTGGATTGTGTTCATGTGTTTGTTCAGTCGTTGAACCACCATTCTGCTCCGCTGACAGACGCTGCATGGACTGAAAAACAAATAAATCGTATGCATGAAGTAGATATTAAATACTTTAACGACTTTGATAAATATTTCCAATTCCATAAAAACTTCTTTGATATCCATTAGTTCTAGAATTAGCTTAAGGTTTAAATTGTGTTTGGGTTTAATCAAAATTTGGTCAAGCTGGTAAAGTAGATTTTGTGATTTGGTTAAGGCAAGCATTTTAAACATTTGTTTGATTCAAGGACTTTGGTAAATATTGTTTGGGTTTGTTGTACTTATTTACGTGTGGTTCAAACAATAGGAAACGGTTCAAGCTATGGAAAGGTAGGCCAATTCATATTTACAAATATTTCTAGTTAAAAATACTCAATGGCATAGTTGTATATTTTGGAGTTAGGTAAAGGTAGATAGAGAGAAAGTAGAAACTTTTGTGTGATTTGTTTGGAATGAATCATGAAATGTTCCGGGGTGACCGAATTGTATAAAATTGAATAGAACAACCGACGAAAATATTAGCTCTGATCATTTCAAGCCGAAACTGATTTCGTTTCTCGCACGTTTGTTTACTGATTTTAGTTAGTTTTGTTAAAGTTGTTGTTGGCATTCAAGTGCTGTATTCAGTTATTATTTGTAGATATAGATATCTGGTATTTTAGTGTGATTGCACTAGTTTTGGAGTAGCACTCACCTGATGCCTTCGTACACCTTTATCGCCCAGCAATGTGCCGCCTTCTTCCTTCATATCGAAACTTCGTGAGAGTTTTGTGGCCAACTCCTATTTATTTTTTAATTTTTCGTTCGGTTTTCATTTATGGCCACATTGTATGTTGGCAATGAGTTTGTTTGTTTGTTTTTAGTTTTGCATAGTGAGCAAATATTTGATTGATTTTTGGTCGTACAATAAGTTGAATGTAAAATGAAAATAGTAGAGATATTTGCATAAGAATTCGTTGTAGTTGCTTGTAGTAGAGATAAAAAACGTAGTTGATTTCTTGGTAGACTGTATTGGTTGCGTGTGAAATATGATTAGAATATATATAAAGTTCTTGATTGTAGCCGCTTTAGAAAGTGTTTGCTTGTTTCTCTTTTTTGGTTTTTTGATTCTCGCTCACTTGCAAACATACAGATAGAAATTTAATTGAATAAAGTATGACAAGTTGACTATACGGTGGGTTAAATTGAGTGGTGGGGTTGTTTTTTGGGTCGGTGGATGGGTGGTTCTTGTGGGACAGCATATGCCAAAGCGTGCCTTAGAGAGAGATAAACGGAGGGGAAAATAGTTAGAGATAGAGAGGGACAGTCTGAGATTCTGGATATCGATTGGCATTCGAAGTGAACTGAACTGAGCTGAGCTGAGCTGATTTGCTTTGGATTGCTGAGTTTTCATTTTTCCTTTTGCATTCGATTTTTGGTTACCTTTCACGATATTGGATTATTCGTTGATGTAAGCTTTGATTGCCTGATTGGCTTGGCAGTGGTTTTTCAGTTTGTCACTGGCGATAGTGCAGCTTATCTTTTATTTCGGGTTTTATCGCACAATCGGAAAAGGAGGGCATAGAGTGGTAAGAGAGCTTCATTTATTTCAAATTTACTGTGGTGCTTAACCATTTGTATGGCAACATTTGTTTTTTTTATCTCAGTATTTTGTATCTTTTGATTACAAAAAAAAAAAAAACAGTTTTGTACGTTTGTTAAAGTAGGGAACATATAAATAAACAAATTTAAAAGAGCATCAAACATTCAAAAACCTTTTATTTTTAGTGTTTTGCCATACAAAGGATACCAACTTGGAAAGCCTAAAATAATTTGAACAGTTTTTTGAACTGCACTAAACTTTTTTTCAGCACCTTTAAATTAACACCTCATGAAATTAGTTTTTAGGCCACCGTAGTTTATTCATATGCAATTAGCTTTCACCTATTTAACATTTTGGACTAAATTCAAGAGTGCAGTTTATGAATATGCGAGTGCTGTGTGCGTATCTGTGGATTTTGTCTGTGTTCTTGGCTGGGTTGTGTTCGGTCTTTGAGTTTGTGCAATTTAAGGCTTTGCAACTATATGGTACAGTATGTATACAATCTATTTATAAAAGCTAATGGCAAGATTTGGCAACTAAGACACTTAGATTTTGGTAACTAGGCTAGGTCGGACTAGGTGGACTAGGGCCAAATGTAGCGCTAACTAAAACTTCAAAACTTCAACTTACTAGTATTTTACAGGGCTAAGAGCTGCTAACTACAACTAGGATATTGGGGTGCGGTGTGTGGTTGTTAATTGGTGTCGTTGTGTGGGAGAGCAGCAGCTAAAATGAAGGCCAACATAAATCGGGATTTACACTAATTACAGGGCAAATGAAAAGAAATGGTAGAAACACTACAAATCGATGTGTGAGTGGTGAATCGGTGAGTTGTGGCTGGCGGTGAACCATGACCAATTTATTCGATGCTGATACGGATATTGATATTGATATTTTGCGTGTGTTTAGAAATCGGGGTGACTCATGCGTAAATGTGCAAATGTATTTTTCAAGCTTTTCTTTTTTCTTGTTTTTCTCTTTTTTTTATATTTCACTTTTGGTTCACTTTTTTATGTCTCAAAGGCTTGACCTTTGGCTTTTAAATGCATTGTTGGCTTTTTAGTCTTGTGTCTTGTTTAGCTTTTGTTTTAAGATACTTACATTGACAATTACTTTACAAAGAGACTAAGGAAATCTATATGAAACGTTTTCGAGTGCGCCACGAAAAAGTGAAAATCATAAAGGAACGAAACACAATGGAAATAATGCGGTTGTTGTTCAACTTGTGGGGCAAGCAAAATTTGATTTGGAATGAGAGCACAAAACTAAAACACACTTCCTACGAATACAACACAAAATGCTGGAAATGCAACCGAATTCGAGGAACGAAATCTTTTAATTTTAAATGTAGTCAAATGGCACTTGCACTTGCAGTTGCAGTGGCTTTCGTTGCAATGCACATTCAAAACGGTTAAGTTAGTGAAGTTAGTTGGTTAATAGAGAGAGACAGAGTTACAGAGATAGAGAGAGACAGAGAGTTAGAGAGAGCGAGTGAGATAGTGAGATAGCAACAATACTAAGTAGTTCAGGCTAAGTTGAATGCAACGAGATGCAAATTGAACGGTCTGTACCAAAAGAAAAACAAAATGCAGACTGGTGAGAACATTTCGCAGACAAAAATTATTCCACTCAACTTGCGAACACAATTTCTATTTTGTGGTTGCTGGTGTCGTTTTTTTTTTATATTAGGTATTTGTTTGTTTGTTTTCGTTTTTAACGTTTTAACGAAAAATACATTGGCACTTACTAGAGGTCGTCCCCAATACCATGATTTGACACGTTGTGTTAAACCACCCAAATGTGAACGCAGTCCATCTAAGTAGCCGCCCTGAAATGCACACAAATGAACAAACAAGAACAATTTCGGGGAGTACGGGGGACAAGAGGTCACGGAAATCCAAAACTCAAAAGCGATCTGGAGAGTCGATGGATCTGATGGTATAACAAAAGTGGTGAGGGTGCCGAGGTGAAATGAAAGACTCGAGTGAAAATCAGGGGGAAAATCAGTGTGCTAGGTTCAAAGAGAGATGGAAAGTAATAGATAACAGGAGGATTCTGTGGGTCTTGTGGGGTTCCTAGGTTATAGGTTTTGTTTTTAACTAGTCAAGCTACTTTTAAGTATTTTACTGGTTATATAGTTGAACTGGATACTTGTTGAAGATTTACGGGAGGTTACAGGTTACTACCATACGAAGTAACCATAACTACTTAGATGAACTATTTGAAGATGAGATCCTAACGACATAACTAAGGTCTTAACTAGAAAATGGTGTGTCTCTACAATCGCTACTGCTGGTATAGGTCTAATTACTTTTATTTTTGTATTTCTAGTTGAGCTAGGTTACTTATTTAAAAACCTTTATATTTAAAATGAATTTTCAAACAAATTTCTATATTTTCCTTGTAGCTCTTGGCAACAAATGTCGCCCAGCAACATGTTGCCAAACTGTTGAATGTTGCTGGCATGACTTAATTTTTAAGAGCATACTTTCAGGCCGCACTTAATTGTTCCCCGCTTAACTGCATAATCTGGGATTCAAACTACGCCCGCTATAACGCGTTTATTTGCTAATTAGCTTTGGTTATGTCAAAACTTGGTGAGGTAATCTTCTCGAAAGCTCCGTTGCATGGGCCTGTAATACGCCCACATTCACGTCCCCGCCTCTTGCGTTTCGGAAAATTATGCACACGAATCACCGGCGGCGAAATTAGTTAAGGAAATGCTTTAAAACAGAGTAGCCAGCTAAGTATTTACAAGAGTTTTTTGCTTTTTCTTTGGTTGCGATTGCTTCCTTATTGGTTTTTCCATTGTTTGTATATATTTATTTGGGTTTACATATGTATATATGTGTTTGGTGTGTGTGTGTTGGCTTGGTGTGTGTGTGAGTGTGTCGAAAAGATAGTTTCGAAAAGTGCTTAAAGTGTAACAAACGGCGAATGCAGCGAAAAACAAGCTTACCTGTTCCTGTTTCCAATTAATGCGATTTCCATCCATTGCGCATACGCAGCGTTGAGCGGTGGCGAAAAATAGAAGATTGAAAAACCGAAAAAGAAAAATTAATTACTCCGCTTAGTTGCTAATGAGCATCTTCTCTTTTCAATGCCAAACGCCAGCGTCTTTCTGGCCATCAACTCCGCACTCAGAGTCAGTAGGCAGAAAAAACAAATTTTCCATTTACGTCATGTTCAAGCCGAGGAAAACATAACAAAACCCAAGGGGTAAACAGAGAAATAAATAATAAAAACTGAGGGGGGGCCTGAGGGACGAAACAAAAAACCCCGCACAGCTGCAGTCGATGTCAGCTGCAGTATCCCACAGATACATTTTATTTATTTGTCACTCTAGTTCGAGCATTGCGTAAATCGCGCACTTATATCTCGGCGATATAATTGCAGTATAATTTTTAGTCATAAATATTGGCAGTCTTTGTCTATCAAATCGCCTGCCATTGTTGCTGTCGTCGTTGCGGGTAATTTTTTACATTACTAGGCCATAAAAAGTAGTGGGAAAACGTTCAGTGGCAAAACGTCAAAGAAAGCAAAACCCAACGCAACAACGAAAACCCCAGGATGGAAATGGTGTAAAAGCCAAGTCAACTCGAAAATGCTCTAGGAACTTTTAAGGTTTGCAATGCAGTGGGTGTTTCAAAATTTTAAAATATTTTTTAAAAGGGTCAAAAGATTTGGTTTCATTTCATCTTTAAAATATGCAAAGTGTACTTAATTTGTGTGTTTTTATTTACTTAAAAATCTACGTTAAATTAGTAAATGTCCAAAAACCCCTAAATACACCTTAATATTAACAAATTTTTATAAAAATCGACTGATTCTTGGTATAAAAAAAGAAGCTAAAATGAAATTTATGGCATATATTTATCAATGCTAATTAAATTAAATTTCTGTAGATGTTGGTTCTTAAATACTACCTTTAAATTTCCTAACATAATTAACATACGTATTCTAAAAGATGAGTAAATGTTTCTGTTTCTCAAAATGTTAAAATGTATTATTTATTATAGGCAATCCCTCCCATTCGAATTACTTACTGCCCAACTTGTATAAATTCTCTGCTCGAAATTAAATTGTAATATTCGTATTATAATTTAAAAAATAAAGATTCATCCGAATTTATTTTTAAAATTTATATATTATAATTTTAGAGCAAGTATTTTTTCATAACTATCTTTTTTTATTTATGTGTGGAAAAATCACCTTAATCCTCCCATTTTTAAATTAAAGGCATTTATTTTTATTACTTTTAGCGGCGGAAGTTTAGCTCCAATGCTATTTATATAACATTTCAAGGTCTTTTGGTATTTTGGTCAAACTCTCTAGCATCTGCCCACGACTCTGGTCAAAAAAGAGTAGCTCTGCTGCTGCGGCTGGCTGGGCATCGTCAACTTGGTTGGCTTTTGGCAGCAGCAGCAGCAACAAGAGCAGCAGCAACAACAGCAGCAGCAACATGAGCAACTACAACCGGGCAGCAGCAACTTTGGACTGGGCCGCAGCTCTACCTTCAGAAAAGTCTGCAGTTTCAGTCGCGCGACGTTGCTTCGAGCGTGAGGTTGAATCCCAGTCTTCAGAGGGCTTCGAACATACGTTTACCACCAGTTTTGTGCGGCCAACGAGCATCAGCCAAAAGTGCGTATAACCAGGCTTAAACTGAACGAGAAACAAGTTGCCCGTGGAGTTGACAAATCTCGCGTTTCGTTACATTTCGCGCTCTGTTTGCCACCGAATTATTGCATAAATAATATTATAGTTAAGCCTGCAGAAGTTTTGCCTGGCTCTTCTGTGGTTATATCATCGCAATTCGTTTTTTGGGGCCTCTTGCCAGAAGACAGACGCTGTTTTATTGCTTTGCATTTTGCATTCAATTAACCACTATTTCTCACCTTTTTCGGCTGAGCTAATTTCCTTTGTTTTCCATTTTTTTTTGTACCTTTTTTAATTGCCACAGCGAAGTTGAGTCGCTTTGGTTGATCTGTTGTCTTTCTTTTCTGCAATTAAGTGACTGACGGAAGTTGCTGGGGGGATTCTAGGTGGTTGAGACTGCGAAATAGTTGCTAAACATTTCGACCCAGAAAGGAGAAATAACAACGGCTGTCGGCTGTAGGGAAAGCCGAAAAGGTTCAGAAGAAATGCGCATAAAACACAGAACGAACGAAATGCTTTTAATGGCTTTTTGGACAGCCTTTCAGAGTGTCTCTGGGCCTAAGGGCACTGACAACTGACTAAAGTAATTGCCATTGGAAAAGGCATAAATAAGAATACCCCTTTTTCCGGCGGAGAAACTTAATGGAGATTGCTCCAATAAAAAACGCTGTTCCACATGTTCACAAAAAGGCAGCTCTTTAGGCATTCATCAAAATTGGTTTCAGTTAACCAATCATTTCCAGTCAACCACTGACCCACTTCTCATCCCAGCCGATCGACAAAATCAGAGCTAGAGATTTAATAAATTATTCTTAGACATTCGGTCAGCTGTCTGTTGCTTTATAGGTCAATGAGCTAGAGGTGCATGAGAAGCCGAATTATTCATACCCCAGTGTCACAACAAAGAGCTCAACATCTGACTTCATCGCTGGCTTAACAATAGTGTGAATACGACAACAAATTAAGTGTTCACCTTTTTTTTAACTTTTTGGAAAAGTTAAGAGAGAAAAGGTTCCGACTGGCAGAACCAGAAAAATTTCACCAGAACCCAAGGAACAACTTCGAGTTCAGCGTTTGAAAACCGGGAAGCACAACTTTCTCGGGAAAGAGAAAGAGAATTTTTCCGACAATAATGAAAACTTTCAGTCAATTGCCCGGCTGTCAGTCCATTTAACTGTCTCTTCCCCACGCACACATCATTTTTGTACCAATTTTCAATCATTTTCTGCGTCTTTTGGTAAGCTGCTCAGGGCAAGCATTTCAAAATCAATCAAATTTATGACTTTGCAACCTTTTGCAGCCGAGATGTGTGTTGTCGTGTTCGATGATGATGATTATTTTTTTAGCCACATCTTATTGGTAGTAGCTCAATTTTTGTAACTCGAATCGAAAAGCTGGCAGTCATCATTCATAGCACATGCCATTGACCTCGTTGTTCGTTGGGAGGCTGGGGGGTTTTTGGGGAACTGTCATTAGATACGCAATGGAGACGGAGAGGGAACTGAATTTGAGTTCAACATGGGTCCACCGCATCGATGGAGTTGCCCCAAAGCTGGATTTTATTAATGCCATTGCAAGGTCGAACAAATTATGCTTTTAAAAATTCAAAACGAATTTGGGCTTGCAAAACTGTCACCTATCGAAAAATGTCAAAGACAAGTCAGAAATGTGGAAAGATTAACAACTGTGATTGGTGGTATTTCAAAGAGTATGGCTATTTAAAGTCAGAAATAAATAAAGTAACTTAAGAATAAAAAATACTTGAATTGCTGGTTAATATATTTTAACATAAATGAGAAATTCATTTGCAATTATTGTTTGTGTAAAGATATAACCTTTAATTACGGAAACCTAAAACCTCTTCTTAGGGTATCTAGAAGGTAACTTAATTATCTGACCCCGGGGAACCCAGTCGAGTATAATGAACAATGTCAAAAGATGACAAGCTGTCCGGATTGCTAAAACAACCTAATGGATAGTCGTAAAAGAGTTTGTCATAACGGTTAATCAAGATTCAAGACTTCACACCTCCCCTTTTCCACCTCTCCAGCCCCCCTGCCTCAATTAAGGTTCTCATTATGATGGCTAAGAGGGTTCTCTATTGACAGAATGGGTCTTCAATCTGACAGGCAACCAACTGGGCCCCATAATTATTATATATTTCACACCAATTGAATTTGTAGACCGGATTCGGGTTTGTTTTTGTTTTCAGCTTCTTACTGGTTTTCGCTACGCATCCAAATGGTTTATTTACATTATAAACAACTTCGAATTTACTTTCCATTTACGTTTACGTTTGCTCTTGTACCTTATTTAGTACATTTCTCTAATGACCCACTTTTGAGTCGTTTTTTTTTTTTTTGGTCTCGGGCCGATCTCCCGCTCCCAATCCCGCTCCCGTGCCACCGCGATTTCTATCCCCCTCTCTGGGTCCCTGTAAATTCGAAAAAGTGAGTGTCCCATAAGCCAGACAAGCGACATCCAACAAAAAGTTGTTTGTCAGTTGTAGTTGAAATCAAACTGGTTACTCAGCTGCCGTCTGGGTCGGCTCCGTCCATCGTTCATTGGCCATCGACCATTGGACCATCGGTCAAGCCGGCCCAAATGGTGTCAGCTGTGTAAACAGGGCTAAGCAAGCGGATCGCAAGCCGTTTAGTGCCCCTCAGATCTCCTCAGATCTTCCCCTACTGCCCCACCATCAAATCCAAATCAATTTCGTGCGAACCAAATGAAAATCCTGCCCTGAACTTGACTGCCGTCTCGGCATGTGATGCGGTTGAACGCCTTTTGCGGAAATTATTGCAATTTTCCTGTCTTGTCTTCTAGCCAAGCACACCACATACCGAACATTGGTGTTTCGGCGGTGAGTTTACTTTCACTTTTGCTGCACTTACTCAACAAGTTGCGGGGGAGAGCCGGGTGGCCTGGTCGGCGAAGTTTGCTCAAAGGGGAAACATTCATCAAGAGATTGAAGTACCAGACGTTTCCCTCTAAATCAAATAAGAACTTGAGTGTATAACTAAAGTTAGCTGTTCATTAAAATAGTTATTCACTGCAGCCGAGTTCTGTTTGCAAAGAAATTACTGGATAGTTGGGATTTCTTGGAGTTACTATGCAGTTTCTTTGGGAATCTTTGTGTCACTTTATATTATCATAATTTGTACGGAATTGAATCATGAACAAAATAAGATTACCTCATTGAAAACGTTTCCAATAACAATTTTCATAGTCCCTTGAGGTAACTTAACACTATATATAACCTCAGAATAAAAGTATATCTGATTTCCACCTACAAATCCCTTTAAATATCATTTCAAAACACCACTTCATTAGAACTTGCAATTAGAATTGAACTGGTTGGCAAACTTTACGCTCGATATCCCAGGACACCCAGGGCTCCCAACCCTTTATTTATTTTCCCTGACTTTTCCCATCGAGTGCAGCGTCAGAGCCTCAAATAAAGTCCACTCCACACTGATTGCAACTTGGCCAAAGAACAACAAATCGTTTAAACAAATCAAACATCATCAACAGGCGACGGGCGACAACATGGAAACCTATTTGACGGAGATCAAACAGTTGCGCATACCACGCCCGAAATTCGAGCCCAACAGTTGCCATCAGCAGCACCACCATGCGGTGGCCACCACCGCGACCACGCCCATCCAGCCGCCCCCGCCCCTGCACCACCGCCAGTGGCGACACTTTGTGCGACCCTTCACGCCGCCCCGCGATTACCATCTACCCATGGTGGCCGAGGGCTCAGTGCACGACAAGATGTGAGGAGGTCTCTCCGGCTAGGCAAACATGCTGCCCGTACACATAACCCCATATAACCCATACATAGGTTATAGCGCTTAAGTCTAGTGTTAGTTAGATTTACATACTATAGATACAGTTACAGATACAAAGAATAAAGTATGCAAAAAATGAGTGGGTGTATCCTTAAAGGTACAGTTTCAAGAGGTAAGTTCTAAAAGTGTGTGCTGATCATGAAATGAAGCTTCATGAAATGAGCTAATGGAAGATTTTGAGTGTTTATAGTTTTGAGAACTGCTGTGATAGTAACCCCCTTGAATAACCTACTACAAAAATCGCGATCTCTTCGCTTACTCACCGCATCTGGTTCGTATTCCGGCAAAAGGGTTTCGCTACCCCGGCGAGTTCTGTGCTCATCACAGCCGTATTCCTAAGCCGGGATAAAAGAATTTACATCATATATATTGTTCGGCGGCTTAAATGCTTTTCTGCTGTTGACCAACTCAGTTTGGCACTGGTCTTAATGCGACTTAACAGTATTACAACACTCAATAGCCAATTGGACAACATTTAAAAAGGAAGTACAACATAACCGGAAAAAGAGACGAAAACGTAAACATAAACCACATTGAGCAGTTGGACGAACATGGAAAAAGATTTAAAACTATAAAAAACGACAATGAACGGTACACGCAAAGAGAGACAACGATACAAAAAGATAGAGATACGAAGATAAACACTCTAAAGATACAAAATAAAGTAGAGAATACACGACAGACAGACAGAGAGCTGGAAATCTTAAATATCGGCGATTCATAGCAGAATGTCAATTTTTTCTGAATCGAAAACCTAAAATAAAATAATATTTTAAGAGCCTAAGAAATACATAATAGAAATAGTTGAGTTTTGGAAAACTTTCTTAGAAGACTCGGTGAGTACTTTTTATAGAGAAGCTTAAAATCGAATGCTTGGAGTTAGAGAGATCTTTTCAGGATTTGAAAATTTCAGACTAGAATAGCTTGAGGAGAAGTGAAAATAGCTTTGCTACCCTATGCGCCCTACTCGTTTCGGTCCTGACCTGTTGCTGATTGTCTTTGGCCTGCTTGAATTTCAATTGACTTGGTCCCAACGGATAGTGGTGATGACGACCAGATCCCACGTTGCCTCCGATTCCGCCTAGATGACGCAATGAGGCATGATGGGGTTGATAATGTGGCTGCTGTTTCAGATGTTGCTGCTGCTGTTGTTGCTGTTGTGGAGGCGACAATGATGATGAGGACTGGTTGCTGGCTGTCTGATAATGTGATGCTGGCTGTGAGCGATGCAGTATGGGTCCCGCCGACATGGGCCGATGGGGCAACTGTAGTGCGGGTCTATCGTATACATATACACAGGTCAGTTAAGAGTTATGGTGGGTGGGCGGAAGGTTCGGGAGCAGTGTTGGAGATTCCCTATATATATTTTCCTAGCTGTATAACTTAACTATAGAATTAATAATCGTACGACCTTTTAATATGCCTGGAAATAGACTTTTTAGATATTGAAAAGCAATAAAAAGTTGAAGCTTTTTCTATGCAATACATATTTATATAATACTTTTGTTTACGCGTCAAACGACAGTTGTCTAATCATTTAATCTAACTCAAGTTCTAAGCTTCTTCACTATTATTATATAACTTTCAACACTATACTATAACTACCCTTTCCAACACTGTTTAGAATGAAACTAGGAAACTTTGGGATTGGAACACTTTGGGATTCGGATATTTCGGGATATGGGATAGGCATTTTCGGCTATTGACTAGGTACCGTTTGTGTATATCCGTTACGGTCATGCCCAGGCCCGAGTCCGACGAAGGACTCCGTCCGGTGGCGGCTATTATTTCCAAATCGTCGGCTGTGACCTGTTGGGGAACGGAACGGAATGGTACGGAATGGAACGAAACGAAACGAACGATTTGGTTTGCATACGATTCAGAGCGAGTGAGACAGTGACAGCTGAACAGTTTGAGAGTGAGTAGGTGAGTGATAGGGGTTCTAATCTAGGCTTCCGTAGAATTCTACCGAGCATAGACAGAGACAGAAAAAGGCAAATAGAGCTAGACAGAGATAGCGTCTAAGAGTCAGAGTTGGAGAGCGACAGAGATAGAGTGTCTGGGAGTGCATTCGAAGTTCTGTCGATAGGTATATGCATATAGTGGTGCTGATTCTTCGTGACTGTAGTGGTTTTTTTGGTTATTCCTTAGGTGCATTTTCGGTGTGGGATTACATAGATTCGATGTGATATTTCACAGTAACTTTGTTACTTAAAAGTATTACTAAATTTAAAAATAACTATGTTATCTAAGTGACACTTTGTCACAGACCATATTTGTATTTACAACTACAGTTTAGCTCATTAAGAGTCAACTGTACTTTTGAACATAATCAAATTGTCACGAATTTCCCCATTGTTTGTAGTCGAATTTCTTCCGATTTTGCTTAATTTACATAAATCCGCCAACTTCTTTTTCTTATTGCTAGAAATTATGTAAAAACTTTGCCGCTACAATGTAACTAAAGTTGTTTCTATGTATTGTATGTATAAGTGTTTTGTTTTGGAAAAATTGACATTCGATTTTATTGTTTCACTTGCCAAGGGCCGAATCGGAAGAAAGCGAGTTTCTGAAAGCTTTGTCGAAAGGAAAATAAAATTAAATTACATGCAACATCTGGGGAAATAAAAGAAGCATTAACTGGTTTAGAGTTGGGTGGCTAAGGAAAGTATCAAGTGTATCTCGTTCAACAATTAAACTACAAGTTTTGTTTGGCTTTTCTTTTGTCGAGTGTTATTTGTATTTCGTCTACAGTTGAAACAGATAAATTTAATGTAAAAGTTACAAACATACAGTGACAACAATTATCAACGACAACAGCAAGAAGAGAAAGATATACTAAACAATAAACATTTATTAAGGCGATAGATATATAGTAAGTAGAGTAGATATAGACGACTAGTAGACAGTGGATCGGTTGAACAGTAGTCAACGTTTGGTTAGAGTTTATTTGGCTGAACATGCTCAGTGTGTATAGTTTTTGGGATAGAGAAGTGAGTCTCTCTTAACTAGGTATATATTGTGTCTGTGTCGTAGAATAAATCTTCTAAAAAGCTTACCGGCAAATCACGGGCGGGGTCTCCCTTACGCTGTAAAAGATAGAGAAGAAGATAGAGATTACATAGGGTATAGACGAAAATATGGTTTTATTCGGTCTTACCCTATGCCTATCCACGCTATAAGGATCGCGTTCTCTGCGATAGACGAGCTCATCGTATCGCGTGCGATCCTCGGGGAACACCAGTTCCCGTATCTCCGTCACTAGCGTGTGCTGGAAGTAAAGAGAATATTTTATTTATTAAAATAAATATATTAAAAAACCTCTTCCTTAGTCCCTAAAAACTCACCTTTTCGTACGTATCTAACATCTCTAATAAGACGGCAACAAAGGCATCTATGGTCATTGCTTTCGCACTATACTCGGCAATATAGTAGGAAAGGCTTGCAAAGTGATGACGGGGCAGCAGGGAGCGCGCCTTCTCCTCCACCATGGTCGCAATTTGACCTTTTCGGCGTGCTCTGTGCGGGATCAAAATTTTGTAGAACTCGAAAGTAGGTTTCTTGGGTGGACCCACCTTGTGCCCGTTGGACTGTAGGCATCCCAGGGCTCCATCTCGATGGAGGTGCAGGAGTGCGGCACCTTGCCCACGTCCCGTATCACCAGCGACATGCGCTTGTGGTACTTCAGTTGACCCACCGCCTCGTCGTGCGTCACATCGAGAAAGGACTGCCCGTTGACCTCGAGGATCTCGTCGCCGATCATTAGTCCCGAACGATCCGCCACACTGTCCTTATCCACGCCTGTGACGAAGATACCCAGGCCGTACTCCACGCCGCCACGGATCATCAGGCCGAGGGATTGACCGGGCTCGATCAGCAGCTCCACACGACGTATCCTGGTGGGTTGGTAAGGGGTTAATCATTTTTAGAAATCCTAGAGATCTTGGTTTCTGTGTGTTTGATTGTCTTATGACGTATGCTTTCCTTAAAGGTGAACCAAATTCTTTTAAGTTTATGGCTTTCATAAAGTTTCCACAGTTTACAAATTTTTAATTTAATATTATTTTTGGTAGCTAAATTTTTTTTTTCAAACTGCGGATTATTAAATGGTTAATATTCCTGCGAATATTTAAATGGTTGTCAGCATAAGCAGCTTTCCAGTTCGAGGAGCTACGTATTGTCTTTGCTGACACTCTGCCGACACATGCACAGTATACAGCATAAGTAGAACCACAAATGGTTGTCAAAATATTATACTTTCTATTTGTGCTTTCGATAAATTTAAAAATCTATTTAAACAAATATTTTTTTCCGACATCAAGATATTTAAGTTGTCAATGAGGAGTTTAAAATTTCAAAAATACCCAATAATTTATAGATACTTTTTGGATTAAAAGACATATGCATGTGGAAACTTGGAAATGATCTTGAGAGATTTAAGAATGGAATATTACTAAAAAAAACTTTAATTTGAAGGTTCTTTTTTAATTTGTAAGAAATATGCATGTGTAAAGTTAAAAATGATCTCAAGGGATTGAAGAGTTAGAGATTACCTATACCCCCTTAATTTATACACCTAAGATACTTTTCGGATTTTAATATAAGTGTATTTGGAAACCTGGATACAATGAATAGTATATAGGGTACTCACCGATCCCGTCGCTCGCTGCGCCTGCCCCCGTACTCCATGGGCGGGGAGGCGGGTCGTCCGTGGCGGTCCATCCAGGAGCAGGTCTGGCGGAAGGGCAGACCCGCCCCGGAGGCCGCCGCCGCCGCCGCTGCTGCCGCCTGGTTCTGCGGGTGGAGGGGGGGTGCCATCGACGCGTACATGGGGTCGCGGGAGGGCGGACCGAAGCCGTGGAGCGGGGCGGTCGAGTTCAGAGTGGGCGGCGCTCGCACCGTCATACTGATTTGACGTGACGATTTCAATATCTGCACACATCTCTGCGTTAAGAAAAAATGTGGCAATAGAAGAGACACAAAAAAGAGTGGACAGATGCGAGCAGAACGGAACGGAATGAACCAACAAGAAGATAGAAAGAGCGAGAGCGAGGAAATGGAGCCAAGTACTAAATGAAAATTAACAAAATTAAATCGAAGTTTGCAAATTGCTAGGACAAAAACGTGTTCGTAGAGTGGTAGCGGAATTTTCCGAAATTTTCTCCAAATGATTTATTAACTTTAACTTTCTGAAAAACCCCCCCAAGGCCCCCGCCTGACTTGCATTTGTCGCCGGGCTTTTGCGGTCTAGTTTTGTTGTCAGTTCTGCCATGTAGTGTCGCTTGCCACAATTTGCCGTCATTATTTTAATTGTTTCTGACCAAAAAACTAATGTGAGAATGTGCAAAATTGTGTTTGGTCCAAGGACGAGGACGAACGGGGGCAGGTGGTGCGGGTGCTGTGTGCAAATTGGTCTGTGAATCCCCACAGGTGTTGTCCGTTTTCCGGGGCTTTCGAGCTTCGGTCAGAGTCTTAATTTTTCGGCTTGCGGTCGACTTTCCCTGGGGCTTTTCCAACCCACTGCACCCATTTTTGATAATCTTGTAAAGTTCTGTCAATCTAAAATGCAACGCCATAAGCTTTTATGGCTAAATTCTCTGTCATTCAGCATTTATAATATCAAATCCTTTTGAGTTTGGGTTTTTCCTGCTAAAAGCATGTAAAGCTCAAATGGAATTTTTAAAAGAAATGGAAAGCAAAGCCAGGTCTTCTACCTAAGTTGCAAAGAGAAACGCCAGTCCGGTCAACTAAAACTACCAACCAATAATAGTCTAAAGAATAGAGCAAAAAAACGAAATATACTCAAAGAATTCGGATACAAAATGCGACTAATCTATTGCCAATTTTTTCTCGGTGTATATTTGTATTAGTGTATTATTGATTTTATTTTCATGGTTTTTCTCAAATGTATGTTCGTATTTGGTTTAGTAATATTCATACAAAACTGTATCAAGTGCATAAAGATTCATATACTTGTAGAGGAAACAACTACGAAAAATCGCTCAAAGCAGACGGCCATCGATCCGGGGAAATGGGGAAAATGTCAATCTACCATATATATTTGCATTTGAGTTTCCTTGCTGCCAAACAAGTTCTGTCGAAAACGGTTAAAGTTTAAATTGATAGAAAGCGTGGGAAACGGCACACCATGTGCCAGGCCAGAGCCTTCGTCCTTTCGCCTTCACATATAGTAATATGTTTGAGAATGAATTATATTGACTATCATAACGTGTCACATAAAATATTCCACAATAAATTGACTTTCGTTCTTGGGCAGCTGCCATCGTCGGTGAGGGCTGAGGAAATCCCTTTCTTTTGGCCAATACTCTGTCAAGTGTCGGCCATAAAAGACGATGGTGGCCTACTGAACACAGTTTACTCGTTGTGCGGCTATATAAATATGTGGCATGCTGGCAGGCTTGATGGATAGAACCCCATTATGGGCAACTATTAAGAGCCAGCGATTGACAAACTGAGGCTGCCGATACACCAGGACGGCCTGGCTACAGAATCGCATTAAAAATCAATAAAGTGTACAATAAAATTAGATATTTTTTGATGGAAGAAACAATTTTGACAAGGCTGTCAGGGTCGAACGAAAGGCAGCAGGGACCTAGACTGTGGACAAGAGGAAAAAAGCTAAGTGGATTGACTCTAGAAATATTTTAAATTGCTCTCCGTACTTCTATTCATTTTTATTTTTTAACCAGAATTTGTTAAAGTAAACTTGAACCTAGTTGGCTCCACTCAAAGTGCATTGCAATTTTTATAGAATTTCGACCAAGCTGTTTTCTAAGCTTTTCGAAGAATAACTTTTTTCCTCCATACTTGAATGACATTTTTGGCTAATATTTTGTCAAAGGAAAAACCGAACCCTAGTCCATCAATTTCAATAATCGACAAAAATGTATTTTTGGCAGTCCAAAGGACCCCCTCCTTTCTCCCCACATTGCCGTATGCTTTAATCGATTTTTGTCTAAGTATAAATAACATTAGCTACTACAAAATATTTAATAAAGATCAAAAGAGATATAAATATTTATGCGGGCGTAAATATTCTGTTGGATGCTCACCTTCAGCGCCTCCTCGTGATTGATTGAGGTGAAGGGGGTGCCGTTCACCTCTAGGATTGTATCACCGGGTCGCAAACCGGCGCGCTCGGCCACCGAATTTTCCTCGATGCGTGAGATGTAGACGCCTAAGCCTGGACCAAAAAAAAAACAATGGGAAAAATAGAGGAGGTGCGGAGAGGAAATCAATTAGCCAGCTCGGCTCACACACTCAATTTTTAATAAAAGTTCCCCCCCGCAACCCCCAGGCTAAAATCACCCAGACCCCTTTTCTTTCACAGGCCTCTGTGTTTTTCCTACTTTTTGGTCGATGTTTTTCATTAAGCTCAGCCATTTTGCAGGGGATTGAGGATGGAGTGCGGCAGCCATTTTATGTTTAATTTATAAAGCACGTGTGTCTGTGTGACCGAGTGTGAGTGTGCACAATGGTGGCGAGGTAAAGAAAGGGGGGAAAACTACGGAGGAGAAAGCGGGAGAAAGGAGAAATGAGAAGGGGCGGTGCAGAGGCGAGAAAAAGAAAAGCCTGCATACGGGGGCAACTTAAATAGATTTTTATCGATTTTAAAGCCGTCCGCATATTGCAAACTAAAAATAAATTCTACGCCAGGAAATGGGAATGATGGGCGAAGGGCAAGAGGAAGCTACAAGAGGCAGTGGTGGGAATCGGGGAAGAGAGGCAGGAAAAGCTGGTTAGCCAAAAAGGTAGTCAGGTGCAAAATGCACTTGGAAATGTCAAAGCTGCTGGCGGTTTGTCACACACAAGCATGCACGCCAATACACGTGGTTACTGCCACACGGACGGACACACGCCTCTCGGAGACCCGGACAATAAAACGAAATTGAAAACTAAATTGCACCTAAGAGCTTCCCGGGCCAAAAAGGAACTGGCAGGGCAAGCAGGTGGACCATCAACCAAAGCGACTGGGCGTGACATCGAATCAAACAGCAAGGGGCGTGCCAGCAGATGGGTCGTAGGGGTGAGGAGCTGTCGGGAAATAGCAGTTCCTTAGATTTTTTGGCTACGCGCAGGGCTCAATATATTGTTCCAACTAAAGCTACCATTAGCTTGTTATATATCAACGAAACCCAAAGATATACACCCACGAATAGAATATAAGCCTTGAAGTTCCCGAAAGTGCGCGAATTAAATAACCTTTTTATAGAGTACTGTGACAAAAGTATAACTATCAGTATATATTTGTAAATTTTCTTAGGCTGTTATTTGTGTTTGGACTTTTTTAAAATCACGTATACGCCCCAGGTCGCTTATAGCACAAACATTGTTAGTCTAAGTCCTAGTACCACCAACTAATCCCCTTACTCACCTGAGTCTTTGCCTCCTTTGACACAAATGCCGAATCCATGATCGATTTGCTGGTCGCGCGACATGGAAACGGTTCGCGTCGTAAGTTCGTGGATATTAGGGACACTGCGATCCCTTTCCCGCTCCCGATCCCGATAAATCTAAAAAAAATATAGAGACTCATATATTATAATATTACAGAAATAAAAGTTAATCATTAGTAAATATAAAAATTCTTAACCAAATATGTATCATTGAACCTAATGTTTTTCAAACAATTTACAAAATATACCAATTTCAAATTCTTTAGACAATAAAAGCATTCTGTAGTGTTTGATTGATAGAAATGATATCAGGTTTAAGCTTTTGGAATAAATTTCCATTGGATATTTAAGCTAATGTTAACATAACTTCCATTAAAGATAAAAACGGATATCATTCTACAGTTTTTCAAATATACTATTCATTAAATATATCTTTAAAAATCGAAATTCATTTTTCTTTTTTAATTTTCCCCGTGAGCTGTAAAGCTTTTCTTTGGGTACCCACCTGGTGGGTGGTGGAGGGCGGACTGCTGGCGGGGCTCCGCCTGCCGGTGCGATCCCGATCCCGCGTGCCGCCGTTGCTGTAGTGGTAGCTACTCGTAGGAACTGATGACGACTGGGTGGCGCCGAACATGCGGAGCACCTGCTCCGGCGAGATGGGCCGCTTCTTGTTGCCATTGCTGCTGGCGTGCTGGCCCATCGAGCGTCCGCTGGCCGCCGTCGAGGTGGGCAGGGTGCCCGCCGTTCCAGCGGCCATGTGGCTGGCGGGTGAGGAGCTGAGATAGGCGCTGCCACGCCCCGGCAGTGAACCGCCCTTCGTGGGCACGCCCGCCGAGTTGAAGTAGTAGTGCGGCGAGTGGGGGCGCTCGATGATCGTGTAGGAGGTGCCCGGCGGCGAGTAATAGAGTCCGGATCGACCGCCGGCACCGCGCAGCGAACTGGTGCTGTTGCCAACGCGTGATCCTGCGGCTGCCGCCGCCGCCGCCGCTGCCGCCGACGATCCGCCGTAGGGTCCGCTGCCCGGCGGCGGACTGATCATGCCGAAGGCCAGACCAATGTCCTCCGCCTCGAAGCTGCTCGGACCCGGCGCTCCACTACCGCGCAGGTGGTGACCACTGAGGCCCGCCGATCCGCCCGTCGGCACGCTCGACGACGACTGCGTCCCGCCCAGAGAGGGCCCAAGGCCAAAGCCGGCGGCTGCCGCTGCGGTCGCATTGTATCCGTAGGGTCGGGCACTCCATCGCGAGGGTCCAAGATCACAGAGTTCGGCATAGTCGTTGCCAGCTGCGCTCATTGTCAGGGGGTCGCCGTCGTATGGAATGCCACTGCCCCCAAGGCGCATTACACTGCTGGAGCTGGAATGGAAAGGAGAGGAAGCCATTAAATATAGGGTCCAAATACTATAAAGTATCTTTTAAATGCAGTTAAACAAGGACAAATTAGGGCATTTTAAATATTGTTAAAATAATTTGGTGATTGAAGTAATATTTTTAAAAACTATGTTTTCATAACTTTATTTACTCATAGATATTTACTTCACTAACAAAGGGATTAATAACTCAAATTCCTTTTTAACTACTACCAAGACAGCCCTTCAAAATTAGGATTCCCATGCCTGAGCCCATTTGGCATGCGTTTATGAAGGCCTAATCGACCCCCTCTCTCGAAACAGGTACCACCCCACCGGAATTGGGTTAACACACCCGCTCCTCCATCCAATCTGCGATGCCTCGAACAACTTTTGTTTGCGTACGCAGGACGCTAAGCCGCAGCTCAGACTGAGCGCCGCATTCAGTGCAAACAATGGCTTAATCTCCAGAGTCATATGGCATACTGCTGCCCCTCATCCTCCGCCGTCAGGGCCGTAAAAACAGACACACACACGCGGACACACTCATTTGCACACGCTGCGAAATCAATGGGAACTTATGCCCCGTGCTTCATTATTTATGTGCCAACTTTGGTTGGCAAAACAAAAACAGGCCAGCACAAAGGCAACAGCAGCTACATGGGCCACGGGCCCCACTCCCGGAGGAGGAGAGCTCTGCCCCGTAAACCATCCACACATTTTCACACCGTTGCGATGGCATGGAGGCTCCTCCGCACTCATAAATAGTTGAAAATTGCCGTGCTCACACATTGCCACTCACTTAGCCGTGGCCCTGGTATTAGGATCAGGAGTGACGTGCACACGATGGCCGTGCCGCGGCACTGGCGATAGAATATTTTCAATTTTACCGGCTAAAAGCAAAAATTCATTGATAGCCCTTGAGAAGTGAAGGGTTAGACTAAAAAATATCAGCGGAATAGAAGGAACAAAAGTAACATCTCTTTTTAAAATTATAGGATGAGAAATATTCCTTAAAAGTAAAGTATTTTATAAAAAATTGCATAAAGAAAATACATATTTATAAAAAATTTGAATTTAAAATTTAATAATTTATGGGGCTAGACAGCTTAGAGAACGTTGACAACTAAAAACCCATATGATAAAAAAAAGAATAAGAAAAAATAAATTACTAATAAAAAAGTAAAATACATAACAAAATCTAGACATACATAGGTATGTTCATTTAAAGTTCATAATCTTTTTTTAAATGTTTTATGTAATATTTTAATATTACTATTTTTGACTCCGGAAATATTGATCCCTAGTTTTTAAAAACTCAATACTGCGCTTAAAATTGAAAAATTGCAACTATTCAACTTGCAACCATTCCAACTTCGACCTCTCTCTCCCGTATAGTAAAAGGTGAATTCTTCATTTAATATTTATTACAAGCCCCTCAAATCAAATACAATTTATTTTTAAAAGTTCAAGTCAAAACGGCGAAATCGAATGGCAATCAATGGGAAGTTCCTTAACATTCCATCAGGCCGTCGCGTTCAATTAAAAACTTGCCCATCGATTATGTCAATAAAAGTTGCATCAAAGCCATAAGCGAAACGCTTTCGATTAATCGAGTGTGAATAGCAAATAAGTTTCGAGTACTCAAATACTCGTGCGTGTGTGCTTGCACTTATTTATATATTCATTTTTCCCCTTTTTTTCGGATTTGTGTGAGTTGTAAAGTTGTGTGGGTGCGTGGAGGGGGTGGGAAATGGGTTGGAGAAAGGTAAAGTGCACTTTCAGCTAAGCGCTGAAGAACAAAGCGCCGGCCAATTTGGTTTGACGCTTAAGCGCACTTAGCGGTCGACCATTGGCAAACACAAATACAAGCGCAAACAAAAACTCACAAACACAAATTCACTAACACCAGCACGCAAACAGGACATGCCAGGCACGCACACTGGCGCAGCCTAGTCACAAGCACACACACACACACAGGGACACCTAACTACGTAATGGCTGGTAATTGTGCTTACGTCTAACAAGCAGCCAATAATGTCCTTTTTGATTTACCGATACACATTTGCATTTCTTTCTGCCGCACACACACAACAAATTGGCAAGCGGACGCCATTACAAATGAGGCTAACACACACATATGTGCTGGTGCCAATGTATTTTGTATAAATATCAATAGGAAGCATCAGCAGAAGCTTCCCTATATTACCCAGATATGACAATAAATTTCTCTGCGCTCTCCCTCTCTGCCAGTCTCTTTTGTTTCTCTCACTTTCTTTTTTCATCTTCTTGTATTTTGTTTTATTTTATTTTATTTATTTTTCTTTGTGTTCTTGTTGCTGCCTTGGCTTTGTTAGGGAATAAACGGCAAAAACAGCATGCTCCAAACGTATTTACTCATGACCTTGCCACAGCACAGCCAGCACTCACACACAGTCGTCCAAGGATCGCACACACACACACCAGCAGCACACTCGCAGTTCACAACCACAGTTGCCGCCGCTTGGCGCTGGCGCTTGTCACAAGGACATTTTTCATGTGCGCAATGTGACATTTTTCGGAATTGTTAGTCTGACTCTGGTTTGTGCCAGGCAGCCAGTGGAGAGTGCATGGATGGACCGTGTCATGGAGTAGCGAATTCAGCCAATGGCTTTTGGTTTTTTTCTAAAATTAATCAATCACTCCAAAAGCTGTTTGCCAATACATATTTTTCAAGAAAGAAAGAAAAGACCTTTCTGTAAATATAATTGTTTCTGTTATAAATATTATGACATTTATTTTAAGACCTTACATTCAAAACTGCTTATCAAAAGATAGATTTTTTAAAAATAACTCATCTGTAGATAACATTTTTTCTGTTAAAAATAATATGACATTTAATTTACATCCCCTTCTTAGGTACTGCACTCTTCAAAAGGTTTTGAGTAGTTTGAACATTGCTAAATATTTATTTTTTTGCCTATAAAATAATAATACTTTATATTTTCTTTTGTACTTTTATATTTTCTTCTATTTCATCCCCCGAAAAGTAAGCCCCTCCCAATAAAATATGATAACTTTTTCCATTCCTCAAAACAAGTCAGTATCCGAAAAACCCATCAGAGGCTTCTTCGCTTCGGCTTTCAGCTCCTTAATCGACGTTCCCCGGAGTGCCCTATGAGTCTTTCTGCATTTCTGCATTTTTTCAAAGTCCGAGCCCACTGTTCTGAATTCCAATTCACTTTTTTTGTCTACTCCCAGCATCTGGCACTTTGTTGTAACCGTTCGCTGTTGTCACTGCCACGCCCCCTGCTCTCGCCCCCTCTTCGCCATGGACTCTGGTTTTTGCTGTTGCTGTTGTTTGATTTGAAAATAAGTTTTGTATATTGTTCACTCCAGTTTTTATGGCTCTCGAGCCTAGGTAGTTTGCATGTACCCTCTAGTTGGGTCTACACAGGAAGAAGGCTTCGAAACAGGGGTCAAGACGATTTTATAGCATGTTGAACATAAATGTTATTTAGCCAACCTACATAGATTGTATTTATTATTTTATTTATAATATATTATTCTTTACTTATGTACAAATGCACTTTAGGGAGGATGTACTTCAATTTTTTTTCTGTGTTTCTGTGGGCTTGTGTCTTTTATGCATTGCCCTTTTTGGTCCAATGCTCAACTGCGATTGCAGTTGTCGCAGTAGTTGTTGTTTTCCCCCGAGTTGTGTGCATTTTTAAAATAATTGCTAAGCACATTTCGATGTTTGAGTATTTGCATACGAAGTGCCCACACACACACACACGCGCAGACTGAAAGGAACAGGAAGAAAGGAGGGCCCCCAAATGTATGCTATGGTATGCAAAAGACTTTATTTCAGCGCGAACCCTTTTTCGCTTTGGCATACATAATTGATGTTTAATATGCGGCTGGCATTTAACGTTCAGCTTTTCAAGTGCGCTTAATAGTTACCAGAGGCATATTAAAACATTAACCAAAGCTGCAGAATTTCGCTAAGGCCCCGGGCATTCATCAACTTTCATCATCATCAACGGTCTCGTTTTTTGTTTTTGTTCTCCTCTTTTTTGGCGGTAAATTTCTGGGGAAGTAATTATGATAAATGCAGGATATACACGAGTGCGGGGGCCGTTTGGCGAAGCGGCATGTCGAACTTGTAACTGGGTTAATTGCGCGTAAATAAAAGGCAGGTAGCGCACGGGGAACATGTGCCTCGCCCATTTCCCATTTCCGGTGCGGCTGTCAATAAATCTCGAACAAGATCTCGGGGCATTTTGATAAGCAAAGCACAAGACTTGAGTTACGTGACTTTGTCTTGTTTACTCTGCGTACCAGCTCGCATGAAAATGTGTGTATATTCACTTTACTTCGCCAGCTTTATTCTTGTTAAAATGCTGATAAGATAATGCAGCGTGCTGGTTGGGAGTTGAGAATTATATGTTATTGCTGAATCACTTAATAAATAAAAAGTAATTATGCAACTTATATGCTGTTTTCCTATTCAAACCAAGAAGAGTCTCTTGATTTCTAGCCTCTATGTACTTTATGATAAATCAGGCATCGAACATTTTAATATAAAATGATTTTCCTGATTGCCATGCATTTGATAAGCTTTCACTACTGAACATTAATAAAATATCATTATGCACTGCTAGACATAGCCAGCAATAATTATTTATTTAATCTGATTATGGGATGCAATTGAAATTAAGCATGCCGAAAGTCATATCCTTGTTCAAGTCAAAGTTTCAAATACATTTGTACGAGCATAAATTCATATTGATTGGCCCGCAGGTGGAAGATAATCCAAGGACACATCGCACTCGACTCTGAACAATGGCGTCGCTCCTTGTGCCAGGATGCCAAGTAGTACAACACAACAAAGCTATCGCATACATAATGGAAATGCACTTGTTCATTTATTAATCAGCTTTGATAAGGCTGCGGATCAAATACCTGAAGCCTTTGAATATCAGCACGCCTCGCAGCCAAATGCTTATTGATAACTATTGTCAATCAAAAATTAAAGAGTCAAATGGGGTTTTAAATAAATCTCAATAAAAGAAAAAATGGTAAACTGTTGGAATGTGATGTTTCATTAAAGATACTGCAATGCCAGAACCTAAATATTTTTCAGCTACTTCCTTGTAGGTATACTATAACCAGCATATACGAATTTGTCCACATGTCTTTCCGCCCTTTTCGGTGGCTTTTCAATTTTCTTTTGCCAGCACTGAGGGTGTGGTTTTTCCTAAGATATTCCTCCAACTGAAGCGTCACGTAGACGACACGAAGCCAGAAGAAAATCTGCTATAATAAGATATGCACAAATGCACATGCATAAGTTAGGGCAGACCGTAGGAAAATCGCCCAAAGAAACCCGAAACGTGGAAACGCTACAACAAACCAGGCCCGAAAGAAGAACAAACCAAGTTGACTTACATGTCAACTATTGATTTTTTAATTAAATATTAATGAAGCACGAAGAACGGCAACGGCAACGGCGACGGTAAAAATGGCACAAAACACGCTCGAAAAAGCGCAGAAGGGAAAAGCTGAGCAGGGAAGTGGAACGCCTTTAGGTATGCTACAAAAAACATGACACACAAAGAGGGTAGCAGGTGAGCTACGGAGCTGCGGAGCTAGGGAGTCGGGTATACAAAATATACGGGCAAATTACGAATTTTTAATCACACGTCGCGTTTGTTATATAAGCGGGAATATCAAGTCCCCGCCAAACCAAAAAAAAAAAATTAGGTAGAAAAAAGCGAACAGAAATCAAATAAAATAAATATGCAAAGCGTCGTCTCGCTGTCCCTACAACCACCGCACAGCCCCATTTCCCGCCCATATTTCCCTCTTTTGAGTAGGTCGTCTATGCACAGACACGCAACTACACTGATAACAAAATTACATTGAATTTCGGTGATATTATATTTTTTAGTTAAAACCTTGTTGATTTTGTATCTAAAAGGTGCGTGTAAGTAAGACGAGCTAGAAACAATATTAAAAAGAAATTGTCATAGCAGACCTTAAAAAATAACAATCATAAGAAATTTGTTTGTATATTTCCAATTTTTTTTACATTTGTTAGTATTTCCATCTCTATGTTTTTACCTCCTATTACAAATATATTAGTTAGCCAGGAGAAAAACGCAGAATCGAAGAAGGAACTCATGACAATATAGCGGGATGGGACTATTTGGCGTTGACATATCCTTAAGAAGGATGAAATTGAATAAATACAAATTTTTCGTTTTACACACCAATTTACCCTACTCTTCGATTACAGTAGTACTTATAGTTTTCTCTCAATGCACAGGGGCGAAAAGTCGGAAATGTGTGGAAATGTAAAAGGCAAATGAAACTAACTGGGGAAGCCAGGATCCGGGGCCTGACCGGGGAGTGTGTGTGCCAACGAGAGACAGGACAGCCGGGACGGGCTGGCATTTCCTACAAAACGCAGAGCAGCATTTTGTCCAGTCACGAAAAGTTTGGTCTAGGCAAAGACAAAAAAGCCAGCGAGCACACACAAAAAGCGGCGCGCTATACACACGTACCGCTGAATGGCCCGAGTTCGGGTTAGCAAGAAGCTCTCGAGTCGACAAAGTCTCAAGTTGAATGAAGAACTCACGCAACTTACACACAAGCCCAAAGGTGGGGTACCACAGAATACCCCTCTAACACATTATGCCGGGCAGGAATTCTAGTTGTTTTCCTTTGCGTCGCTGGCCATGTTTACGATGTAGCTGGGACTAAAGAATTGGTGCATTTGAAAATTGAAATTTATGACGGGAATAAATAACCATAAATAACAGGAAGCATAGGAACACAGCAAGCGCTGAGGCGTTGAAAGTGTGGTATCAGTATATATGTTGACCTAGGGTTAAATTACCATACATCTCAATTATGAATCAATTTTATCAACCAATTCTGCCTGAGGCCTGTCATTCGTTTGTCTTTGCATTAAAGTGCTGATGGGCTTTATTCATTTTTCCATGACTCTCCTGCAGGATATGCCACTTAATGTGGCTTGCCAAACTGCTGTCTATAAGCCCCATAATTATTGTGTCAGCTAACTGAAAGTTAATAAACCAGCCATTGTCATGAAAATAAAATCCAAAAATAGACCGCCAGACCAAATGGGGCACGAGCCAAAATCAATAATAAATACATAAACAGGCCAAACAATGGCGCACAGAAGAAAGACAGAAGAAAAACCATTGCCACGATGAGCTGTGGAATACTCTGCAAATCAAGTGCAAAAACTAATAAATAATAAATTCATAATACCCTCTTTAAGTTGTTAGTTTCACTGACTTTAAAACTCCTTTGAAGAATAATTTAGTAAACAAATAATTATTTATTTCAAAAGAATTCCAGGTCATTATAAACACATAAACACACATAAGCTACTTCCAGTTTATTTATTCAGAAAATGAAATCTCTTGAATCATTTTAGGAAATTCAGAATTTGTCCTAATAAACATATTTAGTATGGGGCACAAAGAGAGATATTTATTATTTAGATGCCTCACGTTTGTGCAGTTTAGACTTGCCTCTCGAGTTTTGGCAACCCCGCAGTGCAATAAATAATACAGCGTTTTATCGGAGTCATCATAATCGTCGAATTGCGTGGGCAAGCCCCAGACTTGGAACCTCCCTAGCTGCACCACAAATAAGGATAATAAGCCAGCAATTAGTGTCACCGATAGACTCGCCGAAGAGACAAACAGAAACATGGCCCAAAGCCAAAGCCAAAACCTTCAACCCATTTAAAGCAATTTTCCCTGGGTAGAAAATAAGGAGAGTAACAAAAAAAAAGGTTAAACGGGGCGCTCGCACAGACGCAAATCTATTATCCTACATCCTTTTTAGCTTCTACGGTAGAAATTGAAAATGGGAATAAAAAGAGAGGGAAGAAAAGTTGCAAGGACAAATCGCAATTCCAGTTTTATGAATATTTTTCTATTTGCCTATGGAAAACTGCTGAATGGTCCTTGCCTTATCAAGACCTCCTTTTCGACGCAATTCAATGGCCAGAGGTGGAGGAAACTTTCTTAATACAAGATACTTAAAGGACTCGCACACGCTTGCAGAAAGCGGCGGAGTCCGACATTCAATTGCCACCATTCGGATATGAAGGATATGCCATTTATAATGTGGGTGTGTGTGTGGGTGAGTGTGTGGGTGTGTGTGTGGGTGTGTGTGTGGGTGTGTGTGTGGGTGTGTGTGTGGGGGTGTGTGTGTGTGTGTGTGTGTGTGTGTGTGTGTGTGTGTGTGTGTGTGAGTCCTGGCAGAACTCAAAGCGAAAGTCTTAAGTGAATTAAGAGGAAAACTTGCAACATTTCTAAGACAACCCCAAGCCGCCCCCGACCCCAAAGTCCTCCATCAAGGTTAGCCCACTTAATGAGCTCTTGAAGTGTTCAAGTTTGAGTTGGCTAAATACATATAGTATATATATGCGAGCATGAACAAAAAAAGGATTATTTGATATGGTAGCCCCGCCTCCCGTTTAGGCATTTCCCTCCGACTGGACACCTGTGTCCACCCACCACCCCTCATTCGCCCCCGTAGGCTCCAAGATTGATTGTTATGCCACCGAAAACTGAACGCAGAAAGGGCTCGGCTCCTTGGCTTGGGCTGGGAGCCACTTAATGATTGCCAGCCAGAAAAGATTGAGGATGGTGCGAGGTCAGGGAGAGTGGGAAAGTGGGGGAGTGCTTTCTCTGGGCGGGGGTGTCACCCACACCCTGCGTTATACCATAAAACAATTATTGGAACTTCTTTCTTTCACCTTCCCTTTTCGCTGCGTAGGGTTGGGTTTTTGGGCTTAGTTTATGATGGCTGTAATTAAAGTTTGGGACTGGGCAGCGGGTCACGTAACTTCATATCGATAGCAGATATATCAACATAGAAAACCAATGGGGCTAACCAATGACTGTCAAAAAAGAATCTAGTTGTAGTCCCTTAAATCCTATAATTACTCTTGATAAGTTGACTTTTTGATAACTTTTTATTATATCTATTAATCACTTCATCTTTTCTTGTAACCATACATTGCAAAATAGGTATTTTATTTTCTTCAAAAAAGAAAAAATTAAAATGCAAGATCTAACTGGCTGCAAAGATACTCAAAACAAAGACACTACCCAATTCTAGTATCTAAACAACAATTTAAGTCTCCAGACTTTTAAACCTCACCCACCTTGACCTACAAAGATATATAGTTTCTCGCTATGGGCATTATTAACGACAGAGTGTCAACAAAAAATTCGAGTAAGATATTAATAACCTAAAAAACACACTCGTGGCTGACACTTGCCGGCCACATGGGCTGAGGCTGAGTAATAACTATTTAATGAGTTTGTGTCACAGCTCGGCGTTGTTGGCCAGAACAGAGTAACTTGGCCGTGAACCAAAAACCAACTGCCGTCATCGGGAGAGCACTACCCTCCACTGACGCCATTTAATTAAAATTTGCGCCTAATTAATTGCCGAAAAATGCCGAAAATGGAAGCGCACAGCCTGACAGGACATTGGGTGTACGTGGCGTATGAGTGATGTTTGTCTGTTCAAATTTGCTGCTGTTTGATTGGGGCTCAGCGCACTAATTGAAAATGAAAATTTGATTTTTCACATTCCTGTGGTCAGCACATTCAACGTGCAGCTTGCATCATTGATTTCAACGGCTAAATTTACCTCAATTATGCCAGAATTATTATTATTTTTAAGCCCCGACCATCGCTGAGCAGCCAAAAAGTATGCAACACTTTGGTTGGCCTCCAGTTTTTTCGGTTCGCTGGCATCATTTTAGCTCTGCATAATTGATGGCTGAGCTTTTAATTGAAACTGAGTTATGGTTATTACGAGTGTAGCGCCCAGAGGGGTCTGAATCGCAGAGAAATTTATGCAAATTAAGACTACACCGAGGGCGGTCGCAATTAAAGGCAAATTGCATCCCGAGGAGCAGAGAAAAAGAATGAAAGTGCTGTAATTGAAGAGCGTTTGAAGGGTGCGAGTGCCGAACGCTGCTTGAGATAGCAGCGGAAAGGGCGTCCTTGAAGGCGAGGACTTGCAAGGCGATTGGATATACTTTAATTATTTGGAGAAAATACCATTTCCGAGAATAAGTTGGCGCCACCTCTTGCAATTGACTTTCTTTTTACAGTCCCCAACTACACTTCAGTTCACTTGCATGTTATGATAACAAGATACAAATATATCTGCCTAAGGCAAAAAAATAGTAATGTATTCTCTTTTTAAATGGAATTAGAAATATAAAAAGTTATTTGATCAAACTATTGAAAAGTATGTACTCATTGTAAAAAAATAAATAATGGCTAAGTTCTGAAGAAAAAGCCATCCCCCTCACAAGTTTTAAAATAAACTCTAGTGATGTTGGTTAAGTTTTTAAAATATTTTTTATAAATATGGATTATTAGATCGAATGCTAAATGAATAATTGACAACATAACGAATGCATCGTTATCTAAAGATTTTATAGTTTTCATTAATAAACACTCTTATTGAACATTTTTAAATATGATACATATTTTTCAAAATTCACTGGAGTACAGGCAAAAACTCCAACTCTTCTCAGGCACTCAGTATATTTTTTATTATTTTTCCTAGATTATTCAGCAAATAAAACATCTTTAGAAACGTACTCCTATCTGGAAAGTTCCCAGGCTAAATAAATGCGACAAAAGCGAGCAAAAAGTAATTGCTGAAACAAAGCGACTGCTCTTCTCACAGTATCCTGGCAACTTTTTATGTAGCCCACTTTTGCGGGCCGGGACATGCAAACTTATCGCCCACTCAAAACTATAATCACAATGGTTTATTATGCGAGTATCAGGTCCTTTCACCGCACATTATTTGTGCCTTATCTGAGCCCAGTTTTCGGGTTGTATGCTCACCTGTTTGGAATTCTAAGGATACATTAAAAGTGCCGTTTGCTTGGGCGCGGTGTGTGTGTGTGTTGGTGAGAGGATCCTGCGGACAGAGGAGGCTGGAGGCCTCTATCGAGTGGCTGGCAACTGGACAGGATGCTCGTCCTGTCCGCAACACAGTTGTCCCGCTGCCAGGCTTCCTGCAGCAGTCAGCTGATGCTGATTGTGACGCTCCTGCTGCTTGTGGCATGCAAAAAGTTTTCCCTTTGAGTTTTCCAGCGCCGTCCGTCTGTCTGTGTGTCTGTCTGTTTGTCACTCTATGCGCTTCCTGCCTCTCGACGCCGCCACGTTGTGGCGAGAGTGAAAGTATTTTTTTCTGTTTTTTTCTTCTTCTTGGCTCCTTTGTTGTATTTTATCGTGGTGAATTTGGGATTGGGGGTGCTCTGCTCTCTCTCTCTCTCTCTGCCCCAAGTTTGCTCCCTCGCTCAGAGAGCTAGGCACATTTTCTGGTCGAGTAAATCCTTATAATATTCTTCTTGATATTCCTCCAGCAATTAGGGCTTGCCTATTGTATTATTTTATTTTTCCAAATCTGGTGTTTTTTGCATATTTTTTTTAGTAAGTAGTTGGAAAGTTTTGGGTATATTGTGTGCTCTGTAGGTTGTGCTCGCTGCACGCCTATAATCTGGATACTCCGTATCCCGACCGAGGAGTCCGAAAGCGGAACCGAAACGGATTTTCGGACTGGCGACTCCGAAGCGACGGTCGTACGTGGCGAATTTGACGTTTTGTGTAATTTAACCTTCTGCCCTACTCTTCTCGAATGCGTCATCGGGAATCGCGTAGAGTGGAGGAGTCGTCTCGAAACGCTTATTTATTTGCTTAATACTTTATTTGGCACCCCGCACACACGCGCACGCACACTTTGTTGCACATGCTCTCATGTTTTCGTATTTGGTATTATTTTGTTTGCATCAAGCATACGCCATGTTGTACGCGAGCCCTCGAACAGCGAGTTTTGGAGAGCCTTGGCCAGAAGCCTTCAAGGTTATTATTTCCTTGGTGGTTTGCCTCAAAGTGTAACCCTCATCTTCTACTGTTTCTGTTTCTGCTTTATTTTTGGTATTTATTTCAGTAGGCAACTTAATAAAGAACCCCTAGCTGTGGCTCTATTTCGGCCTGTTCTGGGCTGTATCTACATGCCCCTTGCATGTTGCCAAAAAAAAAAAAGATTGTTGGAGGAGGAAAATCGTTTCACACATTACACACAACAACATGGAAGAGCCAGCGCTGCCCTGTCTCTTTCCTTCTTTCGCCTCAGGGAGCCCATAATTGGCGTATTTGCCCAACTGGCATTTCTAAACACTTTTTACTTTGGCTTTTTGGTATCGGGTTTACTACTTGGCTCAGGCCTCTGCAATTATTTTTTAGCCAACTTTTTTGGCTTTTCCACGAAGCGCGATTTGGGCTGCGATTTTGTAGTTTCCTACCCTTCGCCCTCTCCTGGTGTATTTTGTTTTATTTTTTCAGCGGAGCTCCGCGTCTTGACCGTTTGGCTCCACTTCTCCGACTACTTTGGAGGCTTCGCTTTCGCCGAGGCCTCGGCCCAAAAGCTTTCCCCGATTTTGTAGGCTTCCGTGCAGACGCAGAGAGCAGGGCAGCGAGAGCGGAATCCCCGCCGAGACTGACTGGCGACGTCCTGGCGAGCTTCGCTCTCTCTCTAATTCTACATGGGAAAAAATATGTTATTTACAATTTTTCCTGTTTATAAAGATGAGATACCCCAGAATATTATAATAATATCTCAATTTTGTTGCAAGAGTGTGATTAAAAAAATAAAAACAAATTTGAAATTAACAAATTCTGGTACTTTTGAACTCTTTTTTACATGTATATTAGCTTTTCCTGTTAGGATCTATACAATAATTGATACCTTTTTCAAAAACTAAATAAACAAGAGATTATAACAAAATAATATAGTTATAGAATATTTGTTTTGGGGTATCATATTTCAAAGACGAACAACAATTTTAATGAAATAAGTCTAATATTATACAACTTTTTTTAATATAAATTCTCATAGTTCATTACAATTTTAAAAAATTAAGAAAGCCAAATGTGATTACTATGTAAAATAATGTTATAAGATACTTTTTAAATGATATAATACATTCTTTTGAGTTGTGCTATTATTATTTAATTGACTTATACTTTTTTTCCAAGTACACCTCTCCCTGGCCCTGGGTCCTAGGGTTCTCTTGTTGGTCTTGCACTCAAAGTTTGCGTTGTTTGGATTTTGTTATTTTAATGTTCACTGAGCAGTCCCTGAGCAGCTGGACGAGGGGAGGGGCAGCCAGGATAAAGGGAATTCGAGAGAGGGGCTGTGTATTCTCAGTCTCGTTTCCCGTGTGCTTTCGGAGGATTTCTTTCGTGTAATTGTTTTCGTTACGTTTGTTACGTTTGTTATGGGCACCAGGTCCACATGCACCTAAAATGTAGACGTAATTGTGCACTAAAAAAAATACTGGTGTAAAGGTTAAAGTACTTTTATAGTTGATACGATCTTAAAGTATGATCTTAGTTAACATATCCCGATCTCCAAATCCATAATATTAAAATTATAACATTTTTAAATATCAGAAAAATCTTAATAACAATCTGAAAAAATTGTGCCATTATGTAAGAACTTTTCAAGCTTTGTAAACCATGCGGCTTTAAATACATCTTTTGTTTATTGTAATATCTTTTATGCATCCTGATTTTTCAAACTTTAATGGTTAAGACTTCTAATGGTATAAAATCAAATCAAAATACCGCGAATTAAAATAAAATGTTTCAAATTACAATTACTCAGCTTAGGGTCTAGTAGCTTCAATGGCTTAATGCAACATTTTATGGAAGCTCTTGCCCAATTAAGTGTCTTGGTGTAGCCATAAAAACCATCCAACAAACCCGCGCCCAGCCGCCCCCGCCCTGCCGCTCGCTTTCCGTCCCCCTCGAATTTCCCCGAAGAGAGGCAACTCACTCAATAGTCCGAAAAGCAAACTGAGGCCCATCCGCTGAGACCCCCAAGAACCAGGTAACGCCAGAGCTTTGCAGAAAAGCTCTCCTCACCGCGGGTTCTCTCATCCGTTGGCCAACTCTCCCACGCAGGAACTCAACACAGCTGGCGAAGAAACGTCAAAAATGTGTGACAGGAGAGGTCCTTTACTCTCTCTCTCTGGGGAGGCTGTGTCTGTGTGTGTGCGTGTAGGAGATAGGGAGAAAGTGAGAGATAGGGGGTGCTGTAGGTGTGAGTGAGGGCCCGACACGTTGTTGCATTTTCGCCTGCCAGAGAAAAACGCTCAAAAGCAGGCAACTGAAAATATCGGTTCGATTCCTTTGCTTTGGTGTTTTCACACTCTTCGAGGTGATTTTTAAATTTTTAAACTTTTGGAATCGGTTTGGTAATATTTAAAAAAAAAACTTTTAAATTTCCATTTTCCTAATCATTATTAATACATTTTGTAAGCTATAAGAACCAAACAGTTTTAGTCCTTAATTAAGAAAATGGTATGATATGATAGCATAAAATAATAATATAATACGGTACAATAATAACAATTTTAAGGTAGAATATTAGGTAGAACTCTACCTTCTATTGAGTTGTATTCAAAACAAGGGAATAAAATATACTTCAATTTATAGATTACATTATTCGAACAACAGAACCACACGGTTCACAAGGGTATTTGCGACCCCATGTCTTAATTTCCCGTTCTTCTTGTGTTTTTTGTGCTCCTCCGCTTTTTATTTGAAGGTTTCACCTGGTGTCGATGGAAATGTACACGTGCTATATGGTGGCTATATGGTCGAGGGAATCGTTAAGGAAGAGGGTGTAACCCGCAAAGGGTGGGGGGCAGCCTGTGTGTGTGTGGTGTGAAGGAATGGAGAAGGCCAAACTAGACTGTCGTCATGATACTGCCACCCCTAATCCCCCTCCTACTTCTAGGACTTTCTAATTGAATTTCTTGTTTTGACCTGCAGTTGTGACCCTGTCTTATCAATTTTCTCTGTGGGTATGTGTTGAATTATGTCACTCCAACTGCGTCATTGTGTCTGCTTGAGGTTATCGATTATTCCTTCTCAGTTATGACGAAACACGTTTGGACGCTGGCAATTGGTTATACCCCGTTCACTATCCCCATCAGGCCCAAAATGTTGCTTCCGTTGCACAGAGAGAAATATTAGCTAGAAGAAAATTAGAAAAAATATTGGCTAGAAAATTTACGGTTTTCACTTTTTTTATTTTATAAATATGTAATTAAAATACTAAAAAAAGCTTATAAGGTTTTTCAGATTAGCCTTAACATATTTTTAACCAACGATTTTGTTTTTAACGAAGAAGATAAATCTGATGATATATGGATGGATGAGGAATATACTAATATATAATATAAATTTTAGTAAGCTAATTAAACCGGGATACAAAAATATAAAATATAAGTAGAATAGTTTTGTTACCTTTTATTTTCTTCGTGTGCTCACGACTTGCACAACTATGACGTCACTGTTAACCCCGGAGCTTTCACTATGGCCCCATCCTCCGCCCCGCCACGCCCCCTTGGGCAGCCCTTAATTTTGATGTCACCACCCACTTTTCAGCCCCTTTGAGCAGCCTCAACTTGATGTCAAGTCAACTTATTTCCATTTCCATTTGATGCTTGATGCGGATTTTCACCGACTAGTTTTGGGAAAGTTTGTTTTTTTTCGAGAGCTTTTCAAGTTCTTCCCCCTAAAACCTCCATTTGTTGGCCTCTGTGAATTTTATTATTGCGGCACGAGATTTATTTTTTGTCATTGAAGTGATCTAATTAAAGTTCGTGTGGGCCAGCAAGTTATACGCGCCGAAAAAGGGGTAAGGATAACGAAATTTGCTTTCAACGAAAGTTGGGAGGTGCAACTTGTTTTCGTTTCCGACCGAAAAGTTGTTAAAAAGCCAAAACAAAAAAAAAAAAGTAATTTATTTCACTTTTACTGCCTCCATCTCGGCCGTGTTTGTGTGGGTGTGTGTCAGCCTGCAAATGTAATGAGATGTTTTGACCCGCTAACTTGGTCCTTTCTTCTAACCCCTTCCTTCAGCCTGGCGGAGGCTGATTTGGTTTGAAGCCTTGGCCAAGTTCTCTTGGCATCGGCTGCTTGATAATCAGATTTTTCCACTTTCCGTCCTCGCTCGCTTTTCACATCGAAATGGGTTAAACTTTTCCGTCGACTTGTCTGGGGGCTAAGTTCCCCCACAGCCAAGTCAGGCTAATCAAAGTTGGAAATCAGTTTGGTTGGATTACTAATACCTTTAATGGAATGACAAATTTCCTGACAAAGATGGGATGGACAGATTCCTGGGGATATCCTAAATCACCATCAGAAAAGCCTTGAAATCGACGTGAAAAGGGTTTCTAAAATTGGTTTAATTTTGATTCGAATTTTTATTGATCCTTAAATATAATAAAGTTGGAAAAGTTTATCTTTACTTACTTTTAATCGGTACTGATCATAAATTGAGAAGACAAATCATTAAGTTTTCTTTTGGTACAATTTATTTTTGAGAAGAACGCAAATAATAGCTTTTCATTTATTTATGTACAATATTTCTCCGTTTTTCCTCTTTAGCTTACTTCACTTCGCTTTTTAATAACTAGCATATTTAATATGTATAAACCAAAGTAGATTCTTAGTGTGTACCGTAAGTGTATAATTGTTTCGTACTCTCATTACTTTTCAATGTAGATAACTTACAAAATCTGAAATACAGTATCTTAACCGCCTAAATATATCGATAATCATTGTTTGTTGTTGTGCACTCCACACGGAAACAGTTACTAATAGTACTTATTGTTTAGTTTGTATTTATAATACACGTACAGTGGGTAAAAACATCTATACAAATATGCTTAGTTGCTTGTGTTGGAAAGACCTCGAGGTAAAGACCTCAGACAAGGAGGATCCCTAAGCCAACTCAATATCCGTTTCAAGATCCCAAATTATTGTACCACATTTAGAATATCAATTGTGTGTGTGTTTGTAAATATCAGCAAATATTCCAGTAGAGTCTCTATATACTATATGTTTTGGATTGGATTTTCGATATACTTAAACAATAAACGCTAGGGCTGGTGAAAAATGAGAGATTACAAAAGTTCGCTAAGTGCTAATTGACGGGTTTCGAATCGAAAGACATAAATCGAAATAATCGGTATTCGAAATAATTTCTTCTACTATCCAACTTGACTTCTCAATAAATAACTTAAACGAAATACGAACCTAAATAGAAATTGGTTTATCCAGTTTTGTCATGGGGCGAGTCGAGCTCTAGCTATTTACACGCAAAATCCACCTCCTCTTCTCCCAAAATGTAATCCCCAAACCTCACTCCTCGCCCTCGTATCCCAGACACCACAGTTGGGACAGGGGCACGGCCGTGGACTAGCTTCCGGCCACACCCTCTTCCTTTCGCGGCCTCAGGATAAAGTTGAGGTTGTAGTTCGTGTTCACCGCATAGTAGACATTCGCATTCTTCGGCATCACCAGCTCCTTATCGGGCAGAACCTGGGCCAGCGTATACCTATCCGGATCATCCTCCAGGCCCAGTTTCAGCATAGCATTACGGATCACCTGCGGCGTGCGCTCGTTATTACCCAGCATAATGCTCTTGTATAGGACAATGCCATCCAGCTCAATGTTGTCCGTTTCGTAGGTAACCCGTATGATATAGAAATCCGGAGCGGACTGGGGCGTTCCACTCGATGGCTGCACCAGCTGGGCGTTGATACGGGGCGATCCTCCATTCGTAGTGCCATTACCATGGTTTTTCAGACCATTGCCCATGGACTGGGAGTGCGTCAGCTTGCCGGACTGCCGACCGCCGGAGTTACTGGAATCCAACGACAGATTGGACACACTACTCGAGGCGGACATCAGGGAGGCGTGCTGATGGTGGGCATCCCTGTCCAGGGAATTGTGCCTGGAGCTGGTGCTGCTGTTCAGTTCGCAGTAGAACTGCGATCCCGCGCCGCTGCTCGAGTTGGAGTGTATGGAGTCAGTCTTCCGGTGGCCCATTATGGAGGCCGTCGATGAGGCGGTCGTGTTGGTCAACGAGGTGTTGGTGCTGACCACCGACTTCCGGGGCGCCGGCGGTGGTGGCTCCAGGCGGCAACTCAGCTCGAAGGCCTCCCGCTCATCGAAAACAGGCATGGAGTTGAACCAGTGATCAAATAGGGCATCTCCCTGAAGATTATACGTGTTGGCCGCCCCCTGCAGCAACTTTATCTGTGCCAGCACCTCGAACTCCTTGCGCTTCTTGTCGAAGTTGATGAGCTTGTTCTCGGTGAGGTAGTCCGGATTGGCCGTGTGGATCATGGTCAGATCGGTGAGGAAGGTACCCAGATAGGGTATCGTTCCGTGGGATGTCTGAGTTCCCAAATTCAGAATGAGCTTCTGCAGGTGCCTATCACTCTGGTCACTTTGGCTGCCAGGATCGGGATTCTTGGCTGTGCCCTCGCGCTTCAGCACTTCCCTCAGGGTCCAGGCATTGTTATCCTCTGAGCAAATATTCGCCAGCTCCGTAAAGACTTCCATCTATTAGATGCAACTACTATTAAAGAGTTTCTTTATAAGTAAGTAACCAGAACTTACCCTTTCTTTAGGCAGCACTTCCCAGATCTTGGAGAGGCGGTATATGGAATTGGAATTCAGGGCAGATATGATGGCTTTGAGCGAACTAAAGTTCTTGAGCATGCGCAGCTCCTGGGCAATATCAATCCAACGTGAAATGTTCAGAGCGCGCTCCTGTGGGATAAGAACCATATATGAATATAATAGTAATCTTAGTCCTCTGTAGAGCCACCCACCTGAGGCTTCAGGCGATCGATGAGTATGCTGGAGACCACCCGGAAGAGCACCGCATTGAACTGGTTGATGGTGGCCACCACAGTCTCCGATCCGCCACTGTCGCGTCGTGCCCACGTGTGCCCGAGGCACTGGTGGGGGATCAGACGCTTGAAGAGCTCCGAGTCCATCCGGGTCAGTTGCTCGGCAAAGTGTCGCACGGGTACGTGGGGGAAACGGAAGGCCTGCAGGAAGTGGGTGGGTCCGCGGTAGATGGGCCCGTGGACCATTGGCGTGAGATACAGGCCATTGAACTGATCCGGCAGGTCATAGTGCGTGGGAATCATGAACTGCTGCATCTGTTGTGAGCCCGCCGCGGAGAGCCAAGAAAGACCATTGCCCTCCGAGCCACCGCCTCCTCCGCCATTTCCATAGGCAGTTCGGATGAGACGCTCAAGACGATTAACCACCTTGACGTGCAGATCGGATCGTTTCAGTCGCTTGGAGGCAAAGGTCAAGATCTATGGATACAGATATAAAATCAGTAAACACAAATTGTTAAATATATTTAAATATATGCTCACCTGCTGCAGGTTGTCCTCATGCCAATCCTCTGGGAAGCCATCTAGCCAGACGTGCAGCGCCGAGACCAGGGTTTTCTTGTGCTGCTCATGGATGGAGGCATGGGGATCATAGGCGGGATCCATGGCCTGGCCATTCTGCTGCGCCTGCTCCATTTCCTCTAGGTGCTTCTCGTGCAGAGCATCGTAGCGCTGCGTCAGCAGACTGAGCACCTGCTTGGGCGTGGAGAAGGTGCGGTAGGTGGACAGGAAGACATTGATGAAGGTGGACTCCAGCTCCCCATCGTCGGTGGCCAAGGCCTCCACCAGTCGGGCCAATGTGGCCGCCTTCACGAAGCGAACTCGCACTGTCTCCCACTCCAGATGGGAAATCTCATCATCCGAGTCCTACGGGAGAAAAGGAAAATTTTGTTAGTCAGTTATACCAATATATTATTTTTAAATTATAAGTAAAATTTATATTATTATTTAAAAGTTAGAAAAACAAAAAATATTTCCATCCTAACTTAATATACTATTTTAAAAGCAGTTGCAGTGTAATGCAAAGTGGTAAAAATTGAATTTGCAGTTTCAGGAGATTGGTTTTCTCTATTTTTAATTGGTTTCCCCCAAACGACTCCATCATTCTAAGTAATTGATATTGGGGATTACTCACATTGCTGGCGGTGGGCGTGGGTCGGTGGTATCGCACCTTCTTCAGGTACACGGTGAAAATTGCATTCTTCTCGTGCTCTTCGCCCCAAAGGCGCCACGTGGGCTGTAAAATAATGAAAAAGGAAAGTGGATTAGTTTTCGTCTCGATGATTGCTTTTTAGTTTTCTAAGCTGTCTGTTTTTCCCTGAACTTTGTGTGGAAACTTTGCGTCAAAACTGGTTTCATACTTTTTAAAAGGCAGAAGAAAACTTTCAGATTATATAAAGAAACATAATCAATAAAGAGATATACAAACATTATTTAAAATCTGTGCCAAAGTCGAAGATCATTGCTAATTTATGGGCAATCAAATGTATCACAGGTCTAAAATTAGCTCTATTTTCCGACGTATTTTTAATTTATTCCCCCTTAATACGAGTTCAACAATTTTTAAATATTCCCAATATAAACATTATGTCTTTGGATATTCGCAAATTGCTTTCCATCCGAATTTTGTTTGTTTTTGTGGAAACTCGGTTGTCTGGCATTTCCATTTCCGTTTCGTGTGGCATCTTTTGCCATGTTGAGGCCCAAACAACATTTGTTCTTGTCTAGTCGTGGTATTTTAATTGATACACAAATTCTTTGCTAATTTGTTGGATAAAGCGAAACTAAATGTGTTTCAAAAGAGATGAAAATGTGAATGTTTGTACGATGGTTCGGCCTAATTGGAAAGGGCAGGCGAATTCAAAAACGACACGAAAAATTGCGTAATTTCAAATGGCTTATAAAAATCCGAAGACAATAAATGGTGATTTCTTTTAAGACAATGCGTTCAGTTTCACACGCACTTATTTCTGTATTTATACCACTTTTATCCCAAGGCCCAATGCGTCCGGAAAATGCCCAACATATTTTCGCTTAATCAACGCCGAAGCATTAAAATTCTAATTAGAAAATCATGCAACACACAAGAGGCAGCGCTTTACAAAAACCTTTTGTGTTTATGTAAAAACTATGTAAATACCCCGCACACAGGCGGGCCCACATAAAGTGAGTGCATAAGTATTCAAATTGAAATTTACTCGCAGCAATGGCAAAAGCGTGAAAAAGCATTAAACGAGTAGTGAATGAATAAACGAGCAGCAACCGCAAGGGAAAGGCACGCAAAGTTCGTTTGTGAGTGCTGGCGCCCCCCAATAATGGGCAGCAACAAAAGTTACAACAAAGCTGCGGATTAACCCGAGTCGCTATAAAAAGATTTTCCTGCACAGAGAAATAATTCTATTGGATAATCCTTATCAGCTGGGGTATCTTTCTGTTAAAAAAATGCATTTTTTGTTATTTGGCTGACTTTTTTGTGGGTCAATGTGTTGTGATAATGTTTATATAAGGTATAAATATAGATTTTCATATATCCCATTCATTATAATATATATAATAATTTTCCAGAAATATGTTTTTGTATTACATTTTACTTAACTAAAAATAAGCGCGCTTTCAACAGTCATCAATAACTGCAATAAAAAACCATTTACTTTTTTAATTTCTCAATGCAAAATAAATGTGTGACTAAGAAGCTAGCAAGAAAGACATAATATTAAATATAATACTTATTCGTCACATAAGTGAATCTTTTTAAAAAGTACACTTATTCAAGGTCTTGGAATATTTCCCCATTTTTAGCAAGTTATTGTATAACATTATTTAATAATAAATGCTTTAGAGATTATTTTTTAAATATGTGCATGCTTCATTTTTATTACGCTTGATTTTAAATTAAATGTGCACAATAATAAAAAATCAGATATATTTTCTCTAAAATTGCAAATAAATGATTGTATACACTAAGCCATTTCAAACAAAATGTAAAAAAAATATATTAAATATCAATAAAAAATGAAAATATTTTCCCTCCGTGCAGACAGGGCGACAACAGCAACAACACCCAGCTGACCCCAAATGTGAGTGGGAAAAGGAATGCAAAAACATAAACAATCTTTGGTGGGGGGGCTGGGTGGTGGGGGCCCCGCACGTACACGGGGTCATCCATCCTAGACAGACAGACACGAATCTCATGTTGATCCAATTAATTGCCCGCATGCGCTTTGATTACACCAAACAAAGACGAGCCCGATTGCCCCAATGTTTAGTTCACTTCGCCAGCATTTCGCAAGACCTTATTGAAGTACTTTAATATTTCGTAAAAACATGGAACTACAAGTTGAGCCCGCACTTCTTGTTTTCCCCTCGGGGCGTTAAGTGGCGGACCAGAGGGGCAATTTGCTTTTTCTGTGTAATTGTGCATAAATGTTTGTTTGCGCCGAGATGAATCTGGAAGCAGCTGAAACATTTCGAAAAAGGCCTTGCAAAAATAGAAGACACGATGTGGCAATGTAAGGGCATTTGGAAGAGCCCAATCTTGCAGTACATTTGCATTTAAATACGACAATTTAGCCGGCGATTAGTAAACACAATTCAATAACAACAGCTGGGAAAAATGATGTTTAACTACTGCTTCCTGCTGAAAATCCGAAAACATAAGAAGCAAAACTGCAATTGTTTTTATCCAATTGAAGCACGCTTAATTGCCGCTCTCTGTTTTATTTTTCGCCTGGCTGATTTACACACACTTCCCCTTCCCCAATTTATTAGGCATGTATTGTACACTGATAAAAAAATATGGAATAGTAAAAACAAACATCAGCTTTTCAGTTCAAAATGTTTTAAATGGTCTTACTCCGAACAAAATAAAATGAGCTATGTAATGTTTAAATATTTAAGCAAAGGTTGAACAAATTAGTTTTAATTTGAGTCATATTTAAATTAAGTATGTTACGCCATCAAAAAACATAATTCCGTTGTAAAATCCAATTTAACATTAACTACAATTAGTAAGCTAAATATTGTCATATTTAAAGTAAATAAAATCAATAAAATAATTCATTAGAAGTGCCATTTTTGAACTACTTTGTTTTTTTCTAAGTGTATGCATATAATATACATATATGTACAATGTGAAGGCAACATTTAATCAATTCCGATTCACGATCATCGACGCCGGCAGCGACTTTGCCTTAGCAGCATCTGCCAAAAAAACTTGCCGCTGCTCCTCTAGATTCGCATTGTTGAAATACACATACGTATGGCGTCTACATATTCATTTAATTTATTTGTTATTTATTTGGCATTTTTTGTTTCGGATGCCTTATAGGCGCTGCGATCATTTGGTTTGCGCTGTTTAATTAATGACGCATTATGGCAGCTCAGTTCAATTCCCCATTTGCGTCAAAAACTGAAGGAAATACTAGTACAGCTGCTTAAAAATGATTTAGAGGCACATATTCGGTGGTAAATCATGCTTTAATAGACATTGATTTATAAGCTGCTGGCTGAAAATTTGAGTGGCTGTCCTGCAAGGAGTGGAAACTTAAAATCTCTTTCATTTAATGTTGGGTATTCATTAAAATTCCTCATTGGCACTTCCTCTGAATAAAAGATTAAACAATGTTGAAGCGCCAATTTCTCTCATTCACTTCCGTCTGTGAATCGCACAAGTCTATTATTATCACCAGGTTCAAGTTCACAGACAATTAAGTGATATGCTTCGCTATCAGACAAGTGTTTGGGTTCCTACATTTGTTTATAAGTAAATAACTGACTTTGGGTTTTTCAGAGCTACTTGTTAATTTGAGAAACTGTCGCAATGCTAAGCTAAAACGCCCCGGCAATTTTGCTTCAATTAGAAGTCCATTGCAGCAACCTACGTGCCTGAAATGCTTGCATGCAATTCAAGCAATTAATTAGTGTCAATTAGTCAATCAATTGGGCAAACATAATTAAGCCGGATGTGAGTCAGGTATCTGCAACTCAACGACTGTCTTAAAGCCAATAAAGTGCACAAATGGCATGGGCAAGAAATATTATTTGTTGTCTAAGCGAAAATGCTATTATATAAGTAACCTTTTTAAAAAAAAATTATTTTGTTTAATAATGCCACTTAAAGGTTTCCTAATTTTTTCCGACTTATACTTATTATCTTATAAAAAGAAACCCAATTGTTGGAATATTTAAAAACAATAAGAAAAGGTATGATAGTAATCATTCTTAAATAGTGATTTTTAAATAATAGGGTTCTTCATAATATTTTTAAGTAAATATTCCCAAGCATATCAGCTTTGTTTAGGTATTTCAACAAAAATATGGTTGGGAAAACCGCAAGAAGCGGAAATTTACCTTCGTGTAGGTATAGTTCTTGGCGTGCAGGTCTTTGGTCTTCTTGGAGAGATTCCTCAGAGTGGCTCCCGTGCAGGCGCACAGGTACTTCAGGCTGGCCACCACCTTGCGTTCCGCATTGAGGACCGCGGATGAGACATCCAGATCATCGTACGAGTGATACGAGCTGTTCCTGCGCGGCTTGGCCGATGCGGACCGGGATCGCCGCTGCGGCGTTTCCTGGTGTTTTTGGCACTTGTGAGTGGGCTCAGCCGTGATCAGGGACTTCTTCCTCTGCCTAGGACAGGTGTGATGGTGGTACTGCCTCTGGGGATCCTTAGCGTCCTTCGTATCCTTCAGCTGCTGCTGCTGCTGCTGCTGATGGTAGGCGCAGGACTGGCTGGTGGTGTTGTTGTTCACCAGCCGCCAGGCACTGCTGAAATCCGTGTTGTCCAGCGGAGGCATGAGGGCGCGATTGTATCCTGTGAGGTCCTGCAGCTGATAGGCGCAGGTGTGGCTCTTGATCAGAGCGGGCTTCGGCTGGTGCTTTTGGCTATGCGGGCATTTGCAGTTCGAGCGACTTGTGAAATTCTGCAAGTTTTTTTGGGGGGCTTGTGTTTAGATTCATACAGTTTTGGGGGGGGGGAGGCTGTGGAGGGTGTTACCCTCGCAAGAGGTTGCTTTGTACTTGATCTTGGTGGCGGGCTGCGGTTCATTGATTGCCCGCGACCCTCAACCCACTTGAGCTGTCTTCGCAGTTCGTTCACAGAGCCCCTGACCTTGGCTACGATTTGACTCCCAAAAGGCAAATACACACACGAGCACAATTCAATCGCATTGTTCAGCTGTATTTGATGTTTATGAGCTACTGACAACAAAAAAAAAAATAAAAAAAACACCCAAAATAGACAAAAACCATACACGAAACAAACAAACAAAAAGTGTATTTTTGACAAGCGACTTTGTACTTCAAGTGGCGCTCACAACTCACTCATACCCCCCAAATTTGGCCAAAATGGGAAGTGTTTACCCCTCGACCCCCTGGGGCAAGTTTACCGGCCGCCTTTGTTTAACCATTTCACATTGAGTTAGGCGCGTTGTTCATCCCGGCCTTTAATCGTAAACAACATCCCAAGTATGATCATTCAGGGGCCCCCCATTCAAGATGTGTTCAACTTTTACCAGGAAGTTATTACGGGCAACTAGTTTGTTTTTGTGTTGTTTTTGGGCCTTACTATTTCACGCCTATTGACAGCTGCGCACAGATTTCGCCAAGGAAACATTCATCCGAAAATACTCTGACAAAGGAAAGCGACCGGAAGATTTTCCACCAACAAACAGGCGGGGAAAATAATCAAGATCAAGTTGGGACTTTTGCAAAACCTCACATTTTAAGCAAAGATCTTTATAATTTAATGAAACTTAATGTATGGTATTTGATATAATTTCTAAAAAATTAATATGAAATTTTTTAGATCATAAGATTTTGTTTTCTTATAAGTCCCCCTATTTCCCTCCCCAAAGAGTATTTCGCATTCGTTCAAAACAACTCTAACTCTGCAATATTTTGCCTAGATAAATATTTTCCTGTTTCTGGTGTGGAAACTGCGTTGCGCTTTCCTTTTCTCCATCGGTTTTATGGCATTTACCTCGCCGGAGATGAACTGGCCCAGCCCATTTCATGTTGAGTTTAGCCATAAATTCAGGCCAACTCCGACCATTTTGCCATTTTTTCTTCTTTTTTTTTTGCTCAATTACAGCCTGGTCTGGCTCTATTGCCAATTACATAACTTGTTTCTGGCCAAATTCGTGCGAAGAGAAATGTCATTTGGTCGGTGGGTCTTTGAGCCAGTTAATCTCGGCCAGGAGGAAAGCACATTATTCAGAGAGCGCAGAGGTCAGCGGTGGGTCGTGCGTGAGGAAGGGGAAAAAGGTCGGGTCCAGAGGTCTCGAATCTGGAACGTGCCTCGCGTGGCCAAGTGAATCAAATTATTTGTGATGCCTCGAAATTAAATTACCAAGAAATGCAGCGAAAGCCAAACAATCAAATACGCATCACGAAAATCAAATCGAGCGGCTATCGAATTTAACCCACACTCGAAATGCCAACCGATAATTGAGGCACGTCCGTCTGGCATGCGTCATTCTATGAAAGAGGAGGTCTAGGATTTCTTCCCGGAGGCGAGGCCATAAACTAGATGCAATCTGTACAAATATCCTAGGTTGAGCATGAAATATTACAAATTTGGGAAATGCAAACACAGTGAAATACTTTCTAGTGGAATTACGCTTTATAATTAAGCATATTTGTATCTGAAAATCCTACTCAAAACGAATTTAATATTTTTCTGAAATATTTTATGATATGAGAACTCTTCTGGTAAGAAATAAATGACTTATGAAGGTAATAACACTTATTTTCTGGCTGAATTATGCATATTTCTTATATAAAAAAAAGCTAGAAAAGTTTAAACATTTTCAAATACTTATTTATTGAAGAAAACCTTCAATATTTTCCCACACTAGCAGCGCCTACCCTGAAGATTGCATACCTATTACCATGAAATATTTCCCGCTCAACTAGAGGCGATAAGAAAATAAATAGAAAATAACAATGTTTCTCCAAGTCGAACTTTGAGCTCAGAAATGATTAGAGAAAATCCTTCAAAGCTTCAGAACCCACAGCCCAGACCCACATTTAGATACATACATATTTGTAAGTGCCTTGTTTGAGATGCCTTCGTCTAATCAATATGCACATATATTGCACTCGATTCGTACCAAGCCCCAGAACCTGAGCACACTCATTTCATTCACGATTATTATTACAACGAATGCCAAACGAGACCGATGGAAACAGAACACGACGCTGGGAGGAAACGACATTTGCATACGGCTCAGTTTCTACCTTTTGCGTCCGAGTGAATCATCAGAAAACACCCAGCCGAGGAAAAAACAGACGCAGAAATAACGCTCATTAAGTGCTGAAATATCGTAGTATTATAATGCCAGACGGGGCAATTGTCAAACATTTCGTGTTTGTGTATACAAGCGGCTCAATTATAAAGAAATAGCATCCAAGTATGAGGGGGCGGCTAATTGGTGCGGCCCACATCATCTGTCTATATATAGGCCAGGTGACCTTTCCTCCAGCAAGGCGTGTGGGTGGTGGGACTTCTGCCTTCCACCGGGGGATTCTTTCAATTACAGATCTTTGCAAAAATAGCCAGGAGCCAGAAACCAAAACAAAGGGGGTTCGAACAACAACATCAAAGTTTGCCTTTGCCTTTGCATTTTGTGGTGATTTTTTCAACAAACATCTATCACAGTGGTGGTCAGGATAATGAAAATGGTTTGAAATAAAATAAAAAAATATTATATTATTTTTTTGCAGTACAGAACTTTAATGGTTTATCATTTGTCTGTTACTATTTACTTTTTTTTACTATTTTAAAATAGTTTCCAAGTGATTGACAAATTTCTAGAGCAATAAATTAGTTGTCGTTTGTGCTGTAAAATATGTGAAACCATTCATTTTGACCACAACTGTAGGTACAACCATCTATTTTTAAAGCGACGACCCCTGGCACGAGTTTTGTGAATTGCAGCAACAGAAGCGGCGGCAAAAAACAACGCAAAACCAAATTGAAAAAAGAAACTGAAACTAAACACCACTCTCCCCTCTGTCATCTGTGAGTGACTGGCTAAATGACTCTGACTGACTGTCAGTTACATCTGACTGCATCCGACGCAGTCAGCTTGACAACATTTGTTGCTGCCACGGTGTACAGGGAAAAATTTGGGGGGAATTTCGAGATATTTTTTGGCTACCAAGCACTTAGAAATTACTGCAACTATTTAAAAAAATGTATTTCTCGAAAAGAAAATAAAAAAAATTGTTTTTCGCATTTTAACATATTTTCTTGTACTTTTAAATTGCAAATCGAATGGTTTCTACAACATTTTACCATCCTATTAGATCCGAAACCACTTGCCATGTTTCTGCAATTTAATACCTCCCTGTATTAACCACCACCACATCCTGTTTTGATATTTTATGTAATTTGTAATTTCAAAACCAATTATTTCCGAATTATTTCTTTTTCTGTTTGTGCACCTATTTGTATCTACTGCCCAGCTTCCGTCCCGCTCGCTCGGCTATTATCAAACCACATCCGCCGGGCAGCCCGAGATGGTGTACAAACAATACAAAAACCTACATATCAACTTGAACTAAGGCTTGAGCCACTGAGCATGGCTCTCCACGTAAATTATTTTCATGCACTCTCCACCGTTTGCCAGCGCCAGGAGGAGGAGGGCGGAGCCTTTGTTTTGCATACAATGGGAGCTGATAAATGCCTAAAAGGGGGCCCGGGCCCCCAACATAAGCGAATGATAAAGAAACAAAACCCAAACTGGGACTGCGACTGAAATAATACTATATGTGGCCTGTTCTCAAATGAATCATTTTTGAATTCATAACTTTCGGTGCCTGGGAACAACAGAAGCCCCATACCTTCATTATTCATCACTTGAATATGACCAAAATATTTTTTTCAAATTCCTATCCCCCTGAAACGTAGGATTGGGATTTTCTCAGGTAAGTCAGTTATCATGTGAGCTATTTATAACTCAGCAAAAGTATGGACTTTTATCGATTCCTGGTCCTTCCCCCCGAGAAGTGTTTTATTTCTGGACTCCAGCAAGGCGTGAAGTTTCCAAGCCATTGCCTTTTTAACCCTAATCGTTGCTGGCATTTCTTTGTGATTCGACCGCAAGACACTACAGTAATCCCTCTACACACAACACCAGATCAAGTACAAAGCAACTAGACTGCAAAGGGGGCGCATTATCGATAAGTGAACCTCAGGGCGAGGGTCAATAGCAATGTGTAAGATAAAACACCTACAACTGACATGCCCTCACAGTGGTGTTACTATCTTATCGTAACTTCCCAACTCTGTGTGAATAAATAGCAAACTTTAAAGCAATATGTATTTGCTTTAAATGTCTTGTATAGTAAATGGTAGTGACCACTGTAAGGGCAGGTTAGGCATCCATAGATCTTGAGAGCGCCCCCTTTTATTAGCCCTGATGGATTAGGCTGCTTTTTCTTTTACCATTTGAGATTGGCTTTTGTTCCTTGAGAAATGTGGCTGAGATTCCCGGCGATTCCTGCGTTCGCCTTAACTTAGGCGACTCCTTTAGGCCTTCTGGTGTTTTATTTTTACACCCAAGTGCAGTCCAACGGGGGTGCTGTATGAGTGGAGGCAAGTAAAATCGATATTCCCGCTGCTCTTTTTGCTGAGCTTCTGTGGGTTCAGCTTCCTGGCACGATGAGTCAACGGCGCGTAGGAAAACACACCCAGGAGCAGTGCTTATCGGTGGGTGGGGGAGGGCTTGGTACTTTTTTCCTACTCTTATTGGCTCGCTGGCTAGTGGTAAGTGGTGAATCCTTGGTCCGCGAAGAAGGGTTCGTTGCACTACGCCCCTGCGTCTGCTCTGCAGTCTCCTTTGGCTCTCGTGCCTTGGCACGCCGTTCCTTACTATCTACTTATTTTCACTTTTATCGGCTTTTCTTTTGCCTTGCTTGCCGCTAATTCTGCACTCGCACACAGGTGAACAGCGATTTTCGGGATACCGCTTGCATTTTCATTCGCTTGGCTGAAAATCTCAACATGAGATATCCATGTGTGCAATTACAAAAACATTATACAAAATTCACACTCGGGGGCTTCTCCAATTGGAAGGGGGCGGGCGGGCGGCAAACGCGCGCGAGACAAACACACAGAGCTCTCGAGCAGAGCGACACGCGACACAACCGCCGCCAACAACAGTCGAAAACGAACTCTGCCCGCTTAGAACAGACGACCGCCCGAAACCCCATCGCTGGGATCCAGCCCGCTCTCTCTCGCACTCTCTCCACGTCTCGGGATCCACTCTCTCCCAATAAGAACGAGGGTGGTTCTTGCTCGTCGCTTGGCGGATGTAGCCGTAGCATCCCCGTGATGCGCTCTCCCAACTGCGCGCGCTCCCCGCGTTCTCCCAGGTATTCCAGTTTCAAAGCGTGGGAACTTTTAGGCCCTCGCCTTGTGCAAGGGAATATTGGAAGAGTAGCGGTACTCGTAACACGCTTAAAAATAAGCGCGTGAGTTAAACAAAAACTACTTAGTTCTTAGCTATATAACTTGGTTTATTCGAAATATATTGCCAGCAAATATACGAACCAATAGAGACTTAAATGTAAAGACTTTTTTATAAATACTCTATTAATAACTAAACATATTCCTCTTATTGGAATGTACAATCCATAAAAACACTGATTTTCGACACATTTTGGGCTCCCCTTAAATTATGTAAGAGGTATCACATGGTCGATCCACCCTAACAAAAACATTTTGCTTGTTCCAACCATTCTCGCTCTGTTTATGTTTTTTCTGATGAGCAATTGAATGGCTTGTTGGCTTCTCATCAGAACTCTCTCACCCACTCTCTCCCAGCAAAGTGTAGTATTTTTTCAGTATTTTTGGACAACTTCACACTGACCCCCACAATATCATTTGTTTTTATTATCTGCACGCATGTATCAATACAATTTATGAGCCTCTTTAAACTTTAAGACCTGCCCTGTTTTTGATTAATGACAAAGAAGAAATTTAAATATTTTCCTACTTGCTTTGCTTGAACTTGTGGACTATCCATTGACCAGCCGGCCAAACATGCGAGTTCGAATGACATAATTATGGAAATGGGAATACCTGAGTTTCGTCTGGTATTTGGTAACGATATAAAGAAAGCTGGCGGGGAAATCAATAAGCAGAAATATTAATAAAAACGTGCATTTACGTAAGCGCCAATAAAACGATGTCTGTTGTTTGGTTTGTTGCTCGTAGTCGTTGGATAAACATTGGACCCCGAAAGCACGTCAATTGATCAATTAGCGAATGCAACAAGTTTTAAGACAAAGGGCGGTGATATATGTTTGCATATCTATGAGTTATGCACTTGGGGATGCTGATAACGAGTGTTGCATAACGAAATTAAATACCAGGGTGGAATTTAATAATTGTGTTTAAAATTTATTTCATTTATAAAATTATACTATTAAGGTCTTATATCTTGCCCTCCCTTAAAAGCTGAAAATAAAGATTAACAAATTTGGAGTAGAATCTAAAAACAAAAAATGACTCAACAAAACATATTTTTGAAATGACAAATGTTATTTTATATTTTGTCATAACAAAGATTTCTTGTGAATTCGTATTAGTAATATTAAAAAACCCTAAATGAAATATCAAAAATAGATAATGGCATTAGAACTTAAATATTGTCGTAATATATGAAAACTTCCTTTGCTTATTCACTCCCTATCACTTAACATGTTGAATTCCATTTTTCGAAATCGGATAAATAAAAATATTACTGCTATATAGGCCACAATTTCTGGCTCACATTGATTTGGTCTACCGAATATTTGGCCAAGTAATTAGCAGACCTGGGCAAAAGCTTCCACACAAAGTTCGGCGCTCTGCGAGATACTTTCAAAATGACTTTCTATGCATTTCCCTGTTACTTTCTACGCTAGCCATATGCTAGAGATAATGGGTTGGCTACTCACCAAACTATCGGCCACATTTTGACTCATTATATTCCGCGGCGTTGACGATGGTCAGATGCTGCAATTACTTCAAGGTGCGTGCTGCTCAAAATCTGGTGCGATGCAACTGCCGATGGTGGTGGTGATGTGGATGAGGATGATGATAGTGATGACTGGTACTGGTATCTGTCGGATACGCGCATTTTGGCTTGGCACACAGCTAACGACGAACAAAGACTCGAAGACACACACTTTGGCGGACACGTGTAACGCGTTTACTTATTTATTATTGCTTTTTGGCTTGTGCAATTCGCTCGGCCAGCCGGATGTATCTGCAAGATACGCGACCAAACTTGCAATCGTATCGGCACACAAATTTCAAGTTTTCTTTTCCATTTCGTTACCAAACTGCAAGAAAGCGACAAAACATTCGGGTGAAAACCATATCAGCTCAATGGAAAGTGCGACAGTGGCAGCAGCAGCCCGTAAATGAAACGGTCAATAAAAGTTTACCAAGTAAAAAACCACTCAAAAATAAATCAAAACCCAGCGCACACACATTGTTGGCAGAGACTTAGAAGCCAAGACCGCGGAGACCAAGCGCCACCGACCGCCCAGCAACAACTAACCCGACGTGGAATATCTTGAATGCGGTTTGAGCGTGGCGCGCAACTGATTTACGATATTCGCTGCACGGCCACAGTGGGATGTGCTTCGACAAACCCGGTTTCGCAAAAATGTATCTTTAAAATTGGGTTTAGCTCCTCAGATATACTAGTACTTTAGCATCTATAAAGAGTCGCATTTATAAAATTGAAATACCAGTAAAAAATATAAACAATTTTACGATATTCGCTGAAAGGTTAATATTTAGCTTATTTTTTATTTTAACGTAATTTCCTATCTAAATTTTTTTTTTATACTCTCATTATAAAGAAGTACCCTTCCTTGCATAAATCCAACCTAAAACCACATCCCATTGTCGTAAAGTTTTCTGTCACATTTGGCATACATTTATTTCTTTGGATTGTAGTCGAAAAATGATTAATTTCAGAGATGTGCAGTAATACTAAACGCAATTGTTTTATCGTCATATTTTTTATATATGCAGTTGGCGCGCTGGAATTCGGAATAAGAACCTTCGAGTTGATATACTTTATTAAAGTTAGAAGAGTATTTGGCTGCTATATATTCTGCATTTTGATAAGTTGGGCAGTGGTTTTCATATTCAACACAATGCTGCTGGTGGGTGTGATAAAGGCAAGTGTAACCTGATATTTCGCAAGTCAAAATGTTTCCATCATTATCTTTAGCAAAACCCAACACTGGTAAAAGCCTTCTTGTGGACCGCCCTGGTGTTTGGGGTTTTTTTGTGCATAATGCAGGTAGTCACCTATGTGAATTTTCCACGAGGCCTGCTTGGAGAAAATGCATTTGCTCTAGACTTCATAATGTTTGTACTTATTATAGTCTACATTGGTGAGCTTGTCTTCAATATCCCGCGTAGAAGGTTTAACTAGCAATCTGATTTTATGTTTCAGCAATTTGGGTCCCTTTTATAATTTTTCCCACAATTCATTTGGCAGACCTTAATGAAGAGTAGTGCATTTTTATCAGAAGTCCAAAATATACATTTTTGCATAAGAAATGCTATGGTTGGTTTTATTTTTAATGCAAAAGTGGCTAAAGTAATTGCTCTGTTCTTTGGAACGAGCTCTGCTCTTCCCACTGTGCCAATCCCAGCAAGTGACAGTGGCTGTGGACTTGACAGCACCTAATGATGGATTTCTTTTTTACGACTCGTAATCGCAGTTACCCCTTTGGCCGAGGGGAAAGAGCCGGGCTGAAGATAGCGGCTCGTCTCGAAATATTCAGCTAACGCGAAACAAAAACATTAATGAAAGTTTTTGTTAGTCCATGCTCTTCTACCTGTTCGCATCGGATCGCTGGCATGGTATGTGTTCTGAATAGTTCGCTCGGAGACACATGAAAAAATGCGGAAAATGTTTGGCCAGACAGTACCTGGCCAAAGAAAACAAAACAAAACAAACGAAGAACAGGTAGACGAATATCGTCAATACCAAGCGGCTTGCCAAACGCACAGGGAGAGTCGGAACGAGATACAAAATCTGAGAGAACGCAGAACCGATCAGATGTTTCTGGAAGAGCTAAAAGAGTTGGTGTCCAACGAATATCGTAATCGGGGTTGGCTCCTTTAATTGAATTTTCGAAGGAAGCGATTTATTTTGAATATTATAATATTAAATAATAAAGTACTATTTCTATTAAATAAAATTTAAAACCTCTATTTGGAAATGTTATTTCTCTTAGCATTAAGTACATTTAGAGCTTCCATTAATATGCTTAATTTAAAAAGTTAATAACTTTTTTATAAAAGATTTAGAGACTCTCATTTCAGTGTCATTAGGGGCAAGTTTGTTTGGTCAAACACAAACAAAACTTGAAGTATCATCAACCTTGATTACCTTGAGCTGCGAGTGACCCTTCTCAAAACCCCATAATAATAAGAAGAAGTTGAGGTGCACAGAAAAATATCATCAGTTACTGTTTCTTATCTAAATGTGAAATTCAAAAAAATTAAAAAATGTGTTTTATTACTTAGGAAAAGGTTAAAAAAAAGTAAGAAAAATTATTAATAAAATATTTTAAAGTATCTAGTAAAATAGTATTCTCTTTCTTACTGTGCAGCTTTAATGCCAAGCTGAGCTCTTAATTATAAGTTGCGGATCTCCCTCTTTCTCCTCCCTGTATAAGACCCTCTCCACCTACTTAGTTCCTAGAACTATAAGACATCATCAATTCATTTGCATTTTAAATTTAAAACAAAAGTTAAATCAAGCTGCTCTACGTCAGCGCTTCGCTCTGGCTCTCTCTTCCAATTTTGCCGTTCTGTCAACTGGGCGAGCTTTTTGCGAAATTGGTGGCTGTTTTTTATATTCTCGCTTCGCTTTTTTGTATCTTACACCTCCACACAGCTGAGCTTGGATCCATAAACGATATAAAAACATTTATATATGTTCCAGACCCGCTGATATATGGGCTACCTTTGTTGTTGCTGTTGTTATTGCTGTTGTTATTGCTGCTGGGCAGTATTGACAAATGGAAATTCTGAGTCGGTTGCTTCGTTGCCATTTATTTTTTGGCCTGGCTTAAACTAAATTAACTCTCTCCCACTCTCTCTTTCACTGTTGTATCTTTTTGTCTACCACTCTCTTTGTTGAACGATTGCAATCATGATCTCACTCTGTCGTAGTTCTCAGTGTTTTTTGCTTTACGATATCGAATTGCTTTATTAGCCAAAAAAGAGGCAAGAACGTTGACGGGTGAAGTTTTTTCCCTATTTTGTTCGATTCCATTTCTGTGATTTCTTCTTTGTCACTTTAACACTCGTTTCGAACGTGTTTTTCGGCGGTAACACGCAAGCAGCTCTATAAAATGGTAGCTTTTGATATCAATTCATCTTCAGATGAATTTGTCGGGTTTGCTTAATTTTATTGTGTCGTTAAGGTGGAGAAAAATTCCATTATTTACACAAGATTTATGGGTTTTCTCTTTATTTAACTTCATGAAGTAGTTTTAGATCAAATAATATAGGTAACACCTTATAAGAATTGGTTAACTCCCGTTGATTTTGCCATGACAACTTCACAATTTTCCAGATACTTTTTGTATCTTTTTTGTCGGCTATCTCTTGGGCCAACAACTCAAAAAACACGTTGCAATTGGCAACTGGTTTACAGCTATGCAACGGCAAACACACACACTCGCGGCCATATATTTATGTACACACACACACACTTGCCAGCGTCTAGGTAGACACCACCACAAAAGCAAACAAATGTTGCAGGTGTGTTAATGCCAATTTTTCCACTATATATGGCCACTTTTTCGTTAACATTTTACATTTCTATTTTCGAGTAATTTGCACAATTAATTGTAATTATTTGATTGGGTATCTTCGATAAGCGGTAAAAAATGGGCAGGATTATTTTTTTCGTTGTTGCCACTTTTGTGCACCTTTTTTTCACACACAAACTCGAAACAGAAAATGCCATTAATGATACGATGTTGTTGTCTTGAGCACTGGAAATTTTCGTTACGCTTTGGCAGACATTACGAGCCACGCTCCGCGTCCGCGACCCCCAGTCCACATCCGCAATCCGCCAGCAGCGATATGATGGCTATATCTATCTGTATATTGTTGTTGCTCGCGGGTGTTGCTGCGGCAGCTGAAAAAGTTGGAGCGGTCTCGGGTCTGGTGGGATCGGAGCTCGGACTCGTCTATCTTTGGTTACACGTAGTTTGCGACTGAGGTGAGAGCGACTGGCGGAACACACGCCGAACCCCAAACTGAAGCTGTCCCGTCCAAGAGCCTCTCTCGCCAGCCAACAACGGCAGGTGAGCGCCGCTGCTGCGGAGAGCCTGGCATCTGGTCCGAGCGGATCGCGGCAGCTCAGATTTGTTGGCCAAACGATCTACCTGGGTGAACAGCGCCTCGGAGCCGTGGTGAACGACGCGGCGAATATCGTAATGGCCAAGCTGGTAAGATCACTTTGGAAGCCCAAAACTGCACGCCTAGGTTCCATAGCCCGAGTAATTCGATCCCGATTTAAGTGTGGGATACCTCTCTGAAATTGTGGTTGAATTTTCTGATAGTCAACATTTAAATTTTACTTTTTGAAGAGGATCAAAATTTTAGCCCATTTTCATGTCCGATTTTTTCGTAATTCCAATGGATTTCAGAATGGGAGCCAAAAACCGAACTTCTAGGTTCCATAACTTGGGTTATTTGATCCCGATTTTGACGTGGGATACCTCTCTGAAATTGTGGTTGAATTTCCTAATAGTCTACATTTAAATTTTACTTTTCGAAGAGGGTCAACATTTTAGCACATTTTCATGTCCAATTTTTCCGTAATTCCAATGGTTTTCAATATGGGAGCCAAAAAACTGAACTTCTAGGTTCCATAACTTGAGTAACTGGAACCCGATTTTGACGTGGGATACCTCTCTGAAATTGTGGTTGAATTTTCTAATAGTCTACATTTAAATTTTACTTTTTGAAGAGGGTCAAAATTTTAGCCCATTTTTATGTTCGATTTTTTCGTAATTCCAATGGCTTCCAGTGTAGGAGCCAAAAACCGAACTTCTAGGTTCCATAACTTGAGTTATTTGATCCCGATTTAAGCGTGGGATACCTCTATGAATTTGTGGTCAAATTTTCTAATAGTCTACATTTAAGTTTTACTTTTTGAAGAGGGTCAAAATTTTAGCCTATTTTCATGTCCAGTTTTTCCGTAATTCCAACGGCTTTCAGTGTAGGAGCCAAAAACCGAACTTCGAGGTTCCATAACTTGAGTTATTTGATCCCGATTTGGACGTGGGATACCTTTCTGAATTTGTAGTTGAAATTTCTAAAAGTCTACATTTAAATTTTAGTTTTATGAGACGGTCAAAATTTTAGCCCATTTTCATGTTCGATTTTTCCGTAATTCCAATGGCTTTCAGAGTAGGAGCCAAAAACCGAACTTCTGGGTTCCATAATTTGACTTATTGGATCCCGATTTGGACATGGGATACCTTTCTGAACTTGTAGTCGAATTCTCCAACATTCTACATTTAAATTTTAATTTTATGAGAGGGTCAAACTTTTCGCCCTTTTTCATGTTCGATTTCTCTGTAATTCCAAGGGTTTCTATTAGAGATGCTACAACTACAACTACAAGGTATTCTATAACTTGAGTTATTGTATCCCAATTAAGACCTCTATGAATTTGTAGTCGATTTCTCTAACATTCTGCATTAAGTTTACATCTACAGGGCGGTCAAATCTGAGCCCATTTTCATGTGCCCATCTCTGGGTGGAATTAGTTAAAGACTCGGAAAGAAAGAAGAAAAACAATAGCAATAAAACTTGCCCGAGCCCAATGTTTAATTAACCATTAAAAGATTGACTTAAGAAAAGAGAAATCGGTAACTATTTATTAAGTGTTTAAAATCAGTGTTTGCTCTTCTTCTTCTTGGTCTTGTGCTTGGATTTTTCGCTCTTTTTGGACTTTTTCTTGGATTTCATTTTTGATTTCTTGGACTTTTTGGAGCTGGAGCTCTTGTGAGACTTCTTGGCTTTGCTCAGTTTGTATTTCTTTGCCTTGCCGTCAGAAGAATCGGAAGATGAAGAATCATCGCTGGAACTATCATCACTGTCTTCGCTGCCGGAGATGATCTTCTTTTCTACCCACTTTTCAGCTTTTCGCTTTTTAGGAGCGTGCTGCTGCCAAAGCTGTTGTAGCTTAGCATCAATGTTGGCTTCTGCCAGTTTCTCTGGTTCTGCGGGTTTTCGAGGAACTGCACCCGGCAACTTGGGGCCGTAAATATCCTCGGGTGGGACCTCAGCCATTGCCAACTCTTTATCGTTTCTCAGTCGCTCCTCTCTGGATTTGTAAGAGATTTTCAACTTATTGCCCTCGATGGGAACGAACTTTGGTGGAGCTGGCTCTTCTTGGCCCGGAACTTCCTTGGGTTGAAACAGAGCTGCAAATATTCCCCTGGGCGGCGAGGTATTCCTCAGGACATTGTGTGCGGCAGCTGAAGTTGTTGACATCGAGGGTAAGCCAAGAGCTTCCTGCAGAGCAGCCAATTTGTCCAGAGCTGGATTCTCCGGCTGTTCAGCAACTGTGTCCTCCTCGTCGCTGTCATTAAAGATGCTTTTGAACAGGTCTGCTTTCTCTGAAATGGGTTTATTGCGCGATTCATCCACCGCCTGCTCTAAGGGAGTTTTGGGCACGAAAGTGAACTTGGATGGCTCTTCTTTTGAATGGGGTTTATCCTGTTCCTCCACTGCCGGAGGAGGAGCTGCAGATGGAGTTGGTGGCGGCATTTCCTTTGGCTTTGGCTTTTCTATGTGCTTGGGAATAATGGAAGGGGTCTGAAAGTTTGCTTTCGTGTTAACCGACGTTTCCAGGTAATCAAATACCGAGATCTTCGGCTTGGTTTTGAGTTCCTTTTCTGGTTCCAGCATGGCTCCTTCAAAAGGCTCAGCAATATTGTACCGCTTGCAGAGCAGCGAGGTGGGTTTCCACATGGTCTTTGTTCTTTCCATGACTATCTTCCGCTCTTCCGGAGGCTTTTGTAGCTCCTTGTCCTTCTCTGCCTGCACATTGGCTTCCGAGACGAATCTGTCGTTCATGAGGCCATCTAATGGACGATAGATCTTTGCCGCCTGGATGAACTCCTTCTTTTCCATCTCCCTGTCCCACAGGGAAAGCGTAACAGGTTGCATGCTGGCCAGAAGCTCTGTTATTTCAGTGTCATTTGTCAGCTTTGATGCTACGAATTTTTCATATCGGAGCTGCTTAGCTTCATCAGCCATAAAGGGTTTAAAAGCCCCTGAAGATGATGTTGCGGGAGCTTAAAAAAAATAAAGAGAACTTAGTTTTATCACCCTGGGATGAGTATGTCATTGCTTACCAAAATCCTTGGTCTTGAGAGCAGCTTTCTCCAGTATGGCAGCATTTGATTCCTTTACTTCTTTTACCACTTCGGTTGGTTTCTCCTCGCCACTTTCGGTGATCACTCCTCCCGTGGTAAAACCCGCAGTCCTTGCATTGATACGATCTAGCAGCGATTGTCCTCGATCCTTGAAGGGGTTTCGTTTCGGCTGTTCTTCCTCCATTTTCTCCTCTTTTTTCTGCTCTCCCAGAAGCTCCGCTCGCTGATCAGGGTTGAGATCATGCCGTCCCAGACCCGAGCGTTTGTACTCCGTTGCTGCCTCCAGTTTTTTCGCTCGTTCCTTGTCCATGGGAGCGAAGCGACTCCTTCGCTGTAGCCAATTCCGGGGCCGGAAATCTCTTGGTAAATCAATGGCATAGGGCTTCTGCAGAGCTGCTCCCGATTTGTCCTCACTGAAGCCATCGATGACGTGACGCTGCTGGACGTGTTGCTGCTTCTTTTGCTTGGGCTTCTTGTCCGCCAGCGAGAAATCGTAGCGGGTCATATCATCGCGGGCATAGATATCATCGTCCTCTTCTTCAAAGGCTCCCACACCAAAGGCTTGGCCCCGTATGGAGAGCTGCTTCTTGTTGGCCTGCTCCTCTAACTGGCCAAAGAGATTGATGTGCTGCATGGGCTTGGCAGTGCTTGTGGACGACTTGGAAAGGATGGGATCCCGGCTAAGACCGGAGTAGCTCATGCCAAAGCGGTTCTCCTTGGGCGTAAAGAAGATGGGTTCGTAGTCATCGGGCGCAAAGGTAATATCCTCGTCGTCGTCTTCATCCTCGGCATTGCTATCTTCTTCATTGGCCTCTGATTGGGAAGGTAGTCCCTCCGCTCCGTAGTGTTCGAGGAGATACTGCTCCCTAGTGTTCCTGGCGGTGGCCTGACGCTTCTCCTTCCGAGTTTGCCGCGGTCCCACTCCTTGGCCGGGTTTCCAGCCCATGCTCTTAAGTATGCGAACGGCCACCTTGTCCCGCACTGGACGAAGTAGTTGCTCCAGCACCGGAACTCCTGGTATGGGTCCTGCTCCTAATTCCGGCTGCATCAGCTTGCGACGCCGTTGACCAGAGCGCTGCTCCTGCTCGTCCTCCTTGGCGAACTCATCACGGGTGCGAATACCTTGCGGTGCGATGCCAAACTCACCCAGATCCTCCTTGTCCATGAAGTCCTCCGGCTTCAGCTGAGCCCTTGGCGTGGCCTTCTCCGCCCGCGAGCTCTTGAAGGTCTGCGGCGTCCAGCCCTCCAGGGAGCCCACGGTGTTCCAGAATCCAGCACTGAAGCCGCCGGTGAAGGCGCCATGGAAACGCCGCTTGCCATTTTCATCCTTTACAATTTGATCCTCGATGGCCACTGGCTTCTTGGCGGGCACCACGTCTGTATAAAGAGGTTACGATGGTGATTTCAAGGAACCAAATGAATTTTGGCTGTACTTACCCTTCTCTAGAGCTGGGAGTGGAGTGCCAAACCTGTGCAGGTGCTCTTCCTCGTCCATTTTAAGGTAAAAATATAGAAATCATATATTGGCGAAATAATTTGTTTGGACCGGGTGCCAGTGTGTGCACACCACAAATAAGTTACAAAAAACAGCTGTTGGGGCTGTCCACCTGCCGGCTCAAAAGTCACAAAATGACTTGACTTAAAAGGGGAAGTATAAAATGTTTCTATAATATATAGTATTGTCTAATGTTGATCGTATAATTTTTTATTAATTTTGATTGCTTAATAGGTGTTAAAAATTATTATTATTTCCCTAAACGTAAAATATATTAAAATAGCCAATAGCAGTCACGGCTTTGAGTCACGATATTTTTTCAATCACCACAAGTGGATGCCGCCACCTCCAGTTCTAACACACGGTCACACTGCAGACATTGCAAATATTTTAGGAAAACTATTTCGTTGCAATTTTCATTTGCCTCCACGGGGAATAAGGGAATTCAGTGCAAATGGTAAGCGTGGCGGCGGAGACACAGAAAGGAACACCTGTCCGATTGGAAAAGCAGGTAATTGCAACGAAACCAGCCCAGTTGGAGGACAGGCGGACTGGAGCTACCTGTGCTGTCTGTATGGGTGACTAATGATGTCAACATTTTCTGTTTTCTCCCCGCAAGCCGACGGCCATTTTTTGCTAGCTAAGACGTGACTGTTGGCCCGAAAGCCGAGCCAGTGCAGCGCAGTAAGTGGGCTCAGAATTCCAGTGGCCAGGAACCCGCTAACCACAACTCCATTCCCATCGTACAGCATTCACACACCACCCATCAGTCAAACCCACATCCTGGTCATATACACGCATACACCGAGAGCGAGATGTCCGAGAAGAACCTGAAGGTGGGCGCCCGCGTCGAGCTGACCGGCAAGGATCTGCTCGGCACGGTGGCCTACGTGGGCATGACCAGCTTCGCCGTCGGCAAGTGGGTGGGCGTCGTGCTGGACGAGCCCAAGGGCAAGAACAGTGGCTCCATCAAGGGCCAGCAGTACTTCCAGTGCGATGAGAACTGCGGCATGTTCGTGCGTCCCACGCAGCTGCGCCTGCTGGAGCCGGCTCCTGGCAGCAGGCGCAGCATCGAAGATGTCAGCGGTGCCACGCCCACGGCTGCCCAACCCACAAAGGCGCGGCTGAGCAGTTCGCGCACCTCGCTCTCCTCCAGCCGCCAATCGCTGCTGGGCTCTCGCACCCAGTTGACCAACTCTCTGAGTGAACGCACTGCCTCCAGCAGCAGCATTGGCCCCAGGAAATCTCTGGCCCCGCAAAGCAGCAAGGATAAGGAGTCCTCCAGCACTTCGTTGGCAGAGGGAGCACCAGCTGCCGGTGGCAACGGAGCCGGTTCGCATGCCTCCTCCAAGCGGGCTTCCTTCGTGGAGACTGGTTTCCTGGAGATACTGAAGCCTCAATTCACGCCCTCGCAGCCTCTGCGCTCGCCCTCTTTCACTATGCCCTCCAACTCCAGTGCCGAAGACAAGACCGCCCTGTTGGAGGCGCAAAAAACAAGCGCCGAACTGCAGGCCCAACTGGCTGATCTCACCGAGAAGCTAGAGACTCTCAAGCAGCGCCGTAACGAGGATAAGGAAAGGCTGCGGGAGTTCGACAAGATGAAGATTCAATTTGAGCAGCTGCAAGAGTTTCGCACAAAGATCATGGCCGCCCAGGCTTCGCTGCAAAAGGAGCTGCAACGCGCGAAGCAAGAGGCCAAGGATGCAATAGAAGCCAAGGAGCAGCATGCTCAGGAAATGGCAGACCTCTCGGACAACGTGGAGATGATCACTCTGGACAAGGAGATGGCCGAGGAGAAGGCCGACACGCTTCAGCTGGAGCTGGAGTCCTCTAAGGAGCGTATTGAAGAGCTGCAGGTGGATCTAGAGCTTCTGCGCTCCGAGATGCAGAACAAGGCGGAGTCCGCCATCGGTGGCATCTCCGGCGACGGCGATTCCCCCGCCCTCTCCACCTATGAATTCAAACAGCTGGAGCAGCAGAACATTCGCCTGAAGGAAACGCTGGTGCGCCTGAGGGATCTCTCAGCCCACGACAAGCACGACATCCAGAAGCTGAGCAAGGAGCTGGACATGAAGAGATCCGAGGTCGCCGAACTGGAGCGCACCAAGGAGAAGCTTAGTGCCAAGATCGATGAACTGGAGGCCACAGTGGCCGACTTGCAGGTGAGCTTGGTAGCCCTAACATTCGACTTAAGCCCTTCTCACTGCCCGCCACCAATTGGTTTTCCCACTCTCCACACTGCAATGAAAATTCACAGCTTTTCCGCTCCTTTCGCTTTTTGCTTTCCTTGCTCCGCTAGTTTACGCCAGTTTTCGCTGCTTCAAAAAAAGGAACATATCGGTTAAATGTTTTTTAAATTGTATAACAAAATCTGCAAAATGATTTAAAGGAAGATAATTGACTTTCCACTCATTGTTTGCCATGTTATTTAGAACAAGTAAATAGATTGCTTTTATAGGCTGATATTCTGAACACCTTTTGACCGGTATCTTCCGTTGACATGTGTAATATATTTTGCTCAAGGTCGATCTAAACATATACTTTTCCATTGCATTTCTTTTTGCCGGCCTGCCTTAAAAACTAATAATAATCGGGGTCCAAGGAGGTAAATTGTGTATATTTTAAACATTTCCCGAAGCAAAATTTTGTACATTATCCTAAACCATAACGTCTTTCAATACACTTAGCAAGTGAGCAAAATAAATTAACTTCCTTTGTCCCAGGAACAAGTCGATGCTGCACTTGGAGCCGAGGAAATGGTGGAGCAGCTGGCCGAGAAGAAAATGGAGCTGGAGGATAAGGTAAAGCTGCTCGAGGAGGAAATCGCTCAGTTGGAGGCTCTGGAGGAGGTACACGAGCAGCTGGTCGAGAGCAACCATGAACTGGAGCTGGATCTGCGCGAGGAACTGGACTTGGCCAATGCGGCCAAGAAGGAGGTGCTGCGCGAACGAGATGCAGCCATCGAGACCATCTATGATCGCGACCAGACCATCACAAAGTTCAGGGAACTGGTGCAGAAGCTGAACGACCAACTAACTGATTTGAGGGATCGCACTTCCAGCAACGAAAAGGAGTCACTGCAGGATCCCAGCTTGAAGCTGGCCACGGAAACCATCGACTACAAGCAGATGTTTGCCGAATCGAAGGCCTACACGCGAGCCATCGACGTTCAGTTGCGCCAGATTGAGCTCAGTCAGGCCAACGAGCATGTCCAGATGTTGACCGCCTTCATGCCTGAATCATTCATGAGCCGCGGCGGCGACCACGACTCCATCTTGGTGGTCCTGCTCATCTCACGCATTGTCTTCAAGTGCGGCATTGTCGTTTCGCAAACGAGGGAGCGTTTCCCAGCCGTGGAGGCGATCACCAGGGAGGCGGTGACCCAGGGCCATGCTGTCCAGCAGTATGCTTTCAAGTGCCGTCTGCTGCACTACGTCCACAGCCTGCAGTGTGCCCTGCATCAGATTCTGTACGGACTCAATAGCTGCCAACCGGACACCCTCCTGAGAGCCGGAAGCTCCTTGCCCGAAATGGTGGCCCAAGAAAAGATAGTGGACGGCATCATTGAACTGCTGAAATCCAACCAGCTGGACGAGAACAGTACCACGGATAACATTGAGAAATGTGTGGCCTTCTTCAACGCCATGAACTCCGTGTTGCTGGCTGGAGAACAGCTCCTCAACGAGATCCAGATGATTCGCGACTGTGTGGCTTCCCTGGGAGCAGCTTGTGAGAGCATTCTCAGCGATACGGCCATCGCCAAGGTGATTATCCAGGAGGCGGGAGCCACCAGCGACTCGGTGCTGCTGATACAATTCCTCAACGAGAACATGGAAAGCGTGCGGCAGCAGGTTAAGTTGATCAAACGCCGCCTGCCGAACGACCAACATGTGATCAAGAGCGGTCTGTCGCAGCACAAAGTGGAGGCGATGCGTGGACTGGCCCAGAACATCAGCCGCATTATGTCGGCCATGCACCAGGCCACCAAGCAATCCCTGGCCACCATTGTCACCACCATCGAAAGCGACAATGCAGCGGAGCATACGCTGCCCCAGGAAAAGTACTGGGCCCTGCTGTCCGCCGCGTGCGAACGCATATACGAGCAGGATGACCGTGGACCAACGCACAACTTTAAGACCTTGCTGGCCCAAGCTAACTCCGATCTGCAGCACATTGCCCAACACCTGCTGGACAAGGAGTACGAGATCATCTCGGCAGCCAACAATGCCGGTGCTCAACAGAAATCGGGTGCCCACAGCACACCCATCACTCAGCGGGCACAGCTGATCAAGAAACAATTGGAGCAAAAGAACGTGCTAGCCGCCACGCTGGAAAATCGCGAGGCGGACGTGAAACAACTGAAGATGGCCGCCAAGATGAAGCAGAACGAGTTGAGCGAAATGCAGATCCGCAAGGATCTCGCCGAGAAGAAGCTCAGCGTGCTGCAGAACGAGTACGAGCACGCGGTGGACAAGTGGAAACAGCAGTACGAAGAGACGCGCCAGCAGCTGCTGCTGAAGGAGAAGGAGTTCGAGGAGACGATGGACCACCTGCAAAGCGATATCGACGCCCTGGAGAGCGAGAAGAGCGATCTGCGCGACAAGCTGAAGTTGAATTCGAGCACAGGCAAGGTTCAGTCGGGTTCGGACTCGCACTCCCCGCACAATATATCGGTCACTGGCTCTACGTCCAGTGCTCCGGGCATAGCCAATGTCTCCTACACTGCTCCTGCGGGCACCGCTCCAGTTGTGGCGGAGGAGGTGCAGCTGCTGAAGAACGCCTTCAACCAGGAGCGCAACGAGCGACTGCGACTGCAGGCTCAAGATATGCGGGCCAAGCTGTCTCAGTTTGAGCCCCTATATGTGCCGCAGCCCCAAGATCAGCGCATCACCGCCCTGGAGTCGGAGCTGACCAGGATGAAGCACGCCTGGGTGCTGTCCCTGTTGCAGGTGCGCTCTCAGGATTCCGTGAACGCCGGAACACGCATCGACACGGTGGCCCTGCAAAGGCGCAACCAGCCAGTGCCCCTCAAGGGGGAGATCAGCTCGAAAGCCTCGCAGCTGGCCTCCGACATCCTGGCAGAGTATCTGCAACGGAAGCCACATCGCGCCGCCCACGGACAGTTCGCCTCCTTTCCCACCGTCGATGTGAAGCGCGTGCTGCAGATTTAAATGGGATTTTTATCATGGCAAAGGGCTCGCGGCCAGGGGCAATCTGAATAGATCATAATGTTATTTGTACTGCTAGCACAATTTCGGATCGGGGGCAATCCTCCCTTGCACAAGCAGCTTCCCCAAAAACCCAGAGCACACAACTCCTCAAGACTCCCTGCTCCTGTGATGAGACCTAAACGCGATAGCTAAACAAAGAGCAACTGAGAAATTATAACACTACACTTAATTTATGTTTTTGTATAAAGATTATATTCCTATTGTAATAATAACTTTGTGTTTAACTCCAACAAAAGCCTGTTTCGAAACTAAACTCAAGCGAACTAATACCGGTATTATCTATGAAGTCTATGGCAGGGGAGAAATATGCGAAAGACACAACTAAACCAGAGAAACAAATCTAATTTGCATACATGAGAATAATAAATATACTATATATAAAGTAAATATATTTTGCTGATGTTGTATAACTTAAAAAACGCATTTCATTTGGGCTGTGGGTAATATAATTTATCTTTATTATGAAAAAATGTTAGTAGCCTAGAAAAAAACTGTTTTGTGTTATTGATGTATAAGTATTACTAGTAAAAGATTTTAAAAACAAAATAGACCACAGAAAAGTATCTAAGCAGCTTTAATGTGGTTGTAATTACCCAGCTACTTTCCAGCACTTAAATGTATTTATGATTCCTTCCCTAAACAAAAAGATGTTCTGGTTTCCCATCACTCAAGTTAATATAACTAATTAAATTTAATCACAAGCCAAGCTCAGTTAGATTTTTTGGAGCCAGCTAAAAGGCGTTTAAGCCAAGCACAGAACCATAAACAAAGATACGATCCACATGCGGTCCACTTGGCTTCCACACGCGCTAAGAGAGTTGAGTTCTCTTAGATGCAGCTCTCTTACAGCCCATTTCCGTCCTCTTGCCCAACAACAACTGCAAAGACAATATGCTTCAATGCCGCTCGGTTGCAGCAACAACAATTGCTGCCAGCAATGACAACAACAGCTGCAATAGCAAGAAACTATTACATTAGACCAGGCCATAAACCATGATGGCCAAAATAGCCGCCCCTCCACCTCCCCCTTCCCTTCTGCCACAACCGGCCACTCAGCAACCCCTTCTGCTTGAAATGTAAATTGAAAATAATTTTCATTTTCTGGGCTTTTCCCTGGCATCGCCACTGCCCTTTTGGCCAGAAATTGGTGCTTCTTTTGACCCCATTCTGCGGCTTGACCTCTCGAGCTCAGCTCTTCCCCCGCAGGCAAGTACAAATGAAGACGGAAACATTTGCAATTATGAAGAAAATGATTCTCTATTTGAATAAGTGAATGAATGAATGTAATCTTTTATATAAACATTTAACCAACTAGACTTTGAGTTCTCAAATTAAACAAAAAGTGGGTTTGAAGGGGAGCGCTAAAATAGGTGGTTCTCATATGAAATGTAATCTTAAATATGACGATATTATCAATAATTTAATATCGAATTCTCTAAATAAACAAAAAGTGGACTTTAAATGGAACGCTACAATGGATGATTTAAATAAGAAATTGTATCTTAAATTTAAGTTTTGACTAAGTTAATCTTCACTTCTCAAAACATACAAAGGTTGTAAAGCTAAGATAGGTAATTCTGCTGAAAAAATTAATTTTTCCTATCAAAATGTTGGGAACTTTACCTCTAGTTCGCAAAATAAACATGGATTTTTTACTTTTTCACTAGGATAGGTAATTCCCTTATTAGATTGATGGTGTTGCCCACAATATTATAACACTGAAAGATAATATTATGATGATATTATAATATTATATTAATTTCATATATATTTACTTATTTCATAATCAAAGCTCTAGACTTGTTTATTATTCCTAGTAAATAAAGGGTACAAATTTATGTTCGTTAAAACAGTTTCTTATTAAAGCGTGGAAAAATCGTCGAACAATTAGAACTAGCTGCCAAGCGCCCCGCTTGCTGTACATTTATGGAGCGACTTGCGATGTGTGTCGCCTTGGTTCCGGACCCCAGCGGCCCATAAAGCCATTCTCACGCCCGGCTCTCGGCCAGGGGCTGACCTTTTTGCGGTAGTTTGGCCGCCTGCCTTTTCGTTTATGGCCTGCCACTGGGTTTGGTAATACGCTCGCTGTTTACCTTTTGGGCCTTAGTATTTTTGGAGGGGCCTGGGCGCAACAGGCGGCATGCCAGCCGGACTTCGCGCTCCGCTTGCAGCGACCGCCAATGTGACAGATCCTTCACCAAGTCACCAGTTTGCCACTGTCACTGACACACATATCCGGTAACGTAACTACTCCTCTTCAGCTTCAGCTCCAGTTCCACTTCCAGTTCTTTTGTGGCCGCAGAAACCAAAACTTTTGACCAGAAAACGCCCGGCAGTGCCCCAACTTGTTGCTGTTGACTCATGCCGGGCACTAAAAGCAACATAATTATTGTACATATTAAAAACCTGATGTGTGTGTGCAGCAAATTGTAGTTAAAACGAAATGTGACATACCCTGAAATCTATGGAATATATGGTTATTTAAGAATTAAGTTTTTGGAAAAAGCGCCTTTTTAGAGGGATTTTTTTGGAGATTTCAAAATTTGTATTTTGTTTTCATATTACTTAATGTAATACCATGATGAATCTAGCTTTTAGTTATTAATGTAATGCTACTGCGGAGGTTTTAATTATAATAGCTCCTTAGTAAAAGCAATTAATAATTTAATCATTTTTTCGACCAAATTTTAGCCTTTAAATTTTAATTAAATTTGTATATATACGATAACTTTGTTGCAACTCCTTCAAGTGTAACAAACTCCATGGTCGTCTGGAATTTCTCTGTTCTTTCCGATTAACTTGAAAAAAAAGTGACACCAACATGCCAGAAAAGCTAATCAACCTGCCATAAGAGCAAAGCAAAAAACAACAGAACTAATTAAAGAAAAAACTGCGATACAATGCAGAGCAAGAGCAGCGCCGAAACCAGTTTAGGTGGCCTACGCTATGGTACGGATCGGCATGGCACCCGTACCCCTAGATGGATGAATGGATGGTCGGCGGAGTCCGGACCCCAACAAGAGCGAGAGTGTAAGACAATAGGGCAGCTCAAGAACACTCGATTGCAGGTGAACACTGGAGCGCTGCAGAATGGAAACCGGAGATGAAGAGGGCCAAGAAGAATTCCACACAGATGCCCCACAAATGTGCAAGGAAGACTCCACCAGCCCTTCCTCATTGGGCACGCGGGCAAAAACTGCAGATCGCGCTGCGGCGGAAGCACGGAAGTTTCACTTGTGATTAGGAAAAGCAGGTAAAACACAAAAAGTTAGTTACGCCTGGTTAGGCCACCATCCGAGAGCTCAATTTGGGAAATGGCCAAACAGTGGCCCATGCAGTGGCCAACATAAACAGGCGGCCACGCAACATCAGCATTATGGATAAATCAGAAGGCGGAGCTGGAAGTGGCGATGGTGATGGCCACCAAGAACAATGGTCTGGTGTCGGTCTGAAGCTCATCTCCATCTTCACTTGGCCCGGCCACTTGAGTGTCTTATTGTGCATGTTGGCTGAAGTCGGGCAGAAAGGAGCAGGAGGAGGAGGTCTAGATAGACAGTGCTGTAGTACCACGCACTAGACGGTCTCTGACCATGTCTAGAGACCCCTTTAGAAATCATCCCATTTTTTCACTGAAAAAAAGAGGCTATTATAGGTAAAACTTTATGGTTACTATAATAAGATTTTCTAAAACCATTTAACAAGAAATGCCTGTTTGTTGAAAATATCTTATCATATTCAGTTATTTTTATGCTTGACCCTTCCTAAAAACCATAGTAAGATGTTTAAAAATAAATTACGTTAGAAGCTATTTGTTTTTTAGTTCAAAAAGGGTTAAGTTTAGGATTTTTTTAAATTGAAATTAGGTAACCTAATGAACAATATAAGTATAGTAAGTATTTTAAAAGGTTGAAATATTATAATTTATCAATGGACCTGTTAAGTCATTTTTTAAAATTAAAATTAGCTTCCCTAATGAACACTATAAGTATAATAAGTATTTTAGGAGGTTGGAATATCATATTTATCAATGGACCTGTAGTAATTTTTTTATTTTCAAGATTTAGGATTTTTTAAAATTGAAATAAGGTTCCCTAAAGAAAACTATAAGAATAATAAGTATTTTAGGTGCTTGGATTATCATATTTTATTAATGGACTTGCTAACTATTCTTTTTTATTTTCCAGAACCTAAAATCCCTTTATCTAGAATATATTGAAAATAAATCTAAATCGTTCTATATAATGCCTGAATCAGTTTTCTAATCTTGTTTGTGTTCTCCAAGTGTACATCCATTGTTATTGCCATTCTTGGGCGCCCATTGTTTGTGTTCTTGCCGTATGTAAATTTTGCATTGAAATATGTACATTTGGGTACTTGTGTGTATGCACGTAGTGGTTTTTGGAGGTCCAGGTCTCTGGGCCCCCTTCGGTGCCCCCTTCTAAGTACCAGTGCCGTACCCCTGCCCTGTGCGAAGCGTCACTCCGTTTCATTATTGTTCACTTGGCCGCTTTCGTAAGTCAGTCCCAATGCAAAACAAACGACTAAGAGCGGTCGGGAGATGGGAGAGTGAGCACAGCGTATGTCGGCTAAGAGAAAGCGACGGCGAGGCCAAATCAACCATATGCCAGTTAAAAGCGAAGTCGGAGCAAGAGAGCGCCGAGTGGAGCTTAGCTTTGGAGCTGTGTTACGGTTTTACCAGGGTTGCCAGGTGTAGAGAATTATACAAAAATAAAGTTTACATTTTATTTAAATTATCATATTTTTGGGTTAAACAAAACTATATATAGTCAGCTGTGTAAAGACAAACCCACTTGCTTTTGATTCATGATAATCGTGTCTTCAGTTCGTCAGATATCATAGTTATGGGGCTAAATCTTATAAGCAATGTGGCCTGACCTCAAGTTGCGACTGTGCGCTTTAAAAATACAAAAATAGGGTAGCCCGGTTGATGTGTAAAGTGAAATATAAATTTGAATATAACTTTTAAAATTATTATATAAGATAGATTATTTAAAAATTGTACTAACTTGTTTTGATCAAGCTTCTGTGGTAGTCGATTAACCTTTGTTTATAGACCTTGCTACCGTTGTATACTTGTAGTTTGATGATAATTCTATTTAAAAACCCCATGATAATCATGAGATTTGATATGGGTAGACTTTGATTTCTCTTATTTCTTAGGACTTGGTTATCGGCTAGTGGACAAAATGTGGTTGCCAAAACCCACACTGACCCTAAGGAGATAACTTAAGGGAGTTAAACTCCGATTATCTTTACCCCCCACACTGCACTTGCTATCTGAGTTACCTTGTAACCAATATTATTACTCCACTGCAATAATCTTATCTGGAATAACGCGATAACTCGACAACCCTGCCGGGGCAGTAGTAACTCTCTTTTAGCCGAAAGTTAAGAGAGCCCAGCGCCGTTGCTGGTTGTTGTTGCCAAGATACGAGGCTTAGCCGTCGGGTCAGTCGTCGCTTGGTTACTCATTTGTTTTGCCAATTTTCGTAGCACGGCGCCCCGGCCATTCAGTTAGTAACGAACGTTCGCGCCAGTCAGACGTACACGCCACGCCCCCCACGCGTTGCCGCCCCCCCGAAAAGCTGGGGAAAGCCAGAAAATCGTAACCGAAGCGAAGCGAGCGCGAGTTACACGGGCATCGGAGAATCCGAGGAGCGGAGAATCGAATCGAATCGGACATCGGACATCGGAAGTTCTGCTTTGGAGTGGAGCAGCGTCGTCGTGACCGAGGTTTCTGCCCCATACATATACGGATAACTACTCTACACACTTGCATAGAGATATATAGTTTACTAAAAACATAGGGCCAGACTCTAGCGCGAAAGTGGAAAGTATCTGCTGGATACTTGGTTACCTTCCGTTTGGGGGATTTAATTAGACCAATGTATCCCATACTATCCGCGCGTTTATTTTTGTTGTTTTGTCAATAATAATGCCAAACTGTGGCCAAAAGCGGAAATGCAAAACAATAATACCAACAATAAATAACCTGTGTATTTGTGAACTGTGTCTGTGTTACTTCCAAAAAAAAAACAAGCCGAATAAAATAAGATAAAAACACAAAGAGTACATAAATAAATAACTAAATGTTGGCTAAAAGCTTAGCCCGAGGCGTATTATATATTATAACAACAGTTGCTGTTGCTACCAAAAGCAGCAGAGCGTGAAGTGCTTGCCAAATGAGTTTTCTATATAACAAATGCGAAACTACTTAAAAAAGGAACATATATAAAAATAAGTTAGAAATTTATGTCGAAAATTAAGTCGATATTTTTTGACTCTAAGTTTTGCTTTATTGACGTGAACCACTCAGCATTGTAGCATTTAACTTCTTTGGATATACTTGGGTATTTTGAGCCAAAAGCGGATCTTTAAACTAAAGGATGCATACACATTTACTAAGGCAACCTTTGTAAATTATCATTTAACCCACTGAAAACTAGTATATTTCTTAAGAACTGTCCCTAAATTGGTTAATCTAATCCTCCTTATAATACACAACACACAACCTTTCAAATTTCAAACATTTTGTAAATATTCAAGCATGTAAATACACCCCCAAGGTATTCTAACCGCATGGAGCTTAACTAAAGACAGGCTAAAGACGAACTAAAGACGGGCTAAAGGCAAATTCCGTTTATATTAACCCTCTTGCTTAACACTGTAGTTATATGTCATCCCCCCCTGACCAAACCCCAGAGACAAGTAACCGAAAACGTGCTGGCGAATGCTCAACGTGACCGTCGCTCCCTTTTGGCCAACGATTAGAGCCGTCTTCTCGGCCATATATACCCCACATTTAAAGCTAATTCCCATTGCGGCCTGTGTACTTACTATATCTGTCTAACCGAAATCAACTGCAGCTCAACTCATCAGTCGCTTTAACCTGCCGGGTCTGCTCTCTTGGGGGCAGCTGGTGCCCATGGAACTATGCCCGGATATATCATCGCATCGCCGCGCCAGCCTAAGCTAATCCTACGACCTGATCAGCATAGTCTGAACACCTAACCTACGACATCAACGATCTCTGCATCGCACTAAAACTATAAACTGCATCTTACTTACTGAGTGTGTGTGTGTTATGTCTGTAAATTTGGTTCGTTGCTATTATCCGTACCCGTAATACCACACCACACACCACACCTACCAACACCAAGTCCAAAGCCTGCCCGCTAACGATCATGCATAAACCAAAGCTAGCGAATGCTATAACCGCTGCCGCCATTGCCTCATCCATATCCACCAACAACAACAGCAGCAACAACAACGGGAGCAGCTCCGGTGGCAACAAGTCCAAGAGACCACGTCAGTTTGGCAAGCACTCGATTGGAGCCGGAGCTGGGGTGCTGGGGCTCCACCGGCCGGACGACTCCGGCTTCGACCACCTCGACCACTCGTCACTAATTGGGGATTCGATTGATTTAGAGCACTACATCAGCGCCATGGAGGCACGTCGACACGACCAGGAGCCGGATGTGTGGGCCCAGCTGCAGCAGAAGGAGTCGGACATCCTCCTGGCCGCCGAACTGGGCAAGGCGCTGCTCGAGAAGAACGAGGAGCTGGTCAAGCAGCAGGAGAAGCTCATCGAGGACTATTCCAGCAAAATTGAGGTGAGTCATGAGCAAATTCGTTTTTACCTAGAGTGTTCTGAAGGTTAACAGGTGGAAAACCCATTATGATGGGCGAGTAAATACTATAGCTATTCGTGGGGGAAGGAATAGTTAAAATTATAGGGAACTTCAAGTTCCAATGACTTAAGAACAAAGATTGGAAGAAACGTTGGCATAGGTGTATTTCATGGGGAGGGGAGTAATTTAAGAGAATTAAAAAAATAACTAAAAAATCTTTCGTTTTACAAAATAAGTTCACATTAGATTTTAGTAGTATAGATTAAATCGGTTTGGTATAATACAAATAGGCAAGTTTCATAATTTGCTTTTAGTAAAGTCTTAAACTATTACCTTTTTGAAAAAATTAATATTTAAAATTAGTAATTGTGCCTAATAAAGGTTGTAAAATCGAATTATATAGGTAAATACTTTAAAATATTCTATATATTTTGTATGCACAGTAAAAAAGTTGTATTCTGACTACACTTGAAAAATTAAAATTCTTTATATAAACCCTTTAAATATAAGGTCTTTTAGATGTAAACTGTCTAGCCATTATTAGTAATGGAATTCTTCCTATATGTCTTCGCTATCTGATTTGGCAAAGTGTGCGCAATAAATAAAATAATTACTTTGTGGCTATCTATACAGCAGTTATTTTTCCATTTCTCTAAAAAACAGAATTCCTAACAGTCTTATTTGTGGAGCTGAAAAAACATATGCATTGTCTATCAGTTTGCTTGCCAAATAATTCACAGTTTTCTATTTTTTCTGCACCATAGCAAATACTCCCTAACAATCAAAGCCTTAAAAGCCCTCGCATTTATCAAATTGGCAATGGCAGTTATGCCTTCGTATCACAATTTTGATTGACCCACCTGGTGATTTGCATTGATTATTACGGACATGTATCCGTACACATCCATACTGTGACCTCTCTGGGACGCATTGCTCGCATTCCCAGGTCGTGAATTAAATAATACATATGGATATTGATTTTTTAAGCTGAAACTCGGCACCTGTCCGCACGTCCAATGCAGCTGGGTAAACCCAACTTCTCCCCGACTGTCAACTGCAATTTTTTTTGTCCGCCAGGGGGGAAAGGTGAGCGGGCACTTTAACCATTTAGACAAACAAAAAAGGGACTGGTACTGGGAATGGGACTGTACGGGTCATGTCATTTTACTGGACGGTGACAAAGTGTGCGCAGTAAACTACTAAACTACATATATCACGTAAGGGTATCGATTTTTTACAGTGTCTATGTACCAGCTCGGCACATGTTCTACAGTAAAAATGATGTATGAACTACGGCTGCAGTCTCTCCTCGAAAAGTGGCTTTATCAAGCAGAGCACTTTCCTGATAGCATGGTAACACCACCTAATGCTTCCAAAGTTTCTGTCTGCCGGCCGACCTTGAACCGCGGGTGGCTTGTGTGGGTGGGTGGGCTGTCACCTGTTCACACACACACATAGTTTTTGTTTCCAGGGGGACTGACAGTAGACAGACTTTCCGATAGGTAAACATTGAGCACCCGTCCCAGCTATCGCTCCAAGTGAAGTTCAAGCCGCGGCTCAAGTTCGTGGCCGTTCATTAGCATATTGCTGGCAACGACATTCCCTCAAACTTAGCCCGATTAGCCCGCCTTCCACCCAGAACCGATAGTTAGGCTAATGTACTTTTGTTGACCAAAACCCAACACAATGTAGTCTTATCAATTACGCTCCCGCCGGCCATTTAATGGCAATCCAATGCACGGAAATACCAGGAAATGCTGGGATGGTTCGGGGCACCACCTGGTGGTGTCAGTAACCCAAACAGAGGACACGGCAATGCGTTGAACTTGAATAACTTCGTGGGTTTATACATTTTTTCCGGTGGTTTGGGACATATTTACATAGTTGGCTTAGTCACTTTTACTCACTTTTGGTATTCTCCTTTTTCCCCACTGGTTTGTTTTTATTTTTAAGCACACCGAATGACTTCATCTTCATTGAGAAATGAAAGTGCGAAGGCCAATTGCTGTGGGGCTAGTCGCGTAATATCCTGTAATACTCTCAGATGATGTCATCCGGGAATCGATATAAACCAGTTTTCAAATTCAGTTTAGTCATATAAATCTCGAAAAACTGAAACCCTAAGCTTGATAATCATTTGCGTCTACATATTAATACCATTAATTTATTATTGTTTAAAATTATGTATTTTTAATTTCCCAAAAAATATAAAATATAAAGATTTGTCAAAAGTAAAAATCAGAATTGCATGTAAAACTGTATCTCAAACCCTTTTCCCATAAAAAAAATAGTTTCCTCACCTCACTTTACTTCACACATTCCATAACCATTAACAATTTAAATTAAAATCATTTGCCACCTCAGAAACCATTAAGTTTATTATAGAGCGCTCCAATTAAAAGCCGAAAAGCTAGGAATTCCCATGTTCCATTTTCCACTGGCCATTAAACGGAAATCGCTTTAGCCTAATGAAATTGGACCAGGTCAACAAAAAAGTTCAACTCCTGACAGCTGGACAACGCCAATTGTCATTTTAATCGTCAGCTTAGTTCGGTTTTTTAAGTCGTGTTAATGGCTGAGGGAATTCTGCCGTGGGCCTGTCGCATGAATCTCTTGGATTTGGTCACCTTGGCTTTACCTCTGGTCTTTGTTTGGCAAGTGACGTGAGGCGTCTGGCAAAATTCACTTTTATTTGCGTGTTTTTGGCAATATGCAAAGTTTGGCCGTTCGCGTATCTAATTAATTTCCTCAGCGTTTTGGAGCGCACAATGTCACTGGACGAGCCAGTGGTCAGCTAAACCAGGCCCATCCCATGGTGTATATACTATATATGTGGTATATGAGTCCGCTCTGTGGCGGACTGACGTAATTAGACTGCTGCGTTGTAGGTGTTTTGGTTCTGACCAAAATGGCAGTAGTTTTGGCCCGGGTTTTCGTTACTGTCGTGGTCCGAAGCTCGCCCATTTTTTTATTTCGCGGTCTGTTGAAGCGTGTGTGCCAATTTACGAGCATTGGCTTTTATTTTTAGCTCCGATTTGTTTTTGCATTAACTTTTATATACCATAATACAGCATAATATAATAAAGTTCTGTGCCCAATTCTCACATGCTAATGAGTTCAGAGGCCTTGGCTTGAGTAGTGGTCCTTTTTAGGGTTTTTCGCAACGGATTAGGGAGTGGGATTACTTGGAAAACGGCTACTGCGTTATATTTTCATGTCACCATCCTAGAAGTGTTTCTTTACATGCTGTATAAATACGTTTTGAGGTTTATAGCCTGGACAACCAGTAAAAATTTTTGGATCCTAAGAAATCGCGGCTCACATTCACAGTTAAAATTGGCAGATCCTAAGAATTCGCGGATCACATTCACAGTTAAAATTTGCGGATCCTAAGAATTCGCGGTTCACATTCACAGTTAAAATTTGCGGATCCTAAGAATTCGCGGTTCACATTCACAGTTAAAATTTGCGGATCCTAAGAATTCGCTGTAATAAATATGGATTTTTAAGTTCGTGTAGTAAATTAAGTGATTTAACTGTTTTATACCCGTAACTGATTGAAGAGGTGGAAAACTGTAAGGCTCGTTTATAAGGTGATATTATAAACGAAGTCTCACAGCTCTTAACCTCTTCAATCTAGGCTTATAAACACCTTTACCTATAAATAGGCGACTCCAAAAAAGTCTTTTATTCTCAATATGTTCTCAGCCATATTTCATTTCGCTTACGATTTTCCAAGCCCACTCCCCATTATCTAGTCCACAGGCAATCGACCAAATAGTTGACCATTGTCATTGTCCGACTACCAAAACGTGTTTGCTTCGCCCAGGTTCGACTGCAAGCCCAGTTTCCAACTCTCGGGCCGCGGAGAACAATTGAGTGGAAATCAATTGGGATCTGGCGCGGTATTGTGGTTCGCTTTAAGTCGCTCGTTTATCACGATCTGCGGACAATTGTTGCTATTACTGGTTAGGAAACTTAAACCCAACTTGGGCCGATGAAGTGTTGCAAATGGCAGCCGAAAGTAAAATATATAATTTGGAACGTAGGCGTCTGCTACGGTTAGGCATTTAAATAACTCACATTGCTATCGGCCTAAGACCCCTTTGGCCTTTTCGAAAGTCTACACCCCTGAGTTTATGGCTCTAATAACTTTTGTTGTTGGGCTTTTATTTATTTCTGACATTGGCCAACTGGTTTCAGTAATTTATTTTAAGAGCTCTTAGTAGAACGGCAAGTCACAATCGTTGGCAATTTGTTCTCTAATCAATTGCGATATTAAATTGAAACTTTCAACCGTTTCCCCCGATCGAAGAATGCTAATGAAAAGCTAATTCCATTTAAACGTTCTTTGATTAGCCTTGATGGTTGTTTAGGTCTCTCTGTAAACAGGATATGGTTAACCATAGAAAATGGAAGTGAAGAACTATGGTTTGTGCTTAATTAAGGGAAATTCTTCGGGATCTAATGGATGGGAAATAACTGATGGATGGAATGTTTACATACCATACTGTAGATTCACTCAGAACTAAATGCACAGGAAGTGTTTTTTAGTATGTTAGACATTTCCTTCCTAAATCCAAATGTTATTATGTGTTACTCAATCAATTTTAATATATATAATTAAAAAGTATAACCCAAAACAAAGCCAAAACGAAAACAAAGTCTGCCAAATAGGATTTCCCTTTGTGTTATTTTAATAACCGTCAACAAATGGAGTTATATTTATACATTTTACTCTACCAGTCCACATGAATCATGCAAATGAACGTATCTTCCGCCTTTCGATCGAGTCCCACGCCCACAAGGCCCATCGTTTCACACAACTGACCAGGTCAGGTGGGCGGACTTCTCGAGGCGCCCAAGAACACTCTGTACTCATAATGGTTACCTCTCAATCGAAGCCACCTACTGGACGCCTACCTCATCTAGAGTTAGATAACCAAACGCGTTCTACATGCGAATGTGTATAGGAAAAAATTCGACCAGGGTGCCCAAAGTAAAAATTAAATCAAAATAAAACTCTCCTCACGTCTGCAGACCAACGCTTTTTTATTTTTGGTTTGCGGTGAAGTCATCAACACATTGTCGACTGCTGGCTTTATTTTTTTTGCAAAAAATCATTTCAAAATCAAGCAATTTGCATGCGAATAATACGGGCTTATATAGCAAGATACATATATACATTTCGCACCGTGTCCATCTCATTTGCTGAAAACCAGTTTGATTGATCTTCAAAACAGCAACGAAAAGTGTTTTTTTCGCTGTAATCTTCTTTGGTGAGTCACAAGGCGAATCTGAGACTGAGTGGAGCTCATTTACCTGCTAAGCATTTCTTCGAGTACGCCAATGTTGAAGCCCAGTCCACAAGTTTTTGGCCCCATTTGCCGGACGGGTATGCAAATTCGCTCATTCATTTGCCAACGAAAAAATGTTGGGCCTTCATTTTGGCCGGGCCAAAAGGTTTTCAGATTCGAAGTCGACCAAATTCTGGTCTTTCCTCATAAATGGGGGTGTACCATATGATCTGGGGTTGGCCCCCATTTGGGTGGCAAATTGAGGTCGTTTGGCATAGTGTGCCACGATTATTATTGGACATTAGTCGTCAGCGTCACCCTATTCGCATTCGCACTGGCTCTTGGCCAGTAATAGCATTTCTTTGGCCATGTTGCATGGATGGGGTCTGCAAAATGTCACGGTGAGTGCTTTGTTTTCTTCGGCGACTTTTTGCCCAGGGAAATTACTTTCCTTATTGGTCAGCCTGTAAGCGCTTTCCGTCCACCTTCTTCGTTTGGCTTTTTGTGTCATCAGGGAAACATGAGTTTTTAATGCGGATTTTCCGGGGGCGTGCGAGGTCGTATTTAGCTTTTAGAGTCTAAAAAACGAAATTATATCAAGCGGGGTTTGAACAGCTCCGTTAAAAGGTTTCTAAGAACTAAAATATTCTTGGAAATTTAAACTACATTTAATGATTGCATTGGCTTTCAGTTTTTTAATACAGACTGCAATGAATAAGAAATATTATGCTTTATAAGGCCGCTACAAATTCAAATTTAATATTTAGCCGCGTTTAAAGTTTTTACAGTGCTGGTTAATTACCTAGAATTGCAAAATATCAGGTTCAGAAACCAATTAAGTGTTGGTTAACATGCCAAGACGCCAAATGCCATTCTTACTCTACTTGGTAATCAAGATATATTTGATTTGACCGCCAAAAATCTTTTCAGTGTTGCCAAATTACCAAGAATGGTTGAATCATTAAGTGTTGCACAATAGCTTAAGGTGAACCAATGTTGGCAAACGTGCTTAAGCTGCCGAATGCCAAACTCTCACAAAAATGATGTTATGAAATTATATGGGTTCGATTCCTAGCAGGGGAGAAGAAGCATTCTTTAATTTATTTTATCCTGAAGTTTTAAGGCGTTTACACTCAGTAAAAAAGTGTGTCTTGGGACTCAGTGTGGTTTTTCATCACAATTCCAATTTACTAAGGCATTTATTTTGCGACACTTCATATAATCATTTAAGTTTGGAGTCTTTCGGCCTCTCATGGCGTAATCGTCTGAGAGGCCAGAATTTGCGTGGTAGTGCCAATGCAAGAGGTTGGTTCGATCTCAGCCGCAGACGGTAAATGGACCTATTATACGGATTTTTACCCCCAGATGACTTTCAGTGAGCATATAATCGATCCTTAGTAGGGGACGCCCGACTAACAACTACCAACTTTAAGCATTGATGAACGTAAATCCAACAAATATAACAAGATGTAACCTTCAAAAATACAAAAAAAATTATAAAACTATGTAAAAAGAAATAAAAACCTGGGTTTAATATTTTTTAATTAAATTTTTATCCAGCTTTCTTTTTCTTCAAGAATATTATAAAAAGTATTTTTTATTTCATACGCTTGGCGATGCTTACTAGCTCAGTATTTCTGTCACAGTACCTGGTCACTTGACCGTGAGTTTTGGTAGGTGGAGATGGGATCACGATCGACTAACTGTGGCAATCACAGCTTTATTACCATCTTGGTCAATCATCCCGAAGAGCAGTTGGCAGGAAGCGAATCTAGCTCAAATTATAGTTGCTATTGATTCAGGCCTTACATAATCGCTGGATGGTTAAAGGCGGTAGAGTCCGTGAGCAAACGGAACCGCCTCACTGTCAAAGTCCATTGATGTGCAAATTACGGCTAACAACTGAAAATTAATAACTGCAAGGAAATTAATTTGAATTTTACCGCGACTGACAGCTAAATTGCAAGTATTATCCATCGGGGCGGCGTGTTCCCCGACTTTGACTTTGGGATCTTAAAGAGAGCGTATCTGAGACTACCGCAACAATGCGGCATCTTGGAGTGCCCCATTGTTGTTGCCATACCTAAACCCTTGTATGTTCATATGTGGCATGGGTATAATTTTATAAAATTTATTTCTTCCATCTTCTTTCCTACACACACTCACAAATGATTATTTTTAATGAATTGCAGAAGGTGAAAGCATTTTCACTTTCCAAAAGCACTTTTCGGTGTCAAAGCGATGCCTGGGAACAATAGAAGTCGACTTGGCAATGTCGCCGAAGTCTCAGTTTGAGCTGAATCGTAAACCAAATTAAATCAAATCGAGTCAGCAGCTACTGCTGGTGGAGCTGAGTTATTGAACTCGGGAACATATGAAATGTCATATTTATATTATTTTAAATACTTACTAAACATTTATTTTTACTTTCCAATTATATGTTTTATTTATCTTTCAATATTATCCATTGATTGTTTAAGATACAAAAAATAAACATTCATATTTACAAGATTATTTATCTCCAAAATATCGGCTCAAGGAAGTTCGATTATATTTTTAGAAGCATAACCTATGGTAAATTCTTAACGTGAATTCCTCTACATACATACTACACCACTTCAACCAACAAAAATCAATTGTTTGATATATTTTTGATGGGTGAGGAAAAGTATCACAGCCGATGGGCTGGAGCACCACCCACAAACGAAAACTTGCCCTTTTGCCGGCCAGCTGACTCATTGACAATTAATTAACAATATCCCCAGAGCCTACATGTGGATACACGAACTCACTCCCTTCGCTGTCATATCTCTGTCATATCTATATGGGGATGTACGTATGTACATTGCTAATTGGGCAGCTTTCATTGCAATAATAAAAGTATCCACACTCAGAGTCACATATAAACGCGTTTTGTGTGACTAAGAGGCAGCCAACGAATCGGCCAATTGGCAAATTTCAAAGGCCAATACAAATGCAAATGAAATATACAGAAAATATTCATACATGTATATGGCCATCGAACGTTAGCATGATGACAATAATAGACGATTTCACAAAATACGATATAGCCACGAACCACACCCGCTCCCTCCCCAAAAGGCCAAAAGTCGAGCCGCAGGGCGAAAACTTTTTCAGAGGCCTCACGCAAATCAGATAACAAATTCGAGTGTCAGACCAAGTGGCATAAACAATGTGGCCATCGCAAATGGAGGAGCACTATGGGTTGTTGGGGGTGTTGGAGGATGGCTCTTCGGTGGCAGAGCCCAGACTCCTGCCAATGACAGTAATTTATGCACCCAACTTTCGATTCAAATGACTAAACCATAACTACGGTCGGGGGGATCTGTTAATTGCAAAGCCGTCAGATACGAGTGTGCTATCGCCCATGGATACATATATGTATGTGGGACTCTATCTAACTCGGAAAGGGAATTATCAATACCAGAATGTACCAAAAATGTAGGTCAAACTTTAATACTTTACTGAACATAACAACTATAATCAATGATATACAGAATGATTTTTATTACATACAAATTCTATACCAAATCGTATCATATCTATCATATCATATCATTCATAACAAATCTATCATATCATATCTATCTTATCACATCTTTCATATCATATCGTATCATATTAGAATACCCTTTTTTAAAGTTATGTTTAGGCCAAAGCCATTTCCCAACAAAACAACTTATTTAAGTGTTTTATTTTAACATCAATTACATTTATTTACAACTTCTCACGTTAGCTAATCGCACAATTAAACTTCATATCTACCAAGATCGACGACTGCAACCACTTTTCGGTTCAAGCCGATTGTAAACTCCAGTTTACAAGGTCAGCATTGACAGATACAATTAAAAGCCAATTTAATGGCCAATTATCATGTCATCAGTCGGAAAACCAGCACCAAAAGATAGTTAAAGATGAATCTCTTATGTTGTTTACACATTTCTGTGAGCATTTACCTTGCACAATCGTATTAAAATTAGTTGAGCATCCGCACAAATCGAATTCGACTTATTTGGTGAATGACTCAGGTTGAGATTGGGACAAGAAAGAGATAGAAAGAGCGGGACCATCGCTCTACTGCGCATGCGCAACGACAATCGGCTGGAGAGGGAAAGAGATCGACACAGAGCAATAGAAGTAGAAATGCTTTAAGCTGCAATCGAAACAGTTTTTGTATCTGATTGTTTAAAGAGTGCCTGTGTGTGTGTGTGTGCCCAGGTGTTATGTAACGGCTCTTTGGGCTAAGCGGAATTATTTTTGCGAATTTGTATCTTTTTTGGAGTATCTCGCCTGTTTTAGAGTACACTGTGGGTACTCTAACTAAGCGTTCAATTAAAAGTAATTGGGTAAGATAGCTAGACCAAATGATGATGAAATTGTCTTCAAGAATTGGAAATCTAATAAATATTTTATTATTTTAAAAAAAAATTATATTTTTTTAATTTAACACAAATTATAGCCGTAATTTTCAAACAGAATTACGTTTTTTATATTAATAGTATTGCATGCAATTACTACTATTATTACAATTTTGTTTATATTTACCTTTTTATGAAGATATATTGTGTCGAAAAACCTGACTGTATATTAAAAGAAGTAATTTATTATTTAATTACTTAATTAATATGCTTTTTCCTTATTGCTTATTTTATTAGCTTACGAAGAGAATTAGGTCATAAACTTTTCATTTTTGCAAGGGCATATTTAACAGAATGGCTTTTCTGAAAAATATATTTTTAAAAATCTTGTTTATTTTTCAACACTGATATTTAAAAATTCCAAATTAAATCTTGTTTTTTGCCAGTCAGTTTCTAGAATCCCCCTTCATTTCGGTGCATCGCCTTTTCCCACTTTTTCTTGCACCTTACCCTGCTTTTGAAATTAGCGCTTGCATTTTTTGTGCCATTGTTTGCGTAAACGTTTCACCCACAAGCCTTTTTTGCCCAGGTGAGTCTCTGTCTCTGCCTCTGCCTCTGCAGGTGTGCGAATGGTGATGCCCTGGTCCCAGGAAACCATTTAGCATTACAGCCTGAGAACTAAGTCGCCTGTCACTTTGTCTTGTTGCACTCCAATTTGGCTGTAACCGGGTAAAAGGTGGCAGTACTTGGCTGTTATTGTCGCTTTTTCCGCTGTCTTGCGGGTATCATGTAAGCCCAACAGTTTGAATTATGGACAGATTGCCACATTTATTTCTTCGACTGTAAGTGGAGTCTTTCTCTCTGCGATTTTTTGCCAGTTAAGTTTTAAGGTGTTGAAAGGGTGGTAAGAAATTACACTACCGTGTGGACTTTTTAGTGGAGATGCATAAACACAAGGTTTATATTAGCTGGGAAAAGTGCCAAACTGTTGCAGTATTATAGTGAATTTATGAGTTATCTTTACTGCATTTTCATATGACGAAAACCCCGAAACTAAACCTTTCTCTGGACTCTATAAACAAATCAATATCGACTGGGCAATCAACCCCCATGAACAAAACTCAAAAAATGTTTATTTATTTGTATTTACATAAACAAAGCCAAAGACACAAAAAGAGCCATAAAACATGTCTTCCCCGTACATAATTGGGCCATAAATTTAAAGATTTTCCTTCAACTACAAGCAAGAAATTATATGGAAATAATCTTTGGGCAAATGTTGAGTGGGGGCCATTGTTCTTGGGCTGAGCAGCGGCCGGGGAGTCATAATCTTAAGTCTTGAATCTCCGACTACTTACCCTCGCTCATCATCAGGCCATATAGACAGGGAACTTGGTGATTCTGTTTTGAAGTCTTTTAGTCACTTTGACTGGCCCTGAGATGACCGCTTCGCTGCTCTTGGCTTAATGGTTTGCTTACATTTTTTTTGTGTGGTTTTTCTGTGTCATAGTTATATTTTCGTATGCTTCTGGCTAGTTAACCACTGCAAGATTAATGACATTTTCAGAAACATCTGTCGTACAACTAGGAAGATGGCATTGGAAGAAATACATCTTTATTTTTAAACGTTTCATTCTTGGCGCTTACGAACTCTCCCATTTATTAGGATGAGAAAGTGAAATTCAGCCGGTGGCTCACAGGTGCTAATTTCGCCTCACGGATTGGGGAGCGTTCCCAGATTTTGAGTGGTTAATTTACATCTGAATCGGAAGTTGTAAATATACCCAAGGAAATCAAAGGAAAAGAGGTGTGGAGGAAGACCAATTTAATAGTAGGAAGCACACGCCAAGTGATAATTTCATTTAAATCACTGCATTGACTTGCAGTGTAGTAATTTTATAAACTACTTATCAATTTATTTGCCAACTAATGATATTAATAAATTTCAAATAAATCAGTGGTAAGCTTGGTTATCAACCTTTAGAGATTTTGTGGTTCGTCAGCTTTAAAACTTTTTCTGGCCATTGAATAATCATCAATTTTTTGCTTTATTTCAACAACTGTTCATACAAACTTCTCCTTTGTCTGGCCCGTGGAGTTCATTTACTCGGGCACTTGTGCCACAATGATAATTGTTTTTATACAGCCAAGTATGTTTTTTATATATTCGCTGTTAATAATACGTTTTTCGCAATCTTTTTTGGCCCAGCGCGTCATTAGCGGAGGCAGCATAATTAAAAAACTCTTAGCTGGCAAGTCGAGGGTGCTCTTTCTGGGGGGTTTGGGGGTGAAGACAAAAGAATTGTGGTCGAAAAACAAGAGACCTCAAATTGTGTAAACAGCCTAGAGAACAACAAATGAAAAACACTAGTTGTATTTTATTTTGAAATATTTAATAAGTGGTTGAGGAAATAGAATGTCTGAGGCAAAACAAATTGAGCTATAAAAACCCAAAAATTATGCTTAATTAGGCCTTGTAATAATATAATTTTATACATTTTATAGTATAGTAAGATAAAATTTACCTGATTAATTTTTTGAAATTAAAGATATAATTTTTTATGAACGCTCCACTGTATTTTTAATAAGTTTAGCATTCTTTTTCGCCTACCTCTTTTAAAGATCTTGACTTTCCTGACTCTGTAATCGTTTTATGCGCAACGGTGACTAATTGTTGAGACCTCCTCTTCAGGTGTCTTTGGCCACATTTCCAGCATCTTTTCTACCTCGGCAGCTTACTTTGTTATTTTGTAAGTCTTGTTGACTTAACCAGGGTTTCGGAGAAACCCACGCACTGTCGCTCCGAGTGAAAGAAATTTGGGATCCAACGTAACCCCGGTGTTTCCCTTTCCCTGCCCCATTTCATCGTCTCAGGTGTGTGCGCATGCGCAGTGGGCGTTACATTTTGCCGTAAGTATTTATGGCCTAATAATTTTTGGCCTGCACTCGTGGCAGCACAATCAGATCTAGAAGTGAGTTAATTTCGGTGCAGTTCTATAACTGCTTACCTCATTCCGACTGCAGAGCCCACTATCTGTACACCTCTTATCGGTGGAAGTGCGATAAGTTTTCCACTTCATTTTTGGCCATGTTTCGCGTGTGCCGGTGATAAGATAAAAGCGAAAACCCGAAACAAGTGCAGCGATTTCATTTCTTCCATGAATCATCCACTCTCCGGTTGGGAATCTTTTTTATTAAATATTTTGTAAACAGAAAACACTCCCTCATGGTGTCTCACGAAGAGGCGCTAATTAATCATAATTACCGTTTCCGACATTTTTGTCACATTTTAAGACCGGCTGAAAATTGCGACACTTAAAGTTTTTCGTCTGCTCCGCCGTCTTGCCAATCAAGACAAGCCCACAAAAATGGCAATCACCTGAGGCCAGCCCCCTCATCCCCAAATTCAGTTTAATTAACTGTCTCGCGGCTCTACGCTCTCGAATTCGGTTTCGTCTTGGTTTGAGATAAAAATATACAAAAATTTGCTTGCCCAATTCCTCGACGTTTTCACAATTTCCTCAACAATGGTTCGGGGGAAGTCTGGAAATCATCGGCAAACAAAATTGTCAATGCCAAACACTTGAAATTAAAGACGGTGAATGCCGATTTTGCTGCATTTTTCTTTGTAACTCGAGGGCTTTCCTGCGGCATGAAATTGCAAAATAAAAAATTTTAAAATAGAGCAGAAAATGGGTAGCAAAAAATGTCGGCTTATCGATACCTAAAGTAGTTTTTAAAGGTTGGGCAAATATACTTAGCCACTGTTGTATTTAGTGCTCTTAAAAGCTTATAAGGCAGATAAGCTTTAAGAGTCTTAATATTAAAACAAAATGAATACTACTATTTCATACAGGGAATTTATGTTTAATAAATCACTTTAAAAGTACTTAAGTTTGAGCCATGAAATGGAGTTAATATATTGACTCACCTGAATGCGATACTTATTTTCTCGGAATTAATGTGTCAACTGCTCTTCCATCTGGGCAATTGTGTGAAGTAATCATCTGTAAGTGAGTCCCCCAATAGCTGGCATCCCTTTCCACTCACCATGACCAAGTTGGCAAAAGGTCTTGCATGGCTTACACTCCCCCGCTTCCAAGGGCAGTCGGAATTGCATTGCCTGTCGAGCAAGCCGAACCGAATACAATGGCAAAGATCTGGCTTTTGCCTTATTGTGGCATTATTTTTATTATTATACTTATTAGCCGCCGCTTCTTTTTAGGCCCCTCTTTTTTGTGGGGAGAGCTCGGCAAGTCAGTCAAGTGTGGCGGAGGCTCCAGCTGGGCCACGCCCACCGCCGACTGCGACATGACCTTAGGCGCATAAACAAACTTTTGGCACAAGCTCGCAACTTGGCTCTTTTGGACTTGGTCTATAATCTTTTTTATGGCTGCAAAGCTTAAATTCAGTTCGCGACGCTCTCCATGTGCTTGGCTTATACTATATAATGGGGCTGGGGGTCAATGCTGCACTATGGTGCATTGTCAGTGGGTTGGGAGTGTAAAGAAACTCGTATATTCCAGAAGGTTTCGGTGGCAGTTGGATTTAATTACTTATGCACTGCCAATAAAACGAAGCCTTTATTTATAATACTTTGTATTACTTCACAATTGTATTATTGTGAAATATGTTCATATAAAAGCTTTCTGGTATCTCAGTAATATACAATCAATTCTTGCCATCATTTCAATCTTATCTGACATGACATTTCGAATTTTCAATTATCTTTTCACCATTTTGGCGGTTTAATTTAACAACTTAAGTTTTCTTATCAATTTATATATTTATAATTAAATAAGTAAGATAAGCAATGATAAGGTGTTACATTAATAAGTATACTCCTTAACTTCCACAGGGGAAAGAGATTGGACTATATCATTAAAAAAATATTTTTTTAATTATTTAAATCTTAAACTAAAAATGCTTAATTTTTTTTGGATTCCTCTTACTAAAATGTAACTTTTGGCCTTAAAATGGCGTTCTTAAAAATGTTGTAAATTGTATAACCAAATCTAAAACCTATCATATCGCATTTATTTGATATTAACTTTTGGCCGTTTGAAAGAACTCTCCTCTTAACTTTGTATTTTTATTTTGAAATCTAAAATAATAAAGTTACTCTTTTTGACACTTCCTTTTCTCAAGTGTACCTTTTGGCCATCTGCCAGGCTTTGTGGTCTGGTGACAATTCAATTGCTGGCTGGTCAACAGTGCTTGGCATCCGAATGGATTTATGGGCGATGTGAAACCCAACTGCATTGTGGGCCAATCCTCGCTAATGGCTGCATTTCACACTCCACTCCAAATGGCTGCTCTCGCTTCTTGGCCAACCGGCAAGCGAGCTGCAACAATTATCCGAGTGGAGAGACTTTTTCACAAGACTTCCCCCTTTGTTATCAGCGATCATTAATCGGTTTTCATTTAAATGAGCTGAAATTAGTCAAAACGCTTGCGGCTAAACGTGCAATTTGCATAATTTTTGCGCTACATTTCGTTTTGCATGCCAATAAAATGCATTATGTGAGTGCCGCAAATTAAAATTGTAATTGTGGAAAAGTCTTGTGAAAACGGAAAGTTGCAAGTTTTCCTGGCGGCCGCGACCGCCTTCCACCCGCCGTCTAACTTAATTTTGTGCAGCCAAGTGCAGCTGATTTATCTATGAACTCTGGTTTTATTTTCGACGGCCAGACTAAATACGCACAACGAGGAAAATTGCCTTTGCAAAAATGCTGGCTAGGCATGTGGAAAATGCTTTTGGAAATGTTCATCTACCAATGTTAGCCGGGCCATTGACTCACCGCCCAAAAGATCCGGACTCGGCTGAGCTCACCGGCCTGAGTCATTGCTATTTGCAGTGTTTAGCAATTCAAAAGCTAAGCCAGCCGAAGGTTTATTAATGCACAGAGAACGAAACTCGATAAAATTGGTCTCCTGTTTAGAGTAGTTCACGTAACTTCTGAGTACTCAAAGTTTATGATGCAATTCTGCGAAAAAGGGTTATTTAAAATCCGAGAAAGGTTTCCCATGCATAGTTATTTGTTTTAATTTTAATAAGTCACAAAAGTCCCCTATTAAAAATAGTCCAAATATTTAAATAAAAATTCTGGAAAGCATAGAAACATTTATTTTACATTTGTAAATCTAGAAATATTACTTAATCCAAGGCTTCCCATGCATAGTTATTTGTTTTAATTTTAATAAGTCACAAAAGTCCCCTATTCAAATTAGTCCAAATATTTAAATAAAAATTCTGGAAAGCATAGAAACATTTATTTTACATTTGTATAAAATTATTATTATACTATAAATATTACTAAATGGTGGTGTATAAAATTTTTGGATTTGGGGAATACGAAATTGATAACGTATTAATATTATTCATATATCCCTGTGTACACTCTTATTTCTGAGGTAATTCCCATTTACTTTTCAATCAAATCATTATTTAAATAAATATTTATTGCTCACTTTGTATGAATAAAAAATTTATAAATTATTCCTGAAAAATATTTAAGGATACATAAACGAGGTTGATAAATACAATATTTTCTCTCTGTGTAGACCTCTTACTTCTGAGGTATTTCATTTGACATTCGAAACTGCAGCTTACCTGTTGCATCCGTGCTCAAGAAGTGAGCCTTGTCAACTCATCGCTTCGGCAAAGTGCATTCAAGCGAGTCATCAGCAGCCCCGCCCACCTTCCTGCCGCCCCCTTGGCACGATTCTAGCCGGGCCAACATGACTCGCCTGGCAATTTAGTTAATTATTTTAAAACAATTATCGAATGCATTTTGCCGACATGGCGGCACGCCGCTTTCAACACCAAACTCATCAGAGGAGCTGTTGAAGCCGACGACTTCCACACTTCAGACATTTGAAGAACAGACAAAACCAATTTTTGCTTTTCGAAAATTAATATCCAAATAATGTGGATGGATAAACAAGAAAAGAAATTTAAGTGCTTACTTTTTAGAGTTAAAAACAAAAAGAGGAAAAAATAATAGATTGATGGAAAAAGGGTAGTTAGGAAAAACAATACAATGTATCTGTAAGATGCATACATTTATATGAATTTATTTTTTGATTTAATATTTTATTTTGAATATATTGCTTCATTTTTATTTAACCCTGATTTTTAAGACCCTTTAAAAAATAGTTCAAACTCCAGGAGTATTTTCAATCACTTTTAAGACACTTCTAATATAACTACTTATATGCTAAAGCCTTTAAATGTAATTCTAACTTCTTCAGCGATGAAGTGTCAAAACAAACAGGCCAACCTCTTACTTACCTGGCTCAGTTCAGGCAGCATTAGAGAGGTTTTTGCATAAGTGCACCTGAAAGCACTTGGCCCATTGATGAGTCATTTAGCATTTCGAGCACCTGTCGCCCGGTTTGTCTATGCCGCTAAGCGTGTCAATTGCTTCGACACTTCCTGCACAAAATTTCGCTGCACAAATATTTATAATTTTCATACCTCGAAAATGGCAGCGAATGAACAACAATTGCCGCGGAACGTTTAGTTGGAAAGTGGGTCGAGTTACGTCGCATTTGAATAAGACACATAGACCACGGCACGGGTGGCAAAAAAGAGCTGGCAACATGTTGCCAGTTCGGATGGGCGGGTTTGTTTACAGAGTTGGATGCGAGCCGTACATATATCCCATTTCAGGTGATCATGCAATGCAATTAGCCGTGGATGAAAAAGAGATCCGAAATACAAATACGTAATAAAATTAACGCAAAAACAAAACTGGCCTGTCCATCATGAAATTGGAGGCTGATTTTGTTTTGTTGTTGCGTCTTCAGTTTTCCTACAATTAAAGTCTGCCACATGATTTTGCTTTTGAATATGTGAACTCATTTTTTCTGCGGCACAGCGGCTGCTGTTGGGGCGGCTGTGCACAGAGAGAAAAATAGGTTTGAGTGGGAATATGCATTATCCTACTGTACGTCATATCATAACATACAGTAGGATAATGCATATATTGCTCTCAATAATATTGAACTTACAAAAATTAAAAAAAACATACAGCCAAGTTCGTTTGTTCTCTATTTAAGCGCTCATCTTCGCACTTATTCGAGAGTAAAAGTTCTTGAAATTAAGGCGAAATTGATCTCAAGATCGTAAGTTTAATTAAATCCATTTGAAACTCCTTTTAAATATAATGATCTAACCTTGTAAGCACAGAATTATTGAAAAAGGTACAGGGTCAAGCTCATTTGTTCTCAATTTAAGATTTCGTCTTCCACTTAATCAAGAAAAAACGTTCTTGAAATCCAAACCAAAAAGGCCTCAACATATTATTTTTTATTAGAGTAAGTTTGGAAATCCTTATTACTTATTACTTATTAAAAAGGTTTTAATTAGTTAGTTTTAGTTGTGATACCATTGGGTTTTTAAATAAATTTTTGATCACTTTTCTCCGTGTACTCGCTGATGGCAACTTCCGCTGTTGCTGTTGTTGCTGCTGCTGCTGGTGGCAGTTGTAGTGGTAGCCATCATCAACACATTTCATTGAGCGTGAAATAGAAACAGAGAAAGTACAATATGTACAATAATTTTATTTGTGCTGCGCAGTCTCCTCTGACTTTAAAAAACTCGGCGAGTGCAATTGTGTGTTGCTATTAAAGTTTTCCATTGTTGCAAAGTTGCTGCAGTTTTCCTTTTGGCTTTTGGACTTGTGCAGCGACAACTACTTTGTGGTTTTTTCGGCATCGTTGGCGTCTTTTGCATTTTATGCAAATGGCCCGTAATTTTATTTAAGCTTTTCATTTACAGTTTTGCCGCTCCAATTTATTAGGTGGTTGTTTATTCCCCTTTTTTTCTGGTTTTGCCGCTGTTTCGCTGATAGGCCAAAACAATCGCGTTGACTTCTCAGATTTATTGCCAACTCGTGATTTTCCCCAGCTCGATACGTGGTCGCATGGGCTTTTCCGCCTTCCGAGTTGTTGCGGTGACATAAAGAAGCTGCATTGGTTACAAGGCTTGACGGCTTCTATCGCCGGCTTTATTTTCTTTATTTCTTATTTTTTGCAGGCCTTTCGGCCTGTGCTAGCCAGTGTTTGCCAATTGAAGGTCCAATTATCGATTAAACTTTGCATGCAATTTTCAATGTCTCCGCAAGCCTTGATCCAAAAAGGTCGGGTTATAAAAACACAAATAGCCCCCAGCCAGAGCCGCTTACTCATACCCACTGTACATACCTGGCGAGGACTGACACACGCCTGTCAATTATGCAAATTAATTGCTGCCGTTTCTCGCGCCCATAGGTCCCAGTGGCATTCGAAAAGCGCGCTTAGATCACTTTGGCCAAACACTTATCGATCTGAAAAGACCTTTGATCCAATTCAGGTTATTAAAGACGTGATTGAAAAGTTTGAAGCGGATTGCTTTTACGGATGTCTTTGTTTCGTTATTATTGGTTCGATGTTAGAATAAAGAGGGGTATCATAAGGTCACTTACGATAAAACACTTAACGACCTTTGATCCAATTTTAGTTAAGAAAAACTTGATTAAAAAGTTGGAAACTTTTTATGATGTCTTATTTTTGATTTTATTTGTTGTATGTTAGAATAAAAAGCGATTTATTTCTCTTTTCTTTGTGATATTTGTATAAAGAAAATATTGATAAAAAATAAGCAAAGAATAAAAATAATGATCTCTACTTAAAATAACCAGATATTTAAAGAGGATATATTTTATATTAGTATCCACGAACATTTAATTTTCTTTTCTCTTAAAACAATTTTTTGCCACTTTTTGAAAAAAAATATTTTTTTAATTAAAACAAATGGTTTGTTTATGTTTGCAGTTAATTAAAGTCATAAAAATAAGTTTATTATAAAATGTAGTTACTATTTTATTTCACCTGCAATTAATATATATTGCCTTGGCCATACAATAATATAATTAAATAAATACTTTTTAGTTTTTTACTGCCGGCTAAGTAAGTAGCTGCAGATACTTACTTTTTAGTTTTTTACTGCCGGCTAAGTAAGTAGCTGCAGATACTTACATTGAAGAATGTTTACAATCCCCTTAAAACTCCCAAGTGCTTCCACACTCCGCTGGAAAACTCCCAAACGCTTGGTGGCTGATGCGCTTTTAATTTTTCACCAGCCATTTGTCTGCAAACCGCATCTCGGCGAAGCGGAGAAGTGAAAATTCAATTGCATTTTAATTTGAATAATGGGAATTTGTTTCTTTTGACGGCTGGCTCTCGCAGCCGTTGGTGTCAAAAGTCGTTGGCATTGTTTTGGGGGCTTGGGAGTTGGGAGTCTTGTCCGCCGGCACAGTGGGGCAAATTGGTGCACATTGCCATAAACCTAAGTGAGAGGTGGTGTCGGGAACTCTTTTGTTTTTTGTTTCTGTTTTTATCTCTTATTTCTGCATCTTTGCCGGCCTGCAGCCAATTGAAAATGCAAATAACTAAACAATTAGTAGTCGAGTGCTGAGAGCTGAGTTAACCTTCCGGTTTTGCCTGGCGTCGAGCACTGCGACTGTGTACGTGCCCATTGTTGGCTTTACTTTCATTGTCTTGACTGACTGCCATATAATTGGCAACACGTCATAGAACCAACAATACACACAATTAACTTTCATTTTTTGTTCGCCCCCCTTGCAGAAACTCGAGCAGGAGAAGCATGTGCTGCGCCAGAAGCTGGCAATCGCCGAGGACGAGAGCGATCAGCGGGTCCTCGAGCTGCAGTCCGATCTCACCGAGCTGAAGGACAAGCTGCAGACCCAGGACTCGGCCATCAGGCAGGCGGAGAAGGAGAAGACCATCCTCATCGACGAGCTGCAGCACCAGAACACACGCCTCACCGAACAGATCCAGGAGGCCCACGCCACCGAGCTCAAGCTCAGCGCACAGATCCAGGAGCTGAAGGACCAGTATCACTACAGGAACAGCAGCCTGCAGGTGGGTTTAAAATCTTAAATTATATTATTATCATAATATATGAAAAGAAAAAATTGTTTTAAATATTTACGCGTAAAAAGACCAGCAGCAGTACCTGTTTCGAAATCGAAAAAGAGACTATTTGGCATGTCTCGAGGGTTGAAAAAAATGTGGCCCTATGTGTATTTTTTATAAAAACATTACCTTTTTTTTAAAACCATTAAGAAATAATAGATTTTAAAATTATAATAATATTTAAATATCATTTTTGTCTCGCTGCAGGAACATGTCAACAGCCTGGAGTCCATCAAAACAGAACTCAACCTCACGACGGGCAAGCGCCAGGAGCTGGAGCGCCGCCTGCAGCAGGCGCAGGAGGAGAAGGAGAGCCTCACCTCATCGCTGGAGGAGTCCTCCGACAGAATTCACATGCTGGAGCGCCATGCACGCGAGCAGGAAACAAAATTAGAGGTAAGTCAGCAACAGTACTTAATGGGAAAAGGTGGCGGAGGAGGAAAATCAGAATTGGCTTTATCACGTCGCGTCAACGGAATCGTGATTTACCCTCCAACCGAAGATTATTTATGGGCCAGCGGAGCCAACTGCGCAGTTTCTTGAGTACCTATTCCAGGTTTATCTCCCCGGCAACAACTTTCTTTTCTCTCTCTCTCCAAGAGCAAAGACTAAACTCCATTCTATTACTATTTTCTAACATTGATTCATTAATGAAGTATCAAAGCAAGGTATCTAATCTGTTTTATAAGATAACAAAACATGTTGCTATGATTAAATAAATGTAAAGTTACCTTTACTAAGAGAAACAATATCAGGATAATACAAATTATTATATGCCTATTATAAATGTAATATACAAATATAAATATTATATTATATTTTACTGTACTTTTTATCCTGCATTTTTATATTTAATAACTTTCTCTCATTACAGACCACCTTACAAGCACTGGAACGCTCCCAGCGCGAAAACAATGTACTCAGTGAACGCTTGGGTGCCGTAAGTTATCCCTTTCCCTAACTCAATAGTTCCTCATTTACTAACCAAACATTTTGCGCTCCTTAAGGAAGTACAACTAACCTCATCTGAATTCGTATACAGGAATTTGTTAAAAAAAATTTTCCAAACAACATACATTTTTGCCTCACATCAATCGGTTCTGACCGAAAAACTCTGTCTAACTTTAACCTGTACCTTGATTTGAAATAAAATATCCCCTAAATCTTTGCCCACAGGACACAAACTCAGGCACGCCGGGAAGAAAAAGTCTGCAATTCGAAATGGAATGCGACGAGGACGATGGCAGCTATACCGAGACGGGGAAGCCCAACCATATGTGGGTGGAGGCCCGATCTGTCTACATACAACTCAAGTCCCTGGTGGACTCGCTGAAAGTGAGCCATGACGACGATTCAGGTGGGTAACCAAGGACTGGTATACAGTTGACCTATACATAAAAGATAGTTTATCTTAAACATAAAGATATCTCAAAGATAGTTTTCAAATTCAAATAGTTTATAATTACCAACGTGCAAGACATCTAATATTTAAAATCGATATCCTTTTCACAGGCTTAAACTCCGACATATCGCTGGAGCTGGAGTCGATGGACAACACCATTTCGAGCTCGGAGCGCCACGAGGACGGCCACCTGGCCGTCGAGTTCCGCCAGGGCATGCTCTCATCGATGTCCGACGAACTGACCCGGTTGCTGCTCAACCTGGACGCCGGCAACTTCAAGAAGATGCTGGACCAGACGCGCAATCTGGTCCTGGAGCAGGAGGACGAGATCAAGCGCAGTCACCAGCTCATCCAGCAGCTCGAGGCCAAGGTCACCGTGACGGACGTGGAGCTGCAGAATGTGAAGGAGGAGCGTGATCAGGCCCGCGGCGATCTGGAGGACAACACGGATCGGGATGAGCTGCTGTCCAAGGCGCAGACAGAGCGCGATGCGGCGAACGATCGTCGCACCAAGGCCGAGGTGGAACTGGCCAAGACGCGGGTGGAGCTAATGCAGGCCAACAGCCAGCTGCTGGAGTCCATTCAGCAGAAGGTGGAGCTGTCGCAGCAGCTGGAACAGTGGCAGATGGACATGCACGAGCTGATCGACGAGCAGATGCGCTCCAAGCTGATCAACAACCGGCGCGCGATGGCCGCCGAGTCATCCGCCCCATCGCCGCCCAGCAGTGCCGCCGCCAATCTGGCCAAGCGAGTGACCAGCTACAAGCTGTGGAGTTTATTTCAGCGGTAATTGGACGAACCTCACGACCCGCTGGAAGGTATACGCCACCCTCCTGTTCTTGATGTAGGACAGATCTATATATTTTTAATATTTATATTTATACACCACAAACAAGACACACACACACACACAAATCGGAGGAGCATAGGCATTATAGGTATTGTACTTTATTGTTATTTGTATACTGGAAGCGTCGCCCTTCTTCTGTTCGTAGTGAAATCTATCTTATTACGCTTTATTAATTTTAAACACTTACCGCATATTCGATACGATTATTGTACCTATTGTAATTACTCTAATGTAACCGTATTTGTACCTACGTTTAAAGACAAATCGTCTAAGCGAACGCTTTCCCCCCTCTATCACTCTAATTAGTTTGTCCGGAATTGTTCTAAAATCCTCATATGGACCCCACAAGTAATCCGAAATCGCTAAAGAATTTTACGTTTTTACTAGGACCTGTGGCGTTACTTGTTGGGTCCGTTTAGGTCTGTACTGTTAACTGATAATCAAAAAACAAAAAAAAAAGGAAAACATATCGCGCCTTTATGTTGAAGGCTTTAAAAGCCTGCTCTTCTCGGGAGAAACTGTTGCGATTCATCAAAATCAAAGTGAACTTAAAATCAAAATCTGTACGTAAGCAAATGTAATTGTAAGCAAGGCATTTATGTTATAGCAAATAGAAATATTCATCATGCTGGCAATCGGAAGGAGCGCAGAAAGTGTTAGAAACTGTGCAACAGACAAAACTTGCCTTAATGAACGGACAATGAAATTTTAGATTGTTTAAATAACATAACTTACCAATAAACTTACGAATATACTACAACCCTATTTTCACATTAACATTTTCCATATATTCTTTTCAATCGACCCTTCGTTAAAAATATATTCTTAGGTATTTCTGTCACAAAAAGTTATTAAAACTCATAATAAGTTTAAAAAAGTTAGTTTAAAATTCGACTTTTTTGAAGGAATATTTGAAGATGGTAGTATGACATAATACATTTTGTTTCAAAATGGAAAGATAACAACTATTCCTTCGATTTGTGCGTGCGGAGGTGTCTTTTAAAGCTCTTCTCCGAGAAGAATCCCTCGTCACAATGCGGGCATGGGTGTGGCCGAATCTTATGACTACCGATATGCTTGTCCAAGGTCTTCTTTAGGGCAAACCTGACATCGCAGTGTGGGCATTGATGCAGCGTTTTTGGCTCAACTGGCTTTCTGTGCGCCTTATCGTGGCCCCGTAAACTCTGCAGTGAGTCAAAGGCTTTGGGGCATTTGGGACACTTGAAAGGACGATCTTTGTTTTCCTCGTGCCAAAGGATATGCTTTGCCAGAGACTGATTCGCACAGAAGCCCTTGCCACACTGGTCACATTTGTAGGGCTTATCACCTGTATGGATGCGTAGGTGACTCTTCAGATGATGGTTGTGGGCGAATGCCTGGCCGCACTCCTCGCATTTGAAAGGCTTTTCTCCGGTGTGCGTCCGCTGATGCTTCAGCATGTTGGATTTCTCGAAGAACGACTTGTCGCACTCAGTGCACTTGAACGGGCGATCCCCGTTGTGGACGCGCAAGTGGGTGATCAAATGCTGGTTCTGAACAAATCCTTTGCCGCAGAGCTCACATTTAAAGGGCTTTTCCGCCATATGCAGACGACTGTGCAATTTAAGGCCCGAGTTCTTTGTAAAGGTCTGATGACATTCGGGACACTCAAATGGTCTTTCTCCAGTGTGACGCTTCACATGATCCCTAAGGTTGCGCCTGGAGAAAAAGGTTTTATTACACTGAGGACACGTGTGGACTTTTCTTTGCTCGTCGTGGGTGTGCATATGCAACTTCAGGGTAGGGGCATTTGTGTACTCTTTCGGACAAAGGGTACATTTGAAAGGACGCTCTCCGGTGTGCTTGCGCCTGTGGGATATCAGCTGGGGGTTGGTGCGAAATCCTCTGCCGCAGAAGTCGCACAGGTGCGGCTTTTGAGGATCATTCTGCGTCTTGTGCCTGGCAATGTGCTTCTGCAACGCATTCTGCGAGGAATAGGTCACTCCACACTCTGTGCACAGGAGCGACTTACTCTTGTCGTTGGTCGTGGATGGTTCTCCCTTGCCTTGCATCCAGAGCTCCTCTTCATCCTCTTGGTCCGACCAGTCAGGAGACCATTCATCAGATTCGCATTCAGGTTCATCAACATTATTATCGTCTTCTGCAAAGGCATCTTCGAAGGCATCGCCGTTGGACAATTCTTCCTCAGTTTTTATATCGCTCATGGTTACTAAAATATAAAGGTACTTTGTAATTTAGGCACACTACAGCAAAACTGTAAGACCTACTTTCAAAGACCTCCTGCAGCGGCTGATCGTCCTGTTCATTAATTGGCAATTCCTCCGTTGGCTGCAAATCATTATCGGTTTTCAAAACAAGCCGGTCCTCGTCCCTTCCAGAAACATTCGTGTCCAGCGGATCCTCGCAACCAACCATCTCGAAATCTACTAGAGCATTCTGGTCTCCTCTTCTGCTCCTAGTTCTGCCCTGTTTTGTGGCAGCGGATTTTTCCAGCTGGATGAGGTGGCCAAAGTACTGGAAACTCTGTTCGCACTTGTGCCTGAAGTGAAAGGCATTCTGGGTGGCCACCAGGCAGGGGGGACAAATCTTCTGCGGCATTTCATCTCGGTTGACGCGGCAGTTCTCGGGGAGAAAGGAATTCAGCATCTCCCAAACGGGTGGGTCGCAAATGTCCGCGGAGAAGAGGTCCACCAGTACGGGCGAGTGTTCGGCGCAGGCGCGGCAGTTCTTTTCCATGGCGGCCACCGATGAGCTTTCCATTCTATGCGATGATTTCCCAACCAGAAAAGGCCGGAATATTTAAAAGTTTCAAGAAATGTTTGGCACTTGCTGCCAAATAGTCAATGTGAACGTATTCCGGCAGGGTTGCCAGCTGCTCGCGATGATTGGCCGATAGTTGAAGGAGCTCCATGGCGCATCTCTAGTAACGTCGTGAGGGAAACTGTGACTGTGAACAGTGCGGAGCCGATCTAAAAAGTTATCAGTTATTATTGTATATTTTTTACTTTTTTATTTATTATTTATATTATTATTATAGAAATAAATAAATTTACTGGAAACTACAATTTTTCCACATTATTTTTAAACTAAGTACTTATAACAAACCTTAAACAATGAAACTGTTTAAAAAGCAAAGTTCGTTTTAAAATTGAAGGAGGTTATTAATTTAAAATACCGTACATTTGTATAATTTTAAATACTTTTCTATTCTCCTTTTTACGGCATTTGCCTTCAGTCACTGGCGTGACTCATCGGTTAAAAATACTCGTGACTCACGACGGACTCGCGGATATCGCTCATCTCTATCTGCGTTGAGCAAAATTAGTATCTTGTATTGGGCAAACAAGCGAGCGAAGGCCTTTTTGTTGTCGTTGCTCGCAATGATTTAGGTCCTCAAACCAAGTGTTTTAAGCTGAGCATAAAGTGGCACTCCTCCCATCGCTGGCCATGGATATTCTGGACATCGATGAGGCGCTAAAGGATGATTCATATATGTGAGTGATGCACTCCTGTTGTTTCTGTGCCACTGTTGTTGTTGCTGCTGCTGGTGCTGGCACAGCAGAGGCAGCGTTGCTATAAATACTCACATATGCCTGGTGCTCCTTGGCAGATTTCTGGCGGATAAGACCCACGACGATGTCTCCAACATACTGCAGCAGTGGAAGACGAACAACCAGCCGCCGTTGCAAATGCACTTGCAGTACAACAACGAGGGTAAGCCTTTCCACACGCATACCGATGCACCCACACTCGCTCGCCGCTGCTCGCACTCGCAAGCAAAGTCGCACACATGTGCAGCACCCTATGCAGTTGCGCTTTCTAAAAACACAAGGAAAAAAAAACAGATTTGGGTTAAACTCCGGCGGCTACGTTGACAAAGTTCGGGTCGCATGTGGGCGGCTTTTTACTTGGCCAGCACTTACCGTTGCCTTCCAAGTGGCCGATGGCCATAATTGGCATCAGCGCCAATGTTATTGTTACGGTAATTAATCAAGTCCAACAGACACACACACGCTCCCATTTGAAACAGCTGTGCGTGGTACGGCAACAAAAAAAAGGAAAACTAAAAAACTGGCTATACTAATACGGCAAGAATCCCGCATAATTTGCCAGCATTATATAAATCCAATTTACTTCCTGCCCAGCCAGCGAAAGTCAATCGAGCGATACGCAAAATAGTAAATAAAACAATTATCGAGCTGGAGGCGAGGATCAAAAATCGATTGCGTGATTTAATGCGTCCCAAATGCCGTCATGCCGGGCTTTATTTAATGATTTTTTGAAGAGGAATAAGCGTAGGCACTATCAAAAGTCAAATAGATATTATCAAGTGCTCAAAGTTCACAAATGAATAGTAAAGCAAGGGTAATACATATATCATAGCTGATATGCTATATTATAGTACAATAGTTTAAACCCATGGGATTATGTTTGTAGAGCATATCGTTGCCGATAAAAGTATTTAAGTAAGAAGGTCATATTCATTTACAATGCTTTACATATTTTTCAATTTTTGTCTGAATACTTATACTCGTCGGTAGTTGCTACAAAGTTTTTAGAATTATTTTGAACTAGTAAATAATTTGCTTATATATGGTTTTATAAAATTTGTTAGTTTTGACGACTAGATCTTTAAAAACTTTAAATTACCATTAATCTAAGTTATGGTCGATAGCTTATAAATAAATAATCGGTCTTTCGATTAATTCTAAAACTATAACGGTAAATGCAATAAGCCCCTCATTTGGCGGCAGTGTTGCAAAAGCCCACCTGCCAAAGCGTCCTTTCGTCCCTTGACAACACTGCTTAAACGGTAAACTTGTGGACAGAGTGTCTACTGCAAAGTTAATTTCTGCCGAAGGCGATTTTTCTTCCAATAATTACGAAAAACTGCTGCCATGCGCGTCCTGGGCACTTGCAAATCCTGTAACACGGCCAACCGCCTGAGCCTGACCCTAAAGACACAGGCCAATCCGCAGTCGCTGCTGACCGATCTGCGCAAGAATCTGAATGACAAAACCCGATTCCGCGAGTATGTACAAAAGGTGCTCGGCGATGAGGAACACATGGGTTCCGTGCTGGACACGATCTCCGCCACCGAAGAGGACCACCGCCTGGCCACCGTCACCGGCTGGTTCACGGTGAACATAGCCAACTGTGCCGGCGTCTCCAATTCGTCCATATTTCTGGCCCTCAAGTGGGTACTGATGCCCGTCAAGGTGGAGATATTCAACTTCAAGCGCAGCGGACTGGAGGACCAGATGGCTCATGGCCAGTTCATGGTGGACAACCTGCTGAGCGCCAATCGTTTGAAGCGTCTACAAGAGGAAGTGGCCGTTCTCTACACGCGCCAGAAAATCGAGGTGCAGGTCATACCGGGTCTACCCAAATCCGTGATGAACACCCAGATAACTGAGGGATTCACTACTGCCCTGGAGGCGGCTATAACAACGCGCTATGAACTGGCCACACGCACCCTAGATCTTTCCCGATTCCACGCCAGCCCGGAGCTGAACTTTCTTTTCTGTCCGCTGCATGTGGTCAAGCTGCTGGAGAGCGTGCTCATCCTGGCCGGACATGTGTTTCCCCAAATGACAGGCATTGTACTGAGCAACAATTATTTGTGCACCCTGAAGGCCTTTGCCGGCATTCCCCATAACTTTGCCAGCCTGGAGCGCTTGGATATAAGCGCAAACAGGATCAAGGATTTGGGCGAGCTCAATTACTTGAAAAAGCTGCGATTCAAGACCATCTACTTGGCTGGAAACGGGCTGGCCAAGCTAAAGACGGACGACATTCGAGAGATGCTGCCCCAATTGCAAAACATTCATGGTTGCGTGCAACCCGAGGAAAATGCAAATGTGGCTGCAAATCTTCCCAAGTTTCAACAATTTCACAGTGGTGGAAGTAACGGCTTCCAGTTTTGCTGTGGCTTCATAAGTTCGTACTATAATTTATTTGACGATACAGAGAAGCGCTCCCAGCTTAAGGAATTCTACCACGACGAAGCCATGTTCTCGCTTAGCGCTCCCGTGCACCTGGATTGCGTGGGGGCCTACCAAATGTACAATAGAAACCAGAAGCGACACTGCTCATCGTTTGCCCGCAATGCCAGGCTACAAATCGGCAGCCCGGCGGTGCTTCTCGCCTTAAGGCGCTTGCCTTCGACTATGACTAACCGCCAGAATGCTGGGCTAGACATCCAGGTGTTCACTGCGAATTTGCGCATCTTTACTGTGACAGGAGTCTTCAAGGAGATAACCTCCGATGGCTGGGAACCAAGGCCCTTTCAACGCACATTTGTGCTGCGCCTCCTCAATAGTCCGGGCTGGCTAATAACTAACGATATGCTGTGCATAATTTCTGCTATTCCGGAGCAAAGAAAATCAGTCCGTTTTCAACCGGAAGTAACTAAGATAAACAGCCCTGCAGTCGCTTTTGTTAAAGGGCTAAGCATCAAAACAAAGGCCCAAGAGAAGCCTGTTCGTTGCCCCTCGAATAGTGAGGTGGATCCTCTAAACCAAGCAGTAGAGAATATGACACTGTCGACTTCCAAGATGGAGTCAGCTCCCAGTGACTTTGATGATATGCCTCCACTGGTTGCTATTGCACCATTAAGTGCTGCGCCAGTAGATTCTTTGGAACAGGAAATCGAAAACACTTTGGTGTCAGATGAGGATAACTTTGAATTGGTCATCGACGAGGATGTCCTAATAGGAGGCCATGATTTTTAATAATTACATGTGAAAAAAAACCAACACATAGCAATAAGAAAGCTTAATACATTTAAATAGTTAAGACATCATTATATTCGTTAGTCGATAGTACACCGAGTGCGGAACTCAAGAATCTAATTTATTTTAAACTTTTATTTTTTCAAAAGCCTTCAAACACAATTCGAAAACGTTTACCCGCCCAAAGCGTCGGAATCTGGATTTCGTAAGTACAAATCGATAATTTGTTAATCCTTTTTATTATAATGAGAACCTTTAATTTTTCAGAGCCAAAATGGAGCAGGAAATGATAGCGGAGTTGGAACCGGAGCTGTATCGGGTACCCCGGCGATGCTCCAGTTGGAAATTGGCGGTCTGGTCACCACGAACATGCACAAATCCTTCCTGCAAGACACCTCGCCCCCGTCTTCCATATGCTCCTCCATGAACACGGAGCGAATGAACAACTCGCTTATCACCTCGGCAGACTTTACGAACCTAAACTTCCTCCAATCCACAATCGGCTTGGAGCAGGAGTCTAGCCTAACCACCACACTTACCAACCAGACGACAGATAACATGGGAGTGGGCGGTGGCTTGGGCGGATATACGCTAAGTGACATGATCCGGGATCGCAAGGTGCTGGAGTCGTTGACCATGTGTGAGGAAGATGGCACCCTAATCAAGGACTCGCATATCGGCCAGATCGACGAAATATCCTTGACGCTGAGCAAAACCGCCTCCGGCTGCAGCACCATGGACAACAGCACCGACAGCATGTCCATTCCTTTGGCCGCGGATCGAACGATGCCCGCTGTGTTGCCCGTTGTTTGTCCAGCCCTGCAGCGTACCATGATCCTGGGCGAGGAAATGATTGGCGACACCACTTTTAACCTTGTGGATAGCCTCACAACCTCGGCCCTGCAGTCAGAGTCCGAGTCCCTGCCGGTAGATGGAAATGCTACTTTCAAGAAGCCCAATGCGGCTGCTGCCCAGGCTGACGAGACTCAGGTACTGACAGGGCGGCAGATGAACACCACCTTCACCGAAGGATGCAATACTCCAGAGGGCCGCTGCGAAACGCCCGAGAATATTGACCGAAAGCTGGCCTTGCTCACCATGGAATCCTCCACCCCACTGACCACAAACATGCGCTCCCACTGCTACCACAACAACAATAACAATAATAACAAGACGGGATATACCCCCACCCTGAAGGGACGTGGTGACATGAACCTGTCGCCGATTGTTAACGCCACTCCGCAAAAACAAATCAGTGCAGCACCAGGGCGGCATAACAACACCTTCGAGCCCGCAGCCAAGACAGCTCCATTCAATGGCGAGAAGTTCGTGCTGGACACCATGGAGCTGCTAGAGCAGATCGAACAGCCGCTGGATGGCACCTACAGCCTGCAAATGTCCGAACAGCACAAGCAGATGCAGTGCGTCATGGACTTGGCCGAGGCGGAGGTGGAGATGTTGGCACAGCAGGGCGACGAGGAGCAATTTGAGCACATGCTTTCCGAGTTGGGAAAGGTGAACACGCTAAACAAAGAGCAACTAAAGATGCAAAAGTCGTTGGAAACCATCAAGCGCCGCTTCCACAGAGATGAGCCGGAGTCAGAAGTACGTGAAGAGGAGCAGCCAGAGACAGTTCAGAAGGTGGATACCCCAGTTCTCAACCAGAGCCACTCCAGCACCAACAGCAGCAGCAGTGGTGGTGGCGAACGGCTGCTCAGTCGTCGAAGTCGCCTCTACGACGATGTCAACCTGAGTGCTATGCAGGGTAGCAATGTCAGCTCGGCCAGCGGAAGCTCTGCCTCGTTCATTGTCCAACGGAGAGATATGCCGCACACGGAGCAGTCAGTACCCGAACCTGAGCCCGAGCCAGCGGAGGAAGCTCCAAAGTCCCAGGCGGCTGCAGAGACTGACCCGGCCAGCTATAAGCTGCCGGAGCGAAGGGAGCGGGATCGCGATCGTTTCAAGACCATTAAGATTTCAAAAGATATGCGACTTCAGCAAGAGATTATAGTGCCTTGTATAGACGATGAACCTCAACAGCTCGAGGAGCAGCAAGAACAGTTGGTGGAGGATGTTCGGCCCGAGGAAGAGGAGCGGCAGGGCTCTCCCCCTGGCCGTCTTTCTCGTCGAGATCAGAGCAGCGTATTAAACAACAACAAAGCAGAGAGTAATGCGAGCAACTATCTAACCTACAAAAAGCCCAAGGAAAAGAGTCTGCTTCAACGACGCCCTCTGCAGCAGGAAGCTCCGCCACCAGCGGAGCCAGCGCCTGCGTCAACACTCCCCCAGCCGCGCTCTCTCTCTCGGCCTCGCTACATCAGTGGTCTGCAGAAGTTTACCACGGTGAGCAAAGCCACATCCGCCGGTGCCGGACTGAACGCTACTCCCGCAGCCACCATGCCAGCCACTGTCACAGTGCCGGCGACCGCAAGCGGAGAGTTGAAGAGCCCCATGGGCATTAAGTCCAAATCGTTCCACAATTTGTCCTCCACGATGAGCGGCATTGGTGCCGGAGCTATGCCAAGACCCAGTTTGGGTGGTGGTCTACGGCGACCGGGTGCACAGCCGAGCAAGCTGATGAGCGGATTACGAGGAGCAGCGCAGACCCAGGAGGTGAGTTTGCAATAGTTTATTTACGGAACTTTCTAATCCTTACCTTTTAACTTTTCCAGGATGACTCTGGCGTATTTAAAGTTCCCAAGTTGGTGAGCGGACTGCGGGCTCCTGGTCTTGCTGGTGCGAAACGAACAGGGGCGAACGGACTGGCACGTCCATCGTCGGGATATTACAGTCTGAGTGTTAAAACAGCTCCAGAGGCGGAAACTCCTGAGGTTAGTCAAAGTAACCAAATCCATCATAGTATCATATTAAGATACTAATGATATTAGTTGTTAAGTTATTGATTTCACCATCATGCTAATTTCTTTGATACCTATTCCAGAGCCTCTCGTCAGCCTCCTCGCGTGGCAGTCTCTATGGAAACAAGGACTCCGGAAGACCGGTAAACGGCGGAAATGTTCCTCAGCAGAATCCCCAGCACACTTTCGACATGCAGGCGCTCTCCTCGAAGCTCACCCAGGTGACCACGGGATCCACTGGCATACCGAAGCCCTCGGGCTTACGGCCACCATCGCAAATGAAGCGCAGTGGTCTGCCCAGACCTTCCAGCATTGTTAGGCGCTGAGGGCAGCAGATCACATTCTCCATGTCACACCCCCCGCCAGAACCGAATTTCCACGTTATCCCTAAAATAGTCCATCATTTTTGTACTTTGTGTTTAGCTCTCTTTGTGTGTTTATCATCCCCCCATACAAGCTACACTTGCCTAGTGATTTCGAGGCACTAGCAATTATTTTTATGAATTAATATTACGACAAATTATGCATTTAGTTGAACGATACAGAAACAGAGAACTCGGCGACTTGTAAAACAATTAGGCACCCCCTACATTTATATATAGAACAAATACATAAACACGAACTTTGCCTTACGAATCATAATAACACAAACGATTGAGGGGAAAAGTAGGAGGAGATATAATCGAGAAATGATAATGACTGTATATTTTTGTAAAAGCGATGCAAAAATTCTACGAACGTTATATTTTGTGGACGCTCCAAGTGATGCGGCACAACAAACAAGCAAATCGAATACATAATACTAACTAAAAATTATACAATAAGATCTGCTCAGTGGCCACGAAACCACAAAAAAAGAACGAAAGAAACCAAACTACAATTGATAGTAACTGATAAGAGTATTGAGAAACGTGTTAAAAATCGAACTTACAATATTATCTAATATTATCGCATATATATACAAAAAAATAAACGATAGCAATATACATTGTCTCATCAGATACTTAGACCAGAAGGTTTACGACATGTTTATATTTTGCTATTACTAGCTCCGAAACGAAAATTATCATACTCGTAATTTCATGAGGTGCAGAGTATAATACTATTTCCATTGTATCCTAAACGAAAATAAATACTTCGGCTCTACTTATGTGCTATATATGTACATAATATATACATTTTTTTAAACATCCGAAAACTTTTTTCTTTAGTTACTTTTATGTTGCCAAATTGAAAAGTGAAACTAAACTTTTGTTAGTTATCAAGCAAAAATTTCTAATAAAACTATGCCGCATTGTGCGAAAAGTATAATCCTAAGAATCTTCAATCTACCGAAGCTTTTGTCCATCACACATGCATATCCTAAGTTAAGTTTAGTCCGCATCGTTTAACCCTAGTGTAGAATTAGTTTAATCTGTAAAGGCCCTCTTGGAGGGTCAAGTATTGTTTCACCCTCATCGACCCACTAATATTCACACAAGTAACCCAAATCAAGCCTCTACTTTATCTCCTAGCGCTAACCCACTAAGCTTTAACCCTGTTAGGCGATGATGATTTGCATGAATCGAATTTAGTTAGCCACTAAGTCTAGTATGGATTATTATTTTTGCTAACGCTTTCATATATGAGCCTTATAACGCAGCGGGTCAGATCCGTGTGGATTTCCCAGTATCGAGTTAAGAATGAAACCGTTCCAGCAAGTCTCTTTTTGACCAAGCCAGACTTTCAAATAAAAACCCAAGAAATTTGTGCTAAAAGATGGTTTTTTTTATTGACTTTCCATTTAGCCGTAGAGCTTGCAGACGCCCCACTTGCAAATCCTCACGGTGTTCGAGGCGGGACGACACCAGTTGTTCTTCCACGAGCAGTAGACCACATGATGGGTCACCACGGTTGTGGTGCTGTTCGTCGTGGGAGTGGTAGAGCCTGTGGATGTGGGGTTTGCCGAGGAACTGGAGCTCGATGAGGGCGAGGAGCTCGATGAGGGCGAGGAGCTCGATGAGGACGAGGAGCTCGATGAGGGCGAGGAGCTCGATGAGGGCGAGGAGCTCGACGAGGACGAGGAACTCGACGAAGATGAGGACGAGGAACTCGATGGGGATGAGGAGCTCGCTGGGGTTGGTGAGTTCGTTGAGGTCGTATTGGTAGTTGTTACAGGCACCACATAGACCACCCGCTTGAAACCCGAAGCCTGGAGAAGGAAGAAAGCAGCGAGAGCACAGATCACAAGGTACTTCATTGCGGATATTGTCTTAATGGGCCAACTACAAAACAGTTAATGGTTCTAAGCCCCTCAAGTTGGGTATTTATATCGTAACTTAGATGTAAGTCAATGAGACGTACAAAACATCTGCTCTGAAGGCCAAGACTCTGTGGGCTTGTGGTAAGTTAAGAGATGTTTTGAGTAGTAACTACCTCAATGTAGAACCTTGACTTTGACTGGGTTATTAGCTTTAAACTTTTGTATATTAACAGATGTTTTAGTGTAGTTCTTGTTTGTTTAAAAAATCCGGAAAAGGAAATAACCTAATATCAAGTATCTTCAGTATAGCATTAGTATTTGTAAAGTTTTCATTATAAAAAAATTAAAAACCAAAAATTTGTATAAATACTTTTTAATAGTTACACATTTCTTTAAAAATATATATCTTTTAATATATATATATATGTGTTTCCATATTAAAAGACAAAATATATATTTTCCTATGCTGAAAGGGTATACAGAGAACAGTATTTATTCGAGAAGAATTAAGAAGAAAGTAGAAATTTCTGTTTTCCTTAGAATATCTTTTGTTTCTCTGTTTATATGTTTTTCTTGGTCCGCGGCTACCGTGGCTTAAGAGATTTATTTATGTAATAAATCATTTTATATTTATTTGAAGGTGACGTAGGTCTTGGGCGCCCAATGCCAAGTATCACCTCAGCATAGCTCACATTCGGTTATTATTACTAGATGTAGGACAACGTACTGCCAGGTGAGACGTCCTAATCAATCCCCGAACCGAATAGCACCGATGGTATGTTGCAGAGCATGAGCATGGTCGAAGATCGAACGAATTTGGCAAGGGATCGGTTGTCGCAACACTCGGCCCGCCAGTTCTCTGGTGGCATTCGTGGCGCGTGCATCTTGCAATCTCCCCGAGATCGATATACCTTGAGATATACCAAGGAAAGCCCCTTGAAGACGAGGTCGGGAGTAAGGATCGATTTGGATTTCATTGTGGCAACGTGAGGATAAACAGAAGACGCTGTGGAGCTGCAAAGAGAGAAGGCGCTCGAATTCTTCCGAGTCCTGACCTTCGTGCTGCTGTTCCTGATCATCTCCCTGTACCTGTATCGCTTCGCATTCTAAGGGACAAGCGCCGACTGCCTGGGGAGCTCGGGTGAGGATCCACTCCGTTGTGTAATCAGCACAAGAAAAGGGGCAGACTGTGATTTTAATTTCATTTTCGATTCCGAATCCGATTCGTTTCGCCTCGTTCTCGCTGCCGGGACCTTGACGTGGTGGTGGGGGTCTAATTAAAGCCGCAGCCGAGATGCCCAAATTACCAGCGGTTGGCATTGACCTTGGCACCACGTACTCGTGTGTCGGCGTCTTTCAGCATGGCAAGGTGGAGATCATCGCCAACGACCAGGGCAACCGCACCACGCCCAGCTATGTGGCGTTCACGGAGTCGGAGCGCCTGATCGGCGATGCGGCCAAGAACCAGGTGGCCATGAACCCGAACAACACGATCTTCGGTGAGTCTCATCCATGCCATGTACTTGCCACAGATCTGGCCATCTGTGCCGGGGCTTGGCGAAGATCTCATCTAATTACTGGCCACACATTTTCATGAATGAACTGTGCACACATTTTGTTTATTATCTCGCTTGGGGTTTATTTTAAGAAAATTCTCACTCGCTGGCGCCAAAATGCAGTCCCATTTGCTATGCTCCTCCCACTGCGAGAGAGTCTTCCCTCCCACTGAGGTGGACAGACACCCGCTTCGGCCGTTCCCACCCATCCATTTGGTCTAGTGACACCTCCACTTGTTGTGTCAGTTCTTTCGGCCTCCTTTCCCGCCTCCCGGGGCGCTGTGGAGGATGCGGCTCCCCGTCCTCCCAATGGCATCCAAGTTCGCTTGGTTCGTGCCAACAAAAACTGTTGCCATGTTTATTGGCATCATTTGTGTCGGCAGAAATAATGAAAATAAGTCTCAGTGCAAGTTGTTATGGATTGGCAGAAGCGTTTGCTTTCGCATAAATAGTTTTCATGCTGGCTGCGGAATGCAGCAGAATTTTCTATATTATGACTTCTGAAAATCTATTGGAAAGATATAATAAATTAAGGAAAATAACCATAAAATAACACCGAGATTTATATCATTTTAGGATCTTATAAATACAATTTTCCTCTCTTATTTTATTTTATTTATTTTATTCAATTTAAATATCCCCTGACACTTTAGATACTGAAAAGTCCTTTTTTTGGGCTTAGAGTCTGCTCAGAGGGTTTAGCTAGTTTTGGTTTAGTTAGTTAATCTTCAGTGCATCTCTTCTATAACAATGATGCCAACATCCTTGTAAATATTTATTCAGCATCAGTTTTCAGTCCTTCCTGCACATATTTCCATGCTGCCATCCCAGAGATTTGCTGAGCAGATCTAATGCAAGTCTTCTTTCTCTTTTTGTACTTTCATTTCAGTCTCAGGGTCCGTATAGAAATGCGCTTAGAAAGCCCAGAACTGCCCAGACACACAATACAAATCCAATTACCAGACTCAACACCACACATACCCCGTACCCCACCAACCCCGTAAATGTTAGCTAATAAAGCGAATCTGTTGTCCAAGTGCGCCGATGTTGTTTCATTGGATTCTGACCGAGTGATTCTGACTTGCAGATGCCAAGCGGCTGATTGGCCGCCGCTTCGACGATGCCACCGTCCAGTCGGACATGAAGCACTGGCCCTTCGAGGTGGTGGCCGAGAACGGAAAGCCCCGCATCCGGGTGGAGTACAAGGGCGAGCGGAAGAGCTTCTATCCGGAGGAGGTGTCGTCGATGGTGCTGACCAAGATGCGTGAGACGGCCGAGGCCTACTTGGGTGGCTCTGTCACGGATGCAGTGGTCACTGTGCCGGCCTACTTCAATGACTCCCAGCGCCAGGCCACCAAGGATGCAGGGGCCATCGCAGGATTGAATGTTCTTCGCATCATCAACGAGCCCACGGCGGCGGCCATAGCCTATGGCTTGGACAAGCAGGGCACCAGCGAGCGGAATGTCCTAATCTTTGACCTGGGCGGCGGCACCTTCGATGTGTCCGTGCTGACCATTGAGGATGGCATCTTCGAGGTGAAGGCCACCGCCGGGGACACTCATCTGGGCGGCGAGGATTTCGACAACCGGCTGGTGAACCACTTTGTCCAGGAGTTCCAGCGCAAGCACAAGCGGGATCTGGGCCAGAACAAGCGGGCATTGCGACGCCTTCGCACCGCCTGCGAAAGGGCCAAGAGAACCCTGTCCTCGTCCACGCAGGCCAGCATCGAGATCGACTCCCTGTTCGAGGGCGTTGACTTCTATACCTCGGTAACGCGGGCCCGCTTCGAGGAGCTGAACGGGGATCTGTTCCGGGGCACCATGGAGCCGGTGGCCAAGGCACTGCGCGATGCCAAGATGGACAAGGGCCAGATCCACGACATCGTCTTGGTGGGTGGCTCCACCAGGATTCCCAAGGTGCAGCGCCTGCTGCAGGACTTCTTCAACGGCAAGGAGCTGAACAAGTCGATCAATCCCGACGAGGCGGTGGCCTATGGAGCCGCCGTGCAGGCGGCCATTCTCCATGGCGACAAGTCGGAGGCCGTGCAGGATCTACTTCTGCTAGATGTCACTCCTCTGTCCCTGGGCATTGAGACCGCTGGCGGAGTGATGACCACGCTGATCAAGAGGAACACCACCATACCCACCAAGCAGACGCAGATCTTCACCACTTATGCGGACAACCAGCCGGGTGTGCTCATCCAGGTGTTCGAAGGAGAGCGGGCCATGACGCGGGATAACAATAGCCTGGGCAAATTCGAGCTGTCGGCCATACCGCCGGCTCCACGTGGAGTGCCCCAGGTGGAGGTGACCTTTGACATCGACGCGAATGGCATACTCAACGTGACGGCGCTGGAGAAGTCGACGGGCAAGGAGAACCGCATCACCATCACCAACGACAAGGGTCGCCTGTCCAAGGAGGACATCGAGCGGATGGTCAACGATGCGGAGGCCTATCGCCAGGCGGATGAGCAGCAGCGTGACCGCATTAATGCCAAGAACCAGCTGGAGTCCTACTGCTTCCAGCTGCGCTCCACCTTGGATGACGAGCAGCTGAGCAGCCGGATCAGTCCGGCGGATCGGGAGACCATTCAGCAGCGCTCCAGTGAGACAATCGCCTGGCTGGATGCCAATCAACTGGCCGAGCGGCAGGAGTTCGAGCACAAGCAGCAGGAGCTGGAGAGGATTTGCAGCCCGATCATCACGAGGCTCTACCAGGGCGCTGGAATGGCTCCACCACCGTCTTCAACTGGTGGCTCTCATTCGGGGGCAACTGGCGGCTCTGGACCCACCATCGAGGAAGTGGATTGAAGGATCGTTGTTCGTTGATTTCAAATTTGTTTGTTATCCCTAGAAACTGGAAAAGCCCTATCCAAATTAGACCATTTTTAGATCAATAAAATTTATCGTTTATATAGTTCTGACTGTCAAAATTTGTATTAATAATATGATCACATCCCCAATCGTTTTGAAGTTCTAGAATCTTGGTGATAAATAATGATAGAAAACGGTAAAATCTTTGGAGTTAAGTACAGATTCCATTTGAAATCTTCAAAAAGAAGAATAAGATAGTGAGATACATTTATTCGATTGTCCAAATCCATTACATGCTGAAATAAGTAAAAGTCCATTAGTTGTTGAAAACACAAAATTCCATTTATTTATACTCCCAACATCAACCAACACTGAACTCCAGATATGTGTCTACTCATCGTATGTATAGCATAGTTAAGTACAAATTGGCATACGCTTAGGTATACGCTTGTATAGGTGTATATTTAACGATTTCTTTTAATAGCTGCTGTATTTCGTACTATTGAGAACGGATCTATAGATAGGATACAATAACTCATGGAACCAAACGATGTAGAGAACATCAGCTACAGTCAACAACCTTGGTATCAAATACTAAATAATATTGCCATCGAGTAAGTAATGTACATTTGATCTACACATTTTCGATTATTGTATTCACTTGAAACGCCTCTGTAGAAAAATTCGTAAGTCGTAAACTAAAATTGACCTAGCACCTCCTGCGATCGGAGTCTGCGTTAAAGATTCCTATTTCTACAAAGAACAAAATAAGTATCTCCGCTCTAAGCCCCACCTAAACTGACTTACTTCTCGCTATTAACACTTTTGATTTACTCCGTGACGATGGCTTAACATAATTATTGATTTAGCTAGAACAATCTGGCATATTCCGACGTAGTCATCATCGTGGGTACAATGTACAAGAAACTACTGTTGTATAAACCGATTCTGTATAAATTCATCTTGCGTATATTTTATCAGTACTATCTCACACTAACGATAACTAAGACTAGACTAGATTAAGCTAATCAATTCATGTCGAACTACATAAGTGAAAAGCCTAGTGGTATATCAATTCTTCAGTAGCTTCCTAATCGGCCCTAACCATTACCTTTTCGCAACAGCTTGACTTTCGCTTGTATAACTTCTACAAAAAACTGTATGACAATATACACACACGTACAAAATGTTTCGATTAGCTCCTACGTTTTATGATACACACTAAGGCTGTCTAAGTTGAGAACTCACTTATGGCCTAGTACTAGCTCTAAACTTAGCCTAGCCGGGTTACTTACTATGTTACACATAATCTAAGCTGACTACAACACGTTTGACGCTCAATTTGAATTCAATTTAATTAGCAACGGCCTCAAAACGCAACTCCCTGCCTACTACGCAAATTAGAAGATACATTTTTGATTACTTACGAGCTACCTTTAAACTTGGGCCTACTTATGCGCGAACTAAGTTTAGAGGGCCTCAGTCGAAGAGCTGCAGGGGCCGTGATAACCGTTCGAACTGCCCGGGGATGATTGGGAGGCAGCTGCTCTCAAGGCGGCTCCGGCTCCGGCTCCGACTCCGGAGGAACCTGCTCCGCCAACCTGAGGCTGGATGAACTGCTTCATCGTCGTCTCCAGTCTGGGAGGGTACTGTGGGCAGAGGTTGAACGTCTTTAGATACATACATGTTTTTATCAAGCCACGTTTATATGAAAAACGATCAAACTTAAATCGCGAATTCTTCAGGATTCGGTCGTATGTGAATTTTTGAAATTTGTATGCCACGAATTCTTTAGGAAAGGTGGCATTAATAAATTGTATCTTCTGGATTACAGATAAAAGGTGTATTCTTACTAACCTCCTGATTTTCATCCAGCGACGGCAGCAGTTCGTCCAGAGAGTTGGGCGTCAGGGGACTGGGCGTGGCCATGGTGACGCGACTGAGTGCCCCATGCTGCATCAGCGCCTCACCGATGACGATCTGCGGCTTGTTCTGCGTGAGATGCTGCTGCTGCTGCAAACGGGCCAGCCGCAACTTCATCTCCTGCCGGATCTCCTTCTGTTGCGTCTCCTTCTCGAAGCGCATCATGCTGTAGCTGCGCACCGAGGAACTGGTGCTGTGCACCGACGCTAGACTTGGTCTTCGAGAACCTACAAACGAAGCAATCGGAAGACAGGTGTCAGCCAGGTGCATTGGCAGGGGCATAATCGGATGGGGTTGCTGTATCAAAACTGAGTGAGTATCGAAGCGTTTTTTGGTTAGAAGAAACGGCGGAGAGAAAGATAGTAGTAGTAGATATATATGAGAGAAAGGAAGGAGACAGAGATGCATAGCCACAGCGAAAGGTCATTCCGAAGCGATTGGAAAGCAAGCCAAGCGAGTGCGAGCAGCTGAAGAGTCTTGAGTAGAGAAGAATTGCTGAGTTCGGGAAGAAATCTGTTGTTCTATGGGATCCTATGTCATATATAGACTCCTAGTAATATTCCTCTGTTGTCCCTCTATTCTCATCTTCACTGTAAAATATTCCCATGATTTATGTTTACTTTGAGTAAAATGCTTTTATAACCCCAATCGTTTACTATAAGTATCATCAAATTCATTCACAACATATATTTATTATTGTATTCCTTACTTTACTTTATTGTTTATGATATTCCTATGATATTTTGTTCTAGTAAAATGCTTTCCTATCCTTAGAGGATGTACTATATAAATCATTAAATTAAATCCTAAAACTCAACTATATTCCTCACAAATCATATATTTATTATTGTATTCCAAAAGTATTTTGATTAGGTTTTATTAGAATATAAAAAATATTTTTGGTCATTTGCCCCTTCCTATAAATATCCTCCCATCTCTTGTTGAACATTCTGAAAATCACTCATACGCCGAGTATCACAAACACTACCTACACTACACAAAACTTTCCTATTTTGTTCGTTTGTTTGAACCTAGTCTATGCGATACAATTAAAGACTGAGAGGAACTTTGTGTACGAAAAGTTTGTTTGCTTCGAAATGCAGTCATCCTAAGTTAAGATTTCAAGGCGCACAGGAAGTAGAAAGTAGAGGACGTAGAAGAAGAGCAGGAAGCGAAGGACATTCACATAGAAAGTTGCGGGATTAACATATATAGAAGAAAATTTTCATATCGTTTATCGATTGGGGTGTGTGTGAGTCGGGTGTGTGTGTCGCAGGGTGTGGAAACTCAACCGAATAAGTTCAGGCAAAGGTCAGCCGGAGGTTGAGTGACGTGAACAATCCAGCCGGCAGACAGGTGTCCTTTGCTGCTGGCAGGATGCATGCAACTGTGTGTGTGTGTGTGTGTGTGTGAGTGTCGTGTGTCCATGTGAGTGTGTGGCATAATTTTCTTAATTTGCAATAGTTGAATATATTAGCTAGAAAATCGTGTAGTTATGCTATATTTTTCAGTGTAAGTTGGGATAGATTTTCTTTGAACATAGTCACCGCCATATTGCTTCAATATCATCTTGTCGAAATGTATCTGTCATCATCCTCACAGTCTGTGGTTCTCAACCATAAACTCCTTTAACTCTCTTCTCGGTTACTTATGGGTGTTATCATAGGCTCGATAATACTATTTTGTGGCTCAGTGCGCGTGTGTTGCGTTGTGTTTTTTGTGTGTGTCTGGTTTTATTTCTTGGGTAACGATAGAGAAAGTAAAACAATGTAACAACTTGGTATTTGGAAACAGAGGGAGCTCGGAAGCACATTTAACATCGATCATCAAGAAAACGCAAAAGTTTGTTTGTAGTTTATCGTTTTTAACTAGACAGAGTTGTCAATTTAAACACTAATTAGACAAGCAGGGGAAAGGGTTTAACCAACGCCAATGTACACAAAAATAAGTATCCAACTGTAAGAAAACTGAGCTGAATCAACGATATGGGATTGCATGTGTAACTCACTTTGTGAGATTTAATTATGGCTCATGAGACATGTTCGTAATACAGAGTCTGATAATTATGAGGGGAGGAATTTGTTAATAATTTCTGTAAAAATATGTATTTAAATTAGGTCATGTTAATGAACAGAAAACATTTAAAACCACCAACCCCCCTCTAAATTTAATATTTTTTTAGTATTTAATTTGGAATGGGTGTAGTTTATCCATAAAATATAAAGAAAATATCAATCTCGAAGAACTTTATGGTGAAAATAAAATGTAAAATGATTATACCAGAATTTCATATTTTTCAACCGTCTAAGATTGCTAAACTAAGGACTGCAACTTAGAGGGATAAAGAATGGCAAACTAAGGGCTAGCATGGACTTCAAAGTATCTCTAACCAGGAGCGGATGCAACAATCGAACAGATACGTTTAGCACACAGTTGAGTTTGTTTCTGTTGTGATGTGGAGCTGTCTGGGTGGGACATGGCGATGCGGAATGCGGATGGGGATGCGGATGAGCAGACCACGCGACCGAACAATGGATGCTGGGTGACTGATGTTTGAGTTGATTTACCGCAAATCGTGGCGTTTCACTCGCCGGCGTGGGCAGTGCGCCAATTTGCAGGTGATGCAGCTCGGCGCCAGTGGCAAAGCCGCCGCTGGAGTCGCCGCCATTGGTGTCGGCATCGCCGTAACCACCAATCACACCGACATGGCCGTAGCCGTAGCCAAAGCCACTGCCACCGGGATCAGGATCAGCCGGATCGCTATCGTGGCCATGGGCGAGGCCGTGACCATGGGCATGGGCATGGACATGGGCATTTGCATTTGCATGTGCATGAGGGACTGTTGTTGTTGTGCTGGGATCTATGCTATGCGGACCGCACTCATCGTCCTCATCCTCATGGCCCCCAAAATTGTCAATGCCATTCATGCCCAACAATGCCCTAAATCTATCCTGATTCCTCGACCTCGCCGGCGACAGCTCGAAGCTGAGCAGATGCCGCTGATGGTTCAGTTGCTTCTGCAGGTGGCGGTTCATCGAGAGCGTGCTCTCGCAGCTGCGGCACCCGCTCCCACTCCCACCGCCGCCTCCGCCACCACCTTCGTCAAGGTCGTCCCGCGAATGCTGGCTGCAGCCCGCTCCGGATGTGTGCCGCGACGAGGCCCGGGAATTCTGTTTGGACACCGCCGCTATGTGACACGATATGAGCAATATGGCGGCCGATCTAGCCGCACCTGTTCGAGACGTCGACACCAGGATGCCCTTCGAGCCGCTGCCTGACGCGCCTCCTCCTCCGCCGCCGGCGCCGCTTGCCCCGCCTCCGCCGGCCCCACCGCCCAGTCCGCCGGACGAGGCGCGTCGATTGCCATAGGATCCGATGGATCCCGTTGACCGGATGCTGGAACGCGACGACGGACGCGCCGAGTGAACGGTGAGCGGTATGCCTGAAATCGAAGCAATCAATCCATGAGAAAGTGAGTCAGGGGGAGATTTGCAGGATAAGTAAGGGTTAAATGGTAGGTCAAACAGTATCACATAATATTCCAGCTTACCTGTATCGCTGGAGAAGAGTATGGGCGGCGGAATACTGGCATCTCCGTAGTTGCGATGCCGCGGGTATTTCGTTTTGCTAAACAGATGCAGCACCATGCAGATGAGACCGGCCAGTACGGCTATACCCGTGGATACGCCCAGCAAAGTGGGCAGATCCGAACTCAGTTCGCTGAGATCTGTAAAATGTATATTTTTATCGATACCGAAAGTTTGTGAAAATGTAATTCTTTTTGTATTATCACAGAAATAGACCACAAATTCCAAAAGGTAACTGTTATGGAATCAAGAACCCCAGTTTTGGGCTCCCATCCTCTTGAAATTACGAAAAAGTCCAACATGAAAATGGGCTAAAATTTTGACCCTCCCTAAAAAGTTAAATTTTAATGTAGAATATTAGAGAATTCAATCACAAATTCATAGAGGTATCCCACGTCCAAATCGGGATTCAATAACCCAAATTATGGAATCTTGAAGTGCAGTTTTGGGCTCCTTACTGAACCATTGGAATTACGAAAAAATCCAACATGAAAATGGGCTAAAATTTTGACCCTCTTTGAAAAGGAAAATTTGAATGTAGAATATTAGAGAATTTATCCACAAATTCATAAAGGTATCCCACGTCCAAATCGGGGTTCAATATCCCAAGTTATGGAATCTTGAAGTGCAGTTTTGGGCTCCTTACTGAATGCCATTGGAATTACAAAAAAATCTAACATGAAAATGGGCTAAAATTTTGACCCTCTTTGAAAAGGAAAATTTGAATGTAGAATATTAGAGAATTCAATCACAAATTCATAGAGGTCTCCCACGTCCAAATCGGGATTCAATAACCAAAGTTATGGAACCTAGAAGTTCGGTTTTTGGCTCCTTACTGAGAGCCATTGGAATGACGAAAAAAACCAACATGAAAATGGGCTAAAATTTTGACCCTCTTTGAAAAGTAAAATTTGAATGTAGAATATTAGAGAATTTATCCACAAATTCATAAAGGTATCCCACGTCCAAATCGGGATTCAATAACCCAAGTTATGGAACCTAGAAGTTCGGTTTTTGGCTCCCTTACTGAGAGCCATTGGAATTACGAAAAAAACCAACATGAAAATGGGCTAAAATTTTGACCCTCTTTGAAAAGGAAAATTTTAATGTAGAATATTAGAGAATTCAATCACAAATTCATAGAGGTATCCCACGTCCAAATCGGGATTCAATAACCCAAGTTATGGAATCTTGAAGTGCAGTTTTGGGCTCCTTACTGAACCATTGGAATTACGAAAAAATCCAACATGAAAATGGGCTAAAATTTTGACCCTCTTTGAAAAGGAAAATTTGAATGTAGAATATTAGAGAATTTATCCACAAATTCATAAAGGTATCCCACGTCCAAATCGGGGTTCAATATCCCAAGTTATGGAATCTTGAAGTGCAGTTTTGGGCTCCTTACTGAATGCCATTGGAATTACAAAAAAATCTAACATGAAAATGGGCTAAAATTTTGACCCTCTTTGAAAAGGAAAATTTGAATGTAGAATATTAGAGAATTCAATCACAAATTCATAGAGGTCTCCCACGTCCAAATCGGGATCAAATAACTCAAGTTATGGAACCTAGAAGTTCGGTTTTTGGCTCCTACACTGGAAGCCATTGGAATTACGAAAAAATTGAACATGAAAATGGGCTAAAATTCTGACCCTCTTCAAAAAGTAAAATTTAAATGTAGACTATTAGAAAATTCGACCACAAATTCAGAGAGGTATCCCACGTCAAAATCGGAAACCAATAACAAAAGTTATGGAACCTAGAAAATCGGTTTTTGGCTCCCATTCTGAAATCTATTGGAATTACGAAAAAATCGAACATGAAAATGGGCTAAAATTTTGACCCTCTTTGAAAAGGAAAATTTGAATGTAGAATATTAGAGAATTTATCCACAAATTCATAAAGGTATCCCACGTCCAAATCGGGATTCAATAACCCAAGTTATGGAACCTAGAAGTTCGGTTTTTGGCTCCCTTACTGAGAGCCATTGGAATTACGAAAAAAACCAACATGAAAATGGGCTAAAATTTTGACCCTCTTTGAAAAGGAAAATTTTAATGTAGAATATTAGAGAATTCAATCACAAATTCATAGAGGTATCCCACGTCCAAATCGGGATTCAATAACCCAAGTTATGGAATCTTGAAGTGCAGTTTTGGGCTCCTTACTGAACCATTGGAATTACGAAAAAATCCAACATGAAAATGGGCTAAAATTTTGACCCTCTTTGAAAAGGAAAATTTGAATGTAGAATATTAGAGAATTTATCCACAAATTCATAAAGGTATCCCACGTCCAAATCGGGGTTCAATATCCCAAGTTATGGCATCTTGAAGTGCAGGTTTGGGCTCCTTACTAAATGCCATTGGAATTACCGAAAAATCTAACATCTAATCCCATACCTCAAGTTTTAGAGCCTTAAGGGAGTTCTTAAAACCTTTGGAAAATCGAATGTAATGCGTTACCTGGAGTGCAAAAGACGCGTCGCGTGGGCTTCACGTAGCTGACGGAGTGGAATCCGCTGGCACATTGGCACATCGCATTGTGCCGCACCTGAACACAGAGGGAGTTCTCGTCGTTGTAGATGCATGTCTCGTCGTAGAAACACTGATCGCCCAGTTTTTTAGCTGCCAGGGGGTTACATTCTTATAGAGTACAGGGGGTGAGATCTATTGTGTTATTTCGCATCCACTTACGCTTGGCGCAACCCTTTATCAGTCCGAGCTGCACGGGATAATTGCGTTCGCAGCTGCAGGTTTGCGACTCCTTGTCGCAGGACACGTGCAGCAGCTTGACGTCACACTTCAGCTCGTTGCACGGCGCTCCAATATATTTCCCCTTAGCTGCAATGCGCAAAGCCAATTTGCATTAACAATTAAGCCGAGTACAAAAGAATGCAAATTAAATGAGTGCCAGGCAGTCAAAATGGACGGAAAATGCCGCTCGGTAATTCAATAACTTATCCCGCATTAGAATTGGGCTAACAAAGTTATTAATTAAAAACCATTGTTAAATCTGAATTGATAGCTCCATATAAAATGGCAGTCTTTCAATTACATGTTGTGTTTTTCAACTATAGGCTTTTGGGAGGAAGGGAAAGGAAAATGCCTCTACATTCCAGATCATATATCAGTAAATGGAATTTACCAATAAATTGATGAGTTAATTCACATAAAGAATTTTAAAATATTATAATATATCACGCTTGAGAATTTACTATAGCTAGTTATTTAATTCATTAATAATGATACTTAAAAGTTTTCTGTTTAACAAGATATTTATATAAGTGTTCAGACAAACTGCTGAGCACATTTGTACCATTAAATATGTATTAATATCTAAATATAGCTCTGCTTTCACATGAATTGCCCAATTTACCATTTCTTGATAATAAATAATTTGGTATTCCAATATTATGTGCATTTCCATTATGAACAGCTATTAGAATATAATAATCAGCTCGCTGCAGACATGCAAATTACTCCGAATATGATTTTCATTTTTGCAAAGGCGTGGAAAAACATGAAATATGAATTTAATTATAAACGAAATATTCAATGCAATTCCATTAAAATCCCATTATATCTGCTGCCACATTCATTGGGTTTTCGTTGCCACTCGGTAGATACGCTGATGGTGCCCCATCCATGCTGTGGTATTTTGTAATTCCCGCGCCATGGCCAAAATAAAATGGATGAGTCCGTGAATCATGCTGCATGGTCCTTCGCTCGGGATGCGAGTGCGGCAGATGCTGCAGTGTCAGGTGGCCCAAAATAAAAGTTAAACAACAGCGGAGGAGCCGCGTGGACGGGCGAGTGGATGTGGTGCTGTGCACTTTATGGCTATCATGCTCTCTGGGGCCTTCGGTTTGGGACTCCGCACCGGCCAAAGGTCAATGCAAACCAACGAAACGCAGCCCCCGTGCCAAGTGCATTATCAACACAGTTTTCATTTATTTGTGTTTGCAGCTGCAGCCACAAATATTCATTTACGAAGTGGGATTACACAAAGGAGTGCACAGATAAGTTTTCAAAGTAAGTGCTTCCATTCATGAATTAAATGATATAAATCGTATAAATTTGTTTGGGCTGCTATTGTTGTTTAAACTAAATTAATTGTAGCCTTTGTTTCATTAAACAGAAACAATGTGTAGAGGTAGTAGCTGAGCTTTGTTTGCAAACTAAACTAATTATTCTTGTATTCCTTGACAAGTTTTATAGTAGATTAAACTGAGGTATTAAGAAAATCGCTTAAAGTATAGACTTATATATCAACTCTATAAATATGTTATGTATATGTATATACAGTAATATTAATAATTAAATTTTAATGAAGTTTCTATATTTAAAATTCCAGGAGATGTTCGAAAATAAATTGATAGAATACTCTTTATAATATCATTTTGAAGAACTATCTTTTACGTTACAATATTTTTGGTAAATATATAAAACAAAATTTAGAATTAATATATATATTACTTATTTTCCAAATTTAAATCCTAACTAAATAAATATTTATTAATAAAATCATTTCTTGAATATTATTTTCCCATGAAATTGTTGGCTTAAAAATGAATTGCATAAAACCATAATTGGATTTAGAAATAAACACATTACAATTTAATAAAAACCATTTTAGTCTTTTTTTTTTACACTAATAATTAAAACTTAATGTTAGGCAATAACTTTTTTAAAATAATATTTTTAAGCCAGGGGTTATATTAAAAATGTTATGCCTATCAGAGAGTTGGAGGCTGATTTTGAGGCAGTTTTCTAACGTATAGCCTACTCACCTGACTTATTATTAAGCAAGGCCTCCAGCTCGTCGACGTCGTCCGGATAGCTGCCGTATTCGTCGTCGTCAGGCACATTGGCGGCGTCCCGCTTCCGCGGGCGCTTCTCGAGAGGCTCATCCTGCTGCCGGCCCGGAGATCCGTTCAGGTCCACGGTGGTCGAGAGATTCACCAGGGCCGGAAGGCCCCCGGTCACGTCCGAGGACGAGGCCAGCACAGAGGCGGACACGGAGGCGTGGAGCAGCAGGAGGCAGCCGTAGAGGAGCACGGCCTGGCCCAGTTGCATGGCCATCAAGTGGCAGCCGTGTGGATGTTGCTGTTGCTGCTGTTGTTGCGGTTGCTGTTGCAGTTGCAGTTGCAGCGCCACCAGCTGCAGTCGCCGCAGAAGACAGGGCAACGTTAACTTCGCCATTTTGTCATGTTTGCACCGGCTGGCGGTCCTCTCAACACATACGCAATTGTTTGCCAACTTTCGCCATTTGGCCAAGAAGTTTCGTTGCCGTCGTTAACGGTTTAAGTTTTTTTTTTTTGTTTGTTACACTTCCGTCAGCTCGAGTTTCAGTTTCGGTTTCAGTTTGCGTTCTCGTTTCCGTCGGCCCACTGGTTTAGAGCTCGCTTGGACAAATGGGCCAAACCCTGGTGCACATTACGTATACGCCGTGGCGCACATTACGTATACGTCGCCATTAGCTGCTGATTCTGATTCTGCTGATGTTTAGCCTTGTACCGCCTGCCGCTGTGCTGGGGCCAACTAGCCGGCTGCCTGCCCTGCATGATAATTTTATATAATTTTCCAGTGGTGGTTGCCGTTGCGGTCAGCAGCGTCATCATCTTCGAGTGACCCACTAATGTGTGTTGCATGTGCAGCACCTCCTTTTGGGCCGCCCCCTCCTCTGCTGGAGTATTAATGCCATGCAAACTGCAGATTTATGGCACGAACTTTGCAAATCTGGGTCTTCTCGGTCTTCCCTCGCTCGTTATCCCAAGCTGAAATTGCACGCAAAAAGGTCAAACATATAAATTTGTTTTTGTACTCAAATAACCATAAATAATACGAGCAGTGCGTGCCCTCACATCAAATAATCACCCATATTAAACGGCTTAAAATGGTTGCGTTTTATGAAAGTGGAGTATTCCATGGGTTTTTTTAGGGCAGTTTACTAGCACTTAAAGTTAGATTAGACATAATTTAATGCTCATACCTCTTTTTTTTAATTTTGAAACCAAATAATAATCAAGAGTTCATTAATGAGTTTTTAATATTGACTAATTTGTTTGAAACTAAATATTTGTGAAAAAACTCGCAAGACCATCCCAAAATTCTAAAACAAATTGATAATCAAAAGAACCGATACACAGCTGGCCAAAAGCAAACTCGCGAAACATTTGTGTATTTACGTTTTTAATTTCGCCATATTTACTCTTAATTTGAGTATAAAAGCCAGTGATATGTGCTTTCTCCAGCTAGGTTGCGAAATCTTCTTGGAAGTGTGCTTTCTCCAGCTAGATCGCGAAATCTTTCAAAGGCGAAAATGAAAGTTCTACTGATCCTGGCATTTGCTCTATGCCTTGCCCACGTGGCTGTGTCAGAATCAACTGAGACTCCTTCCACAACAGCGACTCCTTCTACCATAATGACTCCATCTGACTATGCAGACGAATATGCAAATGATACTGCAGATGTTCCAGCAGATGATACCGCAGATGATACTACTGATGACACCGCAGATGACACCGCAGATGACACCGCAGATGATACTGCAGATGATGCTGCTGATGACTCTACTGGTGATTATACTGCCTTAGATGGAGATGAAGACGATACTGGAAGCAGCTCTGATACCGACAGCGATTCTGATGATGATGAGGAAGCCTCAAATTCGACTTCCAAAGTCAAGAAAAACCGGAAAGGCAGATCCAAGAAGAAAAATAACAGAAATACCAGAAAAGGCCAAAGGAAGGCAAAACCCAAACGTCGTAATGCTGCCAAAAAGATTAAAAAACAGGCGGCTAAGAACCGAAAACCTGTTGCCGCTAAGAAGCAGAGAAGTTCTGTGGCCAAGAAGCAAAGGCGCTCTGGATGAATACAGATTGAATTAACCACCTGTTATGAAATTTAAATTGTTATCTTGTTAAAGTCTGTAAAAATAAAAATAAATGTTTCATTCACCATATAATAGGAGTTTACTTTAATTTTATTTCATTATTGGTTGATTGGGCTTAGTATTTTTAATATTATACATACTGAGTGACTACTGAATAATATTAAACTTGTTGTAAAATGTATAGAACAGAAGATTCTAAGGAGCCTTTAAAAACATCATAACAATATTCATAACCAATGTTCTCAAACAAATTTAAAAGTGGACAAAAAAAAGACTAATTATTTCCAAGATAAGAGCGACTTTTAACTAAATAAATTGTAAATATTTAGTGGCAAAATGGTGATTATTCAGATGGGTTTCGGGGGAAGTATGTTCATTATTTTCCTTCTTTTTATTTTAATATTTATTTAAGCGTTTATCAATACACGTAATGACTACAAAATGCGTTATTTGTCATTTTTCTTTTGTATAATTTACTTTATGTAGGGGTATAACGTATTCCCCTGAAGTTAAACACCAACACAAATATGACTTCTAGTCTTTTCTTTTATTTAATTTAATTTGGTCTGTTCAGGATCACGGTCGGCGTTCAACTACTCTCGCTCTCAGCTCACGATCCGCATCAACCCCCGATTCACTGAGAGAGTGTGAGAGCGATGAGATTGAGAGAGAGAGTTAGAGAACAGTGAGCGGCATCGTACAACAACAACAACAACAACTTATTCTTAGAACTTACACGACTAATCTAGAAAGAATACAATAACATACACATACATACATACTACGACGTAGCAATCCTGCTACATTTATACTTTTTAATAATCTAATGCGGAAATGCCAAATTGCTGCAATTGTGAGCCTTATAACCTTGACTCATTTTTCAGTGCGTTCTTATTATTTCTGGATTCTAATTAACGTTTTTATTTCTTAAACTCAACTTTTAGCAGACCCAAAAATGTTAAACAAAGAGATAGCGTACACACAGGTGTTCTAAGCCGTCAAAAACAAAATTGACGAATTGAAATACAAATATGTGAATTGTACAATGTATATAGATAAAACGAGTATAAAAAGCTTTTCATATTTATATATATTTACTCACAAGAAAAAACTATAAATACCCCGCTTAGAAGTCTTTTCACCTTAGAAGTTTATGTTTAAGGCTACGGATCTGTTCGTTGACTCTCCCAAAAATGAAGCTCTGGCTGGTTTTAGGCCTGGCCATTATGGTAGCCTATGTGGCGGGTGCTGATGACACTGATGCCAACGACGACTATTACTACGACTACGATTACGGCAATGATAACAGTACCGCCACCTCTGGAACCAGTTCAGTAGAGGATTACAGTGACGACGGTGACGATTCAGACGATGATGACACTGCAGCCAGCTCGTCGGACAGTTCCGAGGACAGTTCCTCCACTAGTGGTTCCTCACAATCAACACCCACCAAGGTTAAAAAGGCCAAGAAAAACGCAGCTCGAAGGAATAAACGGCGCGGGCGCACCACTGCGGCTCCAAGACGCAGCTCCACCGCTGCCCCAAAGCGCAGGAAAGCTGCCGCTGTGGCTGCCAAAAAGAAGAGACCTGTGGCCGCCAAGAAGAACAGCCATGCTGCCACCAAGAAGCGCAGGCGCAGCGGTTAGTCCACTGAACTCCGTTCCAAACTATATATTGAATATAGTATATTGAAAAATAAAAGCAGAAAAAGTGAAAAAAACTTGTCACACTTTTTACATTCGTTTTTTTAAGAACAATTATAAAAATAGAGGTTTATCGTAAAAAAATCTTTAAAAGATTGTGTTCAATTGAACTTTAGTGATTGAAAGAACTAAAAAACTACTAAATAACGTTTCATTTTAAATTGAAAAATAATATCATTTGTCCATTGAAAAATCAAATTTTTACCGAAACTTTTTTTGTTGCCTACACTTATGTTTCAAAATAAACCCTACAAAATCTGATTCTATATCAATTTTGTTCATAAATCTTTAACTAAAGCTGAAAAAATTGAAGGAAACCTAAAAAAGTACAATTCTTTGCCCGAAAGCCAAAATAATCCAAGATTTTAGCCAGTTTTGCTTTTTGCTGCCTACTTTTAGGGGCTCACATTTTCGTTTTAATGCGCTTGGCCCATTGTGTTGCTGCTCAGACGAGAGCCAATATCATCTATAAATAGTAATTATGCCCCCTACATGTGCACATAAATGCACTGGGACACTTAATTACTGATGCGCACTGGCGACAATTGTTTAATGGCGAAAGGATAACAAAAAGGGAGGAGCAGACACCGCCATCGGCGTCCACAATGGGTCCTTTGTTTTCGATTTCAAAGCCGACATTGCCACAGAAGTCTCGTGTATCCAGTGCACTGCGGCGCGCTGAAAAGCCACTCCGCATCCAAGTGTTTGTGTGCCCCAGAGAGATACCAGCCCGCCAGTGTACGTCGGTGGCGCTAGATACTATATATACCTATCTGGGTATAGCCACAGCCACCAGCCCACACGTATCCCAGCATGACACCCGCTGTGGCAGCTTAGTGAGCCAAGTGCGGCAACAATCTGAATCATCGTTTTAGTTTCCCCCAACCACCCAGCGCAGATCAAGAGGGTGTGGTGGGTTCGTCGGGAATCGTAGGTCGTTCCATTAAATATTGATTGATATCACTCCAGAAAAAGGGGTTAGAAAATTCAAAGATCTCATTGGGTAGTGAATACTAATGTGGAATATGATATCTTTGGAACACTTATTGGTTTTTCTAAAATTAAATTTCTTAAAATTGAGATAGAAACTTTTAAATATTTATTGACTATTTTGTATTACTTTCTTATTAACTAACATTTAAATAAAATAAAAATAAGATGGAAGTCATGAGTCTTTTTTCATATCATAGGGATGTTTATTACATGAGGAAGTATGTATATAGTGTAATAAACAAAAATTGAAAACTTACTTGGGATGGAGACCAAGCTCAACATCTTCTACCAACCCTTTTCCGTTCCTAAGAATTTACAAAATATTCTTGGTAATCTCACATGCAATACAAGGGATTATTTAGAAATGTTACAAAACATATTCACATCTCAGTTTTTCTGCCACCCGTTTCCTTAAGCTCCCTAATCCCCAAGCGGGATCTACAGGGTATATCCCCGGGGTAGCCATGATTTAGCCAGCTAACACCGTTTACAATTGTACTCGCAGAACGTAGAATGGAGGTGGCGTCGGAGGATACGGCTGCTGTAATATCTGCGGCTGATGCCTTAAGAGGAAAATGCGATAATGTGCGCTAAACAATGAACAATGCAGAAATGGCATAAAAATAGCCAGGAGTGGGATATGGAGTGGGACGTGGCGGCGGGAATTATAATGGAATATGTGTTTGGCTCTCGGGATGATGACGGCGAGGATGATGTCGGTCGGTCGGTGGTGCTGGTCCTGTTGGCACTTGCGATGATGATGATGGCAAGTGCCAGATATATGCAGATTGTAGGTGTGGCTGCTGACGTTGATGGGCTGGCTGGCTTGGTTGAGGGGCAGATCGTCAGATTGTATCTGCTGCTTTTGACATTTACATGCTTTGCAATGAACACTTCAAGTGGCAAAGGCGGGTGCTAAATGAATTGGAGGACAATCTTTGAATTTCAAATCCGTAGAAACAAGTATTCAATTTAGGTTCTAAGAAAATGTGTCAGGCGTTCTCATTAAATATTGAGAATCAACAAATTTTTTATTTCTAATAAGCAGGGGCGTACAGCTTGAATAGGGGGACAGCTTAACGATTTGGAAAGGGAAATTTATTGAATTATAAATGATTAAGCTCAGCTGTGAGGTGATTTCATTGTGAATATTTAATAATTAATTTGCGAAAAGGTTTATAAGCTCTTTTACCACAAGCCAATCTTATAGGGATTTCTAAATCAGATATAGTCAACTAAATAATTAGTATCTATTAGATATTCAATTAAGGCCCTATCTTAACTGATATCTCCAGCAATATTCCGCCCATCCATCATAGTTTTTAGACCGCTCCATTGCTCACTTTTTGATAACAATCTTGAACGCCCAACAAAGACAAAAACTTCCTCCTGGTGGAATGTATAATTTGAAAAACAATTTGCATTTCCTTGAGGGCAATTTATTTTCCATTCCTTCGCAGCGGCAGAGAGCAGGGAAACTAAAAGTTTCCGCACTCAAAAGAAATTTTCTCTAACAGGGCATTTAGTTGGCAAACAAAAATACGTGCATATTTCTAACCTGACGGTGGGCAAAATGTTTATGTAATTACAGACACGTTTAAGGCCAGTTGGATTTTTCGGTGGGCCGCAGGGAAAGGGACTTGGGGAAAGTGAGCGAGTAACTAGCAAAGAGCAGAGCAATTTATGTAAGTGCGAGATATTTTTATGTCCCGGCGAACCATTAAAATGTGCATAATGCAATTCCGCCCCGGCACTTTGCATATAAATTTCCACCGGCTGAAGCGAAAAGCGGAATAGCGGAAATGCAAGTCCAATAACAAGCGGCAGGGATTGGGAGCCCCTGTCGGTGAAAGGGATAGAAAGTGGCTTAGTGGACATAGTACACAGGGAAAAAAAGTGTATTGGGTCAGCATTTGTACTTTATACATATATTACTATTATTATGGATGTTCCTGGTACCGTTTGTAACAATTTATATGAATAATATAACATTGCATTTCATATATTTATGTTTGCCGAATCGTTTTAGTTCTTTAACAAGTTCCTATAAAAATAAAAGCATCCAAAATATATATTGTTTAACCCCTTCAGTAAAATAAGTTGTCAAATAGAATGATACCTCAAGATACAAAATAAATCTAACACTCTATTTTTAATCTTACAGATATAAATATTCCTTTTTTGACACGCTCAAGAACCGAAAAATCTTATTTTAGAGTGCACACACTGGCAACGTCGATGTGAATGAACGCACGTCCTGGTGTGCCTGTATGTGTGTCTATGTGCAGGGGCACGCGAGGCGGTGGGAGGCAGGGGGCAGTGTTACAGTAACGGTAACGGAAGCAACGAACGCAAACATCATCCTGCATTTCTGCATCGCCGCAGCTCGGCTCTCTCTCTCTCTCTTTCTCCTCAAAGAGAAAGTTAGAGAGAGCCGCGCGCCTGCCCCCAGAGAGTGCCGTCGCTTGAATCTAGCGGTACATAAGACTTTGCGGACACATAGGACTGCAGTCGTGTGCGTGTGTGTGTGGGGACTCCTCTACTTTTAGGCACTGATAAAGGCAAATTTACATACGTACATATAAACGCCGAAAAGCACCGCCGCCACCCCCCGATGGCCGCCCACTTGGTTTGGGCCACGGCTTTTGGCCTCTTATGTGTCGCCGATGCCGTTTAAAATGTAGGTTACACACAGCGAAAGAGGACCCGCAGACGCACACAAATCGCAAACAGCCACACTCACACACACACCCACCCACACACAGAGTGTCGGGCACACTTGCACGTGCATACGTGCAATATTTTTCAGGACCTTCCGCTTTCCCGGCGGAGCGGGTCCTGCTCTAAGGTAATAAAAGTTTTACAATTTTTCGGTTACATACAGACGCATCTGGGTGTGTTTGGCTTTTGTCTTTCGCTGGGTCCCTAGTCAGCTGGGCCGCACAGATTTTGATTCCCACAAAATCAAAGTTACGGACTCTCTGACCCGCAAAAGTATGCTACCAAAAACGAACTATTCGTAGTTTCCAGGGGAAATTCAGGAAATTCAAAATTAAAAATGTTAGAAACATACTTTTAAGGACTAAAGGAGATTTATGTGGCTGATATATAGGTATCTATCCTAAAATATATATTTTTTTAAATAGTTCAAGGTGCTTTTAAAGCATGTTACCGGTACATAAAACATCATTCAAGACAAATCTTAAATAAAGAAGACTTTAGTAATATAGCCAAAGGTTTTAAGGCATTCTTCACTTAGATATTTTATGGAAATATAAAACTATTTTACTAATTCTTATAATTCGATGATTATGTATATATCCTTCGATGTTATATATATATATTTAAAAAATAAAAATCAGATAAAAATGAATCAAAACGCTTTATATTTTTGGAGTATTTCATACAAGACTTCTTCGAACCAATCTCCAATTACACCAAAAAAGCATTCAAGGCTTTCTATTATCCTGCTCCTTGTGCCTGCCCACGAACATAATTTATATTGTTTTTGTTGACTTTTTGATGACCCTCCGTGCGAGTGTGGAGGGCAGCAGCATAGGCAAAACGTAACAACTGTGACAAGGGCAGGAAGTGCTCCTCTAGGCCCATAATACTACACAGATTCGTAGCGAGTCCATGTATATGCCCGCAGATATGTATTGTAGTGTACCTATGTGGAAAGTATATACATGCTCGTCTGGGAGCCCTTGTTTTTGTGTGCGGACTCAAACGGCCTGCCAAACAGCCAGGCAGGAACCAATCAGCGATAAATCAAATTTTGATTTGATTTTCAGCAGCGTTTCTACCTTGTTCGGGTGTCCTTGTTCCTCCACTGCAAGTTGCCGGAGCACTGTGCTCGCCTGCGAATTAAAACTTTCACATAATTCGGCCAACTGGGCGCTTTAATCATTCAACTTTTGCCAATTTGGCGCAGGGCGAAACTCTCCGCATCGCGGACACGCAGACACAAGACACTATTCGTTTAATTTTTAATGCAATTTTAATTGCGACTTTCAGCGCGCACTTATATGGCTTGCAGTACCATTAATCCGCGTCTTACACATAGTATCGGGGTGCTGTCTAGTTCGGGCTGCTAAGAGAAATCCATGCGATTTGGGAATCGAACTCGTGCGATTGGCGAACTAAACGGCACTGAACTGGGTAACCGAGCCCACACCAGTAACGCTAGAGCAGGACGTGTGGGCGAGCACGACGACGATGCTGCTCCGTTGGTGGTTACTTGACATCTGCTCGGGGTCCTTTCGGGATCCCGAGCCATCGGCTCGGCGAGGAGCTCCCCAATGCAGGAGAACTTGACGTAGGTTTGCATTCCCAAAAGGGGGTGAGATTCCATACCGCTTACCAGGACTCTGAGAGAAAAGAGAGAGTCCAGAGAAGGATGTCCTGGCCACTTAAGTCAGCTGTTTAATCTTTATAAATATTTTTAAAAAAATCTTAAATACCTTAAAAAGAGCTCTTTTCGAGTATCATTTTTTTTCAAGTTTTGAAATATACTCTAAAAAACTGTTGTTGGGTTTAAATATACCTTTAAACATAAAACCTTGTTTTTGAAAAGTGCATCCAATTTTCTAATTTAAATTTAAAAGTCTTATATTCTTAATAAATATATTATTATTAAACATTTAGCAACGATTTGAATAAAATCAAATAACGATTCCTTGGTGGTACCCTACATGCTGCGGTCACACTAAATTCAAAAGCAGTGAATTGATGACTTATCGCGGTTTCTACCAAACCTAGCTTAACGTAAACAAGCGTGCGTATGTTTTACGTCTCAGATTGAATAAAAATATATTTTAAATGTTTTTATATAATAAAAAAAATAAAATAAAACTAAACTAAGCTTCGTGTTTCTGACTATCAGCTGGGTTCGTGCAGTAAACACCCTGTAAACAGCTTTTTAGTTGGACAAGATAACCTTCCAGCCGATGAATACCGATGTTTCTCACGACAGCGTTATCTCCCCACTTCCAATCACAGAAAGTTGTTGTTAAGGCAGTCGGACTCTAGAGCCGGCAGAACGGTTTAATTCTTCGGAAAGATTGGAAGTAAAGAAAAGTGGAGCTGGATCCGTAATATTCCAGACAAGTCTGTAGTGAATTCTCCAGAATGCAAGTGTTCTTAGCTCTAGCCCTGCTCGCAGGCCTAGCTTTGTCGGGTGAGTGTAAACATTAGATTGCAAAAAAGGTCTCGCCAAACAAAGAATAATTGCTTATGCGTGTGTGTGTTGCGCAAAACTAATGCATATAAGAACAAGTGAGGTCAATGCTTTAGAACTTTTTAACTAATCTTACAAATTAAAAATTCAAAATTTTTAAATTTCCCTTATAGTCATACATTAGTTAACGTAGCCATTTTAATGTCGGAAAGATACAGAATTTGCTAAGAATATAGTCAAATTCGATTTGTTTTTCTGAAAATACATCTAAGATCTTAGATTTATAAAACTTCCTAACATTCAGACTCTAACACTTACATATACAAATTAAATTATAAAATTTATTAAATTACACACCTATTTTTTTGAACTCACCTGTACTTTTGGAATTACCAATATATGTATGTCACCAAAGCAATGGCGTGAGCTTAAACCTCGATGGCGGCCCTTTACCGTTTGTTTTCGTCAAACTCCCGCTTATTCTCTTCTCTCTCTATCTCCCCACTTTCGCCGAAAAAATAGCTGATGCCACGAATCCGCCGAAATGGGATCCCAACTACATTGTGAAGGGAACCCTCTACATTCCCTACGCCGAGATCGCCGAGCCCTTCTACGCCTGGTACGACAAGAACACCAGGCGATCCCGCATCGACTACTACGGCGGAATGGTGAAGACGTACCAGCTGGCCGGCGAGGGACAGTTCGGAACCCTGCTGAAACTGGCTCCGATCACCACCAAAACGGAGGAGAACAAGCTGACCTGCCTGCAGGTGAACGGCACCGCCGACCAGGCCGTCGAGATCCAGAGCATCCTGCCCAACGCGAAGCCCTTCAGTCTGGTGGGCACGGAGAGCTTCTTGGGCTTCACCTGCGACAAGTTCCGGCTGGAGGAGACCATTGGCCAGAAGAAGAACGTCTACACGTTGTGGGTGCGGTACAAGAAGTCGCCGCACTATCCCGCCAGTCGCATGCCCATTCCCGTGCGCTACGAGATGAGGGGATACAATACCCTGCTGGGCTCCCACTACGATCATTACTACCTGGACTACGACAGCTACGAGCATGATGACATCCCCAACGAGGTCTTCGAGATCGATGACAGCCTGCAGTGCGTTGGTTTCCCCGGTCCGGGCTCCGGTCACTATGCCACCTTCAACCCCATGCAGGAGTTCATCAGCGGAACCGATGAGCATGTGGACAAGGCCTTCCACCACTTCAAGCGCAAGCACGGAGTCGCCTATCCCAGCGAGAAGGAGCACGAGCACCGCAAGAACATCTTCCGCCAGAACCTGCGCTACATCCACTCCAAGAACCGGGCCAAGCTCACCTACACGCTGGCCGTGAATCACCTGGCCGACAAGACCGAGGAGGAGCTGAAGGCTCGCCGTGGTTACAGATCGTCGGGCGTTTACAACACCGGCAAGCCGTTCCCCTACGATGTGCCCAAGTACAAGGATGACATTCCCGACCAGTACGATTGGCGGCTATACGGCGCTGTCACTCCGGTGAAAGGTGGGTGCATGCTCTATATACCATACATATTTTATCCAATCAGCCAGGGGGAGTCATCAAAATGATTAATCCTGATAAGAAAAAAGTATAGATTATGCTTACATATTTTTATTATTATTTTTGAAAAATTAAATTACAACTAAACGAGTCATGTTCATGGGATTAACACTTAATCATTAGGGTTCTTTTTTATAAAATGGTTACGTTCAATACACTTTCTAATAATTTGTAATTTAAAGGGTTTGTTATATATTATATTTCTCATAAATTTAAAATTTTGCTATATTTTTTCTTCCAGATCAATCTGTGTGCGGATCCTGCTGGTCCTTCGGCACCATTGGCCACTTGGAGGGCGCCTTCTTCCTGAAGAACGGCGGCAATCTCGTGCGGCTTTCCCAGCAGGCCCTGATCGACTGCTCCTGGGCCTACGGCAACAATGGTTGCGATGGTGGCGAGGACTTCCGCGTGTACCAGTGGATGCTGCAATCCGGCGGAGTGCCCACGGAGGAGGAGTACGGTCCTTACCTGGGGCAGGATGGCTACTGTCACGTCAACAACGTGACCCTGGTGGCACCCATCAAGGGATTCGTGAACGTGACCTCCAACGATCCGAGTGCCTTCAAGCTGGCCCTGCTCAAGCACGGTCCCCTTTCGGTGGCCATCGACGCCTCTCCAAAGACCTTCAGCTTCTACTCGCATGGAGTCTACTACGAGCCCACGTGCAAGAATGATGTGGATGGTCTGGATCACGCCGTGCTGGCAGTTGGATATGGAAGCATCAATGGCGAGGACTACTGGCTGGTGAAGAACTCGTGGTCCACCTACTGGGGCAACGACGGCTACATCCTGATGTCGGCCAAGAAGAACAATTGCGGAGTGATGACCATGCCCACTTACGTGGAGATGTAGACGAACCCGCACTCTCTTATTTCTTATTTTATGTAATCTTTTCTATTATCACGCCCCGAGGGCGCTAAATATGCAATACACTTCATGAACTCTTTTGTAATCCATGTCTTTCGAGTCTTATCGCCACTTCGGTTGGCCGCAGATGTGGCTAAGTATAGCTTTGTACTATAGTCTGGTCATGATGCATTCACTATGTGATAAGCTTAGAAGGCAATGACCAGTGCTCTTTTGATCTTTGAGCAAGTTGCAAAAGTTTTACGGGGTCTTTGCCATTGCTTGTGAAAGTCTAGTTTTCAGAAGGCATACTTACATTCAATGTTTTGAGTTGATATTTATTTTTTAAATTCCTTAGTTATATTTCTGTTTAGCAGTTTTGCCTAATTTTTATGTACTTATAAACAAATTTAACTTTTTTTCTTGGAGTTGTATTATTTAGATTGAAAATATCCATTTAAAGTTCTTAAAAAAGATCATATAAAATCTGAACCAAAATTACTTTTATTATAACTTAATAGCTCGCATTATATCTAGTCTTAAATTATTATTTGTTTTGGAACATTTAAAGTGATTATCATTAAACCAAATATTTAAATTTTTCGCTCCCGTTTCCAACGTTTTTCGATAACATATTTTGCAGCCCTGGAATGGCGCCAATTGGTATTTTTTTGCGGTCGCACTACGGTCTTCCACCAAACCTCATCCTTTCAAAAAATTTGATTGCCAATAATCCAAAAGAAAAATAAATAATTGACTTGAACCATGGAGGACCTTGTGAAAATGTGCCGAGTTTGCATGGGCGAGGCGGAGGAACTGCTGGGCATCTACGACAACAAGAGCTTCGCAGACGGCCTGAGCGCCGAGCTGAAGAAGACCAAGGAGCCGGAGCCCACGCCGGCCGACCTGATGCGGAGCTGCAGCTCGGTGCCGGTCTCTTCCGGCGACTGCTTCCCCCTGAAGATCTGCGAGCCGTGCCTGAGGAAGCTGCGCGACGCCCTGCTATTCAAGATGCGCTACGCCAAGAACGTGGCGTGCCTGCGACGCGTGAAGTCGGAGAAGAAGGACCAGGAGACATGCGATCTGCTGGAGGCCGAGGACTGGAGCCTGGTGGATCGCATCAAGGACGAGGACGAGGAGGAGGACGAGAACAAGAACGACCTGCAGCCGAGTGCGAAGAAGGTCAAGGAGGAGAAGCCGCGTCCCTTCAAGTGTCCCGACTGCCCGAAGAGCTTCACCGGCAAGGCGCAGCTCACCATGCACAGCCGCACCCACACCAAGGGGAAGGGTAAACGACGATCGGTTAAGTAGCATCCTCTGCGTATCGCACAGCTTTAGGTTAGGCGCTTGGCAAGCCAAATGTTCTATCCTCTATGTTCTATATTAAAACATTATCATGTTGCTTTATGTTAAGTTGCAATCGACGATTATATTTATAAGAAAACCATCTGTTGACCAATTCATGACATACTCATTCTTCCACGAAACAAACTTTTAGCCTTATTTAAAAAGAATTTCATTAAGACACCTAAGAAATACGTGTTATGATCGGCTTTTTTAAGAACTACCACTAAGATGACCAACTATGTACACTTGATACGAGTGGATTAAAATGCTTAAGTTGTAATACAATTTATTCCTAAGTATTTTGGGTAAGGGCTTCTACTAGAGAGTAATAACATTTAAAAAACTTAAAAATATGTAAGTAGGTAAATACACTGTAAAGGGGTTTTAAAACTAGAGATTATGCATTTTTTTGCTACTTAATATGGTTAAAAATAAACGCATATAAATATAATTGCTTTCCACATTTAAATGAGATTTCTACTGGCCGTCTAATAGTCAGAACTATGCTTAATACTATATACTAAATTAACAAGGATATGATAAGAACGAAAACTTGTTGAATCCCTTACACATTGTGTATAATTTGAAAACAAAGTCAGTTTGATAAACATTTATAATATATGTATACTAAGTATGTAGTTAGGACTTAATAGGTATATTTAAGCATGAAATAATACAATGCCCATTGGCATGCCACTTATTCTCGTAATTAAAACGAGCATCCTAACATCTATCTGAATCACTGCACTTTTTCCTTCGTTGCTGGGGCTGAAACTTGACTCCTGTATGGACGAACATGTGTTTCTGCATGGTGCTCTTCTGTGCGAACCTAAACCGGCAAACCGGGCACTTGTACGGCCGCTCGCCAGTGTGGACCCGGTTATGGACTTGGAGCTGGCCGACTTGCCGGAAGCGGCTGGGGCAGTGCGGACATTGGTAGGGGCGCTCCCCGGTGTGGAGCCGCAAGTGGGTGTGCAGATTGCCCTTCTGGGTGAAGGATCGCGGACAGTGGGGGCACTTGAACGGACGCTCGCCCGTATGAATACGCATGTGGATCTGCAAGTGTACCTTGTGGGCAAAGGACTGCTGGCAATGGAGACACTCAAAGGCTTCGCGCGCCTTTTTTAACTTGCTCTTCCTTGAAGCCTCCCAGTTGTCATCATCGTTGTCGTCTTTGGCGGCGTCACTTTCCGGACTCCAGGAATCACTTTCCGAGTAGGACCTGGCCCTCTTGATGGGAGTGCGTTTCTCGGCTGGGTCTTTCAGTGCGTGGCCATTGGTTTGCTCCTGGGAGTCGAGCGACTTGTACTTCATCTCCACGAGTTTGACAAAGAGGTGTTCCACGCCTTGAGGTTCGGCTGGTTCTCCCTTTTGGACGCCGAACTCGGTTTTCTGTGGCTCATTGCCTCCCATCTTCATTTTCAGACCATCCTCAATGTTCTCCAGCTCCTTGATCATCGCACGCATCTGGTCAAAGTACTGTTGGCTCTTCCGGCACTGCCTTCTCAGCCGGAAGGCGCTCCTCGTGGCCTGGGCGCACTCCACGCAGACGAACTGCGGCATTCCGTCCGCCCTGGCCACGTTGCATCCGGAGCACTCCCTTAACATGGTGGCCAATTGTGGTTCCTCCCCTTGGTCCCGGCGGGAGGTGCATGACTCCGCGAACAGGTCCACCAGACAGTCCGATTCGTCCCTGCAAACGCGGCACATTTTCGAGAGATCCATCTTGGTGAGATTCAAGATATTTCTTGAAATTCCAGAAAGGATCGAATGTAAACACTACACATAAAGTCAGCTGGTGGAAAAATACCATCCATCGAATACATATACCAAAAATACCAAAAGTGCATTTTCAACTGATTTTTTTTTCTTTCTCTCGTTTTTTTCTTATTTTATTTATTTTTTTTTTTTTAATATTTAAATTGTTTTTTTATTCAAATATATAATTTTAATTCTGACTAAAGCTGAATTAAGCAAAAAGATGCTGGAAAAATTTTATTTATTTAAAAAAAGAAAAAAAAATTGCTTATATTAAAAGAATTCTATTCATTAAAAACATGTTTTAGAAAAACAAGAACAATTTTATTTTAGTTGAATCAAATTAATTAAACAACCATATTTGCTTCTATTAATAAATAATTATAGATTTTTGCTAATGCAGCCGAAAATTAATTGGATTTTCTTTAAGACTTTACAAATTAAATGCATTTCTATTTAATAGATTACATATCCTAGTTAACTAACAAAAACATTCAACATAAACTGCAGGAATGCAAAATTCGACCAAATCTACTTGGTATTGTTGTACATGGATGCGATGGCGGGATCTTCGGTCTCGTAGATGATGAGCACATCCCTGAACTTGTCCAGCAATTGCAGCAGCTGCGAGCGACGCAGGTTCTCGAAGTACATGATCTCCTCCAGGTGGTGCTCGCTCTTGAAGTAGCCCATCTGGTAGAGCTTCACCAGCAGCGAGAGATCGTCCACATTGGCGGAGGCGGGAATGCGCCGGATGGCGGCTCGATCCGCATCGCTGAAGACCTGTAGCAGCTCCTTCAGCTTCTGCTCATCCTCCATGGAGTCCAGGCTGTCGCAGTTGTCCGTGCTCATCGAGGCGGTGATGCTGAAGTTGGACTTGTGGCTGGACGAGGGTTGCACGGCGATGTTGTCGGAGGCCAGGGAAGAGTGATCCTCGGAGGCGTCGCGTCGATGGCCACCGACTGAGACCGCTGGCACGGGCAGCGGCTGACTGGACATGCTCAACATGGAGCCCTCGTGCAGCTCGTCCGCATCCTGGTCCGGCTCTCCCTCCTCATCGCTAACGGCATCCCTCAGATGATTGCTGCACGAGGCCGAGTCGCCGAACTCATCCTCGCTGGGCATAAACTGAACGTACGTGTGCAGCTGCATGAGCAAATGGTGCTGCAGCATCCAGATGACCATCTGTGCGAGGATGCCCTGTCGCGCCGGCTGCTGCAGAGGCGTGGTTAGGTGCCCAATCGACGTGGGCAGCGAGAAATCCGAGATCACCTCGAACAGGGACATTCCCGCGAAGCGAGCCGAGAACTTCTCGACCAGATGGGACTTTGTGTGCAATGGGGCATCTGGCGCGATCACATAAACGTTCGTCTCGCACAGAGGATATATGATGGTGGCCTTGGCCCAGTACACCAAATGCGAGACCAGCTTGTAGACGTGCTCGATGCTCAAGTCCGCCTTGGAGGCCATGCTCTGGAGGCTAATCAGCGGGTTGTAGGCGTCCACCAGTTGCCACAGCATGCGGGCCCCCGTGGGTGGAACGCAGTCCAGCAGCTCTGCAAAGTCGACCAGCAACAGCATGCCGTGATAGGGTTTCAGGGCACGCAGACAGCGATCAATGGTCTCCGGATCCACCATGCTGCCCTTCTTGTGCAGCTGGTGGGCCTTGGCCGGCAGGCAGAAGCACAGCGTAAGGTTGTGATTCAGCGAGGTACTCAGCAGGCCGGTGGTGCACAGATCGTGGAAGATGGAGCGCAGGGCCTGCGCCAAGCTACAGCGTTCGGCAATCAGCTCCAGAGTCCGTTCCAGCGGCTGCTGCTGCTGCTCGTCGTGGGTGCGGGCCATGTGGGCCGTCTGCTCGGTGACATAGCCACTGCGCTGCTCCTCGAACTTCAGAGCCAGCCCCAGGCGCTTGCTCAGCTCATGGTAGCACTTCACAATCGAGTAGCTAGCCTGGGCGTGGAGCGCAAAGACGATGTTGATGAGCATCTGCTGCTTGGCCATGGCTCCGCTCCGCTGCTCCTTGTGCGGAATCAGCGTGGGGTGGCTCACGAAGCGCACGTCGTTCAGCTTGAGCTCGAATTTCTGATTGCACAGCTGCGGCTTGACGGCAAAGAGAGCTGAGAGCACCTCGTCGGCGAATCCCTGCAGCTGCCCTTGGCCCTGGGAGGCCCCCAAGTGGGTGGGTGTCTGCAGCAGGTCGTCCACATGGGCCACGGCATAGGGATTGCGCTTTCTGTGGGCATATCAAGCAGTTGAAATCGGAGTAAAAGGGGTGGGAAATAGGAACTTCACCTGGACTTTCTCTGCTCATCGCTGGCCTCCTCCGTTTGGCCAAGTGTTTGATAGGGATATCTGTACAACAGCCGGTCTCCCTTGCTGTCGAAGTAAACCAGGATTACGGCCAGGGGGTTCACATTCGTATCCATGACCCTTCAGAGATGACCTTTATCCTATCTTTAAGTAGCAATAAAAATATGTGAGAATATTTCCATAATCAGCTGGTGTCAGGGTCAGTCCCCTAAATCCCGATTTTCGGAATCATTGTACCATTCAAAAACATTTGGGACTGTTTTTCATCTACTCAAAGAGTACCTCGACTGGACTTCATAAAATATATCTTCCAAAACTTAATAATTATAAAACAACATATGTAAATATTTTATTTTATTTCTTCATTACAGCAGTGTGGCTTCCTCTTATTTCGCTTAAAATACAGCGATTACAAAAAAGAAACAAATATTCGAGCACAAATGAATTTTACCTTTTTAATTTTAAAATTAATTATTAAAAAATGTTAAAATTATGACATTATACAAAAAAATTAAACAAAACAAAAATAAATGTAATAAAAAAAGAAGTACCAGCTGACTAATCGAACTGGTTCTTGAAACTAGTTCACTGAATTTATCGACTCGTCAATCGTTATCGTCGCCCATCCCTGGTGCAGCGATAACGATTCATCGCCCGCTGTAGTGTGACCGTCTTCGGTTGGTCAGTCGCTAATTTCTAAGAAGCGGAAAGTTGTGAGCAAAACGCGTGGAAATTGTGCTCGAAACGTCAACAAAAAATTTGTGAAAATAGCTGGGAGCGTAGTATGCGAGCGCGGCAATCGCAGAACTATGAAATTCCCCCGTGAAACGTGTTAGTTTGGCTGCAAGAGCACTTTTAATTTGACGATTTCTTATTAGCGTGTTGGAAAAGAGGAAAACACACACAATGTGAGAGGCAAAATACGTGCAGGGCGTAGGTGGGAGCGAGATGACGCTAAACGTGTACTAGCCGCGGTCTATATATACATATATATAGTATTTGTGTGAGTGTAGGAAAGGTATAAAGAATTGTACAAAAAGTATAGTTTACTTGACTGTGCGCTCAATTTCTGAATTAATTTCATAGTCTTTGGCCGAAAGGTGGCCAATAAGTTGAATTCGACTTATTGTCATTTCCCTAGTCTGTTTTCTTCATCATCTTTTGTGTATCTGTTTTTTGATCAATTTTTTCGCTAGTCTGCACGGTTTAATGGCCGTTTGGAATGTGAGTAGCTGGCTTGTTGCCGAATAGTTAACAACATTTAACTATTTTGCTTTTTGTGTATATGTGCGCCAACATCCGTGTGTATAGATTTTACACATACCTACGTAGAAAGGCATGCACAGATATACGTTTGTGTGGGTATCAACGAATAGGCGGAAAGGCGAAATCGAAATATGTACGTACAGCATTTCGGAATGGCCAGGCGCAGTGGTAATAGGCTAAAGCGGGGATACAGAGCAACACAAAAACCAAGAAGAGGAAGAAACAGGGCAGGCGAACAAAATAAAATAGCCGATAATAGGCTCGGCCACGAGTCAGAACGGTCACACTAGCTGTGCGCCTGTCTAGACAGAGTAGACGTCTCGCTTCCACTCACGTCTTTTGCGCCCCCCGTGTATGTGTTTTTCTTGCGCGTTTTGTCTTCTGCTTCTCGTGCCATACGGTATTAATAATAATAAAATTGATTAATCAAAGTAGAAACATTTTGCTTTGTGCAGGTAGTAAACGTTCGAAACAGCGTCGCGCCATCGGTTGAATTCTGCGAATCAACAATGTGCAACAGAACAAAAAAACAAGTGTACAACTCAAAACACAGTGTATTCTAAAAATTGAAAAACAGCTCTGAGAAGCAATAAACCACGTAGCTTGCCGTCAAATTAAACTAAGTTGTGCAAAATGAAGTGAAAACCTAAAATTAACAGAGTAAACGGTGAGTAAATCCAGTGTGTTTGTGTGTGTGTGTGAGTGCGCGCCCAAATCGAAAAGTAACTTTGAATCGATTAAAAGAACCCCGAAAAGGTCATGCAAATAAATCTGTTCCCAACTAATTGTAATTCCGATTCAATGTTGATTCGAGCAAGTTAAATATTCCATTTGTTGATGCCTTGATTTTCTTGCTTTCTTTTTTTTTGCATACTGTGTACTGTGTGTCGCCATATTTGATTGCATATTCTTCTCCCCACTGGCCGTCTATATAGCGTGCTCGCTCGCACACGTTCGCGGGTTCATTTGTTTTGCTTTCGATTCCGCTTTGTGCAACGTGAAGTTAGATGTGCGTAATAATGCCCCAAGCGCAGAGTTGCCAGCCCGACGGAAATGTTTTTAGCTTTTAATTATTTGCAGTTTGTTTTGCTCAAGTGGCCAAAATAGTGATGTTTCTGAATCAGATTTCTAGCAGGCACACCCTTGCCGCATTTTCATTACAATGTGTATGCCGAGGAGTGTTTTTGTTGTCTCCTCCAATGTTTTGACATGCGCATCAGACAGTCGGAGAAAAAATCATCAACAAAGTGCACCAAAAAGTGCATTATGATAATTGCAACTCCGTTTTACCAAGGCAACGACGCCATTTGATCCAATATCCAAAATGTTGTCACAAGTATAGATTTTATTCGGGTTTCTCTTCCCTTGTTTTCGTCAAACATTTTATTGCGTGTTTCTCAGTTACACGTTTGTACGCCGCGAAGTTGGCCGCAGTTAACAGTACGCTAGTGTGCGTGTGTGAGCGGTCTAGCTGTTTGTCCCGCTCTTGCGCACAGGCCTTGCTCGAATGTTCCTGTTCTGCTCCTTGCACATACGTGATTTTTGCAATTGTTATTTATGCCTTGCGCTCTGTACGCGCGAATTTTCGCCACAAAATGAAAGCAAAAGTTGATAGACAACTTTTTGCACTGCGCTCGTTTTGCGTTATTTTCTGCGCAGCGCCGACCAGACCATCGAGCTAATGTAAATTCGCGAAAGCAAGCCACACATACTCGATAAATCCAAGGGTTGTCGCGGCTCCAAAATCACGACCCCTCCGCAACCCTAAGAACACCTCTCCTAACCCCCTTTCAGATTGTAATAAAGGCGGATTTTAGTAATAATCTTAGATCTATTTTATCCCCCACCATTCTAGGGGAATATATCGCATTAGGCACACGCTTCAGCCGTGCAGAAGTAGAGAAAAAATAAACTAAAATAAGACGCAATTCGTTGACACTGCAAACTAGCGAATAGCCCGTATGCAAAAGCTAATGCCCATTGCGCGGTCGGCGTTTGTGTCAATGAAAGTACGTACAGGCAAAGCAATGCCAATATTATGGTGCAGTCACGTAGTCCATTGGTCAACAAACTAATATGAGCAGAGCATTACTATTTTTAATTACAGGCTCATTTTTTTCAGTAGATCACAATGGGAGTCTTTCTCTCTTCGACACACTGTAGGTGTGTCGATGTCGATAAGCTTTTTATTTGTTCTACTTCATCTAGCGATGCAACAATAGTCATAGCAACAAAAAACCAACACGAAAAAGCAGGGGCTGCTGCGAAGGGGAGCTTTTTGGATGAAGGGGAAACTCTTTGAAAATTTTTGTTACTTTCTACGATTTTTAGTTAATATTACAATATACTTCTTTTTTTGGGGCGGGCGTAAGTAATCCCCAATTATCCCCTCTGGATCCGCCCCTGCCTAAAAGAACCGCGGCCTCCCCTTGTATGTGTGTGTGCGATAAGTTCCAACGTGCATTTGCAGCCACGATTTACGGCGATCTGCTGCTGTCTTGCTCACACCCACGACCCGATGATGGGCTCCAATGGGGCTTATTTTGTGAGCTTGTGTGTAATTTGTTTATGGCGCGCATTTTACTTGCCGATGATGATGTTGTTGCTGGGGTTGGGGTAGGGTTGGCTCTCGCACACGTGTGTATGTGTGTAGATATTTCACCTTTGCGAGGATGAGAGAATCAAATTCAAATTCTCCTCCGTCCCTCTTTTTCGCCTGGGTATTTTTAACTAGCAGCGTTGTAAGATTCGTTGTAAAAGTTCAGATATAGCGCCGATGCTAGTGTGTGTGTGTAACCCAAATCACAATTTACTGCAGCCCCCCATTTGTGCCGTTATCTTGTGGCCTCTCACTGTTTCCATTCAGAAATCTAAGGCGAAACACAAAACGGAAATGAGACATGCCCAACATCGCTTTCGATAAAGTTCTAAGCCCCACTTCCTGGGCCACATTACGACATGTACAACCCAGCTTGAAGCTGTAAAATCCGTTTATCGATTAACCTGAGGGCGGCCTTTACATAATTGCACATTGTATCTGCAGGAAATAGGCAAACGGTTACATAAGCTTCGGCCGTGCTTTCCCAGATTCACCATTCAATTGGGGAATCAATTGCGCTGCTCCCTATTCTCTGTTTCAATTAGAAATTGTATCTACAATAGGCGCAAATGGGCAGCCAGCACAATCGCTCGGGATCTCACACACAGGCACGCAGGTGGGGATATCCAAGTGCAAGTTGCCTGTGCAATGTGTAATAGATACAAGAAACTGAAAAGCCAGCGACAGAGGCAACGACAAAAAAGTCCCCACCACAACAACAACTGTAACTACAACTAGCGATGAATGCCGCGCCGGATGCCAAGGCGAAATTAGTGCATTCACTTTTCGCTCCGCTTTGCTTTTTTGCTTTGGCTCTCTGCTTTGCAATGCGAAAGACGGGGCGAATGCGCGGAATGTGCAATAAATTAGAGAATTAGAGAAATGGTTGGCAAAACATGGCAAAGTATTGACAGCTTGTCGGAGGTCGGTGGTTAATGGTGATGGGTGTTGGCCTTTGGGGGGGGGTATTACCCCTAAGTTGGACAAAAAGATTCAGATTTGACAAGTTTTCAAATGCAGTGCATCCTGAGTTCGGAAATTTGAAAATAATAAAAAATATTTGCATTTTTGAATATTTATTACATACTTTTATATTTTGAATATGACAATTTGACCTTAAAATCGAAAACCAATTCTACAAAATGTCTCAAAAGTAACTAGCAAAGACCTTAAAAGTGAAAAGATAGTCTAAATTCTGGGAATCATATTCTAAATCGGAAATATTGTCATACACCAAAAAGATCTTCATAGATCAAATTCTTCATCAGTTAATTTGGGACGGATTTTGGAGCGTTCAATTGCATTGGCGACTTAGCGGTGCGCATAAACAAAGCAAAATAGAGAAAAACTGGTTTCCATAAAAGCCAAATGCACAAGTGCCAAACGTTGTTGTTGCTGTTTTTGTTGGCCAGGGGGGTCACACTACCACTATGCCGAAACTGACTCACACACACACACACAAGTGTAAACAATGCACAATCCCTGCTTTGCTTTGGCGCACCTTTCGCACTGATTTCGCCGTTTGCCGTCTCGCAGAAATGCCTTTCCGCTCCCTGATGCTGCGTTCAAGTTTACAGCAAGTGCAGCAGCCACCACGAAGCACATTCCGAAAGCATAGACGAAAATACATACGCAGAATAAACGCGGATATTGACGTTTGAAGTGCGCATGCGTATTTTTGGCGCCCGTTGGCAGCGCTGTGCTTTTTATTTTATTACATAACGCAAATCCAAAGTGCTTCTGGCAATGCCACTCCTGGATGTTAGAGATGAGAGCCTCCCTTGATGTTATCGATAATTCCAGAAGGAGTGTTTTGAATTTAGTAAGGGTAAAATAGTTGCATTTTCGAAAAAAGTTTTAAAAATCTATCAAGATTTTGACGTTTTAAAAAAATTTTGGGTGGGATTGAGCAATTTATTTCTTCATTGATCTATTCCTTGCTTATTGGTAGTAAAGTAACATATTTATTCTTTTTTATAGTTCAATGTGGAAATCTCAGAATTATATTTATTCTGAAAAAATACCTTTTCATCTGAACTGAATATTTATGTTTATAATAAACATTTAATTATATTTAACATATATTTAATTAAATTCGTCTTTTTTGACTCATTGCAGAAACAACGAAAGATCGTTTATGACAAAACCGTATTCACAAAATATAAGTTTGAACACACAACGACGGAAAACAACGCAAAATCTACAGGGCGGGACTACCATCATCAGGAGATACAAGCAGGTTCTGGATAAGGATCCATAAGCAGGGTGCCGGGCAGAGGAAGCAGCAGCGCAGGAGCCAGGAAGCACGCGGAGGAAGTCGTCGAATCTCTCGCAGCGTTATGATTGTGATGGCTGACAATGTGATGTGGCACAGAGTTGGACACCGTCTATGCAAATCAAGCGCGCACCATCGCCTACAATTGTTACCACTAGGAGACTCAGCCTCCGTCCTCCGTGCCAGAGCCAGAGGTTATGCATTGAGCCCCCAATGTTTTGGGGGCACGTCAACGAAGGCCCAGCGTCAGCAGGAGCAGAAACTGCATCAGCAGAACCGGCAGCAAAATGACGGCTTTGCCTGTGAAGTAGTGTTGTGAAATAGAAACTAAAACCAAGACCGAGATCGAAACTGAACTCTACCAAGCGAGTGAACTCTCAAGCCGACTCAAGGCTCCCTCCCTCTAAATACACGTTTAATTTTAGTTCGCAGACCGAACTGCCGCAGCAGCACCACCAGCAACATGCCCATGTCCAGCCACGACACGGTCTTTGTGGAGCCAGCCGTCAGCAGCAGTGGCGGCGGCAGCACCAGTAGCATCAATCGCGTGGGAATAGCCGGTGGCCCCCAGCCGCCGCCCCCGCATATCGTCATCGATGGCAGCAGCCTGTCCACGCAGGCACAACTGCAACGCATCATGCAGCGTCGCATGTCCATCAGTACGCGCCAAATCCTTAGCGCCAGCCAGTCCCAGTCGATGAATCCGACGCAGAAGTACGCGGTGCGTACAGCAGCCGGGACCGGAGCATTAGGCGCGTCGACAGCTTCGTCGGGCAGCTCCGGCCAAGAGCTGATCAATCCCCAGATCTACAAGATTGTGACCACTGACGGTAGCACCAGCAATGTCATCATCGACGCATCGGCTGCTGCGCCCCCGCACAACTCGAAACTACTGCTTAGCAATCTCACGGTGCTCTCTAAGCAGGCACCAGTCCAAGGAGGAGGCACTCAGCAGCAGCAACAACAGCAGCTCAACTATCTGGGAGCCAAGAGTCTGCCGTATGTGACGGCATCGCCGGCTAAGACGCAGCAACAGCCCCAGAAGTTCGGCAGCATAAACGCTTTCAAGGCGCAACAGCAGCAGCAACACCATCCGCATGCCACCCTGCAGAAAGTGACTTTGGGCTCCCGAGTTGCTACCCGCCTGCAGTCCTACGTGCCGGCAAGTCCGTCGCAGATTATGGTGCAACCAGCGCAGCCAAAGTATGTAAATGCGACGGCAACTCCGTTAGGTGCAAATGCTGCTCTTCTAAAGAAGGCCAATCAGAAGATCACGGTCAAGAGCGTGAGCAATATGTCGCAGCAGCAGCAACAACAGCAGCAGCAGCAGCAGTTACAAGCCCAGCAGCTGAAAACCTTCATCACGCAGCAACAACAGCAACCTCCCTACAAGTCGGGGGCCAAGGCAAAGTTTGTGAAACAATCGACTGCCTTGTCCATTGCCGCCTTGCCCCAACAGCAGCAGCAACAAGCGGGTACCTACGCGAAACAACCAATGGTCACCACTCCCACTAACGCTAAGGTCACCAAACTGAACAGCAAGTATGTGCAGCAGCAGATCAGCCTGCCGCAAGGAACGCAATTGCAGCACAAAACGTCGCCGAATGTGGCCGGAGGAGGATATCTGCTGCAGCAGAGTCAGGCCACGGGCGGAGGAACTATCAAGTTTGTCAACTCCCATGGCACCGTCATCCAGCAGCATCCCCAACAGCAGCAGCAGGCAACGAAGCGCACCCATTACAATAGCAGCGGGAGCAGCGACAATGAGCAGCATGGGGCGGCGAACTCATCTCTGATCACCGACGACGTGATGATTGTCAACGGCACTCAGATGACCGACGAACTGTCTGCCCGGATCCTGCAGAGCATGGCCCAGAAGTCGTTTAGCCAGCAGCAGCAGCGATTCCAGCATGTTCCCGCTTCGGGCAGTGGCAACATGCCGCCACCCACCCAGATTATATACAGCAACAGTAGCAGCAGCAGCAGCAATGGGACATCCGCCAGTAGTCCCGGTGGAAATCAGCCAGGAAACCTGCTACTTGCCCACTATCAGGCGGCCGGCTCAAAGCCGGTCTCCTCGGCTTCTTTCCTCACGGTCACGGGAACGCCACCGGTTACGGTTGCATCCACGCCCTCGGTGAGCATCTCGTCACATGGCTTTGCCAGTGGCAGTGCGGCCATTTCCTCCTACATGTCCTCTGCGACGGCGGCGCGCCGTCAATCTGTGAGCGCGCCCAGCAGCCGGTCGGTTTCCCTGGAACGGAAGCAGCACCAGCAGTTGCAGCACGAGGTGATTAGTGGCGGACGCAAGGCTCCAACGGTCATCGAGTATTACAACAAGCACGGGTAAGTGTTTATACGACTATAGAATAGGAGGTCTTAGAAAGGTGTCGGAAATTCATCAGGAAACAAATCAGGAATCAGATATCAATAAAAATCAACACTAGTAAGAACACCTGGTAAAATCATACTTTTTATCTTTACTCATTTGTACTCTGCAATGATTTTTAAAATCCGTTCTTTCTGGAATTTAAAAACACAATTTTATGGTTGAGAAAATGTAATATTTTGATTAATATTCACCTTAAATCCTTTAGTATTTACCTGTCATATCTGACATTAGAGCAAAAATATTTGCATTGATTAGCAAGCTTTTAAGTGGAACCGTTCCTAATCGATTTGTCAGTCTAATGTCTTCAGAGTCTGGGACGATCGATTGTCAATATTCCACCAAGCATTCGATATCTATTACTTCTGTCAAACATTTCGTATTTACAACTATCGGCCAGCTAGTCACTTCTATTGCAGTAGGAGAAAAAGCCTCGTCAATGGCGAAGCATAAATTGTGTTGTGATATTTTCAAGACCGCTTATCAAGACAATTCCCTTATTCCAGCGTGAACAACGTAATCGGCAGCAGCAATAGCCTGTCCCAAAGCGCCAGCATGAGTAATCTCGGAGCCCTGCGGAGCAGCAGTGCTAGCGGATTCGCCACGACCACCACTTCAACACCAGCTGCACCTCTTACCCTCACGCCCCTGAACGTTCCGGTCCACGTGGAGGCGGCAGCACCGCAGTCCTCGCCAGCTCTGGTCAAGGGAGCGTCTCAGGCTCCGGCGCAGCCATCGCAACAGCCGTCGCATCTTCTGGGACACAACCAAGTGAGTGCCAACGATGAGGAGCTGTACATCGAGGAGGTGCGCCCGGTGCCGGTGCTGACGCAGGATCTACGCCTGCAACAGCTGCACGCCATCATGCAGGATCACACGTACGCCTCCCAGCAACAGCAGCAACCCGCGCAGCCGACTGCAGGAGATGCCACGATTCCCGGAGCAGCGCAGCAGGTCCAGCAGCCGCAGCAGTGGTCCCTGGGCGGAATCGGTGTCACGGTGGCTGGTGGTCAACCAACATCCTCGGGGGCAGGCGCATATTGCAGCTACTTTGGACAGCAAAGTAAGTAGATGCATAGCAAATTTAAGTTTTAAGGTCTTCCAAAAAAGTAGTTTACTTCAGTCACTAATATTCATCTTTGTTTACTCAGTTGCTCGCCATCAAGCCGACGATGATGCTCACTCTGCCATTAGCAGCAGCTCCCGTTTGGGGCTGGCTAGCGCAGACATTGATCCCGGCGAGGAGACGGAAACGGCACCCGAAGCAGAGGCCGAGGATGACTCCGTGACGCGCTGCATCTGTGAATTAACCCACGACGATGGCTATATGATATGCTGTGACAAGTGCTCGTAAGTATACTGTAGTAATCATATCTCTTTAATACTTGTAACTTTTAAACACTGAAAAAGATTTGAGACAAACCATAATAATCACAATCCTTCATTTCCCAATAGGGCCTGGCAACATGTTGACTGCATGGGCATTGATCGCCAGAACATCCCGGAGGAGTACATGTGTGAGCTCTGCCAACCTCGAGCGGTGGACAAGGCGCGAGCTCGAGCCCTGCAACGCCAAAAGCGCAAGGAACACATGCTGCTGGTGGCCACGCAAGCGGCAAATGGAGCTGCTGCCGTGGCAGCAGGAACAACGCTCAGCGCTGGACTTGGTGGTGGACTGCCGATGTCCGAGGAGTTGCAGCAACGGCTGGCTTCTGGTCTGAATGGCGGATTTGCCACGGGCACCGGCATGTCCAAGAAGTCGAAGAAAACCAAAGAGAACGCGGGCAGTACCTCCGCCTTGAAGAAAGCAAAGAAGAGCGGTGTTGGCATGGGTGGCGAGAAGAGCGGCAGCAGCAGCGGTACTCCCTCGGGCAGCGGCGGCAAGTCCAGCAAGAAGAGCAGCAAACGCAAGAGCAAGTCCAGCGGAGATGGGACTTGCGGCGGTGGCAGTAGTCCCGCCTTGACGGCCGCCGAAAAGCATGCTGCCAATCTTCGCCAGTGGATCGAGAACTACGAGTATGCGGTGACCAACCACTATTCGCCGGAGCTTCGCGCCCGCCTCCACGCCATCCAGAAGCAGCCCAGTCTGCTACAAAGCATTCAGAACACGGAGAACAAGGCTTTGAGGCAGATTCAACAGCAATTGTCGACTGGTGGCAGCAGCGAGCTCGAGCAACGGGCACAGCTCATCCCGTATGCGGGTGCCAAGGTGCTGATCAGCAGCGTTGAGTTGGCTCCGCATGCCCCCATCCACGAGCTACGCGGAAAGTACATGCTAACCACCCAGTTCCGCACCCAGAACCCCACCGTCAACATGAACACGCCCCCGCCCAGTAACTACCTGAACAGCTTCAAGGCGCACAAGACGCCGGGCCAGTTTGTGTTCTTTTACCAGCTGCCCGGTGTGGAGGCGCCCATGCAGACTCTGCGGCCGGACGGAAGTGTGCCACAAGCGACGCAGCAACCACCTTCTTATCTGAAGGGTCCGGAGGTGTGCGTGGATACGAGGACGTATGGCAACGATGCACGATTCGTGCGCCGCTCTTGCCGACCGAATGCCGAACTGCAGCACTACTTCGAGAAGGGCACACTGCACCTGTACATAGTGGCACTGACGCACATACGTGCCCAGACAGAGATCACAGTGCGCCACGAGCCGCACGACCTGGCGGCGGTGGAGCAGAAGAAGTCGCACGCTGCCGTCATCCAGCCGACGAGCACCCGCTGCGCTTGCGACATGGGCAGTGACTGCCTCTTTGCCCTACCGCTTGCCGTGCAGCAACAGCTCCAGGCTCCGCCGGCCCAGCCAAGGAGCAGTCATCGGAACAAGGCGGCAGCAGCGGCGGCTGCGGCAGCTGCGGCCAACAGTGCGGCAGCCATACAGCTGACAATGGGACTGGGCGTAGGAGCGGCGGTGGCGGCAGGAGTGGGTGTTTTGCCCAACTCCAGGAATCGCTCCACTTCATCCAGCGGCGAGAGCAGTCAAATGGGTCTGAATAGTCCCCAGCTTGGACAGCTTAATTTAGGCTTTAAGCCCTCTCCAACGGCAGCATCGTTGACGGCGCCTGTTCCCGGAGTGCATTGCAACAACAGCGGCGGTAGCAGCAGCAGCAGCAACAACTCGTGCTCTGTGTCCATGTCCAGCGTGCTGCATGACTCTGGCATCTGCACGTCGTCCTCATCGCCGTCGGTGTCTATTCCCTCGCCCACACCCACGCAGCTGCAGTCGCCGACCTTACAGCAGCACACGCACCAGATGCCACAGCAGCAGTTGTCGCTTCTGCAGCGAAGTCCGACGCAACAGCATCAGCAACAGATCCTTGCTGCGCTGCCCACGCCCATGCTCACGCCGATGCTTTCCCCCCAGTTGCCGAAGCCAGCTCAACAGCCACCGCATCAGCAGCCACATGTTCTTTTGCCGATACAGCAACAATCTTCGTTGCTGCAGCAGCCCCAGACACAGCAAAGTCAGGAGCCGTTGGCCGTTATCGCAGCTGCAGCAGCTGCACAACAGCCCATGGCCACCTATTTGGTCCGGCAACCGCAGCAACAGCAATCACCAAAGCCGCATGTCGTAGTGGCGCAGCAGCCACATGTGGTTGGTGCCCAACAGCAGCAGCAGAACTTCCTGCAGCAGCAACAGAATCAAAAACAACAACAGCAGCAGCAGAAAATGGCAGATGAGGCTAGAATGGCAGTGAGTGCGTTGCAAACTTTGCACGCTGCCCCCACGTCGCACGTAGTGACACCAATCAAAGTGGCAACAGTGCAGCAACAAACGCAACCACAACCGCAGCAGCAACAAGGGGCACAACAACAAGCCCCACAGCAGCTACAACAACAGTCTCAGCAGCTGAACATCCCGCAGTCGCCCCAACGTCAGCAAAAACCTCAGCCAGTGCAACAACAACAGCAGCAGCAGCAGCAGCAGATAATCTTTTCAACCGGAGCCCAGACAATCCCAGCGACTACGCCCACCAAATTGAGTTCACCCACGAAGAGTGCGGCGCCTCTGATTACCAACAACAATGCTAGTATAAGTGGCCAAGCATCGGTGGCTGGTGGAAAGAAGACACCTGCCAAGCATCAACAACAACAGCAGCAGCCATCGACACCACTCTCGGCCGCTTCACTTCCAGCCGCATCTCCTTCGTCAGCCGATTCCAAAGATGAGGACGTGTCCTCCAGTACCACCACGACACCCAGCACACGAACGGCGGCTAAGGACAAGCCGAAGCAGTCGCGCGAGGATCGCAAACTGGAAGCGATTCTGCGAGCGATTGAGAAAATGGAAAAGCAGGAGGCACGCGGGAAGAAGGAGACGCGTCAGAGCAGCGGTGGCAAGCGGCAGACGAGTAACTCGCCCGCCTCGCCCAACAAGCGTGGTAGCTCCAACTCCATCAGCGAGGATGTGGACACGCCGACAAGCACCACATCTGCGGCAGCTGCTGCTCAGCGTCGGAACAAGAAGAAGCGTAAAGTGAGTCGTAGCTACAACAATACCAATGGCTTGGGACCGGGAGGCAGCAACAACAAACGCAGAAAGAGCATCCTGGTGGAGTCAGACGGCGAGTCGCATGCATTGACCAATTCGGAGTCGGAGGATCAAGTGCAGCATCCACATTTGCATCACAGTGGATCAGAGGATCAAGCCGCAGGACTTCTTCTAGCTTTGGCTCACAACAACTCCTCGCCGAATGAGTCATTCAAGTCGCCCTCATCCCAATCGCATTCCCTGCCAGCAACTCCAGCCTCTGTGAGCAGCGCCTGCCTGCTGATCGAGGCTGCCATGGGACCTCTGGAGCAGCAGCCGGCACCGGCGACAGCGTCGCCTTCGCTGGGCGAATTTAAGTACCCGCCCGGCGGTGCCAAGACCAAGAAGTCGCTCATGTCCAGCTGGTTCCAGCAAGCGGAGCAACAGCATGCCTCCGGCTTGGACAGCCTTGTGCAGGCGGCTATGAGCGAAATCAACGGCGAACGGGAGCAACTTCAACATCAACCCGAAGGCCAATCCTCGCCAGCGCCGGCACTTCTTAAGGTGGAGCAGTTTATTCATCAGGCGGAGTCCACGACTTCAGGCGCTGCCCGAGAGCAACTGCATCTGCCGTTACAGAACAATTCGTCCGTCAAGAAGCGCTGGCTCCGACAGGCCATCAGCGAAGAGACTACTCCGGTTGAAGAAATTCAGCAGCAGCTAAACCAGTCGGTTGCTGCCACTCCCTCCTCTCAGCCGGTACCAACCGTCTCGCCACTGGCGAATGGATTCAGTACACCGCTAAAGAAGCGGCGCCTGGTGGTCGTAAGCAATGGAGCGAATGTGGAAGCTGAAGAGCCGCACATCGATGTTATCGGAGAGCCCAAGGAGGAGGCAGAAGATTCTGTCAATATGCCCGCTACTCTGAAGGTAGAAACGGATAATAATCAGCAGGAGCAGGATGACGATGTGGACATACTGCGTTCGCCCAGTCCGGGTACCCATCAAATTGTGGCCGAGGACAATCTGGTTAAGATCGAGCCAGAGGACACTAGTGCAGCCGCCGATGACGTGAAGATTGATGTGGAACGCGAGGAGAGCCAGGCATGCGATAAGTTCGAGGAAATGGTAAAGGTGAAACGCGAGGAGGAGGAGCAACGTGAGCAGCAGAACCAGCAGCTTCAAGAACAGTCGGAGCAGCAGGCACCTAAGGTCGAACCCTCCGCGGTAGAGCCGAAAGTGGAAACTAACAGTGTCCCAGTGGTGCCCAAAGTAGAGGCAACTCCTCAGCTAGTGCCACCTAAGAAGGAACCGGCGAAAGTGGAACCCAAGCCGGGAGAATCTCTGCTGCGCACGACAGCGACTGCAACTGCAACAGCAGCGGCCGCAGCTGCGGCAGCCACTCTGCTCGATGTGAGCAAAGTGGCAGTCAAGGCGCGACAACCTCCTCTTAAACTGGAGGATGAGCCGCAAAAGAAGAAGCCCAAACTGGAGTCGGGACCCCAAACGGCAGCCCCAGCAGCACCCCCACTTTCGGGACTTCCGGTACCAGTAACAGTTGCTGCAAATGCAACTCCATCGGCGACAACCAGCACAGCGATTGCACCAGTAACAGCCGCCATTGCTCCATCCAGTGCCAAAAATCTTACCGAACTCGATATACAAGAACGTTTGCTCTCCTTCCATGAAGCAAACATTTCCTACCTGCAGTCCAGAAACAAGAAAACCCCAGCAGTCTCAGCATCCGCATCCTCCAGTCAGAAGAGCAATAGCAGTAGCGGCGGCAGCGGCGCAGAGGCCAAGAAATCGTCCAAGGATAAGGATGAGAAGCGCGATAAGGAGAAGCAGCTGAAAAAATCCAAGAAGGACAAGAAGAAGTCCAAGGAAAAAGAGAAGCTGAAGGCGGCAGCTAATGCCACGATACCAGTCGTTGAGGGGAAGAAAAAGACTTCGCAGCCGTCGAAGCCAGAGAGTAAACCAATGACAGCTCCTGTTCTGGTGCCCCCTAGCCTACCGGTTGCTACAGCAAATGGAAAGACCAAGCACATGGCACACAACAATGCCGATCAGCAGCAGCAGCAGCAAATGAGACGCCGCACCATGTCCATGTGCATTACACCAGTCACGCCTAGTGCGGTGCCCCTGGCGTCATCACTGCTGGGTACGCCGCCCACAGCTAAGAAGCGGCAGACCAATTTCGAGCAGGAACTTACCAAGCCAAACAGTCAGATCCTGAGCAGCAGCATCCTTCTGAACAGCAGCAAGGGACTCGGCCTGCCGCTCGCCCAGCCCTCAGTGGTTGGCATTCCCCCGACGGTTGTCCAACAGCAGCAGCATCGCAAGGAGAACAACCACCAGGAGGCGCCTCCAGCCAGTGCAGGACCAATGAGTCTGGCAGCTGCCATTGCCAGCGGAAAACTTACTGCCATCAGTCGGCGAAGGGAGTCCATGTGTGGCAGCCGGCAGCAGGCACTCATTGCGGCCGCCTTGAAGAAGGAAAAGAAGGAGAAAAAGAAGAGCAAGAAGAAGGATCGGGAGAAACAAAAGCACGAGAAGCAGAAGGACAAGGACAAGAACCGGGAGAAGGACAAGGAGAGGGACAGCAAGCTAAAGACAAACCACGTACAGAAGTCAGCACTACCGGCGCCAATCAACGCTCCTAATCCGACTCCCATTCCAACTCCAATGCCGACTGCCACGCCAGTTTCAGTTCCGGTTGCCTCGCCCCTGGCGACGCCTAAGGCAGCTCCCATCCCTGTGCTGATCACCCAGCCCACTCCGATTGCGATCCATCCACCCCAACCTGTGCTCAACAACTGCACCACCAAGGTTGCGCCGTTGCCATTCTATAACACCATCTACGGCAAGCTGCAGGATGCTCCGACGCCAGCGAACAACCCCAGTCCCATCACCAACACCATGCCAAGTCTGGCCGAATATCTGGAGTCTACGAAAGCTAAGACGGCAGCAGCAGTAGCGGCCGCGGCCGCGGCCGCGGCAGCCAAACCCGCCGGCATTGCAGCAGTTACGCCAGTTAGTAGCAACATAGTTTCAGCAACAGTGGCGGCTGCATCCCTTGAAATGCCGCCACCGGCCACCACACCACTGAAGCTGTACACGCGGACCGCCAGTCATGATCCGCGACTGAATCCCATGCTCACGGTGCCAGATCCCACGCCCATGCCGAAACGTAAGCTCTCCATCAGCGAGTATCGGATGCGTCATCGCCCTTCGGTGGATACGGCTCCGACCACGCCCACAACACCCACAACTCCGACCACTCCCACCACGCCAACGGGTGCCAACAAGGATCGCTGCTTCGTCAAGCCGCAGACCATTAACAAGTGCTCACTGCAGTCGCCGGAGCGCTTCCAGGCCGCCATCCGGGAGCGGCGCAACTCAATCAGTGCGCACCACCACCCGCAGCTGAACGCCAATCTCAACAACAATAAGGGCAGCAGCAGCATCAAGAGCGGAAGCTCTAGCGGAATCCATCTGCAGCAAGCTTTGGGCGTCACCGGGGGCAGGATGCCGATCAAGAGTGCGTTAGTAGACCCAGCAGCCACCACCTTGAGCACGGTCAACAGCATCCTGAGCACGGCTCAGAAGCTGCACATGTTTGATGACAAGCCAAAAGGTAAGTAGAGGCTTAAAAAAAACCAAGTATTAGGTTTAAAAACCCCTTCTCATTCGCAGGCGGCCACTTTAATGCTGCACCCACACTCCTCGAGCAGCAGCAGGAGAAGATGAGCGAGCGATCGCGGTGCTTGCAGCGGACTATTTCCTGCGACTCGCGGGTTATCGATCGATTGGGCTCAGGCGCCGCTGCAAGTGCCTTGGAAAAGGTGACCACGGCGGCAGCCAGGCGAGATGGCGTCTGAAGAGGTGAGTAAAAAATGATTACTAAAGGAAATGAATTTTAAACAAATGTTTTTTCACAGTAAACCAAACTACAAATTGACAAAACACAAATAACCTGAGCGAAGGTCTCTAAACAGCAGATGGATTTCAGTTTGCAATATTAGATGGTACCTTTCTTACACCAAACAGGAAAGCTAACCGTTCACTGATTTTAAACACTAAATTTATAAAAATAACAATGCGCATATAGCATGACCTGCATACATGTCGATCGAGCTCAACAAGCATAGCGAATGCTATAAATGAATGTATATTTCAAAGCGAAAAACATTTTGCCTAGCAAAACCATTTGGGAAACCTGGGAGAGCAGGAGGATAAACGTTTTACTAAACTACTTAGTTATTTGATAGTATCGTTTTGTCACAGCAAACAAGCCGCTTAAATTACTTACAAAACCAGAAACCTACAATATATATGCACGTGTACATGCTAAACACCTATAATACAATATAATATGTAATTATATTAGGCAGCCAAAATTGAAGTAATTGAGATGTTAGAAACCACTCTTGGCTCGTTTAGTAATTGAATATGTATTTTTAGTTATTAAGTTAATTCAAACGCCGAGGAGCCGGAAGTAGATCGGGATGTCTCCATCCCTACAAAATATGATTTGTGTAACTTTCGTTTAAACTTTGAATTACTTGTAATCGTAGAAATAAAAGAAAAAATACATTAACTCGGTAACCAACAATATCTACCCAAATAAAATTAGCCAGACCTTAAAATGCAAGCAATATTTAAAAATCCACTACCTAGAACAGATCTTGGCAAACAATATAAACTAAGAACGTTATCAAGACCAAGAAACCAGAATTCGGGACTAAAACACTGTAAATAATATTTTTAAAAAGCAGATACAAACTAAAGAAGAAAAACAAAATACTTGTTATCTTATTAAGCAAGTGATGTAAGTTAAAAAGAGTACAAAGCGAGGGTTAATTGGATGAAACGCGTTAAAAATGTAAATAGAGGCAGCAGGGGACACTTTCTGAAGCCATTTTCGTAATTAGGCTTAATTTTTTTTTATCTTTTCCGAATTTTGTATAAAATAAAATATTCACGAATTATTTAAGTATAACATTTTATTCGATAAGTTTAAAACATTTTATAGCTTGTCATTAGGTTTAGAGGATTTTATTGGGATCAATGCTCATCGAGGAATGCGTAGGAAACTCTTCTATCATTCCTTGCTGCTGCATTTTTCTTTTGTCACCGATATGCACACACAAAATAAAAAGGAATTCAACTCATTTTGACCCTGTGAAAAAAATTATTTGTCACTATCAATTCAGAAGTTGCTGATAAAACTAGACACAATTTTTGCGTATAAGTTGTAAAGATGTTTACACATCTGTTTTTAAAAAGTATGTGGAAAAATAGTGTATAAATATGACTTGTAAATATGAAATTTTATTTCTACATTAACCACATAAGAAAATTGTGCAGGTGGTCTTAGGCGAAGCGCTTTTTAGTTTAAATTTAACTTTTATTTCTGTAAATACGCTATACGCAACATTAGTGTAATCCGATAAGTGTAATATATTCAATGAAGTTTACTAAGACGATTTTATGGAACGTATGTTGTTAATATTTTTTAGCGCTGTACAATACAAACAAGACCTATATTAAACCTATTCGTAGTTATCTGTAAAACATATATATGGATGAGGAGGATGAGGAGTTCGAGGTTTTCGTAATACAGATTTTGATAGTTCTAGCATAAAACGTAAACGAAATTATTTATAACTTATTTGAAAGAAAAATACCTACTCGTAATAATTTTTAATCTAATCCTAGATTCTTTATAAGTGCGAATTTGAATTGTAAGTGTAAGCGTAATGGTTTTAGTCATAAGTCTATCTTGGTTTAACTGATGTAAATTAAATACGTTAATTGTTTACTAAACACAAACACAAGCATGCCTCCTAAAGAAGTCGGCAAGCAAGCTTCGTCTGTAAAATACATTACAAATGAATTCATAAGATTCTTTACCAATAAACAAAAAACCGAAAAACACAAATAAAACGAAAATAAAATGAAAATATAGAAAATGTTTTTTATTGGACAGTGTTATTACACATATTGGAATGGAAATTTCTCAGAAGCAAAGTGAAATGGAAAAGTGAGTCGATGTTTAATTTTATTTTAATTTTTTATTGTGATGTCAAAAATGCATCTTTCATATTCTTGGGAAAATCACTGTAACATAGAGGGAAATTTCAAAACATCCTTTAAAGAAGAAATTCGTACACATAATGTTGGATTTTAACTTATCATTTTATTTTTCATACATTTCGTACAATGCCTAACTAGTATTAATATTAATTCGGAAAATATTGGCTTTACCTATTAGAAAAGTACTTAACATACTAATAGCCGACAATATCAATTTCTGTGAAACGTTTCGTATACTCTAGGAAATATGTGTGTATATTTGTGTGACTTCCTACAGCTAATGGTTCCTGAACCTATAGAATTATATAAAATGATTGTATGCATCTTTCATCCTAACTCTAATTAAGGTAGTTCTTTGTTACACGCTACATTATATATTTCTACACATATCGGTCGAGTCTTAAACAAATAAAATTACGATAAGGGCCGTCAAAAAGTTGCCAAAAAACGAATAAGATGGAGTCATTAAGAAGTAAAGTAAAATTAAAACTATTTGGATATATAATCTATTTATTAGCATGTTATAAGCGAGAAGGTAATTCTCTTAAAAATATTTACAAAGCAAAGAAAGGGAAAAATTAGACGAAACTTAATTATCTTACAATCGAGAGATGCATTTTCATGCGTTTTACTATGACCGATATGCCTATGTGCCCAAGACCCTAAAACTCTATGGCTCTGGCAAAGCCTTTATGAATTGACGAATTCTGTGGACTAGTTTCGTGTTGGTACATCATAAGAAGTTGCAGGCTACATTATCGATCGATCGATACTCTTACGTACTCATAGAACAGCTCGCATAAATTCATTTGTGACTATAAAGCAAGTCTGAGACCCTTTCGCAGGTCTACAATAACCAGAAGACTCGGCGCTAGGACTTGTTACTGTTGCAGCTATTGATGTTGTTGTTGTTATACAAGTAGGGTATCAGGTTGGGCTCAATCTCCAGCTGCTGCCTGAGTATCGAGCTCATGACGAACTCCGTGGACACAATGTGGCACTTCGGGTTGCCGTGACGCGTGAGATCGGCGCAGAGATGCATGTCTGTGGGACAGGTCACGATGAAGTAGGAGTCGGGCGCCTGAACGTGTGTCTCCGCCACAGCTGCGCCACTTCTCCGCTTTGCCTCCACTTTGCCCCCAGACGATTCAATCATTCGGATGATTTCCTCGCGTGCTGGGAAAACGTCCGGCGTCACGTAGAAGTATTTTCCCGCAAACAGCGTGGACCGAGTGGGTGCGCACAGAACGGTGTTCAGGTTGAACTGCAGATTCTCGTCCACCGGTATGTGCTGAATGCGGTATGAATCGGTAGGTACAAATTTCCCAGCTTTGGCACTGTCCGCAATCCAGCTGGACTTGAGCACATAGTCTACATGGCAGCAAGCCTGAATCAGTTTGCAGGTACGACTCTCGCGTGTCATGACCAGGTGAGTGGCATCTGCGGGGCTGTCCACCACAATTCCACCCAATATCCTAAAAGACAAAGATAATTTAGTTATTAAATCTACCGAAAATCCTAAAATGTTTGTTATACTTACAGCACTGCCTTTTTAAGCGCTTCGGCATCTGCGACCTGGGAGAAAATAACCTTGGGTGGCTTGGTGGTTGTGGGATATTCCACGCACACAATTTGCTCTGGCAGCTGCTCCTGCTGGAATGAGTTCATCTTCTGACGCTTAAGTTTGTGCTCGTTGCCGTAGGGGTCGGACAGATGACGCTTGACCCGCTCGTGCGCCTCCTGCGTGAGATTAATAGGCGCCTTCCAAGCAGCTATAACAAGAAAAAAACCAATAAGCTTACAATACAACAAGGTTGCAATTAAATTAATACGTACTTAGCAGATGGGCCACCAAATTGCATTCGATGCGGAAGGGAGCGACCAGATTGTACTGCTGGTACTTGGGATTTTCATATTGCGAGAGACCACTAAGGTTGCCGATGCAGACGTCGCTCAGCCAAAGAGCGTTGACCATCGGGATGTTCCACTCCTTGGCCGCATTGAACTTGTTGCCCTCGAGCTGCTTGCACACCACAACCGTGTTCACTTTGGACAGATAGGAGGTGTAGATGGCTCCGCACTCCTCGGCCATCTGCTGCAGCCGGACCACCTCCTCGCCTTCGAATCCCTCAGAGGTGATTATGTAGCGTTCCAACGGCTTGCGATAGCCAAACTGGCTGGGGAAGGGCAAGTGAAGCGGTTGCCACGGAGGCATCAGTTGCCGCTTCAGGCAAATATCACTCAGCCAGTAGGCTGTGACACAGCGCTTGGCATCCCGTAACGCCTGCATCACCACCCCATGCCGCTGAGTTCGACAAATAACGTGGGTCACCCGGGGGCAGTAGACTCGTTCGATGTCGCCACCAAACTGCCTGATCGTATCCAGCCAGATGGGTAGCTCATCGCCGTCTGTTTCGTCGTATTCCACAATGAAGAACGTGCAGCCGACCAGGAAGAGATCAGCCGGCAGCTTTAGGTTCGGATTGTGACCGTAAAACTGCGGCATCGGTATCGGCGGCTGACCGGGACGGGCCTGAATGTACCCATGAGGGGTCCGCTGCACTGGGACACCGACGCCCACACCCACGGCCATCTGTTGCTGCTGTTGCGGCGACTGAGGCGGAGCCACAACTATCTGCTGCTGCACCAGATGCTGCTGCGGTGCCTGCTGCTGTTGCGGCAGGGTAACAACTCGTCGCATTTGCTGTTGCTGGAGCAGTTGCTGCTGCTGCTGTTGTTGTTGCTGCTGCAGGATGAGCAACTCCTGCTGCGTGCGGGGAGGTCCAGGCACCCCGGCAGAAGCGCTGTGCTGCTGACCCATCATTCTAAGGGCACCAGCTGCCGACGGTGGCTCGACGTGCTGCTGCGGTGCCAGTTGCTGTTGCACAACCATTTGTTGTTGCTGCTGCTGTTGTTGTTGTAGTAGCAGCTGTTGTTGCTGTTGCTGAATGGCACCGGTCACCACCACCTGCTGCACTATCTGCTGTTGCTGCGGCTGCTGTTGAGGCTGCCCATCGGCCAGTTGAATTAGTTGCTGCTGCGGTGTCTGGGCTCCATTGTTTCCCAACCGATTGCTCAACATATTGGCCAAGGCCGTCTTGGTTTTCAGGTTCATTTGCTGCGGCGTTTGTTGTGGCTGTCCGTCGGGAGCTGGGTAAAGGGAGCGGGTTAGTACACGAGAAGTAAACATTTTGGGATTCTATCTAATATATTGAACTCACTTGTTGATGTCATGACCAGGGTTTGTGTCATTATGTTGGGATTTCCGGCAAGAACACCACCAGCCCCTGGAGTGGTGGGCGTGCCCGGGGTGGACTGTTGCTGCGGCTGTTGCACAATTGTCTGCTGCTCAATCAGCTGCCCGTTGGGTGCAGTCATCAGCTGCACCGTCTGCTTGCCCAGCTGCTGCGGACCCTGCTGCTGGATGGGAATCTGCTGGACTCGCAACTGTTGGCGCTGCATGAGCATTTGCTGGTTAGGATCATTGGGGTTGAAGGCCTGCTGCTGCGGCGACTGCTGCTGTTGCGGTGCGCCCACTCCCTGCTGTTGCTGAATCGGACTCAGACCAGGGGTTCCGGCGCGTACCACAACCTGTCGCTTGCCTTGCTGCTGCTGCAGCCAGATCACCTGCTGCTGCTGTGTTAATCCGGGCGGCATTTGATGTTGGACAATAATGTGACCGGGCGGAACTGGTCCTGTGGGTCGAGTGGCGACTATGCTGTTCGGTGCCCCGGGTCGCGCCTGGTAGGCAACCTGCTGCCGAAGCATTACCCTTGGTTTATTTTGCGGATTTAACTTGGCAAGGTATTCTGCTCTCTTGTGAGCATCCAGCGACATGAGGTGCGAGTGCGTCTTCTCATCCAACACTATTTTCTGTTGCTGTGGCTGCTGTAATACCAGGTGTTGTTGCTGGCCAACCTGCTGCGGTTGTTGTTGTTGAGGTGGCGGCAGCACTATCTGTTGCTGTTGCTGAGGAGGTTGAGGCTGTTGCTGTGGCTGGCCGGGCCAAGAGGTTTGGGGGCGCAAGCCACGTGGAACAAATTGTTGCTGAGTCTGTGGCTGTGGTGTAGTTTGTCCGCCGGACAAGGGCAACGGCGACTGCATCCCCACGCTGGTTGGTGTTCCGGGAGTGCTGGGCGCAACTTGGCCAGCAGGGCTCTGAAAGAAATGAGGCATAAACATTTGTGGAAATTTAATGAAACAATCAACAACTAAAATTAATTTTAAAAATGTTCATAGGAATACTTTTATAAACAACAAAATTTATGAGTTTTTATTTTCCACTCACTTGGGGCGACCAATGCTGTTGCTGATGGTGTTGCGGAGATTGCTGTTGTTGCTGGAGCAGTAACTGTTGCTGTTGTTGTTGCTGCTGTTGCTGCGGGGGCGGCGTGCGCTGCGGTAGTTGTTGGTGCGTAATAAGCTGCATTATTTGCTGCTGCTGTTGGGGATCGTTGGAAAGCTTTTGTTGCAATATCTGCTGCTGTTGCGGAGCTTGCTGTTGTTGTATAAGGATTTGCTGCTGCTGCTGCCCCACAAGCTGCTGTTGTTGTTGCTGCTGCTGTTGCTGTTGTTTTTGCATCAACTGCTGTTGCTGTAGATACTGCAAGCGCTGCGGATCGCTAAGAATTTGCTGGTTCACAACAATCTGCTGCGGTTGCTGCTGCATTTGCATCCTTTGCTGTTGTTGCTGCTGTGGTATAATCTGTTGCTGTTGCTGCAACATTTGTTGCTGCTGCTGCACAAGTTGCTGTTGCGTCTGATTGACAACGTAAACGTTTTGGCTTTGCGGATTTTGAGCCAGAATTTGCTGTTGCTGCTGCGCGCTGAGCTGATTGAAGTGCTGCTGACTGATAATAAATGTTTTTTGTTGCTGCGGCTGCTGTTGTGGCTGCTGAACACCAAGTATTTGTTGCTGAGATGGATGAGATTAAAAGAAAAATAGTTAACGTTATAGAAATAGAAACAAAAATTAATATAAATAGAAGATTTAAGTAGGCATACTTGTTGAGGTTGTTGCTGCAGTTGCTGTTGCTGTGCAAATTGGCCAATAATCTGTTGCTGCTGTTGTGGAACCTGTTGCTGTTGTTGCACGTTGGTTGGCGGACGTTGAATCGTTTGCTGAATTATTCGCACTTGACCACCAGCTCCAAGGGCGATTTGCTGCTGCTGTGTGAATTGTACTTGTTGCTGTTGCGCGTGCTGCTGCGGAAGTTGCTGCTGTGGAAGTTGTTGCTGAACAAGCTGCTGCTGGGGAATCTGCTGCTGCGGCTGACCCGAGGGAAGCTGCTGCACTTGAGGTAGCTGTTGTTGTTGTTGCTGCTGAGTCTGCTGTTGCACCTGCAACATCTGCTGCTGCTTTTGCAGAGCCAAAGACATATGGCTTTGAATGATTTGTTGTCCTTGGGCTGTGGATGTGTTGATCACGTGTCGCTGGGTGATAACCTGTTGCTGTTGACCAGTCTGAGGTTGTTGCTGTGTGAGCACTTGCTGCTGCTGTTGTTGTTGTTGTTGAATTTGCTAAAACAAAAAAGATATTAATTTTTGTATTTTATGGATTTCATTAATAATGCAGAATTTACCTGAGGGTTTTGTTGTTGTGGCTGCTGCTGCAAGTTCGGCGTGGTAGGTTGTTGTTGCAGTGGAGATTGTCTTGGTGACGGAGTATGCTGCTGTTGTGGTTGCTGCTGCTGCTGTTGCGGTTGCTGTGCAATATTCTGCTGCTGTGGCTGCGGTGCCATTTGTTGTTGCTGTTGCAATTGCTGTTGTTGCTTTAATTGTTGTTGCCTCATTATCAACGAGTCCTGGTTGCTGCTCAATGCAGAACGGCTGAGCACTTGAGCCACCTGAACAGGATCCGTTGGGTCGATGGGCTTCTGTTGCGAGAAGGACTGCTGTGGCTGGGCGGTATGTCCGGGTAAGGCTTGGTGCTGATGCAGCTTGGCCTGCATTGGAGGAGTTTGCGAAATTTGGGGTGACTGTGGAGATATGTGCTGTGGACTCTGTTGCTGTTGCTGCTGTTGTTGCTGGGCCAGTTGTTGTTGCTGCTGCAATTGCATGCGCTGCTGTTGATGGACGGGCTGCTGAAAGGGTTGCATTTGCTGTTGCTGTTGCGGGGACATCATTGGGGGCGGCTGTGGCTGCTGCGGCGAACCCATCATGTGTTGCTGGCGATTCTGTTGCATTTGTTGTTGCTGCTGGCGCAAGTGGTGTTGCTGAGCGCTCTGCGGCGATGGTGGAGGTGGCGGGGTCATCTGTGGAGCCGGTGATTGCAGCTGGCGGGGGGATTGCGGTGGCAACATGTTACTAGTAGCATGGTGCTGTTGCTGCTGCAACGATGGGGAGGGCGTACTTGGTGGCATTACCGGTGAACGGTTTTGCATCATCCTTGGCGACTGTTGTTGCTGCAGATTCTGTTGCTGTTGTTGCTGCTGCATTTGCATCTGCAATTGTTGTTGCTGCTGCATCACTTGTTGTAGCTGCTGCTGAATGTTTCTCTGCTGTTGTTGCTGTTGGGGGGTCAGCGCCTGACCACTTTGAACGATTTGCTGCAGTTGCATTTGATTCTGATTCAATATTTGTTGCTGTCGCATTAGATGTTGGTGTATGATTTGCGGCGAGACGGGTACAGATTGTTGTTGCGGTTGTTGTGGTTGCTGTTGCTGAACAACCTGCTGCTGAATTATCTGCTGCTGTTGCACTATCGTTTGCTGCTGGCCCACTTGTTGCTGGACCACCTGTTGCTGCTGCACTATCTGCTGGTGGTTCTGCGGAGATTGCACGGGCTGTGGCGTTGTGGACGGTGTGCGTGGTGTCTGTCGACCCGTTGGAGTTGTTGGCATTCTGGGTGACTGCTGTTGCTGAATCTGCTGGGGGTGCTGCTGTGGATGTTGTTGTGGGTGCTGCTGCTGTGGAAGTTGCTGGGGGTGCTGCTGAGCAAGTTGCTGGGGGTGCTGCGGTTGCTCCGGTTGCATGAGCTGCTGCTGCTGTTGTTGCTGCTGCTGCAACTGTTGTTGTTGTTGCAGCTGTTGTTGCTGCTGCTGCTGTTGTTGCTGCTGCTGTTGTTGCTGCTGTTGTTGCTGCTGCTGCTGCTGTTGTTGCTGCTGCTGCTGCTGTTGTTGCTGCTGCTGCTGCTGTTGTTGCTGCTGAATCATTTGAATTTGCTGCTGTTGCTGAGACTGCTGCTGCGTGTTCTTCAATTGCCTCTGCTGTATAATGTTTTTGATCTGCTGCTGATTTGGTGGATGCTGCTGCAGATTGGCGGGGATAATCTTCTGCTGTTGAATGATTAACTGCTGCTGATGCTGCGGATGTGGTGTTGGTCCAGATGCTTGGACAACTCCTTGTTGCAACTGGTGGGGCGACTGCTGAGCTGGCTGCTGGGCTTGTGACTGTGGCTGAGGGCGCACGAAGACCACCTGCTGCTGGGCGGGCACGGGCAGTTGTTGCTGCTGGATTTGTTCGGCTGAGGCTTGTAACTGGGACTTGATGCTGGCGATACTCTTGGCAGCGGCGCTGTCCTCGCTAAAGCCGAGGATGTCCGACAGAGTGGATGTAGCTGAGGCAGTGGTCTGCTGCTGAATGATCTGTTGTTGCTGTTGTTGTTGCTGCACCTGCTGTTGCTGCTGCTGCTGCTGTTGTTGTTGTTGTTGCTGTTGTTTTTGCTGCTGCTGTTGTTGTTGTTGCTGCTGTTGCTGCTGCTGTTGTTGCTGCTGCAGCTGCTGTTGGTGTTGCAACTGTTGTTGCTGGATCTGCTGCTGTTGCGAGGCCTGCTGCTTCTGCGTCCTCTGCTTTTCAATGGGCTTCAGTAGTCTCGGATGATACGCCTCCACCGGCATGCAGTTCTTGTACTTGAGGCTGTCCGTCACCCAGTCGGGCGTGACTATGATGATGGCATTCTTGGGCAGCGCCAGCGCCTTGTTGTAGATGCCACCGTTGGCAGCCCCGCATACCAGATGCGTGTTGGTGGCCCCGAAGCTGTGCGTCACAACGGCACCGTGGTAGGTCAGCATGGCGTAGAGCCGCCTCCGATCGCCGGCCACCACATTGGTGATGGCCACACGAATGCCACGCATAAGTCGCAGCTGATTGGGACTCGGATCGAAGGCTTGCGTCGAGGCCTTTCGGCCCAGTTTGGCGCTGTGCACGATCCATTGCTCCGTCACGGGAATTGCACTGTACAGGTCTAGGTTCAAGCTCAACTCCTCCTCGTTGTAGTTGGTGGCGCATATCATATGCGTGATCTGATCCGATAGGAACAGCTTCCTTTGGGCGCCACCGCTTTTGAGAAAGCGCTCGATCTGCAGGGAATGAGTAAAAGTTTTAATTTTATGTTGCAGATAAAAGTTATAATTATTTAAATTTAATGTATACTTAAATTTACTATTTTTTGGCATACTCTCTTAGTTACTTATAATTTATTTATTTCTGTCTCTTATTTAGTGGCTTTTTGCATAAGCTTAAATAATATAATCACCTATACGTACAGTTGCCTTTAATCACAATTTTATTGTAGTCCAAGTGGCGTAATCTTCAATCAATTAAATAAAAAAATAAGGCGACAATATTTAAATCATTAAGATGACAATGATTTTAAGTGGACATAATTCTAACTGGTATCCATGACAATTTAAAACTATTTTAAAGGAAATCTTAATAACATTTAGGGCCTACTACATCTTAAAATGAAATTATTTTGATTAATAATAATAGAACTTTTGATTCTGACCCCATTTAACAGTGGGTATCAAAAAATATACTATCATAACATGAGATCTGAACGATTTTTAAGCTGTGTATGTAGGAAATATATTTTAAAAGTTTTTGCTGGTTTTCTATATGTCTTATCTGACACTGTAAGCATCTAAATCTTAAATATTTCCATTTAAGAGTTTTAAAAACACATATTTTCATTCGCAGTGGAAAACCAAAACAAAATCAGTTGATTTCGCACCAACACAACCTCGAGCACACACACACACGGTCGGCAATTTGCCGGCAACATTATGGCGCGCATTCGACCTGCTGCCCGGGTCACCCTGTCCGCCCGCGCTCCGAGCCACCCTGTGCGGACGGGCACGGACGCACGCACACTCACACACACACACACACATACGCACAATGCAAGTACAGCAACAGCGGAGGATTCGTTTGGCAGATTTACCTCTTCGTCCAGGTTTCCCAGCACAAAGTAGACCACATCCTCGAACAATTTCTCGCTTATCTTAAGGTTCTCCATGGCGCCGCCGTTCGCCTGGCCACTTCCACTTCTCTGGCGGCGCTAATTTCACTTTTGCTTTTGTTATTGCTGCTGCGGCGGCTGCTCGTGGGCATCTACATTTCAGCGTGGTTTCTCGTCTTGGCGCCGGCTTTACCCGCTCGCGCAGTTCGAAAAACGGTAGTCGGTGCGGGGCTTATGGCGAAGTGCATTCCAGATGCATTTGAAAACTGCAAAATTGCACTTAAACTTCAATTTTTCCTTTTTATCACCGCTGTGCCTTTCGTCTAGAGCTGGAACCAAAATCGATGTTTGTTACAAACTATCGATAATTTTAGACTTGGACAGAATCGATGAATGCATGCAACAATCGATTGTTTGGCCAACAATTGGTTGAGAACTTGGGTATGGTTCTGGCTGCGAGCCTTGGCTAAGTCTCACAGTGGGCTAAAATGGTTTTATTTCCCTAAAACACAAATTAGTAAAAAAAAAATAGAATCAGTTTGTATCTTTATAACAACCTTATCTTTTTAATTCGGACACATCTTATAGGTCATGACATTGCAAAAGAGTAGTAGTAAAAGAATAAAACTTACAACTGACCTATTATTCTGGCAATCTTGATCTGTTAGCCGTCAATTTGAACAACAAATTCCCTCATCCGAATGTTTTCAAACTAATTAGGCGCATTGCCACCCAGGCACTTATCACTTAAGTAAACATTTGCCCGGCACATCTTCCGATTCAGTTGTTAGGTTAGCGCCCCAGGAAATCATCACATTTTTAAGTAGTACGTACATACATTTATTTTAGCTCCGCTTGATTTACAAATTGCTTTCAACTCGACAGTTTGGCTTTCGCATTAAAAATGTTTATTTCTGCAAGCAGCAGCGACCTATTTTATTTCGAGAAATCCCTTCAACTGCTTATGATTGGGTGCTCTATGTAATTGAAATGTTTCCCATGCAAAATGGAACACCTTCTTCGGAACTTCTTTAAATTATAAGAAGTTGAGGGAATCCCAGTAATGTACGAGAACCGTGTGTCGGTGTGGCTGGCTCCAAACTTAAATTTATTATGCTCGTAATACTTACAGCTACGTACGATCAGGGTAAGTTATGTTAATGTTACAGAGATAGAGATATATATAACTTTTGCAGATAGGTTTCGCGCTGCTCGGCTCGCCATCATCGCTTCCCCGGCCTGAGAGATGGATCTTGAGATTGGCCAGAGCGTTTGAGGCTGGCGCTTACAGTTTTCGGGGTAACACGGAACGGGTAGCTACATATTCAGTTTAAACTTTTCGCGAAATGCCTGCACAAACCAGCAGCAGCCATCTTAGCATTAGGGTAATCTTTAAAATTAGGCGTACAGAGCATTTGAAGTGGGAGAACGGGGACAGGATGCAGTTGAGGAGGTTGTGGCTACAGTAGATGGTGAGAGGTGAGTGAATTAGCTCGTCGCGGGGAACTTGTTACAGGGTTGGATGATCGAAGTCTTGCGCGCCGGCACGGTTTCGGGCGTGGGAATGGCCTCCCCGGTGGTAACCTTGTTGGCAAAGACCTGCTTGACGCCGCCACCCTTCTGCTTGGCCATCTGGTAGTCTCCCGAGTCGAAGAACTTTTGCTGCGTGGAGGAATTAATAATAATTAATAGTAACATATTAGAGTGCGGCTAGCGAGATGTTTACGTCATCGTTTTGTAAGTGTCTAAGCTAATAAAATTAACACTACTTATTTATTGATTTTTTCAATGTGAGGCTAGGTAATGGTATGGAAACGGACTTATGCGTTCCTAAAACACAAAAGTTTACCCAAAGAATAACAAAAGCTAAAGTTTTTGGAAGTAATACCTTTTGATGCCAAGTTCCTAGTGATCTTTAATCGACTTTCGCTTGAAATACGAGGGTATGGGATGATAGTCTATGACACCATCGATTTAAATGCTTTTAATTGGCTTGGCCTTTGGGTTTTGTTTTGAAGACCTAAACTTACCAACCGTCAACAACATGCTAACTACTGATATAGAACTTTACTTGGTCAAACTCATTAAAAACTATACTTTTACTATGGGTTTTATGACACTAAGTTATCCCCAACACTCACCCCCTTCTGCAGCCTTTTCTGGAGGAAGGCCGAGTGTCCGCCAGGCACGCGCATCCCGCTGGGATACTTGGACTTGAGCTTCTCCTCCTCGATCTTCTCGAGATCCGTGAGGTTGGCCTGCTCGGCGGCCTCGTTGTCCTGGGGCGTGGTGGCCGGGCTGTTGCTGTTTTCCTCCGCTGAGCTCATCGTGGACCGCCTGGTGGGACAAAGGCAAGTCAGAGATTGGATTGGATTGAGATTGGCCGTGGTGCGAAAATGGCGACATGGAAAATGGGAGGTGAGCGGGGGAAAATGGGGAGGAATCACAGGGGCAACGAATTTCGGAGGCGCGCAAAATGCCAAGATAAAATTGCATTTCATCACACACACACGCGAAGCTCGCTCGCACACACACTGACTCACAAATCCAGGGCAGGCGCTCGCACACTTGTTAAATATATGGACGCGAAATATTATAGTAATAATCGGATGTGCAAATATTGTTTTAATTTTTTATATGCACCCATACGCAGGCGATAAGGCCAATGTGTGTGTTGATGCGGATGCCCGTGCCTGCGGGCGTGTGTGTGTGCAAGGCGTAGTTGCTCACCTTTTCCTGTAAAATTTGACGATTAACTGTTGTTTTCCTTCTCCTTTTGTTCTTCACCCTCCTGCTTATGCGCCTCCTTCCCTGGAATCGAATCGGTTTTGCCAATTAGCGGACCTCACTGCTGTTCGCAACGCAACCAATTGCGGGAAATGCTCGCTGTTCGGCTAAATCGGGCTGCTAAGTTGCACGAATTTTATTTGTCGAGTGAGGCTGAAAGTCTCAAGGCAAGGCGATTCAAAAGTAAAATTATATTAACACATTACAGACGCGCTGCTGGGAGATGATAGAGATGGGTGCACTCTCGCGATAGTATCGATAGGTTTTGCGTAACACTATCGGGCTGCCGGTTTCGATGGCAAGCGATAACGCGGAGTGGCCGTTAAGCTTGACTTCGAATAAACAGATTTGGTAAAATAATAAAAAGATCAGATTTTTGGTTGACAGAGATTTCTGTAACACTGAGAATAAAAGACCTTGTATAGCCGACTTTATATCTAAATGTGTACATGGGAACCCAGTAATCACTTGCTCTGAAATTCTGTAAAATTTATTATGGGGTAGGTAAGAATTTTGTCACAACGAATTGGTCATAACGCTGATATTTTTTGTATAGCACCCCGCACGCAAAGAAAAATCCAATTTAATAATCAGTTAGTGGCGTAGTTTAAAAAAGAAATTCCGTTGGTAATCAAGCTCGATACTATCGGTATCGGTGAAATCCCGTAGATAGTGTCATCGCTGGCTTCAAAGGAAAAAGGGCGATATTCCGGCTGATAAGAATTTTGGAGCCTCGCGTGCTGACTGTTGCATGCAACGGAGGTGTTTGAGCAGTGTGTGATACCGATTTTTACTTATTCTGTTTTTTTTCAAAACAAAAATATAACGTAATATATACGTTTAATACCTTTTATAAATATTTGTCTGTTGTTATTGGTTAAATAAACAATCAATTACGGGTAAAGTTACTCCAAGAAAAATGGCCTCCTCCGAGGCCAAGGGTAAAAACCCTTATTCGGAGCTGAGCAACGTTAAAAGGCCGAAATTATCGCCCTTAAATAAAAAGAAAAAACCTACGGATAACAATTTAGTAGAATCGGAAAGCGAAGAAGTTGTGATGAAAGAAGTCATTGACCCTGTAAGTCATCCGAGTCCAACCAGCCAAGTAAGTGGTAAAGCTATAACGGATCCTGCTAGCAAAGAAGAGAAGAGAGAAAGTGGAAATTTGGAAAACAACGGATACTCGTACAGCAGCGCTCACAAGGGACCCTTTGTGGTCTACATAGACAAAATTGGTGAAACCAATGGCGAAAACCGACCTAGAAGAGTTCCTATAAATCCTCTTGAACTAAATGCTGTCCTGCTAAAATTAAATATTAAAGATATAATTTCAGTAAATAAGATTGGTTATGGGCGCTGCAAGGCTGAGTGCAAGTCAGCAACGGCAGCTAATAGCATCCTGTCCTCAAATCTTAAAAGTAATGGTTACGAACCTAAAATTCTTAAGCATTTCATTTTTAAAATGGGTATTATTTTTAATATTCCGACAAAATTTTCCGACTCTGAACTTAAGGAGTACATTTCTTCTCCAGTACCTATTCAAGAAATAATTCGTGTGAAGACTAAGGACCGAGACAATAAAGATATTTTTATTAACACTCCTAGGGTTAAGATTCTTTTTAAAGGTACTCAAATTCCCAACGAGATTGTCTTCCTGTACACCAAAATTAATGTTAGTCCATATGTTCCTTTTAGTCAATGTTTTCGTTGTTTTAGATTTAATCACTTTGCTCAGCATTGTAAACAAACTGAACAAAAATGCAGTAAATGTTCTCTTTCGCATTCAAGAGAACAACAATGTAATCAACTCGTTTGTGCCAACTGCAAACAAAATCACCCAGCCACCTCTCTTGAGTGCCCTGCTCGTAAGAGAGCGTACGCTATCCAGAAATGTATGACTATTGAGAATTTATCACGAAATGAAACGAAGATTAGGTACCCCTCTCTCTTCCAAATTTTAGATGAAGTCGACACCAACGACTTAACCCACTTCCCCCAGCCAACATGGCAAAGAAAATCTGCCAATCCAGTGTTACAAAATAATACCAAAATAGCTACCCAACAAATATTTGCACAAAACCCTTTTAATAAGGTTGTTAAGAACTCTCTTAACAAGAAAAACGAAGATAAAAATTCACGCGACACTATGATCAGCTGGAAAGCTGCTCTTTATGAACATGAGTACACTCCAAACGAAAAGTTTTCTCTCATTCATTCTAATCCACCTAGTTCCTCACCCTCTAGTCAACCTTTTTTAGACAATCCAGCTCTTGAAGCTGCGGAGAATAGCTTAAATCAATTAGCTTCTGAAATATCCTCATTTCTAGTCAACGAAACAACCAATTTAGTACCTGAATCAAGAAACTTTTTAGAGAATTTAAGAAACAGAATAGCACTTACAAACTCAAAAATTGATTTGTTCAAAATTAATCAACTTGTTTAATTTTGAATAATAACTTTTTTATTTATTTATTTATCTATTTACTTATTTTTCTGATTTTTTTTTTTTTTTTTTTTTTTTTTTTCTGTTAAATTAATTGTTTTTTATTTATTCGTTTTTCTTTTCTCTTTCATTTGTCTATCTGTTTTCATTTGAAAATAAAACATAAAGTTATATTATTTAAATGACAATAAAAATCCTACAGTATAATATTCAGAGCTTAACTGCTAATAATAACAAACAATTACTAGAATTATTCTTAGTAAACAATAACATAGACATAGCAATTTTATCAGAGATATGGATTTCCAATAATTCCATGTGTAGCTTGGCAAATTATAATTTTGTATGTAAGCCGCGTAACGATGGTTATGGAGGCGTTGGAATTTACTTAAAAAAACACATACGCTTTAAACAAATCAACTGTGATATTAGCTTAGAAGTCATTGGTATCCGTACAATTAACCTAAGAAATAATATTAATATTTTCAGTGTCTATGCTGCTCCCAGCACAGACATTAATTCTTTTCAACAAGGCTGCGATGATCTATTTACTATTGCTGCTCAATCGAGTGGTCTAACTGTCATAGGTGGTGACTTCAATGCCAAATCCAGCATTTGGGGTAATAATACTCAAGATGTCAGAGGCGGTATTTTAGAAAATTCCCTCTTACACTCCGGTTTCTTTTGCCTTAACAACGGCTCTCCAACTTACTCCCATAACCCATCCTATACTTCAACACTCGATCTCACTTTCATTAATAGTAGCAATCTTTGTTCTAACTGGTCCTCAATAAATTCTAAAATATCAAATAGCAATCATTTCCCAATCTTAATTGAAATAGACCAAATTTCTGCTTCGACTAATATTATTAAATTTAACCATAATAAAATAATCAAAGACTTTTCCAAAATTCAAATTACAACGTTAGATAGCATTTCCAACTTATCCCAAACAATACACTGTAATAATTCAATTAAAATAAATACAAACAATAGATATGTTCCAAAAAAGTATTGGGACGAGGTATGTGAAAAATTGTTTAGATTAAGAAACGCGTGCAGACAAAAATATTTTAAATCCAAACTACAATCTGATGCTATTGCCTATATTAACAGTAATAAAAAACTTAACAACTATTATTATAAAATGAGAAAAGAAAACCTCAATAAGCTAGCAGAAGACATTTCTAACCCCTCTTCTCTGAAAGATATGTGGAACAAAATCAAAAATCTTAAACTTTTTAAACAAATTAAACCGTCAAACAGTGCAATATCTGACTCAGAACATAGAGATTTTCTCAATCAAATAGCCACAGCTCCCAACACTGCGATGTGTCCTGACGTATCTTTTTCTCCTGATCTGCTTTATAGATATACCAACTCTAATTTCTCAGCGCGTGAACTTCTTGACTTCCTTAACTCTCGTAACCCAGACTCGGCTAAGGGTCTTGACAACATTTCATACAGAATGCTTCTATCTCTACCCTTAAGTCAAATAGAAAAACTGGTATCCCTGCTAAACATTACTTTAGACAATGGGTTTATTCCAGATCAGTGGCGGAAAATAAGGGTTATACCTGTTCCCAAAAAAAATCTAGACTCTTCAATTATTACCAACAACAGACCTATCTGCCTTCTAAGTGTGACTTTTAAGTGCTTAGAAGGTTTGATTAAATTGCGGATGGAAGAGTACATTAATAAAAATAAAATTCTGCCACCAAGATCCTATGCGTTCAGAAAAAACCATTCTACTGCCCAATGCATCAACGATGTAATAAATAACATAGCCAACCTAAAAGCTCGTGGTTTCCACGTTACCGCAGCGGTTTTAGACTTAAGTAAAGCCTTTGATGCCGTCAATATCCCTATTCTGGGTAGCAAATTAGTTAGTTTGGGTTTCGACCACAATCATATTTATTTCATTATAAACTTCCTTAGTAAAAGAGTTCTCACTATGGGTACTGCAGAGATAACTGTAAACAAAGGAGTTAGTCAAGGTAGTTGTCTGAGTCCAATCCTCTTTAATTTATATACAGCTGAGCTTCACAGCTTAAGTAATGACCATGACAGTATTCTGTTCCAGTACGCTGACGACTTCTTTCTAGTCTGTTATGACAAAGTCTTTTCGATGGCTGAAGAGAAATTAGAACAAAAAGTAAATAGGTTTATGGAACTGTGCAATATTAATAATCTTACTTTTAATCCAGACAAATCAGCCACCATTCATTTTAATCTAAGAAAAAAACCTTTAAGTATCTTGTGCAATAATATTATTTTAAAAAATGTAAATAGTATAAATTATTTAGGTAGAGTCATAAGTTCAAACAACTCGTCTGTTCAGCATGTAAATAAAACGATCTCTAAATCGAATCAAACGAATATGTTTATTCAAATGCTCAGTGGTTGCCGCTTCGGAGTACATCCAAGCAAGTCACTACTCTTTTATAAAGCATTTATTAGAACTAGATATGAATACGCCTGCTCCTCTTTTTCAAACATATCAAAATCAGTACAAAACAATATAAATAAGCATGCTAATTTCCACCTTAGAAAGGCCTTAGGACTTATTAAATCGACTCCAATTAATATTATTTATAATCTTGCAGCTGAACTTCCTCCAGCTTATAGGATTAAATTCGCTACAGCGAAGGAGTTGGCCAAAACGTTCGCTCATGGACTACCATCTGCGTCGCTTCTGTCAAACTCCTTTGTAGCCAAAAATACTAGTTACAGTAGAATTTATGCTGAATTTAAAAATATCCTGGATAGTATTGCTCCTATTTGTCCTTACTCTCTGTCCACACGCAAGATTTCAGTTGACACAAATTTCTTTAAAGGTACTTGTACAAATAAAAAAATGGCAAACGAGACTATAATTCTCTCTTTATTTAAAGAAAAAATAAGAAGTTTAACCTCAAAAAATATGGAAATCATCTTCACGGATGGTTCTGTGTCGGAAAATTTTACAGGAGGTGCCTTTGTCCACTTAAATTCCAATTCGATAAAAAGTTTCTACACCGACAAAAAACTATCGTCGCTGACTGCTGAACTCACAGCCCTAGAAAAAGCCATTGACTTCGGTATTTCAAAAAAGTTCTCCAAAATAGCAATTTTAACTGACAGTCTTGGTGCCATCCAGACAATAAAGAACACGAACTCCAAAAACTGCATCTCTCAATGCATTCTGAAAAAAGTCATAAACAACCCAACCCTGCTATCCATAGAATTTCACCACATTCCAAGCCATTCCAATATTTGGGAAAACGATCTCGCAGATACAGCGGCTAAAAATGCTAAAATTAACGGCTCTTTCGCACCCGTCAGATGGACCCTTAAGGACGCAATCAATCATATGTTCGCGCAAATAAAACAAGACTGGGAGCGTGAATACAGTCTGTTCTCATTAGAGCGTAACAAGGGTTACTCTCTCCTCTCACCATATACCACTTCCAAGCCTTGGTTTAAAAACAAAGAACACCTATTCAACCGTATAGAAACGAAGACTCTAAACAGAATCTTAAGCGGACATGCTTTTGACAAATACACACTTTCCAAAATGAAAGTCTACGATAACGCCCTATGCGATTCGTGTAACGTTAATGAAGACATTTCGCATATTTTGTTAAATTGCTCAAAATATACACCAACAAGACAAAATTATCCAACACTACTTAAATATAACGATATCTATCGTTTACTTGGAAATGAACCAATTGAAAATTGGACATCGATTACCAGTTTCATTCGAGCTGCTAATATTAATATCTAATACAACACACTCCACACTGCTCATTTAACACACTATAACACCATCCACGCTTATACCAACTCACAAAATCTCAAAATTAAAATTTCTCACACATATTGATAACATTTTCATCGCTTATCGTTCATCGTCATCGCTCATCGTTCATTGTCATCATAACATCACCAGAAACTACTGCACGATATTTACATAGCTGTCCATTAAATTTTGTTTTTCTTGAAATTTAATTTCATACATTGGCAGTGGCGTTAACCCGTTCCAACGGGGCGGCCAAATAATTCTTCCCTCTTCACGGAAGGAAGTAACTTAATATTTAAAAAAAAAAAAGAATTTTGGAGTAGCCGAGCAGCAGAAAGTCAGATAAAATTGCTGGGAACCGACGATTGGGGAACGGCAACCTAAGGAGGAGCTATCACTCAAGCCACGCCCACAATGACCGCCCTGCGATACATGGGATGGGTCACCGGCTGCTCGGTCCTCACAGCCTTCGTTTCCATCATTTGGCAGGCGTTTCTCTCGCTGCAAACGCTCAATAGGACCACTGTCCTATTAAGTGGTCTCCTGGCCATCGAGGGGTGAGACCTGTGCAATACCTTATGTATATATCTATACAGCTATTTATGATTTTGTAGGTCTCTGAAGCGACCTGCCTTGGAACCGGCGCCGAAAGTGGCCATCGGATACGGAGCCTGCACGGATCTGCAGATAAATGCCACCGAGTTTCTGGAGCGCTACTACAGCCGTCGCATTCCGGCAGCCACTACAGGATCTCGCGAGATCGTCAACAACGAGGACGAGCTGCTGCAATCCTTTGCCTATTACTTTCAGAACGGAGCTGCAGCGGAGTAAGTGCCTCAAAACTCCCATTTAAAAATAATTTTCAATCGAACCCCTTATTAATTTACTTGAAACTAAATCCTTAACCTTTTATTCAGTGATCAAATTTGCAAAAAGTCTATAAGACTCCTTTTAATATAACAATCTTTCCCTTACCTTTCCCCAGACGCGTGATGGCAAACACAACTCTCTTCAAACAACTTGTGAGCTACGCCAAGGTAATGGATAAGAACCGGATCCAGTGGTACATGGGTGGAAATGCTCCGCTGATGGCCGTGCGCTTCTTCATGGAGGGCGCAGAAGTTCTATTAGGAGCACATATGTCCAAGAAGTACTAACCCATCTTTAAACTTTATGCCTCCGAACTCATTCCAAAATCTTATCCAGATTGCGACCCCTGCTGCCGAAGGAGATTCGTCTGGCTGGCGACGAGATCCCAAACGATGATATTCATCTTATTCTGGAGTACAAGGCTGGCGACACCTGGGGTCCGTACGTGGCGCCCCGGGCCAATCGATACATTCTGCACAACGACCGGAATAATCCGCATCTGAGGGCCGTGGAGCAACTAACGGATGCTCTAAAGATCTATCAGCCACAACTGCTGGTTGTCAGTGGACTGCAGATGATGGACATGTTTACCTTCAATCCGGGAGAGCGCGAGGCGCGTCTGTTGCAAGTGAAAAGACAACTAACTAGTCAGCCCTCCGATACGCTGAATCACTTTGAGATGGCTTCCTACGTGGAGTTGCAGCTACTGCAGCAGCTACAACAATTTGTGCTGCCCTACGTTGACTCTCTGGGGATGAACGAACAGGAGCTGTCCAACCTGCAGCAGGTGCTTGCATACGGACGGACTACCTTGGCCACCGACTGGAATCCCCGCATTGCCCACACCCTTGACCAGATGCGGCAGGTCTTCATCAGTCTGCTCGAGGATTACGGCGACCGAAGCGGAAATGATCCCAGGCGGCGTCGTATTTCGCGGATCCACGTGCACACTTTGGCCTACCAGGCTATCCTCACCACAGCGGACTCCAAGTGGAAGAACACCCGGGCTGCGGCGGCCAAGGCGGCTCTCACTGCTCACCGATACGTCTGCAAGTCCCAGTTTGTGAGTTCTGCTTCCTGATTTTATTTAGCGCTGCATTCAAATTACTTATCATTTGGCAGGTCAATCCGGAGGCAGTGCTGCAGGTTCTGGACGATAGTTTCGCCACCTCGGCGCAGACGAATGCTCCTCGGATGCGGATCGGTGCAGCCAGTCCCGTGCCCTGCTGGCGGGAGTACATCGAGTACGGTCGCAAGCAGCAACGCCTTGAAGTGGAGATTTGCGTGGCCCCGGTGCTGGTGTGCCGCGAGGCAAGAAAAACAGCTGGAGCTGGCGACAACATCTCCGCCTCCGGATTGGCGGCACAGTTGTAGGATCGACGATGGCGATAGAACCGGCAAGACTGCATAGTACTTTACTAGAAACCTGCAATCCAAGACTCGAATAGAAGGCCAGGTCGTAACCCCGAAGCATTCCCCCGCTGGATGGACATGGACTCGGCATGTTTAGCACCTTAGTGACCTTAGAAACGCGTTACCTTCACACAAATCTGACGAAAATGCTCAAGCGAAAGCAGCAAGCAAACAACGACTCCCATGAGACCACATATCCGGATGAGTTTTAGGCACAGTGCAGACCTTTGCTCCTGTCCTCTCATCATCAACGTAAATTCCTTGTGTTCAAAATTATCCCTAATGCAACAGCATCGATGTTCGGAAACGAAAGACACCTAGTCCTAAGTTTTGTTAGTCATTAATTGTATGTTTTGACATATTTGAGCCATTCCTAATTACAATTTGTTTTGCGCACTTGGTTTCAAACTTAAATAATGTGGCAACGAATTAAGCAGGCGTTTGCGTACTGTAAGATAATTGTGAACCTGTATACCCAATCTTTACTTTGTACTCCTACCTTAGACATTCTCATTGGGATCAAAACTGATGTGATAATTAGAATTTAAAATTTGTGTTGTCCCCATAAATGTGTTGAAACACCTTATTTTTACATGTACCATTGTAAACTCCTAATATCTATTCTAATTTATAGTTTTAACCAATCCCATTTACTCAACATTTCACGCATATGCAGTGTGTTTCCAGAATATACTTTTGTATTTTGATACCCTTTTTAGTTCAGCACACAAACTGCCTTTTCCACAACTGTCTTACATCTGCGAAACGCACTGTTTAAACACAGATTTACACATATATTTTTCTACACTTAAGCAAACGCATATAAAACCGGCAGATGTAGAATAAATTCCTGTTAAAAGCTTCAAATTGAATTGTACAATGCTCAAGCTGGGAGTCGCGGTCCCCACTCGTTGGTCCCTCAGATGCCGTGGCCTGGGATTGGCTGGGATCAGAGGCGAGGCCAGACTCGCTGCGGGCAAGGAGAAGGCCAGGGGTCTGCAGCAGGAGCAGGAAGACATGCAGCCGGAGGCAGAGGCCACTGAAGATTCTGCAAGGAGGCCGCGGAACGAGAGCGTGCTGATCAATCACGCCATTCACGAGATAAAACACAGACCCCTGGAGGTACCCACAGTAATAGGCGATGATCCAGTTTACACCATGGATAAGCAGCAGGTCTCTTGTCCGCATCACCTTAAGACCAAGCTGGCCCATGTGTTCTACGCCAATCGCAAGCAGATCGAGACGGCCATCAGGTCGGCTCTTTCGACACAGGGAACTTGGAGCCTGGTACCCATCGCAGAACGTCTGGCCATTTGGCGACGGGCGGCGGATATTATCGAGGAGGATCAGTTGCGGTTGCGGGTGTTCCTGATGCTGACCCTCAGCAAAACCTCCGATGATGCCACGCGGGACATAAGGAGACTGCTCAGCTCGCTTAGAGCCAACGCTGATTACCTGGAGCACCTGTCCGAACTGCGCTTCGAGATCCAGGGCGACATGAATGTCTTTCCCAGCTTTCACCTGCGTCCCATGGATGGCTTTGTGGCCGCCTTGGCGCCATTTGAATCTGTGGCCCTGTCCACCAGCTTGGCCCTCTGTCCCGCTCTCATGGGCAATACGGTGCTGTGGAATCCCTCGTTGGAGGTGGCCCCGGCCAGTTTTCTCATCCATCGGGCCTTCCAGGAGGCGGGCTTGCCCAGCGGTGTGGTGAACTTTGTGCCGGCCAACGAGCGTCTGTTTCTGGACACCATCACGGATGCCGTCCACTTTGCCGGTCTGAATACGCAGGGTAGTGCCGCTGGCTACAGGCATGTGCACAAGCTGGTGAGCGATCGGATGGAGCGATACATCTGCTTTCCTCGGCTGGTGGCCGAGTGTCCGGGTCAGAACTTTCATTTTGTCCATGCCAGCGCCAAGGTGGAATCCGTGGTGACGTCTACTATCCAGGCGGCTTTCGGATTCGCCGGTCAGTACGCCAACTCGCTGTCCAGGATGTATGTGCCCTCGTCCATGTGGCCGCGACTCCGTGAAGAGCTCCTGGAGGCCACAAAGCAGCTGAACGTTGGAGATCCCGTCCTCCCGGAAACGGATATGGGGGCAATGGTCAATATAGAGGGATTTCACCGTATGCAGGGACTGGTGGAGCGCACCAAGAGCATGGAGGTGTTGTGCGGAGGCAGCTGTGACGACAGCATTGGTAGGTTTGTCCAGCCAACGATTGTCCGGGTGGTGGATCCGCTGGATCCCCTGCTCTGTGAACCCTGCTGCGGACCCTTTTTGCCAGTGTTCGTCTACGCGGACGACTCCTTTGGGGAGGCTCTCAAGCTGGCTGCCAACCAGTCCAGGTACGCGCTCTCCGGCTCCGTCTTCGCCAGCCGCGACGAGGTGATCCTGCACTGCCTCAACCAGCTGCGCATGTCCGCCAGCAATCTCTACGTGAACGAGCGTTGTACTGGCAGCCACTACGGGCTGACTCCGTTTGGTGGCAATAGGCTTTCCGGGACGAACGATAAATCCGGATCTGCCTACTTCCTTATGCGCTGGAGCTCGCCGCTGCTGATCGAGGAGACCGTGGAGGGGCCACTCCCGTCGCAGGGATCCCATAAGTTTCCCTAAATCTGTTAAGGGAAGAAGTACAATAAATGTATGTTTCTTGTGGTATGAAGTTTGGCTATTACAACGAGGTAGCTGGTGAATAAATAAATAATAAATCGTTTGCCTGTTTTTTTTTTAATTTTTCTTCAACAAAAAGGATTTAGATTTAGTATAGGAATTTTGGTTTTTTAAGAAAAAAGTACTCAAAACATAATTTTTTTTGAATTTTTAAGGAAGAAACTTACTGGTCAACGTCCGTTGGATAAATAATTTGTTTTGAAATTATATAAGGAACACATACAAAATAAGATAAAACTAAAATTCGTTTAAGAAAAAGCAGTTTTTAACTTTTTTTTTTTGCTTTAAATGTTAATAAAAAGTATAAAACGTTTAACTTTTCTGCAAGCGGGCAAATTTTATTTCGTTGCAAAGTGCGTTGATTGTCAATATCCGGGAGACTATAAACGTAATTTGAATATTTTAAAAAGTAATTATAAACAGGATAAATGTAACCGACATTTTTAAGTGTGACCCTAGCAAAGACTCAATTGGAATTGGAATATCGATAAAAGCTTTGGGCTACGACCTGACTTGGTATTATTGCATTTCCAGGCGGTGGTCATACTGCGGACAATTAGTAAAAAAAACGTGCGGTGTCGAACTGAAATTGCTTGGATTTACCGTGAACCCGAAGGTGATTTACCATTATCAGCCAAAACGTGCGCAACTAATCTGCTGGAGCACCCATAACTCAAACTCGAGAGGAGTGAAACAAACATTGGCCAGCGCTTTTCCGCAACTTTTTCTCACCCGCGTGTGCGAGCGAGAGAGGCGACCGACGAAGGCCGGACGCTAGAAATTTCCATTCGCAGGCGAAAAGCGAATCCATAATTGATGTGAATGTGAAAAGCGTATATCGAATCGAATGTTCTGGACTTGTTTGTCAAACGAACCGAGCAGATAGCAAGCCGACACGTGCGTGGCTCTGTGTGTTGTTCAACAAACATTTTATCTAATTCTCCGTCACTCACATTGAAACTTGTACCCCTATATATATTTTGCAGTAGCTGGAACACAAAGAGAACGAGAACTCTGCGATCGCGTTGTTACGCCCCTCATCGAAAAAGAAACTTAAATCAGAGAAAGAAACTGCAAGCACCCAAAAGTGTCGGCAACTGAATCACTTGAATCGGAAAAGCGGCCAGACGACAAGGAGGCGTTTAGAAAATGTCCGTGATTGGCATCGATTTTGGCAACGAGGGCTGCTATGTGGCGGCGGCCAGGTCCGGCGGCATCGAGACGCTGGCCAACGACTACAGTCTCCGGGCCACGCCGTAAGTACCCCCATTCAATTCTCCCGGATTACGGCCCAGTTTAGTTAGTGATAAGCCTTGGCGGTCTGCATAATCGTTCCACTTTTTGCCCCGTTTTTTGGGGTTATGTCGAATTTGTAAGTCATGGCCCGCAGATGTGTGCGTGCGATTGTGTGTTTGTAAGAGAGCGCGCCTAGAAAATTCCATGGTTGTTATGGGTAACGCTCCGAAAAACATACGTACAACGCGTGTGTCCCCAGTTATGTGCTTTACGTGTGCCTTGGCGAAGGCCTAAATTTGGCCAACGACGGCAGCGTACTTCCATAAAAAGTGTGTTGCAAATTGCAATTTTAATGAGGCAGCAGAGGCACTCGCCTAGCTGTTCCCTTCCACTGACTCCGCCTCTCTTTTCCAATTAATCGCCGCTGCCTATGTATGGGGGTGCCTTTGATTTAGATGCCGTCGACTGCGTGGGCCCCCTACACATTTCCAATCCCGTCCCCCACTCTCCTCCCCCTGTACTTGTCCGAATTTACTTTTTTGGCACACTCACACACAGAGAAAGGCCTGGCGATGCATGCGTCATGCGGTCAAGCAGGCAGCATCAAAGGTGAGAGCAGCTGTTGTGGTTGTGGAGAGAGAGAGGGGTTGGGAGGGAGCAAGAGAAAGAGCGCCAACGAAGATACGGCAAAAAGAAGGAAAAACGTGTGCAAAGCTGTCAAAAATAAATTCAAAGCCGGCAAACACGTACGGAACACAAACACACTCTCGTATGCAGACACAGTGGAGCCCGCCTATGCTGAATGTTTAACAGCCTACTTCACTTTACAAGATCATTTAATTTAAGAAGAAATTGTAATATCCCTAATCTCACCCCTCTGACAACTTAAAAGAGCTTTAAACCTGTCATGTTAAAAGTTATCTTTAAATCTAGTTATGGGAATTTACTGTTATTCAACATGCAGTCGAGAAAACAGATCTAATATTTATAACTGTCGTTTTGGCTCAACTCCACTGTAGTGACTCAAACTCGACTGTTAGATAAATTTAAACTCCTAATAGCGACAATTCCGAGATCTTAGCCTTATATGACCTGCTTAACTAAGCCACTTACCGGTGTTCTAATTTAATCCCTGCCCTGCCTTTTGCAGCTCCTTTGTGGCCTTCGATGGCAAGAAGCGGATCATCGGCGTGGCGGCCAAGAACCAGCAGGTGACAAACATGAAAAACACAGTTGGCGGCTTCAAGCGCCTGCTCGGTCGCAAATTCAACGATCCCCATGTACAACACGAACTCAAGAGCATTCCAGCGCGCGTAGAGGCGCGCGGCGACGGCAGTATCGGCATCAAGGTGAACTACCTGGGTGAGGATCAGCATTTCGGTCCCGAGCAGCTGACGGCGATGCTGTTCACCAAGCTGAAGGAGACCTCGGCGGCAGCCATGCAGACGCAGGTGAACGACTGCGTCATCGCCTGTCCCGTGTTCTTCACCAACGCCGAGCGCCGGGCTCTTCTGGATGCCGCCCAGATTGCCGGACTCAATGTCCTGCGGCTGATGAACGAGACGACGGCCACGGCGCTGGCCTACGGCTTCTACAAGAACGACCTGTTCGAGGACAAGCCGCGCAACGTGATCTTCGTTGACTTTGGGCACTCGTCACTGCAGGCCAGTGCCTGTGCCTTCACCAAGGGCAAGCTGAAGATGCTGGCCAGCACCTGGGATCAGATCGGCGGACGCGACTTTGACCTCGCTCTGAGCGACTACTTCGCCAAGGAGTTCCAGGAGCGCTACAAAATCAACGCCAAGACCAATGCCCGAGCCCATCTGCGCCTGCTCACCGAAATCGAGAAACTGAAGAAGCAGATGTCTGCCAACAGCACCAAGCTGCCGCTGAACATTGAATGTTTCCTGGATGACATCGACGTGTCGTCGTCTATGCAGCGCTCACAGATGGAGGAGTTGTGCGCCCCGGTTTTGCAGCGCGTTGAGCAGACGTTCAAGCGCCTGCTGGCCGAGTCAAAGCTGCAGCTGGACGACATTCACTCGGTGGAGATCGTTGGCGGTAGCTCTCGCATTCCATCCGTGAAGCAGCTTATTGAGCAGGTGAGTGTCAACGCCATGGCCCTAATTAAGATCCGTAATTAAAGTATCAATCTCTCTGTAGGTCTTTAACAAGCCAGCAAGCACCACTCTGAACCAGGATGAGGCTGTGTCCCGCGGTGCAGCCCTTCAGTGCGCCATCATGTCGCCGGCCGTACGTGTCCGGGAGTTCGGTGTCACCGACATTCAGAACTACGCCGTGAAGGTGCTGTGGGACAGTGAGGGCTCCGCCGCTCCGGGAGAGATCGAGATCTTCCCGCAGTACCATGCGTCGCCGTTCAGCCGCCTGCTGACAATCAACCGCAAGGGACCGTTCAACGTTTCGATTGTTTATGGCCAGCAGGTGCCATATCCGGATCAAACTATTGGCGTGTGGAAGGTCAAGGATGTGAAGCCGACGGAGCGCGGCGAGGGCCAGGATGTTAAGCTGAAGGTGCGCATCAACAACAATGGCATCGTGCTGATCTCCTCGGCCACTTTGGTGGAGAAGAAGGAAGCGGAGGAGGCTGCCGCCGCTGCCGAGCAGGCTGCCGGCGAGGAGAAGCCAGGCGAGCAGGCAAACAACGCTGGCGAACCCGCAGATGGTCAGCAGGAGGTGAGTCGGCCATCTCCCATCCAATTAACCCAATCACTGTCATCATTTTCTGTTATGCATAGGGGTTGCTCTGCTGTTCTCGTTTCTGTTCTAGTTGTATTCTACTAACCGCCCTTCTGGCTTAAACCAATAGGGTGTAGTGCCTTTAGCTTATTTTGTTTGTGGTAACATAACATTTTTAACGTCTGTCCGTATGTACTTTTCACAAGTTCGCACCAGATCTTAATGTAAAAAGCTTTTTGAATATAATTCGTAGTCATATTTTCAAAATGTTCAAGATTCATTTGTTTTACTGTAGAAAGTTGCCAATTTTCGTATGTTCTCACCCATTTGAAATAACTTTTTATTGGTTAACAGAATATCGATGATTTGTTTTCCCATTTTCATAAGCAATTTAAGCCAAAGTACTCTTCAGGCTTTAATCATATTACCACATTTCTTGACTAATTTCCTTTAAGCTTCGGTTTTCAATGTCTGGTTAGTAAGCATCATCATCTTTCACCACCTTTTTTGCCATATCCATTTGTTTTTAAACCTTTTATTTTAAATGCCAGTGAGAGATTTATTTCACTGTTTCAGTTCAATAAATTGCTCATTAAGATTTTTCGATCGTTGCCATAATCGGACATGTGAAAACCGGGGCTGCATCGCTCTCGTTTGCGTATATATAGACACATGAATGTGTGTTCGATATAAATCATTCTTATTCTTATATATATAAATATATACCACTCCAATATTTGTTTTTGTTTGTTTTGGATATGTTTGCGAACGCGCGCGTTTTGATCTCTCGTAGGCATATTGTGAGAATGAGGATGATAATAATACATCAACAGCCTCATCACCTGGCGGACAAGGGTGGGCACAGCGGGTCAAGGGCTGGTTTAGTTCGGTACGTTTTCCTCAAATTTCTCAAATTTCAATTCAAAAACAAAACCAACAAAAAAAGAAAAAGACCAAATCAAATCGAAATTTTTTGCTCCCACATTTGTGTGTCAAGAAATTGGAAAATCATTATTAAAAATAAAACCCAACCAAATTGAAAGCACAAAATAACGAAATTTTGTGGTTTTTTGAAATTTTTATGTTTTATCCTTGCCATCAAAAATGAAACGAGTGAAGAAGACCGCTCATAAGCCGCCTACCCTATGTGCTCCCAACAAAAAAAAAAAAAAAAAAGAAAACAAATGTATTTAAAACGCTTACAACACAATCTGCCAATTCGTCTTATTATTTCCACAAGCTTTCTTCGTATTATTTCCATATACACCTGAGAAAAACGCGCGCCCCTTGCTCAAAATTCAAAAACAAACCCCACTGTGCTATACCACCGACCCATGACAACTTATTGTGCTCATATTGTAGGCTGTCGCTTGGAGCTGTTTTTCCTCTTCGCTTTATTGATGATGTATTGTTGCTGCTCCGATTTTCTCTTTCTATTGGAAAACTTGAATTGAACCTCTTGATAGACACCTTTGATTGCCCGTTTCGATTTAACCATTTACCTTTCTTTTGCTGCCCAGGGCGCTGATAAGAAGAAGAAGGCCTCCAAGGCCACCGAGTTGCCGCTGGAGTGCACCACCCACGGCTTCAGCCCCGTCGACCTGGGCAACTACACACAGCAGGAGTCCAAGATGATTGGCAACGATCAGAAGGAAACCGAACGCATCGATGCCAAAAATGCCTTGGAGGAGTTTGTCTACGATATGCGTAATAAGCTACAGGTAATTGAACAGATGATACGTCTTTGGTAAAAGCTTTTCCTAAACATCCTTGCTTCTGCTGGCAGGGTGGACCCTTGGAGCGTTTCGTCGTGGAGGCGGAGCGCGAGGCCATTGTGGCTCAGTTGAATGATCTCGAGAACTGGCTGTACGAGGATGGAGAGGACTGCGAGCGCGAGACTTACACCAGCCGCCTGCAGGCACTGCACCAGAAGACGGATCCCATCAAGCTGCGCGCCAGCGACTACGAGCAGTGCCCGGCTGCCTTTGATGAGCTGAAGAACAGCATTGGCATTGCCCGCCTGGCGGTGGCCGAGTTCCGCAAGGGTGTGCCCAAGTACGATCATCTGACGGAGACCGAGTTCATCAACATCTCGGAGACGGCGGACAAGGCGCAAAAGTGGCTGGATGCCAATCTGGCCAAGTTCACACAGTCGCCACGAACAGCCGACAGTCCCGTCCAGGTTGCCGCCGTGCGCCAAGAGGTGCACAGCCTGAACGCGTGCGTCACCTCAGTGATCAACCGGGCGAAACCGAAGCCAACTCCGGCCAAGACGGCGACACCGCCCAAGGATGAGGCTAATGCGGAACAGAACGGAGGCGAGCCAACTGCCAATGCCGGCGACAAAATGGACGTGGACAACAATGCCCAGAGCGCGGCAGGAAGCGATCCCTCCATGGATGTGGAGTGAGCGCCGCCAGCTCCTTTCGCTATCCGGTTGTCCCCGGCTATCATCGGTATTGGCTAACGATTAATGATAATAATATTGATAACTTAAACGGTAAACATATATGAAAAATCTTTGTATATGCACTTGCTTCAGGACTGGCAGAAAGAAAATCCAAACAAAATCAACACAACAAACGAAATGCAACCAACCAATATACAAGTGTAAGAATATGATTAAATGCAACTGTGACCGCTGCTGGAACCGGAAACGGATGACGGAGTGCGGGCAAAACAATAGTAGAAAAGGAAATGGTCAGAAAGGAACAAGGAACCCTACACACCTGCTGCTGCCCTGTGGATGATGCAAAACGGAACAGAAACACCCTAAAACAATTTCTAATCGACCATTTTTCATATATTTGAATAACAAAATCAACAATGCGACACTAAATGAATGGAATTCAAATAATCAAATAAAAACAATGATGATTTCAACTAAGCATTTATTTTATTCTCTGCGTTTTATTTTTGGGTTGGTCTTTAAGGTGTTGAAGCTTGAGAAGTTTCTAGAAGGTTCTTGAATATTCCTAAGATATTCTAGAACATTCTAAAGATATCCTGGAATATTTGAGGCTGTAGGTAACAGAATGACACCAAAAATAAATACAAAACAAATACATTTCTGCGATAAATTCAATTTATTACCTACCAGAATTTTAGTCTGATTAACTGCGATTATTTTATTGGCGCTTACCATACAATACAAACTCGTTTACAAAGAGGAATGCGAATGCGATTTGGTGTGGTTAGTGGCTGAGCGTGTTTAAAATGTCATGATTACGAATTATAGGGCAGGAGCTATGCATTTAAAAAGGCCATGACTAGTGCGCAGGTGGTGTGGCTGTGCGCCTAATGAGATTCGTGCTCCTCGATCCTATCCAGCTTAATTATCAATGCGTTGATTATGCAGGCGCCAGCCTCTTTGGTGAACCAGCAGAGATCGTTCAGCAGATGCACAGACGACTCGTTCAGAGTGGTGGAGGACGTTCCACCCACTCCCTCGGCCCCCTGAGCCAATCCACCGTGATCGTGATCACCAGCTCCCATGCTGCGCCTCTTGGCCTCGGCTGCCGCCTTGCCAGTGGTCACTCCGGAGATGGACTGCCTCCGCACGTAGACTTCAAAGGAGGTGGAGATGCGGTGCAGTCCCTGCTCGGAGGCGAAGTGATGCTGGGGCAGCACGGGCTCGATGACTGTGGCATTGGGCGAATAGTAAAGCTCCAGCCGGGTGCCAGGCTCATCTTTTAGCGCAGCAGCGGCCGGCTCCTCGTCCGGGTCCGATTCCAGCGGCAGTGGCTGTCCACGATCCAGTATGGCCCGTATCTTGTCCACCCGCGTCATGTAGTAGAAGGGCAGCCAATCGCCGTTCAGATCGAAGTGCACTTGGGGCGCATTCGACGAGGAGGTCGATGCGGTGGACGTCGAAGTGCTCAGCACATTGACCGTCTGCTGGTTTAGCTTGAAGTAGACCCATCCCTCCAGTTTATCGCCATTTCCACCGTTGCTGGGACCACTGCACTTCAGGCAGAAGCACACCGGCTCCAGTCGGCTATCGAAAAAGGCCTGCGGCAGGACCAGCGAGGCACAGAAGCGTCTCACCTGCCGCAGGTACTCGCAGTCGTTCTGCTCCACACTGACGCCCGTGGCTGTGGATCGCAGAGAGTCGGTGCCACCACCTGGTCTCGTTGTCCCGTTGGAATTCGAGTCGGACTCCATTGAATTAAGCGAGGGCAGGTCGAGATTCAGTAGAGACGCCTGATCGGGCATAAGATGGTGCCGCGTGTACTCATTCTGTTGGAGCTGCTGCAGCAGCAAAAGGTGGTTCATGTAGTCTATCTCGTCATCCTCCAGGACATTGTCGTTGGCCGTTTGATCTCCGGACATTTCACGTTCGTTGCTAGCAATCAGTTCCAACGCCTCCGCATTGTTCTCGCTGTGATCGATCGTTGTGGCCACCGTTGCTGTGGCTCCAGGGCCTTCGTCCATCGAATTGGACAACGGGTTGGGTGGATTTGGAAGGTCATCGTACTCCTTGTTTGTGTCGAAGAAAGTGCCCGAGTTACTCAGGAGTTGAATATTGGCTGTGGAGCCACTGGGTCCACTACTTCCCGCTGCCGTTGCCGAAGTGTTCAACGAGTTCTGGAATCTCTGGGTGCTCTGACTGCGTTGGATATTCAGGTTGGTGTTGTGCTGCAACTGGAGAGACTCGCGAAGGCAACTGAGGGAACACAGAAAGAGTAAGTAATTTGAAATCTTTATATATGTAGATATAATTTATCTGGCCGGAATTGACTAGAAAGGCTTACCAAGTTGAAGAGGATCCGCCCAGTTCGTTTCGCTGTTGCTCCAGGGTACGATTCTTGATAGAAATATTCAGCAGCAAGTTCTCCGAAACGCTTTCCATAACCGATCGAGTCCTGCAAAAAAAAGGGTCTACTAAATATCAACAAATTTTAATTTATTCACATTACTTACATGGCATTTGATGGAGCGCCAGAGGTGGACGGACCATCCCTCCCAGACTCACACACCTGCTCCGTGTCCTTCTCCTTCTCGTGCATCTCCAGGTGCGCCTTCTCGCACTGCTGGGGCATTCCATTGTCCAACTCTAGGGCCTCCGGCGCTTCCAGGATTGGAGTGCCATTGGCATTCCCAGTGCGTCCCGCATCATTCCCCGTAATCAGGGTTATCTTCTCGCACTTGCCGTACACATCGAATACCGGGTACACATGGTTGGGCAGACCGCTGGCCAGATCCTCGAGATTTGTTGAACCAACCATTATGACTAAAACATAATTACATTTAGAGAGCTCATCTTGAAGTTTGAGATTATTCAGTTAACTCACTTAACATTCCAGCATGGGTTAGTGTCAGGGTGATCACCGTGCCCACTTGAATCTGCTCCAGGGCCTCGCCATATTTGGAGGCCATCACCTGGCCGTTGATGTTCACATAATCTTGGGTCGCCAGCCAGCAGCTCCTTTTAAAGTCCAATAGGGAAATGGGCGCGGTCTGTGGACTTGCGGACAGGACGCCCAGGCTGAGAGTGCCCTTCCACTTGTTGTTAAGTGCATCTACCTTGATGCTTATGCTCTCACCCTTGCACAGGGGTTTGTTCAGGCAGACAATGGCCTGGTTGTAGGACTTGATCCTGGTCACACTCCTACGATCTTCGCTGAGCCGGGCGTTCTTTTGTGATACATCTAAAAATTCGTAGTTCTGTGCCTCGGAATCAATTGATTCCAGCATCGAGCTGTCCTGCTTGTTCAGTGGGTCCACTCCAAAGTCCATGGAGTCCTGCAGTCGCAAGCTGCACGGACGCAGGGGCGAGGCTGGTCCTTGGGCGGAAATCACCTGTATACCCATGGTCGAACCTCTTAGCTCTGCCACCACATACACATCGTTCGGCACGTTGTGGAATTGTATGTTTACGTTTTCCGAGTTCAATAGAATGTTCAGAGAGTTCTCAACCCGCTCCAGCGTTATCCGATCGTCCACCCTGAGCCATTCCAGCGAAGCCAGCGAGCGCTGCAGGCAGCTTGAATTGAGGCACACCTCGTTCCCGCTCACGTACCACACGTTTGCCGGTATCCGCCGCAGGCTGGTTGGCAGCTTCTTGCGCACACTCTCGTCGCTAAGATTCAGATCCGTGACTCCAATGCTGAGGCAACCTAGCGAAGATTTATATTCAATACATACATTTCTAGGAATACTGATTAGAAGTCATGCCCCTGCCCCTTACCCGCAAACATGGGATTTATCGAGGTCAGCTTAATCTCAAAGGGTGAGCCCACGCTGAGCGGATGCTCTGAAAACACCAGACAATGGGAGAGCGGTGCCGCAGCCCCTGAAAACCGCGAGGCCTCCGTCCAGTCCTTGGTGAGGCTTACATTCCCCGAGACGCAGGTCCAGCGGTGTTTCGTCTCCATGGCCGGATGCTGGATAACCGATGTGGCTTGGCAGCTCTGCGAATTCTCGCTGGTTGCGTACGGAGCCCGGATATCCAGCTGGGTCTGCGTAAGACTCACCTGGGCGCACTGCCCGTACAGATCGATGATGGCCCAAATATTGGGAGCATGGCATTCGCAGGCGGGCCCCTGATCCATGCCATCGACAAAGAAGTGTATAAAGTCACCGTTGCGCATCACACCCACTCGAGTGCTAGGACCCAGCGTGTCCAGATCCAGTAGAATATTCGTGCGTATGGTTTTGCGGTTGTGAAAAATCATGGGGCCGCACAGGATGATGGTGTCGCTGGCCTCTAGATCAGTGGCGTTCGGAGCCAGCTGGATGTCCTCGGGACGTGTGCCCGTCACCCCGATCTCAATGTTACCCGACCAGTGTCGAACCATCGTCTCAAGCTCTACTTCGAATAGTTCCCGCTGCCTCAGTGGTCGATTACTAAACACGATGGCGTCATTAAACTCGGCCAGTGAGTTGGGACGCGATGCAGTCAAGCCACTATTCGAGATGCCCGCATTGGCGCCGTGGATGCTGTGAAAGCGCAGCGGAACCTCACTGTACAGTGTCGTATTCGAGATGGTGGAGTTTCCGGTGTCCGGGCTACCGCACTCCGAAGTGTCCACGATGCTAGCCTGTGCGGCTTGTCCATACAAATCAATTACGCCATAGACCCTCTCCGGTACATTGCTGGCGGCTGGACCCTGGTCCACTCCATTCACCCAAAAGTGCACAGTGCCGTCATCCTTGCGCACCACACCCACTCGATCGCCCACCTGCAGGCGATCCAGGTTTTGTCCGTACTGCTCGATTACTGTGACGCCGTTCTGCATGACTCCGTTCCCTGTCATCATCCAAGTGCCGGAACTGTTGAGGATAAAACCACATTTAGAAAAAGTTTCAGTGGGTTGGGGACCAGTACACACCGCACATTGGTCATGGTAAAGGGGAAGTCCAGCTCGTCGGCACTGTGAGTGGTCACGCCCATTTCAACAGAGCCTGCCCATTTGGTCACCACGCGCTCCAGTCGCACCTGGAAAAGTTCGTTGGGTCGAAGGGGTCGTCTGGTGAGCACCACACCATTGTTGAAATCATCGGCAGCGCTGCAGAGGTGGAAACAAATATATATGAAGGAAGCCTTGTAAATTTGTTTTTAATGATTGGTCTATAACTTACTTGGGTCGTAGAGCTGTGCGTCCACTTTGGGTGACGGTGGCATGGGTGCCACAGATGGGGTGGAAGGTCAGACGATCATCGTTCCTGGCTATGGCGCGCGTACTCGAAATGGTTTCACTCAGGCCGCCAGCAGCTCCGGCCACATTCATCTCGCTTTCCGGACTAAGGAGGCTTAGGGTGGGAGTTCCGGAATGCTGCTGATGCTGAGTATGCTGGACACCAGCTCCGCTCGAGCAGGCAGTCATGCCTGCCACTATGTTGTTTCGACGCGTAACAAGATTCTGCTGCTCCCGCTCATCGCGGTCAACTATTGTGACCTTGATGGTCATGCCGTAGAGATCGATGACCCCCCACAAAGTGGAGGCCACTCGGGTGGCGGCCACACCCTGGTCCTGGCCGTTGATGTAGTTATGCAGGTTGCCGTTGGACTTGCGCATCATGCCAACGCGATCGCCCTCGCGCAGCTCGTCCAGATTGAACTCGCCGTACTGGCGGCGTGTTCCTTTGCCGTTCGTAAGAATGCCGCAGCCTGACATCATGATGGTGCCCGAGCGCATGTTGGTCATGGTTGCAGGAAAGTGCAGTACTGTGGGATTGTGCGTGGTGACACCCACTTCGATGGATCCCGACCATTTGTCCACCAGCTTGTCGATGCGGATCTCGAACAGTTCGTTATCCCTCAACGGCCTGTGGGTCATGACCACGCCGTTGTTGAACTCGTCCAGTGGCCGGCGTCGTTCGGCGGATCGGAAGTTGGGCGAGAGCTTGACCAGCGATCCACAGCGTGTGTGGAAGCATAGTCGGTCGTCTGCCCCGGAGCTGGCCCCATTGCCTTGCATCCAGGCGTCGGAATCGACGACGATGTTCACGTTCATGGCCACGTCAAGATTCTGGACAACCTGTTGCAGCGCCTGCTGGAGTGGCGAATCCAAAAGCTGTTTTTAAAGCAACAATCATTATTGTCAGTTTCAGTATGCATTAGGCATAACGAATCCTGTTGCTTGGATTGATAGTTACCTCTCCGGAGCCGGTGCCATCGCGGGGGCACAGTGAAACCTGCACACAGCGGCCGTAGAGATCGACGAGGGCCCACAGGGGCTTGGGCATATTTTTGGCCGCCACTCCCTGGGACTCCCCATTCACATAGAAGACCAGATCGTTGCCGGAGGTGCGCATGACGCCCACCCGATCGTTCTCGTTGAGGGTCTCCAGGTCGGTGCCGTAGAATTCGAACAGGCGCCGCCCGTCCTTACGCACATCGATGCCGGACATGACCCAGGTGCCGTTTCGCATGGCCGTGGCGCAGGCCACCAGTTCCAGGTCATCCGGCGACTCGGCCGTGACTCCGATCTCTATGCTGCCGCCCCACGAAGTGTTCTGCGGGTCAGAGGGTTGTTAGCTGCTCAAAGTAGAGGCCACTAGTCGCCACTCACCTTCTTCTCGATGACGACTTCGAAGAGCACATCGTCCTCCAGAGGCTCTGCACTGAACACCAGGGCATGGCTGAAGTCCCGCATGGAGCGCTGGGCCATCCGGTTGTTGTTGTACAGCCGGATGGAGCGACCACAGCGCGTGTGGAAGGATTGCCCCTCTCTGCCGGTCATGTTTGCTTCTCCAGTTCTGCTTTATGGGCTCTTTTCGGCTCCGCCGCCGCTTGTCGCCGTACAAATCAATGGACAGTCGGAATGGGCACACGGGCGGAAAGCGGCTCATCGGCTGTGGGCGATGCACTGGCTCGGTTCTGGGGATGGGCGGACAACCTCTGACGGCGTGGTCTCAAGTTTTCGGTGTCTGCTCTACGCATTATGCATTGTCTTCGAAATTCCAACAGTAAAATAAACAAATATTTTACTTTGGTGTGACCGTTATGGGATGTGTGTGAAATACCTAAAGTTTACGAGAATATATCGATAGTTTCAACCTAAAATTTCATTACTCATTACACTAAAAAAAAATATTTATAATTACAAAATAAAAAATATATTTATTTAAATTGGTATAATATCCTTGTAAATCATATAAAAAATCTTATTTATATTTTATTGTCGTTAGTATTATGTACATATTTTTGACTTATTATATTCTTTTTTCACTTAAAAGTAAAAACATTTACTTTACGTTTTAACAACTGTTGAGTTTTTTTAGCACCGCTTTGACAGGCTATTAATATAACTATCCTTTAAGGACATGTAATGTTTACATTGTGAGATTGTGACGAACAAATTACTAACTTATTTTTTTTACACTACGCTAACATAATTCTTAAATTCGATTTGAGTATTATAATAGGAACTGCATTTACGTCCCTGCAAGACATAACAAAAGAAAACGTGGGTATGGCACTGAAATATGTTGAGATTTGAATTCTTCTATAAGTTCAAATGGTTTTAGCTTCAATGGCAATGGTTTCGGAAGACGGGACGTCGACGGAATTGACTCCAGAAGCCGGGTCGTTCGGTACACGGCTGTACTCGGGTGGGGACCTGCCCCTGACACAATCGCCCGTAATGTGAACTCGCCGAATATTCGAGCTGGGCACTAAAAACATGGGATCCAGAAGCAGTTGTTCCATTATAGAGCGTAGTCCGCGAGCTCCCATGTTCCTATCCATCGCCAGTTGGGCTACCGATTCAATGGCCTCCTCGGTAAAGGTCAGGTCAACTCCATCCAAACCCAGCAGTGCCTTGTACTGATGGACTAGAGCATTGCGCGGTTCGGTTAGGATGCGCACATAGATGCTCGCATTCAAGCTACGGAAGGGAACTACAACCGGAAAACGGCCAACGAACTCCGGTATCATGCCGAACTTGGTGAGATCCCTAGCCTGCACTTGGGACAGGCACTTATCCCGCTGCTCCTGATCCATTTCCAGAGGATTGCAACCTTTAAGGCGCCGTGCGATGATCTTTTCCAGACCGTTAAAGGCGCCGGAAGCCACGAACAGGATGTTCGTAGTGTCCAAGCAGTGTTCCTGCCTTCCAAATTGATGCTTCCGTTCGATCAGGTGCACTACGCTGCCCTCCAGCATCTTCAGCATGCCCTGTTGGACGCCCTCGCCGCCAATGTCCCGACGATGCTTAAAACCTGCCGTAGCACAAATCTTGTCCACCTCGTCCAGGTAAACGATGCCAGTTTGGGCGCGCTCCACGTTGTATTTGGCATCCTGAAGCAGCTTTAAGAGTACACTCTCGGTGTCCTCGCCCACGTAGCCCGCCTGCGTTAATGAGGTGCAGTCACAGGTGGCGAAGGGAACGTCCAGGCACTTGGCGATGGTCCTAGCGATTAGCGTTTTCCCAGAGCCCGTTGGCCCCACCATCATGATGTTGCTCTTTTCCAGCTGAATGTCGCTGGATTGACAACGTGGGCGATCGGGCTTCTCCTCATTCTTCGACGTGCTGTTGGGCGTGCTCTCGCTCCCAGAGATGTCCAGCTGCGCGAGCTTTAGAATGTCATTCAGGTCGGACTCGCACCGCTGCTTTACAATGTCATCTAGGGAGAATCCGCCCTGCTGCTTTGCCTGCGATTGGTTGTGCTGGATACGCTTGTAGTGGTTGTACACTGCCACCGCTAGAACCTTCTTGGCTAGCTCCTGGCCTACCACATGCTGGTCCAGGTACTCCATGATCTTCTGCGGTGCTGGCAGTTTGCCCAGTTTCGGCGGGGTGGGAGTGGCCTTGTCGCAAAACTCGCTCCTTGTCGAGCTGGTGACAACTTCCTGTTGGGTGCATTCCCTCCCGGGGGGACTAGAGGCTGAGTCAGGCGGTTCAAGGGATTGGAGGGGAATCAACCGCTTAGCATCGTAATGACGCAGCCGCACTTCCTCGAATGACTGATCTTTGATTATGTTGGGGAAGTTGCCCCTTCTAGGAAAAGGGACAGGTTTCATGTGTTAGAATATGCTTGAATACTTAATAACCAATCTGCTTACTAACTCTCTGTGCTCGTGGAGGCAAGATGGTCCAGCTGGACAAAAGCCACTCAGGTAGTTTAAACAAACAACCATTGTTGAAATTTCGTATTTTGAATACAAAATTACGCAGATCAGATGGACAGAGTTGCCACTCGCAATATACATTTTGGCCCTAAAAAATCACAAGGGGTCAAACTTTTGCGCCAAAAATACAGCTTTCCGTCGTTATCTAAAAATGTTGGTTAATTTCGTTAACTTAAAACATAAAACAGAACTAGTAATAATACTAGCACCAAAAGGCACATAATTTAATTCTTATTGAATTCTTACTTCTCTGATGTCTTGTATGAGCTCTTGCTAAAGGCATGGCAAAAGGGATACGCAGCGGCTCTCTCCGTACACATAAGTGCAAATACATTATAGACCAATAAAAAATTCAAAATGTAATATTATAAATATTACTGAATTAAATAAACTTAAAAAACCGTGACTACTTCCCCATTTCAGTGAACGCGCCCATTTTGTGTTATTAAAATACCAAAATCCCGCTGTCGGTAATATTTCGTCCGCACAGAATGGTCACACTGACAGGTGTATTCGAACTAAATAACACATTTCGGGCCTGAGAATATCAAAAGCAGGGAATTTAACTGGAATATATAGATGACCCGGCGCCATGTCCACTACGCAACGTCAGAAGCAGTTCGACAGGAATCGGAGCCGTGCGACTAACACAGCCAGCGGCAGCAGTGGGCCCAGCAACAACAGCAGCACCACTGTCGGCTCGAAAAATGTGGTTTCCCCGAATCAGCGCAAGCTGCAAACCTCGATGGAGCGCCTTCAGGTGCAGCAGGCCAACACAAGTCGCCGGGCGGCCGGCTCCAACTGGATGGCCGCCGCTGGAGCAGCAGCTGTCGGTAGCGAGAACCAGGAGGCGAATGTGGAGTCGGCTCCACTAACGAAATCGGCACGCATGCGCATCAAAAAGAAGGCACAGCGCAATCGCTACCTGGCCATGGACTGCGAGATGGTGGGCGTGGGACACAACGGCCAGGACGACATGCTGGCCCGCGTTTCCATCGTGAATCGTGTGGGCCAGGTGCTGCTGGACAAGCATGTGAAGCCGCGCATGGAGGTCACCGACTACAGGACCAGCGTCTCGGGCATTCGCCCGCAGGACATCGCCAACGGTGAGGAGTTCACCGCCGTGCAGAACGAGGTGGTCAAGCTGCTGCACGGCCGCATCCTGGTCGGACACGCCCTGGGCAACGATCTGGCCGTCCTGAGCATCCGCCATCCGTTCGACGATATACGCGACACGTCGCGCTACAAGCCGCTCTGCAAACTCGTCTCGAACGGCCACACGCCCAGCCTTAAGCGCCTGACCATGGCCGTCCTGGGCCAGGAGATCCAGACGGGCGAGCACAACTCGGTGGAGGATGCACGCGCCGCCATGGGAATTTACAATCGCATCGCCGCCGACTGGGAGAAGTACCTGGAGAAGAAGCGGCACCAGCAGCAGCACTACTAGCAGCCCAACAAGGGAGCCCCACTGCACTCAGGGGACGGAACGCGGTAGCCTTAAGTTATTTGTATAGACGTGGTTTCATTTACTGGAAACTGTTGTTTAATTCTATAAAACGTTACAACCTAAGCGGTCGCTGCTTTTTGGCGCATTTGTTCTTCTTTTAAATTGGGGGAACAACCCTTCAGGGGGGCTTTATATGATTGTGTAAAGTTAATTTTAGTCGAGTTAAACCTTTGTGGTATTTACATAGGCTGTGTTGATGATGTTTTGCGGAACGCGGGAAAATCCTTTAAGTTGTCGATTCTTAAGTGGCTACAAAGGATGTACATATGTAAACTTAAAACTTCGAATCCTATAATGATGCTCCAAAGGGCAAGCCCTAAGTTTTCATAATAAACCTTTAAACTACAATCAACCTAAGAAGCCTCCACCTCTTTGGGTGGAGTTTGGCTGGTGCTGCATCCGTGGATGGCCTCGTGTCGCTCCATTAGCTCCCGCCATGGGTCCTCCAGCATAGAGGGGTGAAAGTACTGTCCAGAGGAGCCGCCGCCCTGGTTATGCTCCCTGTTCTGGTGGTGGTTCCTCGGATTCTGGTCCCAGTTTGGTGGGTTCCGGCGATTGAAGTGGCCGCCTCGCCCGAAGTTCCTGCCCTGTCCGTAGGGCCGATGCCACTGCGTCTCCTGCGGTGATTTGTTCTGGTAGAAGTGCGGAGTATTCGTCTGGCCCTGCTTGTCCTCGTAAAAGCCAAAATTGGGATTTTGGGGCTTCTGTTGGCCACCAAATTGCTGGGATCTGTAGTCGGCGGACTGCGATGGATAGTGGCCGCCGCGCGGGGAGAAGGGCGGCGGATGGTTGAAGTTCTTGCGGGGGGTGCTCATTCTGGAGTTGTTCTGTGGTTTTTTATCACGCTTTTAGCATTTGTTGTTGAATAAAAAGTAAACAAAATTAATAAACGTTTTCAGTGTGACAGTTTTGCGGTAGCCAAGAAATACCACAAAATTATGGTGCGAAACTCGGCTAAACGATATTTTCGGGCATGTTAGTATGTTTTCTTGACAGACCTCTTGGTATCTTTTCACAGACCCACTCCGGTCACTTTAATATTCCGGAATATTTCGTAGCAGCGCGGTCGTCGTGCGGTCGGTCGGCTAAAATAAAGTGCATTTAACTGCAGTTGCTCTTGCTTCCCACACTCCTCGCCTCCAGTCCGAGTCTAATGCGCCAGCCAGGCGATATGTAAGCAAATTTGCACGCCCCTCGATCGGAAAAACCTGCGAACAGAGCACAAAAGAGGCGTCGCCTGCCGCAGGAGCCTTTCATCGAAATCTGGTCTTTGTCTGTGTGTTCGTGCGCCTGCATTCGTGTGTGTCTCTCCCTCTCTGTGTGTGTGAGTGTAGTGCTTGCCTGTGTGCGTGCCGCCGTTGCACCACCAAAAACAACAACAACAACAAGGGGAAGAAGAAATTGTGTTTTTGCTTACATTGTCAGAAAGAAGTAAATTAAATTATCAAAATTTGAACACAGCAGTTTTTACTCTTTCCAAAGCCCAGAATAAATTATTAATATAAAAAAGAAAACAACAAAAAAAATCATAGCCAGACAAAAGTAATTTCGATCGGCCCAGTTGCTGAGTGCAGCGCGTTCGGGAGCAGCGAAAAAAGGCAGCAGCCGCTTTGGATATCTTCAACGGAATCAAAGAGCAACTTTCAAGTTGCCCGGAACGCACCCGTGCCCTTTGCCGGACTGTATGGGGTACCCTCTCGCTGTCCCTTAGCACAGCGCTCCAAGCGGCGACCATCGAGGACGCCCTCGGCGGCGGCGGCTCCGGATCCCGGGGATTACAGGATCCAGGGGGAGGCGGCGGCGGAGGAGGAGGCGGCTCCGTCTCCGGCTCGAGCTCGGGTCGCTTTGCCACCATAATGGGCGCCGTTAAGTCGCGCCCCATCACCAGCGCCGATGTGGACGCCGATGAGCAGCTGCAGCATCCCCATCCGCACTCGCATTCGCAGTCACACCACCACCACCACTCGATGCGCAATGGCCACCAGCACAACGGCTCCATCTCCAGCGGCACGCTGCAGAAGCAGGATCTGCGCTACGACATCGGTTGCAGCTCCCAGTACCAGCACGTCCGGCAGCCCAGCCTGCGGAGCCGCAGCCAGCAGCCCATGCCGACCACGGACGAGCTGGACCGGCGATTCGCCAAAGTTCTGGTAAGATGAGATCTCGAATCCCTTGCTTTTTATGTTGCAGCTTAAAGTAGTATTTTTCAACATGTTTAAGATGAAAAGATCTAGTGATTGAACAAAGGATCCTGTTCTTACAATGTCTATCTATTATTTTTTAAATTTTTGGAAAAAGTGATTTTTTAAAATATAATAATGTAATAAATATTATATGTTTTTTTGGTTTATTAAAAGGAATTTGAAATATTTTTATAATCCATCTTTAAAAAAATTTCATCTCACTATTTTTACAAATTTAAATTTAAAAAAAAAGTGTTTAAAATACCAAGTAAACATTTATTCAAGTCCTCAAAATCTCGAAATTACAAATATTTATTTAAATTATAACTAAACTAAACTGCATTCAATATTTTCAATAGACCAAATAGGATGTAAAAATTAATTTAAAGAAAACGTTGCCTATATTTTGGAGGAATATGCGAAAGGTTAATAAAATCCTTTATGCGTTTGTTGACCTCAGAACATGTGTTTTAAGTCTACAAAAAATATGAATACCAAATTTATTAAAATATTAATATAAATATTGAATGACAAGGCTGTAATCTTTAGTTTTTAAAAAATCAAACTTTCTTTTATGACTAATCTTTAAGAATGTAAAGCTTTTAAGATTTCTTGGTACCAAACTTTTTCTAGTAAATCCCACGTTGAATATTTAGAAACAAATACACCCCTTTTTTTAAAGCGGTGAAATATTTGAATTTCACTGGAAAGTGTTTGTTTATATACAAGCTTTTTGGGAAATTGAGTTTATTAAGCGAATATATGTGGTGGCTGGCATATATATAGAGGGACTTAAGGATTGGCTTCCTGCCCCTGCCGCTGCCCCTCCTTCTTCCGCCCTCGCATTTGTTGCATGTGATTGATGACCTCATCGAGTGTGCGGCGACTTGTTCGCTTGAATTTTTGTCAGCCACTCACACATGTGCGGCCGCGAGTGTTTGCTGGTGTTCGTGAGTATCTCTGGGTTTGTATCTGCGCCTCTCCCCAGTTTTACTCGACTCTGTTCCGTTCTGTTCTCTGCTCCGGCTTGCACAACTCTCCAAGCACAGTGGAGTCGGGGGTTCCTAAGATCTGAAAGGCCAAAGGAGTTGGAGTTACAAAAGCCTCACCTAGTTTTATGTTCTATATTTCGTTCTTAATATCATATTGTTACGTATATAGCGGGTTTTAAGATCAAGGTATCTCGAAACTATTCAAAAAACAAAAGATTTTATCTGAGATTTATTAAAATTGTCTTCTATTTTTATTGCAATAACATAAAATATATTCTTTTTTAGAGACTTTAAACTTAGGATCTATATTGTGCTCACCGCAAGTGTGCTAGAACCACTGTGCCGAAAAAAAGGCGTGTGCCATCTAAAAATGTTTGTCATCCCACTGGATGGCTTTTTTCCCCGAACAAGACAAGGCGTAATTAAGATTTAACGAGTAAACGTATTGCCAAAAAATCAAATAAAACCAGGAATAGAGCGAAAAGCTCTCAGCTCTGACCGTCATAAAGCCGTAACAAATGATTGTGACCCACAGCCGCCATTTGATTCGGCTCCCTCGGCCCTACGTCCCCATTTCCCCCCCGAAAAGCCACTCCAATTCGGCATGCTAATGGCAATTAAAGCGAATTGATCGATTGTCGCCCTCTCTGTCGCACTGCAGCGCTGACTCACTGCTGCCGGCGGTACGGGTCCGCTCGCCTGCCCTCTCTTTCGCGCCCTCGGCGGCTGCTGAAGCTGCTGGACGGGATGATGGCTTCGAGATCTTGCGGCGGCTTATCTCCCTGACGAACTGAACAAAAGGGGGCAAGACGAGAGCAGAAATCTTTATTTATGTGGCGCAGCTTGAGTTCTCAGTTATCGGCAGTCAGTCAGTCGGTAATACGAGAAGTGCTCCCCCAACGGGTTTCCCACTTCTCTGCTCATTTTTGGCATTATGCCCATTCTCAAGATCTTTTGTTTTGATCTCAAGGCTGTAAATACTGTCCTGATCATACGGACAAGGTTATTAGCTTTATCGTTGAGGAAAAGTTGTTTCTGGTTTTATTACAGCTTTTTAAAGTCTTCCTGAGCTGATTTGAGTGATGCATAAATTTGATTATATCTTCTAAGTAAATTTCTCTGCTCATTCTCAAGATATTTCGCTTTGATCTTAAGGCCGTAAATACTGTCCTGACCATACGGACAAACGGACAAGTTTACTATCGTTATCGTGAAGGAAAAGTTATTTTTTGGGTTTTGTTAGAGATCTTATAAAACTTTTTTTTACCATTAAATATTTTTTTCTTTTGCTGATTTGAGTGGTATATAAATTTGAATATTCTCTGCTACTTTTTGGCATTATATCTTGAATACGATCTTGAGGCCTTAAGTATTTGCGTGTACATCTCGATAAGGAAGTACGTTTTATTACAGCCATTCCATTTGCGGTGACACGAAATATTGATTCGTTTGTAAAAGCCGTAAATACATATCACGTCATTGCTTCAAGATAAATTTAGGGAATCCCTTTAAGGATTAACATCTTGAAGACCTATTTTTAGGTTCTTAAATCAGGATTGCACTTCTGTTAGAGGATATTCTTTTAAACGGTTTTGTAATATTTCTTCTAAAAAGGAATCTTTGTTTACAGATCTTATCTATCAGAAAACCATGATATCGATTTAGCGGTCCTAATCGAATTCAATAACGATAATTCAAGGGTGTTCAAGATATTGACAGACCTTAGATAACATATTCCCTTCCCCCACTCACCTATTTGTTATTCTGGGTCTATTGTTTGTTCAAAATTCATTGCCTTCTTTTCGCACTCAAAATGTGTGTTTTCGTTTGTTTACCTTTGGCTGTTATTTTTTGTTTTCTCCATTTTTCGCCCCTCGGTGTGCTGTGTTTGTTTGCCATTTCGGTAGCATTGTGGAGGTGCTGTGTGCCGGGCCCTGGGGGCCTCGCCCTTGCCTTCGCCTTGTGTCTCCGGCTTGGCTAATTCGTGTTTACCTTAATTTAGGCAAATGTGCGACTCGCTGGCCCGCTGGCCCGTTGCCATTGAAGTGGACTTGACTGGACAACCGGAGACCAAATCGCCAGAGATCCAATGCGCCAGTCGCCTTTCGATTGAAGGCAATTGTTTGTCTGATTCATGGTTTAAAAATAACAGCAGACCGACCATTTTGCCGCTAATAATTCGCCTTTGGCTGGCTCTAATCAGACGCAGTTGCCTGCATGTGTTTCCGGTTAAATTCCGATTCTGCCGCGTGGGTTGATTGAACTTTGAATAGGGGGAGAGCAGATCTTCTATGCTCCAGGGGTGGAATCTATAGGGCACCATTTAAGCTGATCAAACAATGGGATCGTGGTTGAACTTCAGCAGAAATCCTAATATTATAAAGTGTAAATTAACCATTTTTCAAAATATTTAAATTATAATTTAAGGATTTTTACTAATACAGGGGAATAGAATAAATGTATTCTAAAATTGTATTAGTTTATCATTAAATCTTTTTAGTTTATGCCATCTGGAGAGTACCCTATATTTAAGTTATACCAGCTTCCAGCCGTGATGATACGGATATTTTCTTTATTTTACCAGATACAAGCTGTGATGTTTATTGTATCTCTCATCAAGATATTCGCACCACAAAGGCGAGAGTTTAACGCTGTTTATTTACTTATTCACTTAATTGCCTTAAAATTGGCACCAAGCCAATAAAATGCCCATAGTTTATCCAATTGAAAGTAAAAGCGTATTCATTGCAGCGCCAAAGAGCCGGCTCAAAGTATATGTGTAAATGCATAAAAATGTTAATTTGATTGCATTATTGGCGGCATTAACTTTCAAGAGACTTATCTGCGGTCCATGTTGTGGGTGTCATTATTCACAGACATGGGCATAAATAAAAGTATAGAGAAAGACACAAAGACTAACCGCATCTTTGCCCCATCACCGATCGCTTACCAGCTTTCCCAGGCGCACCAACTTTCACTCGCCTAATCATCGTTGCCCAAGAGTCTTGGGCCTAGAATCTATATCTATAAACAATTGCCTGCAGGGGCGTAGGGGTGGGCTGACTCAGGGTTAGCCGTCTCCCTAATGACATTTTCAATGGCTGACAGACCGCAAACCGCAGTGAGCCACAACTCTTATTGTTGTTAATACTGTTAAGCCCTCCTTGGCCGGGCGAGGGAAGGCTTAAAAATAAAAAAAAATATTTTTTAAAAGATTTCAATTAACTTAAAAAACTTCTTATTACAAATTTTTTGGTTCTCTACCAACACTAAAAAAAAATAATAATAAAATTATTTGTAATTTCCTAAATACTTTTCCAAACTCTTCGCACAGCCCTCGTTGCATGCAACATCCATTCAATAAATTGATGGCTTTGTTCAACGCATTGTCCATTTGGCTTGGCATTATCTAACGGCAGCTTTGCCTCTGCAAAAAAATGTGGCTTCCACATTATGAGAGCCTCTTTATCTGCCTTGTAGGGCAAACATAGGTTTATCTTTGCTTTTCACTTCCTTTGCGGTCCGCAAAAAGACCACTGCGAAAAAGAACTGCTAATGATAAAAACATAGGACCATCTGTTTTTTTATGCGGAAAATAGTGGATAAATGGTAATCGTCTTTGGACTTCATGGGAATCTCATGTAAGATAAAAACTGACCCAAAGGAAATCGCTAGTTTGCAGATCTTTCATAACTCAAAGAGATAACATGACCGAAACTAAAGAAACCGTCTTTGTCATATTCCTTTCTTAAACCTTTCCTTACCAAAAAAATTAGTCATTGTATTTCGCACGTGTCTTTGGCATCGGCATCTTTTGGTTTTTTGTATCCAGGAAATAGCAAAAAGATTTCAGATTCTGAGAAGAAAGTGTTTGCTTTTTAAAAAACATGTGTGTGCAGTTCTTAAAAAGTCTTTTCATATTATGCCACATTTTGTGAGTCACGTAAATTAAAAAAATTAGATAATAAAATATAGTAGCTCGCAATAGTTTAATAATTCCTTTGCGAAATGGGTTTTTACTGAAACTTAAACTGACGTGTTTGATTGACTCACTAAGCACATGTGTTTACTATTCTGTTGGTGTTCATGACTCGCATGAAAATCACTTTATAGTGGACCATGTGGTTTGTTCTTTATATGGGAAGAAATTGATAGATGGTTTTACTTTTATTGAACTTCGATTTTTGAATCATTCCCTGTCATTACTGTATTTTTAAAATATATTTTTCTTAGTCACTACTAAGTACCAAGTGAACATCATATATGGTGTAGTTTTCCTATAACAAGTACCTCCAGAGCTTACTCATTTGGCATGGCCGTAGACAGATCCAAATTGAAGGGGGGAGCGAGGCTTACGATCCATTATGCATACACACACAAACGCAGATAGAGGGATACGAAAATAAAACAAATTTAAAATGCGTATCCGGTATGACGGTCAAGTAATTCCTTATGTACACCGGTGTATACTACTATATGTACTACTATATGTACATACATGGTGTCCAATTATATAGTAAATTTTCGCTTTCTGAGCCCGACTGCCCTGGCATAAATATGGAAGAGAGCTCTCGTCTTTGTCACCTTGTTTATTATTCCCTCTTTTTATGCACTCTTTTATTTACTTATTTATTGTTTTGTTATTTTGAAAAGCGCGTCGAGGCAAATCACTCAGTCTGATGGGCCCAGACCGTAACGGACAGTGGACAATGGACTGGGAGTGGGAGTGGGAGTTGGGGGCCCAGTGGCTCACCCATAACATTGCAATTAATTAATCAATACATTTTGCAATCATTCTCGCGCTCATTCATATACATTTCCCCGGCCATGGGAAATATATTGCAATCAATTTCAGCAATGAGCACGTATAAAAAATTAACAAAGCCAAAAGTTAAGATAATTGTAATAATTGTTTAGCTCAATTAACACTGCGATGAAGTACGGGGCTCCATGTAAATTTGCAGTAATTGAATGAGAAAAAGTATTGTTCATTAACATTATCTGGTGAATAAAATACATCTTGGGCCTTGGAATAAATGAGGAAATTGAGCACGGAGATTCACAAATAAGATTAAGTATTACCTGATCTTACTATGCCTACAGATTTATAGGTTTAATCTTGATGCAATCTTTAGAGGGGTATATCTGATGACTCTTTTTATTAAATACGAATTTAAATGTATATTATTATTTATTATATTATTATTTAATCTAATATTATTTACAATATTATAACAACAAGATGGTTAAATACACTTTTGAAGCGCGTTTTTTATGATATTTTTCCATCCTGGGCTCGAAATGTTCTAATTAATTCTATTGGTGATCCGTGCATTTCAACGCACTGAATAGCACTTTGTTCGGAATGGGTTCTTCCAATGCTGCGAGGGTATACATTTTGCATTTTTTCCGTGGACCCCTCCATCCGTACCACTCCCTTTCCTGCTCGCATCCCATTGCTGAGTGTGTGTGCCTCTAATTAGAACTTCCAACTGCAGCTGCACCCATAAAAAAGGAGAAAAAGTGGAAAATTAAATTGAAGTCACGTAAGCATATTTGCCGATTTCATTATTGTGCATTCCCTGCCGTTAAATGGTACATTTAACCATTTTACACAATTGTCTGCAGTTGAGCAGGTAAATTGGTTCTGAGTATTTGCTTTTTCTTTGTGGTTCACTGAGCTGCAGCTTTCATTTGATACGTGACACCATTGGCTGGGTTTTTATTAAGATAAATATATATTTGATGATCCTTTGATTAATCAAATGCAAAAGTTTCCCTTTTAAATATAACTAGGGAAATAGAGCAAAACCTTGTCGCCTCTTTGAATAATTTCTCCTTTTTGTTGGCTTTTCTGTATGGGGTGGTGACTCTTTTCCCTAATCTTATGATCCACCATCAGCAGCTGAAGTAATTCAATATTTACCTGAGCGGGCAAACAGTGCTCCGCTGAAATAACTCCTGGGATGCAAGACTGGAGACCCTAATGGGCCGTAATAAACGGCGTATTTAGGGCTTTAATGGGCTTTCCAATTCGCTGAGTGCCATTTCTAGCTTCAGGCAGCTTTTACCATTTAAAAAATATATATCAGTTTATCTGAGGATCAACACTTACTAATTGTTTTCTTTTCTTTCTTTATCTGTTTGTAACAGGCTTCGATGGACTTGCCACCGGATAAGGCAAAGCTGCTTCGCAACTACGATGACGAGAAGAAATGGGACATGATATGTGATCAAGTAAGTAATATTGCTAAGGGTAGAAAGGAAGTTCTAGAACCTAGATACAAGTCACTTGCTTATGAGCACAAATCAGAGCATTATTCATTATGGCTTCTGTAAAAAAGTAGAAATATAATACAACATTAAATAAACTTACCAATGATGAATAACAAATGACGGGTCACTAAGCAAAAAAAGATTAAATAATGTGTTTCCTAAAATAAATTAATTTGCTCATAAAATATGTGCCTCTGTTTTTGCATATTAATCATAAGTATTATGATAAAACCTAAACTTTCAGAGATGTTGACATATTATGTTATATACTTTTGCCTGGCATGGCATTTAGAACACTCATTTAAATATAATTTTTGCTAAAAACACTTCGCTATCAGAGTATGAACTTCCTGTGAGCGTTTTGCAGATTGTAAGCGTTTCTACTCCCAGAGGAGCACTTTGGACCCTTCCTCGGGCGCAGTTCAGAAGGGGTTACTCCAGAAGCATGGGTATGGCTGGGCAGGGGCTGTCGACACCTTGAACACTGACCTTTGGGCTGCACTTGGGGAAGGAGCTGGGGAGGGTCGAGTGGAGCGGGCGCCGCTCTAATTAAGCTCCACCAAATGGCTTTGCGCAATGAAATTGTGTGCGCGTAGGCCAGATGGAATGCCCAAGGCGTTCATGCGCTGAGCAACTTTACGAAATTCTCCTTCAATTAGCAACTGCCAACGGGGTGGTGAGTAGATCAGCCAGGTCAACTCAGGGGAAATCTCGATAAAAAGGTACACAAAAGCTGAAAGCTATCAGTAGTTTGTTCTTAAACAATCGATTTCTGCGAAATGCACATACAAGTGTGATAATAACTTAGGCTCAACCACAAGCAAACATAGTATTATCAGGTATTCCACTGTTTATTTCTACGAAGTTCCGATGATTGTAATCTTAAACATTAAAAATTCTTTTAAGCTGACGAACTTGTAGTCGCAGTACTTGGGAATTTATATATAAATAATGACATAAGTTAACGATAAACAAGTTTATATTATGATATAAAACACATTTATATCTCGTTTTTAAGCTTAAGTTTAGACATATTTCGCATGGCTAACAACGGACAGTCGTTTAACAATGATTGCTGACCTGGCACTAATAAATTGTAGGACATGTGTTTAAATACATGGGTCTGTCCGTCGAGATAGATAATTATATATACCTGCATTGTGTATCAGCTTTTTGAATCATTATGCAGTGCGTGCTGTTTTGTCGCTCGGGCTTTTTGATGTTTTTTGTCGACTTTTTTCCGCTTCACACACCAGAGTGTTTAATGATTTAAATTCGCTCGCTGAATCCAAAACACCGAAACATTTCGGCAACGAGAGCGCGGCTCTAAATGGCTTTAGAATTGGGCAGTAAATGGCATGTGTTCGAGTGTTGTATGCTATATGGACAAATCCAGATTGCGTGCTTTTTTCACTGCTGCTGTTTTTGGAATATGACGAAACTATTAACGTGTGCGCCAGAGCGTGCCCCTCTTTGGTGGATTCTATCCATCCATCCAACCAAGCAACCATCTACTAGCTATCTATCCATCTCGCTTGTAACTGGGTCACTGAATTTTCAAGAGCTGCACCTAGGAAAATAACAACGGAAAACAACGGCGATGCCAAGCATAATATATTCGCCATCGGCATTTCGGTGAAGTAGCTCTCGAAAAAATACAAAACAAAAAAAGCGACAAAAAATGGAGGCAGGAATGCTCAGCACTCTTCGAAAACCTGGTGCTCGCGTCAAACATTTTCTGCCATACGATAAAATATCATAAACACCCAACACGGCTTTCAACGTTGTTCCTACGACCATTGTTGTTGTCCACGGCGACGTCGCCGGTTCCTTAACCGCCTGCATGCCTGCAGCCCAGACCTGTTTTCCATAACTCAGGCCCACTGCACTGTGGACCACGAATTGGGAAAAGGTAAAGCAAAGCCATTAGAGGTGATGCCAACAACTGCGAAAATTGGGCTTTACAAGTTTGGCTAAGGGAGAGAAGGGTAATAACTTTCTAGGCCGATGATTTAATGGTGGAAAAATTAATGTTCTACCTAAATTTACAAAATAACAAACAAATTCTGATACTCCACATTTGAGTATACATTTATTGCGATGACTTATGATTACATAAATCTGTAGGTTATTCATAATGTAGTACGATTCACTGTTTAAGTAAAAATATAAAATTTAAAACGATCCAAATAAGTACTTTTAACTACACTGAAAAAGGTATTTTTTATTAATTTTAAGAAATTTTAAGTGTTTTTTTTTCATTTTTGAACTCCAATTGTGAAGGAAAAGTGTGAAAAACCTCATTGATTGAAATCATATTAAGCATTGAAATATTTCCTCAAACTCCTCTTCATTTTTTTTTCTTCAAAAGGTTAAAAATATTTCTTCTTGAAAAAGTTAAAATTTGTTCTTTTAGAAAAAGTTAGAAATTTGTTTCTTCTTGAAATTTTTCTTCTAGAAAAAACTACAATATTTATCTTTTTGAAAATTTTTAATATTTTTGTCCTGAAAAAAGGTACAACTTTTTGAACTGGAAAAAGGTACAACTTTTTCTACGGGGAAAAAATATAATTTTTTTAATTTTTACATTTTTTCCTCTTGAAAGGCTTAAATTGTAATATTATTAGCAGCATTTGCATATCCTGTTTCCACTGTTCCACTCTAACTTAGTCTAGTCATGAAAATGAATGAAAACGCAGCCCACTGACAGACGGACGGACAGACATTGGGACGGACAGGTCCGGCGATGACGGTGGGATGGGGTACTGGTGGCCTGGTGGAGTGGTGGGTTGTGGAGGAGGCGAAGCTAGCCACTCGAGGACGTGGAGCGAAGTGAGGCCAATCCCATGCACTCGGCCTCTCGGTGCTCGCTCGTCTTCCTGTCTCGGCTCCCCAGTTGCTCTTCGTGCTCACAGTGACAAAATGCAAATTATTATGACGGCGATAAATTGCAGTTTTTAATCGCTGGAGAGCCGCTTGCAGCGGTTTACATATCCGTACACGTAGAGGAGTATCTGTGCCTGTATGGATGCCGATACGTTTACTCCTCCCGCCCTCTTCCTCGACGGGGAAAAAGAATCAAACTGGTTTTCTGAGTCTCTAGCTGCAGTTCGAACCCAATCCCAAACCCAAAACCCACACATAGTTTCGGTTGTTGTCATGCGTTGGCCGCTGGTGCTGTTTTTGTGGCTTTTGGTGGCTGCCTTAGTTGTTGGCATAGTTAAACAAAGCCCCAAACAACAACAAACAGACGCAGGCCGAAAACAAGTATACCACGCTTCATGCTTAAAAATGTTTAAAGTTAGGCAAGCCATCGATGCTTATGTGATCGGGAGGGGGGGAAATCCGAGAGATACTACAGAGGGGTGTGTGGATTGCGGTAACCATAAACATGTACAAAAATATGTGCAGTTAAAGCACAGAAAGAAAGAAAAACAAAAGTAAAAGCCGCCAAGTCTCGGTCTAGTGTTAATGCATGTGGAATCGCTGGAAAATCCCCGATCCTCCTCGAGGTGCCCCCAGATCGCTGATAGTTCATTGAACAGCGACTTGGGTAACTCCGCTGGAGATGATATTAGTGGCAATTAATGTGATAGGGGGAGCAATTAGTAATTAGGAAGCGAATATAGTGTTTCTGGAGTTGGAAAGCGGTTGATAATCGCTTTTGAAAGCGCTAAAGTATACAATCTACAAGATAAACCCAACCTAAATTATGTTTCAATCAGTTGGGGTTACAAAACACAAGTGGATTTAGGTGTTACCATGGGTAGATTATGGTCAATTAAACTATTTTGACCTTTGCCAGCTGTCAGTCAACTGTGTAACATAAAATCAATTAATACAAAGTTCAGTCGTCCAACAAGTTTTTCTGCTCAATGTGGTAATACCATTTTAATCCAACATTCCTTAACATTGCCTTGTACTAAATTGTAAGTTGCATAATAGTTATTTTAAATTATTTTACTAATTCACTTATGTTTCTTTGTTGATTTCAGGAAATGGTGCAGGCCAAGGATCCGCCCTCACATTACTTGAGTAAACTGCGAACATACTTGGACCCGAAGGCCTCCAGGAGTCATCGGGTACGTTAAATTTACAAGCCTCTTTCATCTCTAGCTTCCTGTAGTTGTTTCTAACGTGTGGTTTCTGGTTGTCTTTAAAAATTAAAAGTAATAAAATAAAGTTCATTCAACTCTTTAATCAACTATTAGGCCTAGCTAATGAAAAACCGAACGTTAATAACCCTTTCTTAAAATCGAAATCTGTTGATCCAATATTAATGTGTAAATTTCATTTCTCTACTCACAACACTGACAACACACCACGATTCCCACACTCTCTCCACTTTCTTCCTGTTTCTTCCCATCTTTCTCTGTCTCTATTTGTTTACCTCCTGGCACCTGCACTATCCCGAACCGATCCTCGTCCTGGTCCTCCCGCTGTTGATTCCGCATCCTGTCGCCTGTGTTTCCGGCCACCCGTGCTCCAATCTTCCCATCCTCCACTCCACTCCACTCCACCCTCTCTCTCTCTTTGTACACTTACAGCTTTATCTCTTCTACTTTCTTTGTCAGAAACGGAAAATGGTCGGCGAGTCCACGTCCACCCAGGTGCTCCGGGATCTGGAGATCTCACTGCGCACGAACCACATCGAGTGGGTGAAGGAGTTCCTGGACGACACGAACCAGGGCCTGGATGCCCTGGTCGATTATCTCAGCTTCCGGCTGCAGATGATGCGGCACGAGCAGCGCCTCCAGGGTGTCCTGTGTGCCTCTGAGGAGCGACTGAATCTCACGAGCGGCGGCGATGGCGGTGAGATGGTGATCGGCAACAGTAGTTCCCTAAGTCCCGGCGGCGGAGGAGGTGTCATGTCCCACGGCGGCAGTACAGGTCATGCGCTGGCCAATGGCACTCTGGATTCGAGGCAACAGCACGGGAACACGCTGTCCTACGGATTCCTGCGACCCACCCTTTCCGATGCCCTCGACAGTCCCAGTTTGAAGCGGAGGTCACGGCACATTGCCAAACTGAACATGGGCGCCGCCACGGACGACATCCATGTGTCCATCATGTGCCTGCGTGCCATCATGAACAATAAGTATGGCTTTAACATGGTCATCCAGCATCGCGAGGCCATCAACTGCATCGCCCTGAGTCTCATCCACAAGTCGCTGAGAACGAAGGCCCTGGTCCTGGAGCTGCTGGCGGCCATTTGCCTGGTGAAGGGCGGGCACGAGATCATTTTGGGCTCGTTCGACAACTTCAAGGATGTGTGTCAGGAGAAGCGGCGCTTCCAGACCCTCATGGAGTACTTCATGAACTTCGAGGCCTTCAACATAGACTTCATGGTTGCGTGCATGCAGTTCATGAACATAGTGGTGCACTCGGTGGAGGACATGAACTACCGGGTGCATCTGCAGTACGAGTTCACGGCTCTGGGCCTGGACAAGTATCTGGAGCGGATTCGGCTGACAGAGTCGGAGGAGCTTAAGGTACAGATCTCGGCCTATTTGGACAACGTCTTCGATGTGGCCGCCTTGATGGAGGATTCCGAGACGAAGACATCGGCCCTGGAGCGAGTCCAGGAGCTGGAGGATCAGTTGGAGCGAGAGATCGATCGTAACTCGGAGGTCCTCTACAAGTATGCGGAATTGGAGTCCGAGAATCTCACGTTGAAAACGGAGCGGGAACAGCTGGCGATGATTCGTCAAAAGCTGGAGGAGGAACTCACAGTCATGCAGCGGATGTTGCAGCACAACGAGCAGGAGTTGAAGAAGCGGGACACCCTGCTGCACACAAAGAACATGGAGCTGCAAACGCTCACACGCTCTCTGCCGCGATCCGCCTCCAGTGGAGATGGTTCTCTGGTGAACGGTGGCCTCGTGGCTGGTACCTCCTCGGGGGCAGCCTCGCTTACCTTGCCACCACCCCCGCCTCCAATGCCCGCCTCACCCACCATGTCAGCAGCTCCGCCGCCGCCACCACCGCCAGCCCCTCCGGCTCCGCCACCACCGCCAATGATGCCGGGCATCAGTCCGCTGGGCAGTCCAAATGGTAGCCTTACCTCGACGGTGCCATCGCCACCACATGCCCCTCCCATGCTTGGCTCCTTCCAACCACCACCGCCCCCAGTGGCCGGCTCTATGCCCGCTCCCGATGGCGCCATGACCATCAAGCGCAAGGTTCCCACCAAGTACAAGCTACCCACCTTGAACTGGATAGCTTTGAAGCCTAATCAGGTAAGATCAACGGGATCAAGTCATACATTCATTCAATTAATTAACTCTTTACTTAACCAGGTGCGTGGCACAATCTTCAATGAGCTGGATGACGAAAAGATCTTCAAGCAAATCGACTTCAACGAGTTCGAGGAGCGATTCAAGATCGGCATTGGCGGCGCCTTGCGCAATGGCAGCAGTGGGACCGAGGTCGATGGGTCGCTGCAGTCCAGCAAACGCTTCAAGAGGCCCGACAATGTGTCGCTACTGGAGCACACGAGGTTAAGAAACATTGGTGAGTAATCAATATATATTTAAAAACGTATATGATTAAAACAAGTTTTCCATCCCTCAGCAATCTCCCGTCGCAAGCTGGGCATGCCCATTGACGATGTCATCGCTGCCATCCATGGCCTGGACCTGAAGAAACTCTCGCTGGAGAACGTTGAGCTGCTGCAGAAGATGGTGCCCACGGATGCCGAGGTCAAGTCCTACAAGGAGTACATCATCGAGCGCAAGGACCAGCAGCTGCTCACCGAAGAGGACAAGTTCATGCTGCAGTTGTCGCGCGTGGAGCGCATCTCGTCCAAGCTGGCCATCATGAACTACATGGGCAATTTCGTTGATAGCGTTCATCTTATTAGCCCGGTAAGCAAACACATAAGGAGGTCTATTTGAATAGCCCTAGTTTTGCAATTATGAAATCTAAAACTAGGTTAAACAGCAGATTTCTAAGGCGCATTTGCTTAGTCAGCTGTCTCTGTTCTGCTTGTTTATTATTTATTTTGCACAATGTTACAAAAAACGTATGATGTGCCACTGTTTATTTACAAAACTAAAATCCAGTCAATAAAATTGAGTATTTAACAGCAGGCGCTTCATAGAGATAAAATATGTTTTAATATTGTTTTTTAAAACCAAATGCTAATAATATATTATTCATTTCAGCAAGTGCAATCGATAGCTGGAGCTTCGACTTCCCTTAAACAATCGCGGAAATTCAAGGCGGTTTTGGAAATAGTCCTGGCCTTTGGCAACTATCTCAACAGCAATAAGCGGGGACCAGCATACGGCTTCAAACTGCAATCGCTGGACACGCTGATCGATACGAAATCCACGGATAAGCGGTCATCACTGCTGCACTATATAGTGGCCACCATTCGGGCCAAGTTCCCGGAGCTGCTTAACTTCGAGAGCGAGCTGTATGGCACAGACAAGGCTGCGTCGGTGGCCCTGGAGAATGTGGTGGCCGATGTTCAGGAGCTGGAGAAGGGCATGGATCTGGTGCGCAAGGAGGCGGAGCTGCGGGTGAAGGGTGCCCAGACGCATATACTGCGGGACTTCCTCAACAACAGCGAGGACAAGCTGAAGAAGATCAAGAGCGACCTGCGGCATGCACAGGAAGCCTTCAAGGAGTGCGTGGAGTACTTTGGTGATTCCTCGCGGAATGCCGATGCGGCTGCCTTCTTTGCGCTTATCGTGCGCTTCACAAGAGCCTTTAAGGTGGGTCTACATGAGAAGATTTTTAAAAACATTCTACTTATGTGATAACTTTGTAACCTTTAGCAACTCGACCAGGAGAACGAGCAGCGTCTGCGGCTGGAGAAGGCCGCCGCGTTGGCTGCTTCCAAAAAGGAGAGCGACCAGGTGCTCATGCGCAACAAGGTGAACCAGAAGAAGCAACAGGTGAGTGGCAGAGATCGAGCACGAAGCGCAAGCCAGTAGTCCCTCCAACCCAGGGTGGCCCAAGTCCCTCGAATCGGTTCCATATCTAATCTAATCTGTCATTGCACCTGATAACCTGTTATGATTTCTTCTGATCTCATTTGATTTGATTTATGCAGCAAATACATTGCCTGCTCGACTTTGCCAATCAGCAACAGAAGCAGCAGCTTGCCCAATCGTAGCATCCACCCACCGGCAACTTCCTCACCTCAGTCTAAGCACGTTAACTTGGTTATTTGGTTGACTCACACAAATCACACCACACCTCTGTCTAATACTCAACTGGGGATAGGAACTCGAGGGGGACTTGGTCTCAGCCCGTGCCCCAAATCCCCGTAAAATCCATCACAAAAAAAACCGAACCACCATCCTCTACCACCTAGTTGTTGCCCTCTGTGGGGCGGCATGTGACGGGATTTGTTTTGTGTAAAGTTCCCACATTAGCGTAAGTCGCCTGGCTTGTCTCTACTTGTCTGCTAACACTGTGTTTGTTCAAACTAATCCTCCCCCATTGTGTTGCCTAATCCCCGCTAATTCCACTGATAAATCCAATCCACTTTGACTGTGATCTCACATGTGTGGCTTTCCGCATTTTGGATTCGTGCCAGGACGCGCACGCAGCCAAATGTTTTCTTGTTTTTTGTATATTGTACTTTAAAAGACTCTTAATACATATAAAAACATGTACACTAAACCTTAAAGCTTAAATAAAAAATATTCTATATATACTCATTGAATAGTATAAATTCAATTAACAATAACTTATAAATTCAAACAAACCTTAAACAAGAATAAAAGTTGAATTGCTTTAATATCCCCCGATCCCAAACATTTTTAATCCACTTTTATTTATAAAACTGTGTTCCTTGGTGTTGGTTTACCGTGTCTAATGTTAACCTGTTTCTTTTTCTTCTAATCCCCGTCCGGCTTGACCACGCTGTGCTCCCAAAAAAAAACCCAAATGCAAACAGTTGCCCTCAAACGGCGCGTTATCCTTGCAGGAGGCGGTCATCAACGAGCTGAAGAGCAAGGCGCACTCTGTGCGCGAGAAGAAGCTGCTGCAGCAGGACGAGGTGTACAACGGAGCCCTGGAGGACATCCTGCTGGGGCTGAAGAGCGAGCCGTACCGGCGGGCAGATGCAGTGCGGCGGTCGCAGCGCCGGAGGATCGACAATAATCGTCTGTCGCGCACCCTGGAGGAAATGGATTGCTAGGCAGGAAATCAAGATCGATGCAGCGACGACGACGACGACGACGACGGGGCAATGGCAACGAATCGAAAATCAAAATTCACACTGAAACAAAAACGGAAATGAGAACATTACAGATACTGCAATATGTGATTGGGCGATTAAATTGTTTTCGACACACCCGTACACACAAAACACAAACTCACATTCCCTTCCATACAAAACCTTTTACTTTCGAATATTTTCCAATTTAACTATAAGACCAGTCGGATACGACCCACCGTATCTCACAATCCCAATATACCCAATGGAACTTTGAGCACCGACAAACCAAGCACAGGATCCATCCCTTCTGTGAATCTCGCCTTAAATTTTGAGAGACATTTTTTATCGCCAAAATTTTGTTTTTAAAAGCGCATTTTAATTTGGTTGCTTAGAGCTTAAGTTGAACTTGAAAATTCGAACGGTGTATTTATCAAATCTTTTATTGTTAAATAATGCTTTAAATTTTAATCTGTGTACATATATATACAAGCATATATATAACTATATATGTTCTAATTATTTTAATTTTTTACCCTTAAGTCTTAACCAAATTTGGAATAGCTTGCTGCATCCATCCGAGATGGCAAAACCGCATGAATACGGAGAACCAAACTCCGCACTTTAATTAATTTTATCTTTTTAGTGAGTCAAGTAAGCAATGAATTGTACGAGAAGAGAGATGATGCATTAAACTTTTGTATATTTTCCTATTTAAATTACTTCTAATTTTATTCGTATTTTGTTTCACTCCGCACACAGCCAGCTACGAAAGTCCAAACGAAGCGCCAAAATATTGCTAACCAGAAGAAATCATTTTTAGAATGTTTTACACTTACAAAGCTACACATTTTATAGAATTTTATTAGAACTTTTATACAAACGATATATACAACTATATTAACAGATATTCCATTTATGAGCCAATTTATTCTCACGAGCCACAAACAAATTGACGAAGACTGATATGAAGCAGTTAACTATAAAGCAGCAAAGGATAAAAACAAAATAACACGCAAACATAATTATTGAAAAGCTTTTGTAATCTCTTTCGGATAGTGTCTTCTCTCGATATATACCTAGATATAAATTTAAAAAATGCAATAACGAATTTAGTTGAACTATAAGCACAGTTTTATTGTATTTACATATTACAAGTGCCATCGGCATCCTTATGCATATCCTTTCAATATCTTGTTCTCTTTAATTTGCCAAAAGAAGGAAATAGCGCAAACTAAGACGAGGGCGTTTTAATGCAAACTTACACGATTAGCACGCTCTGCATTGTTAGTTCTTAAATATTGTGTTATTTATTTTGATAAGACGCGCCAGCATGGTATACCACGTACGAAAGAGAAGGGAAACGATATATAAAATATAAAATGCAAGATTTTTTGTACACACATTTACATGACTATATTGAACACTCGAACTATTTTAAATAAATTATTATTAACCCAATAAACTAGCCAAAACAAGAAAGTGTGTTTTTATTGTGTCGTATTATCTCTTTTTTGATACGAAACTAAGGTTTTTAAGTTTAAAACTATTCGTAAGAAGGAACCCAATAAGCAGATCCTAAAGTATTACCAAATTTAAAAAATCCCAGTTTTATGAGAACAGAAAACAGTCTCTTAAAAAATTACCTTTAAAGAAAATACAAATTAATAGAATAAATACCCTATAGATGTGGATCCTAAAAAATTAAAGCGATTTGAGGTCACCATAAGAGTAACACAAATACTCTTAAAAAAACCCTTTAAACATAATTACAAAAAGTATAATAAATCGTTTTTTTAGGATTTCAGCTTAATTCCCTTAAATTACAGTCGTGAACATTTTTTTAACGATTTTTTTAAACATCCTACGATGGGGATGTCGATGTCCTTTTTGGTATAACTAAAGTGGTTGATTTGGCTTAGAAGTATTGGGTTTAATATTGGTCTTTAGTAGAAGTAAACACCTTGTAAATACTAAAAGTTTTCCAAGTTTTTTGATTTGTTCAACTTGTAGTGGGAAAGGTTCGTTTCCAGTAGGTGCAGCAGCCACTGCATCCAGTGGGAACGGCTGCGAATAGGTCCATCACTAACCAGCTGTTTCACCTGTTGCAACTATCGGCTCAGCTGACGCGGACTCTCCCATCCCTAATAGAGCAGAAGTAAATTCCGCAGAGAGCAGCCATTCAGTGCAAAAATGAATTAAACCGGGCAGGAGCGCACACAATTCGCACACGCCCACGTCGAGAATGTTCAAACGCACTTTTAAGGTGGTTTATCGGCCCGTCAGGAACAACTTTCTGGTGCTGCCGGACCAGTACTACGGCGTCGTTTCGACCTATGTAAGTGTCCAAAAGTCCACAGCCCAGCCACCTCTCCATGCAGATTAGATAAGCCAAAGATTAATCCGCCCCGGTTGACCATTCTGATTAGGACACTGGCTGCCTGAGTTTGCAGTACAACGGCCGGGTGCACTACGCCTCCTGGGCGCCACAGGCGGGCGGTGGCGGCATCAAAGACACCGAGATTGGGATCAATGCCAGGGCGGCCAAGGAGATCGGTAAGCCATTAGCCATTACTTAACGACCGGATGTGCATCGGTTGCCAATGTGCCGTAATATTGGACTCCGGCCATCTGCCCCATGCCTCCCATATTAACCCATTTATTTGCCCATTCTTGCCGTAGGTCTGCACGAGAATGATCTGGTCAAGTGTGCGCTCATCGCTGACGTTCTCAACCTGCGGAGCGTCCACGTTACCCCCGTCTCGTCCAAGGACTGGGAGATCATTGTGAGTGACGGTTTCGTCTGCTTGGCGGCGTGGTCAGCGATCAGCGGTCAGATTAAAATAGACAAGTCCGCTTATATCGGATTGGCATTTGGCGCGGGCGTGCGCTTGGTCTTTATTTATACTGCCATTGCTCGGCCGGCATTGCCATTGACCCGCTGTTTTGATTGGATTAACCAATTAATTAGGCGCTAATCAGATTTCCGTTTACACGGGAACATGTTGCTAGTTATTTTCATTCATAAGATCTTATATGCATTAGGATTACTATCCCTTATAGCTAAATCCATGCCTAAAATGTTTTATTAGGCAGTAATCAGGTCCCATATACTATTCTTAATTACATGATATTTAATCTATAACGATACAAAATCTTTCTCAGTAATAAAGTGACAAAAGTTTAGTCACAAAACGTAATTTTAGCTCTTCAAAGAATGCCGCTGACATAATTTGTATAGGGTATATTATTAAAAAGATTGCCAAGAGAAATGCTTTTGAAAGAAACAGCTTGGTTTACTTTTGTGCTGCTTTCCTAATAATGTATATTTTCTTTTGCAGGAACTGAGCACCGAAAAGATCTCGGGCAGTGTGCTGGAGCAAACCCGCATTGTGAACTCCACCCAGATATTAATCGTCTGGATTAACAAGTCCATGCAAGTGGCGCTGACAGTGGGTAAATATTTGCCCTCAAATAAATATTTTTAAAATTAATTTATATTTTTCTCCATTAGATCGCCTGAAGCCGCACATGAACTATGGCAGAATCGATCACAACACGGAACTCGTGGTGGCGCCCAACCTTTACAAGGGACTCACCAACGGACTTTCGAACGGCTCCATCGAGGAGAACTCAAAACTCTCTAGGAGTAAAACCACTGCCCAAGTCAAGGATGACCTGGCCGAGAAGCCAACGCCCTTGACCCACTCCTCGACGGTGTTCAATGTGAAGAACACGGTGCAGCGCAACAAGCGGCAGGATCACATGGAGCGCCTCAAAAAGGATCTGCGTAGGGAAAGCTCGCGCAGCTTCGAGTTTCGTGTAATCGGAGGTCTTTGGCGGGAACAGGCCCAGGAGTCGGATGTCTTTGTCAACCGGAAGCACCTACCTGAGTTCTTCGATCTAGATCTGTTCTATTGCATGCACACTGCCAGTGACAAGGATTATTATGTGAGGGTGCGCACAATGGAGGATGATGAGGAGGACGATATACCCGGAACTATTCATCCCTCGATCGAACTGAATGCCAATCTGATGAAGTTGCTGGGCATCAAGGAACTGGAACAAGTTGTGCTAAGGCCCACAACCACCGTCGTAAACTTTGTGGAGAAAATTGAGCTGTTTGCAAACAAGAAGACGCACTACAAGATTATTGAGAATGCATTTAAGCGGTTTGTGATAGAGAGAACCCAGCAGAAGCCCATGCTCTTCAACCAGGAGGAGGTGGTGCGGCTGGAGGACGATTTGCTGGTTACTGTCGGCATTTTACCAGAACACTTTCGTTACTGCACGGTGGACGCTCAGTTCTTAAAGGAGTCAAAGATCTATGCGGCAGATCTGGTGCGACCGGTTAGCGAGATTATTAAGGAGCTGACGCCGCCGACTTCGCCACTGAGTGTCCTGGATCTCATAAAGCTACCGGAGTATGACAAGATTGTGGACCAGGTGGTCCAAGAGCTGCGCATGAATTTATGCCTGAGTGCCGACAACTCCGTAATGCGGCAGTGCAACGTCTTAATCACTGGTGCCTCGGGAACAGGCAAATCCGTTCTGGTTGAGCGAATTCTGGACCAGTTGTCGGGCAAGCCGGATTATTGTTACTTTGAGTTCTTCTACGGATCACGAAGCAAGGGACGCAAGACGGAGTCCATCCAGAAGGATCTGCGCAACATCTTCACCAGCTGTCTGCAGCATGCACCTGCCATCGTGGTGCTGGAGAACTTGGACGTACTGGCCCATTCCGCTGGAGAGCAGTCCAGCCAGGATGGAGAGTACTACAACCGCATGGCGGACACTGTGCATCAGTTGATCGTCCAGTACACCAGCAACAATGCCATTGCCGTGATAGCCACCGTCAATGAGCTGCAGACCCTCAACAAGCGATTGAGTTCACCTAGAGGACGACATGTCTTCCAGACTGTGGCTCGACTGCCCAGTTTGGAGCGAGCTGATCGGGAGATAATCCTTCGAGAGCTCTGCAGCCACATTAATGCATCTAAGGATTTGGATCTTGTGAAGTTCTCCAACCTCACCGAGGGTTACCGGAAGTGCGATCTTGTCCAGTTCGTGGAGCGAGCCATATTTTATGCCTACCGTATAAGTGAGTATTTGGTAACATTCTTTAAGCATTTGCCAGCTATAACCTATATTTTTTTGTCTTGTAATTGTTTTTTCAGGCAAGGCCCAGCCCGTTCTGACCAATGAGCAGCTCATTGAGTCCTTGGAGCACACGAACTCCTACTGCCTGCAGGGAATTCAGAGCAATCAAAAGACTGGAAGCGATGGAGAAGCCAATGAAATGCGCGTCGAGGAGCTGCCTGGCCTGGAATCAGTTGTGGGTGTGCTAGAGGAGGTCCTTATGTGGCCATCACGGGTGAGTTTTTAACCAACTACACTTAACTAAATGTTTTTGTTAATAGCTGTGTATTTCCTCTACAGTATCCCACCATATTCAATGCCTCACCCCTCCGCAATCAAGCCGGAGTGCTCTTGTACGGACCACCAGGAACAGGAAAGACCTACCTGGTCTCCCAGTTGGCGACATCCTGGAATCTGCGTATCATTTCCGTCAAGGGCCCCGAGCTTTTGGCGAAATACATTGGTCAGAGCGAGGAGAATGTGCGAAACCTGTTCAATCGAGCCCGAAGTGCGCGACCTTGTGTGCTCTTCTTCGACGAGTTTGACAGCTTGGCGCCCAAACGTGGTCACGATTCCACGGGGGTCACGGATCGGGTGGTAAATCAACTGCTCACCGAACTGGATGGCGTCGAGGGACTGCAGGGAGTCACTGTCATAGCAGCCACCTCCAGGCCGGAGCTGCTAGATCCGGCGCTCCTTCGATCCGGTCGCATCGATCGCATGGTGGAGTGTCCTCTTCCGGATGCCTCAGCCCGGGTGCGAATCTTCGAGGCCCTCAGCTCGACGCTTAGCCTTGACGAATGCGTGGACTTCGATTGGTTTGCGGGAAGAACCGCGAATTACACAGGCGCTGATATCCAGAGCATTCTGACTTCGGCGAACATGGCAGCGGTTAAGGAGGCGCTAGCTCAATTCGGACACGAGGTAAGTTGGGTGTGCCCTCCTCCGGAAACGATCTTAGTTATAAGCAGTTCTTGGTAGTCATGTCTTCTCCCCTCTTCATGTGTTCCGGTTTTTTCTCATGATAACAAGTGCAACCGAAATGTTTTCAACTATTTTAGAGTGGCTTACGTGCTCGGCATTGCAATCAATGTTGGGACTTATGCCCCTTCCGGCAATAGGGGTCACGAAACATGCATATATTTATTTACAAACATAAGTTCTTAGTCGCTGGCAACCAATAAAATTATATTGATTTCTTTATTGCTTTCCCAGAAACTGCCTAAGAAAATCTCGCTGAAGCAAAAGCACCTTGTTGAGTCCTTCCAAACCACTCGGCCCTCGCTCAGCGCCTCCGATGTGGCAAAATATCATAAAACGTATGTGGCATTGCCTTATTTGATTATCTTTATTTTACTTATTTTGAATATCTTATGGTAGGTATGCTCGCTTCACCAACAAGGAGAAGACCTCCAGGGAGTTCGTAGCCAAGCGCGCGACCTTGGCTTGAAGACAAAGACTTAATTAGCTTAGCATTATCATTATCATTATAGTTATCTTTAAATGTTTTTCGTAAATTTGTATATCGGCTAAGGTGTGTTGGGAGACGCAGGTCTTTGGGTAGTGCATATTTCATAAATCTTTTTGTTGAGAAATAAAATACCGAATTTGTTTTAATTATGTTGTGATATAATATACATTTAATGTTTAGTTTTATATAGATGTTGCTTGAGAGTGTACTGACCTAGGTAATCGCAACTGAGAAAAGGGCTATACCGCCTTAATTAAGACGTCAGTTGAGTTGGGTACTCTATACACCGGAAACCACCTATGCCAAGTTCTTGGTAGCTAGGCTGGCCTGTTGGACTAAGACCCTCCCATTTCTCAAGCCGTTTTAGTGTTTGTTCCCATCGCCACAGCAAGTGCAGCGAAAATGCATTTAACTATTTTTGGGTAGCTTACGTGCCCGGCATCTGGATCAGGATTAGGACCTGTGCATGCGGGAGCTGGTGGTTGCCACTTCCAGAAACCGAGATTTTTGGATATCAGTCACGTAACGGATATTTCCTTATTGATATGCGATTACCGCGCATGCGCACGTACTGCACACACCGCACCACTAAGACAATGGACACATTTTCTTTTGCATAAATTAAGCCGCCAAGCAAACAAACAGGCAGGCAACCCGAAGGCCAGATAATAAAGAATTTCGACGAGTCGAAGCCACCGCAAACATGCTTAGAATAAAACCAACAAGACCGACCCGGGCCATTAAAGAGAAAGGAAACCGCTGAGGAAAACTACCAGCGAAAACAATTGCAACATGCGGGAGGGGGACCACCTCGATCAGGTAGCCCAAAGCCGGCACGATACGCAGTTACGATCCCATCCGCAGACCCTGTGCACAGGATCCTAGCAAACCCTGCTGTCGCGGAGAACCGCCGAGACCCGATCGGCTGGGATCGCTTCGGATCGCTCCGATCGGGCATTGGATCGCTTCGGATCGTAGCTCGTAAAAGTTTCTTCCGCTCGATCGTTACTTTCAGTTGTTTGCGCACATTCAAGCCCATCGGTTGGCACTCCGCTCGGTTCCTGCCACAAAACTTTACGGATTACGGTTAGTGCAGCGGAAGTGGACCCTCCATCCGCCACCCTCCATGTATTTTTTGCCTGGCGAATGGGAAATAAATGTTGGCAACGAAGCGGAAATGCAAGGCGCCTTGCCCTCTTCTCCCCCAGATTTAAGATACTTATGCAAGTCGCCTTCGCGATCGACAGCTGAATAAACATGATGACAATATTTTTTGTGATCTCATTTGAATGTCCCCTGCTCCTCGCAAAAAAAAAAAAAAGACAAAGAACGTGATTTTTTGGTCAAAGTTTTGGGGTTGCGGCTTGGCAGAAAAGAATCGTGTTCCCACTGGAACTCTGACAAGCAGCAGTAAAACCAAAATAAAGTCGTACAAAAATAATTTAAGAGCGAAATGTTCCAGAAGTAAAATAAATACAAATCATGTCAAGTGCAGGCAAAAGTTCAAAATCAACGGGGAAATAAAAGGAAAAACCAAATGTTGAGAATAAGATCTCAAGTGAAGACAAAGGAGATAAGTAAAAGATACAATGATCAGCAAATAATGCAAATAAAAATAGTAATTGAAGCTAAAGCAGGAAACAAAAAAATATTAATTGAATAATTAATAATAAATAATTGTTTGGTTGTTAAGGTGAAGAGACCTAGCTATCGTTAGCTATAAAGTGTTTGCAAATAGAAAATAAGCCAATAATAATATGCAGAATGCCAAGTAATGCTGTCCTCGAAATAGCTGAGCGACCAGGTTGAAATGTCAAATCGAGTATGCAAAAAAAGATTCATTCGCCTGATAATAATTCACAAGATAAAAAGGTGTGAGCCAAACGTTTTTGGCCATGTGCGCGCTTCGTCTTCAAATCGAATAATATTGAATGAATGACAAACTGGCTAAAAAATTAAATGAGAAAAGCAATAATACATACTGCAAATACAGCGATCGACTCGTATTGGGCAACAAATGGGAAAAAAAGGAATTGAATAAATTAAAACCTGCGACGCGTGTGCATACATACATAAATCGGGCCTGAAGTCAAGCGGCTAGCGGCAATATTGGCTTAAAAAAGGCTACAATTGCTGGTAGCACTAGCACCATATTAACAACAACAATGACAATCGCAACGGTAGTCCCAAGTCTTACAGACAATAAAGTGCATTTCATTAACGGCACAGTGGCTTAAAATTATAAAAAATTAGCACTTTTTTTAACCCAAAAATAATCCTAATGTAATTATAAGAACCTAAAAGCTAGTACTTTGTTTTTGAGCTCTTCTAAAAATTGTACTTGAGATCAGTTAGTTATACAAAACTTGCAATAAGTCCGGGGACTTACCCTTAACCTGCACATCATTGCTAGTCATCATTAAACTGAAATAAATCTTAGTTTACTCAGTAAACATTCGAGATCTTTAATTAGGCAATGTATATGCTTTTCCTGATTACGTTTAAGATTATTTAAATTGCATTTTTACGTATATATTAATAATTGGAACTGATTGAGCTAAGCTTTACTAGTTTTAGAAAAATTTTAACCCCAAGTATAAAACTGCTTTGTAAGTATAGCGCCGCTTTAAAGAAAAACATATTCTTACATGATGTATTAAAATGTATAGGGTCATATGGTGTTGATCTTTTCTCAGCACAACTTTAGGACCACGTTTTAAAGAGCATTTAAAAGTTCCCTTAGTTGATTAATACCAAACTTGTAGCGTCATCGGGGTATTTCTCGATTTGCTATTGCAGTTTTTAGCACCCGGCTGTTTGCCTTGCGAATGCAAGTACCTAAAAATCAACTGAAAAGTGTCAAACCACTGTATCGAGCGATTTCAACAAATTGCCCAGTGATTTTCTAACTGTTTGGCCTTTTGTTGAATGGAAATCGAGGAGCGCATGCCGCACCAACGACAGCAGCATTTGGCGAGTGTCGAATATAGACAAGTTATAGTCCCCTTTATAGATCCCCCTTGGGAGTGGGTGGCAACGAGTGTGTCCGGCAATCCAGCGGCTTCGACCACGTCGCCGAGCTCATTACGGAGGCAGGGCACACAGTCTTCGCGCTGTCTGCTGCTTCTCCTCTGGATTTTTGCATATTGGCGCGGACAGACTTGGCTTGGCTGTGCGCCGTGCTGGCCATAAAATATTAAACAATAATAATAAATAAATAAAATGACACAAAAAGGCAATTGAAGGGGAGGGACCACGAGGGAGTGAAAAAGTTAACCGAAGATTTGGCAATGTTTATTGATCCACAAACAGTGGTGGTCAAAAAAGCAGCAGCTTACTAAATACAAGAAAAATTGTTTACTAAGAAAAAAAGCATTTAAGAACCCTTTTGTATTTTTTATAACTCCTTTCGGACAGGGCTTAAAAAATGGATTCCAAGATGAAACTCACTCGCGCAGCAAGATCATATCGAAGTGTTTTTAAGACATTTTTTTAACATTTTATTGAAGGCGGAAATACGTCACAATTTATTATAAATTGGGTTTAGTCATAATATTTATGACTAATAAAATTAAAAGAAAAAAAATGAAATGATAATGTAATTTTTTAACTATTGTTTTTAAGTTTTTGATTTTGATTCCGAGCCATTGTTTTTCTAACCTCTTACTTCTATACCTATTCCCACAGCTGGAGGACGCCTGAATCAAAACCGAGTCTTTCGAAAGAAGAAGTGATATTATTCTGACACCAACTGTATATCGATACATGTTCGTGCCCATCGAGATACGATCTCTTGGCGGCTGTTGAACTCAACAGAATCCACTTGAACCATGGCAAAAGTGCCGATCACGCTGATGATCATTGCGCTCGCCTCTGCCTCTCCGGACCTGGGATGCGACTTTGGCCATCACCGCTGCTCCATCGATGTCACTGCGGAAAACGGTCCCCGCCAGCAGCACCTCCTCCCCGACATGGACATCACGTTGCAGTGTCTGCGTCCCACGGCCAAGTGGTACTATCAGGATAAGTTCCAACTTAAGGCGGCTGTTTATCGGATCGGTAGAGCCCAGTCTGAGAACTCCGGGAACTACGGCTGCCTGGATGGCCAGAGATGGTACAATATCTCCCTCCTCGTTGGTCATAAAGAGCCAGTCGACAATGACATAGCCAGCTTTGCTAAGGTGCATCCGGAGACGGATCTCTTCTTTCAGCCTCTGAATGAAAGCCGATCCCTAAAGTTGTTGCAGCCACTCCCCAAAACCGTCCAACGAACGGCCGGTGGGCTCTTCCAGCTGAGCTGCAGTCCCACAGATCCGGAGGTGACGGGCGTGAACATATCCTGGCTGCACAATGACACGCAAATTCTGGGCGGTCGTGGAAGGATTAAGCTCAAGAGGTGGTCACTGACTGTGGGGCAACTGCAGCCGGAGGACGCCGGAAGCTATTACTGTGAGCTGTGTGTGGAGCAGGACTGTCAGAAGAGCAGTGCCACCCAGTTGGAGGTGGTGCAACGCAGTCACACGGTGCCCGTGCTGAAGCCGGGATATCCCCGCAATGTCAGTGCGCCCCTTGGGGATAATGTAGGCATAGAGTGTCTTCTGGAGGACTCTGCTTTGGAGCCGAAGATCACTTGGGTGCATAAGGACATCGCGTACGACATCGACTCTGTTTTGCAGCGACTGAGAGAGCAGTCACAGCTACCGTTGGGCTTGACCCGCCTGATTACCCGAATGGACGAGCCCCAGGTTCTTCGTCTGGGAAATGTCCTTATGGAGGATAGCGGCTGGTATATCTGCATGGCCGAGAACCAGGTTGGACGCACTGTTGCGGCCGCCTATTTGGATTTGTACAGCCCTTTGGACACCACTACGGACCGGGGGACCACTAGTACGACGCCAAGCACCCCAGCACCCACTGCATCCACCGGAGAGGACAACGATGAGGAGGTGGATAGTGCGAATGCACCCGTCGGCAAGGGTCCTCCCGTGTTCAAAAAGGAACTTAAGCCCCTGCAACACACATTGTCTGGAAATACCGTGAACTTGGCCTGTCCAGTGGATGGGAAGGCGAACATCACTTGGACAAAGGACAAGAAACCTCTGGACCGCAAGCTTGGCGTCTATGTCCAGAAGAACTGGACACTGCGCTTCGTGGAGGCCACCAGCGAGGACTCTGGGAAGTATACCTGTGAGGTGTGCAACGCCTGGGGATGCATCCACTTTGACTTCAGCGTTCAGATAAACGATCGCACCAGATCCAAGCCAATAATCGTGGTGCCGCAAAATCAGACAGTAAAGGTAAATAGCAGCTTGGTGATGAAGTGCACCGTCTACTCCGACCTACATCCCACTGTCAGCTGGAAGAGGGTTGTCCTTAAGAACGCCTCGCTGGACGGGCTTCAGTCTGTAGAGATCCAGAATCTCAACTTCACCGTGACGAACGACTCCGTTGTCTTGGAGCTGCACAATGTGACCTACAGCCATGAGGGCTGGTACACCTGTCTGGCTTCCAGTGGCCTGGGAAGCAGCAACTCCAGTGTCTATCTGAGAGTAGTGAGTCCTCTGCCGCCCTTGGAGATCTACGCCCTGGTCCACGCCCATCCGGTTGGGTTTACACTAGCAGCTATTACGATCGTGGCTGTCTTCCTGTTGGGCAGTGCTTTTATAACGTTCATGCTACGCCGGCTGAGGAGGGAGAAGCTGCTGAAGCTCCGCATCGAAACAGTTCATCAGTGGACCAAAAAGGTAATCATATACCGGCCGGGGGAAGAAGAAGGAAGTGGCTGCAGCTCCGGAGACTTACAGATGCCCGTGATCAGGATAGAAAAGCAGAGAACCACCGTTTCCACAACGGGAACGGGTGGTGCTGATCCCGCCCAGGGCTTCAATGAGTACGAGTTCCCGCTGGACTCCAACTGGGAGATTCCCCGGCAGCAACTCAACCTGGGTTCCATTCTGGGCGAGGGTGCCTTCGGACGCGTGGTTATGGCGGAGGCGGAGGGGCTGCCCAGGAGTCCACATCTGGGCGAAACCATAGTGGCCGTCAAGATGGTCAAGGAGGAGCACACGGATACGGACATGGCCAGCTTGGTGCGCGAGATGGAGGTAATGAAGATGATCGGCAAGCACATTAACATCATCAACCTGCTGGGCTGCTGCAGCCAGGGTGGTCCGCTGTGGGTGATAGTGGAGTTTGCTCCCCATGGAAACCTCAAGGATTTCCTCAAGCAAAATCGGCCAGGAGCACCACAGCGTCGGAGTGACAGCGATGGCTATCTGGACGACAAGCCTCTGATTCCGGCACAGCAGCTGGGCGAGAAGGAGCTCACCAAGTTCGCGTTTCAAATAGCTCGCGGAATGGAGTACCTCGCTTCAAGACGGGTAAGTCCAAGTGCTTTTGAAGTTAACTAGCTTACTTAAAAAGAGTTAAAAATAAAATAATATAATATAATAATATATACTCACAATTAAATATATTTAATTGTCTTTACTTTTTTAGTGCATTCATCGCGATCTGGCGGCCCGAAATGTCCTCGTCAGCGATGGCTACGTAATGAAGATCGCCGACTTCGGGCTGGCGAGGGACATCCAAGACACGGAGTACTATCGGAAGAACACCAACGGACGGCTGCCCATCAAGTGGATGGCGCCCGAGTCGCTGCAGGAGAAGAAGTACGACTCGCAGAGCGACGTCTGGAGCTACGGTGTGCTGCTGTGGGAGATCATGACCTACGGGGATCAGCCGTACCCGCACATCCTGTCCGCCGAGGAGCTCTATAGCTACCTGATCACGGGTCAGCGCATGGAGAAGCCGGCAAAGTGCTCCCTGAACATTTACGTGGTAATGCGGCAGTGCTGGCACTTCGAGTCCTGTGCCCGTCCCACGTTCACGGAGCTGGTGGAGAGCTTCGACGGGATCCTGCAGCAGGCGAGCAGCAATCCAAACGACGCCTATCTCGACCTCTCCATGCCCATGTTGGAGACGCCGCCCTCGTCGGGGGATGAGGACGATGGCTCCGACGCCGAAACATTCCGGGAGACCTCTCCGCTTAGGTACCAGTACACCTATAAGTTTAATTAGTCCCTAGTCGAAGAAGACCAAGAGGGTCCAACGAGTCAATCAGATCCCATCAAAGCATCCCTGACCAACACTCCATCGCCTTTCAATTTGCCAAAGAAATTATCGCAGCTATTTCAAACACCACAAAACGTTTATAATTTTGTATCCAATTTCGGAAATGTTATGAGAACGCGCGATTTTGGCTACGGACAAAGACTTAGTTAGCTTAAGCACACTCATTATTTAATTAAACTTCATATGTCTCTTTGTATACCAGCAATGTTCTGTTTGGCGTCTTTGCGATTTGTATATTTTATAATTTTTAATGTTGAGGCAATAAAATCGAATTTGTTTTAATATGACATTATTTATTTTTAAGAGCTCTAATATAGCAGCTTCCAGATTTGCAGTTGAAGTTCCCAAGAGATTCTAAAAAAGTTTTTGTACAAGCCTTAATTTGTTTAAAGCTCTGAAACTAAGATCATAAATAAACCAGCGATAAGCCTCCAAAATGTCTTATCAACAAGCAAAAAGAGCAACATAAAAGCTGACTAATAGAATTCGTAAGAGCATAATAATGTTAATGATCCAATACTATCCATCGGTTCGGGCACTTTCGAAGCGTTCTTCGTAAGAATTTCATTCATTTTATCGTTACTTTCAGTTGTTTGCGCACTTTCAAACCCATCGGTTGGCTCCGCTCGATTGCTCCTACGAAACTTTACGGATTTCGGTTGGTGAAGCGGAAGTGGAACCTCCGCCCTCGGTTTATCCGCGTCATCGAGCTCATTTCGGAGCCAAGGCACACAGTCATCGTTTTTTCTGCAGCTTCTTTCGAATTTTGAATGTTGATGTGGACAGACCCAGATGGGATTTGTGCCGCGTTGGCAATAAAATAAAAATTAATTAATAATAATAAAGAATTTAAATACCTCAAAAAAGCAATTCAAAAACCGATTCCCAAAGATCGAACGAGTCTTCCGGATATTTTGCTGCATTCATTGATTAAGAGATATATATTAATAATATATTAAGCTGATAGTGTTAAAACCTCAGAGACAAGTTGCTAGATCCACTTAGCTGTTGATGCTATCAAGGGTTGAAAAATCTCCTTCTCTGAATTGAGGATTATATATAATAACATTTATTTTACTGCGTTGTGACCCTTGAGAACCATGGTAAAAGTGCCCATTCCGCTGATCGTCATTACGCTCGTCTCCGCCTATCCGGTTCTTGGTTGCGACTTTGGCCATCACGACTGTTCCATCGATGTCACTGCGGAAAACTCCCTCCTCGTTGGTCATAAAGAACCAGTCGACAATGTCATAGCCAGCTTTGCTAAGGTCCATGCTGCACGATCAATCCCAAAGACGGATCTCTCCTTTCAACCATTGCATGAAAGCCGATCCTTAAAGAGACTCGTCGAAGAACGTCCCCCCGTGTTCAGGAAGGAACTTAATCGACTTCATCACACATTGTCTGGAAACACTGTGAAGTTGGACTGTCCAGTGGCTGGCAAGGCAAACATCACTTGGACAAAGGACAAGAAACCTTTGCACCGCCAGCTTGGCCACTATGTCCTGAAGAACTGGACACTGCGCTTCGTGGAGGCCACCAGCGAGGACTCGGGGAAGTACACCTGTGAGGTGTGCAACACCTGGGGATGCGTCCACTTTGAGTTCAGCGTTCAGATAAACAATCGCATCAGATCCAAACCAATAATCGTGGTGCCACAGAATCAGACAGTGAAGGTAAATAGCAGCTTGGTGATGAAGTGCACCGTCCACTCCGACCTACATCCCACTGTCAGCTGGAAGAGGGTTGTCCTTAAGAACGCCTCGCTGGACGGGTTTCAGTCCGTAGAGATCCAGAATCTCAACTTCACCGTGACGAAAGACTCCGTTGTCTTGGACCTGCACAATGTGACCTACAGCCATGAAGGCTGGTACACCTGTCTGGCTTCCAGTGGCCTGGGAAGCAGCAACTCCAGTGTCTATCTGAGAGTAGTGAGTCCTCTGCCGCCCTTGGAGATCTACGCCCTGGTCCACGCCCATCCGGTTGGGTTTACACTAGCAGCTATTACGATCGTGGCTGTCTTCCTGTTGGGCAGTGCTTTTATAACGTTCATGCTACGCCGGCTGAGGAGGGAGAAGCTGCTGAAGCTCCGCATCGAAACAGTTCATCAGTGGACCAAAAAGGTAATCATATACCGGCCGGGGGAAGAAGAAGGAAGTGGCTGCAGCTCCGGAGACTTACAGATGCCCGTGATCAGGATAGAAAAGCAGAGAACCACCGTTTCCACAACGGGAACGGGTGGTGCTGATCCCGCCCAGGGCTTCAATGAGTACGAGTTCCCGCTGGACTCCAACTGGGAGATTCCCCGGCAGCAACTCAACCTGGGTTCCATTCTGGGCGAGGGTGCCTTCGGACGCGTCGTTATGGCGGAGGCGGAGGGGCTGCCCAGGAGTCCACATCTGGGCGAAACCATAGTGGCCGTCAAGATGGTCAAGGAGGAGCACACGGATACGGACATGGCCAGCATGGTGCGCGAGATGGAGGTAATGAAGATGATCGGCAAGCACATCAACATCATCAACCTGCTGGGCTGCTGCAGTCAGGGTGGACCGCTGTGGGTGATAGTAGAGTTTGCTCCCCATGGAAACCTTAAGGATTTCCTTAAGAAACATCGTCTAGGCGTCAGAGAGGTGCGGACTCGCTCCGATGGATATGTGGATGACAGGCCCCTGATGCCGACAGAGCAGCTGGGCGAGAAGGAGCTCACCCAGTTCGCTTTTCAAATTGCCCGAGGAATGGAGTATCTCGCCTCTCGAAAGGTAAGTAAATGACCTTCGTAGAAAAAAGTAGTTTTCTACGAAAGATTTACATCTCAGTAATTAAAAGGATATTATTAGTGCATCCATCGCGATCTTGCGGCCCGAAATGTCCTCGTCAGCGATGGCTACGTGATGAAGATCGCCGACTTCGGGCTGGCAAGGGATATTCAAGATGTGGATTACTACCGGAAGGTAACTGTGGGCTTGCTTCCTGTCAAGTGGATGGCACCCGAGTCGCTGAAAGAGCAGAAGTACGACTCGCGGAGCGACGTGTGGAGCTACGGAGTTCTGCTGTGGGAGATCATGACCTACGGGGATCAGCCGTACCCGCACATCCTGTCCGCCGAGGATCTCTACAGCTACCTGATCACGGGTCAGCGCATGGAGAAGCCGGAGAAGTGCTCCCTTAGCATCTACGTGATAATGTTACAGTGCTGGCTAATAGAATCTAGTGCGCGGCCCACTTTCTCGCAGCTGGTGAGGCGTTTTGATGATATTTTGGAGGCGACGAGTAGCAATCTGCATCTTTCAAGGCTTTTTACGATGGATGATGAGCAGGGCGAAGTTTTAGAGCAGTATACATACTTATAAGCTCTAGTTAAACAGGAGACTAGATACCATACGAATAAGTAAACTCATCTCTTCATTCTTTCTTCTATTCATCATAGTGATTGCCCAAAAACGTCGCAAAAGCATAGATGATTCAGTGCATGGTTTGTTATCTGCCAACAATATGAAAACCTTTGACTCAGAACAGTATATAAGAATTTAAGTCTATATATACACAAGGCACTTCAAGTCACTGACCATTCCGCGATACAATGTTCAGATTAACGTGTGTCTGCCTTTGTCTACTCGCCCTGAGTGAGGGAATAGAAAGTTTTGGCAATCCCTGGATGCTGCCCACTTTCCGGCGGGATTTAGGGTTATCAAAAAAGGAATACAATCACAGGCAAGGTCGTCAGCGTTTTCTCCTGGACTTACTGCTCCAAGTCCACAAACCTTTGCTTCATGAGGAACTCATTGCAATGGGAAACCAACTCAACGAGGATCCAAACGAATATCATGAAGTAAGAGTGCAGAAAAAAGGAAAAATATATTTTATTATATTATTTTTTGCAGGGCACCTGGAGGTATATAAAAGACTTTCAAGAACGTGTACATCAAAACCAAGTGCCACGTCCTTCAATTATCTTAAATCAGCTGGATGATGAGCTGCCCCAGAACCTGCTGGGGATCTATAGATTTTTGACCATGGCCAAGGATTGGTCTTCCTTCCAGCGCAACGCCTGCTATGCCAGGATGCACTTCCATCCCCTGCTCTTTGTAAATGCCCTACAGATGGCAGTGGGTGACAGGGAGGACACCAAAGATTTGCGAATGCCAGCCATGTATGAGGTACTGCCTCAGCTCTACTTCGAGAAGGAGGTGATCCTGGCGGGCCAGGAAATCGCCTGGCATCAGTTGACTCCCATCAGGATGGTGACACCGAAGCGAAGATGGAAGGATATCCTCATGGGGCATCTGAACACCAGGCAGCCTTGGACCCAAGAGGAACCCTTGCCTACGGAACCCCTGATCATTGATAACGAAAGACCGTTGGCTCACCTTAGTCTGGACTTGGAACTTAACTTACACTGGAACAATCTGATAAATCGCCTGGTTATAGCTTTTGAAGAAGGAAAGGAGCGGGTGAGTGAGCCCATTATTATAGATGGCGATCGCTTAATGGCCTTTCGAGGACCCTTCGACGAAGACAACTATATAAATAATTTGGCCATGGGACCACATAACTTGCAACTATTTTTATACAACCTAAATCAATTTGTGGCTATCTTGACCTTGGAGGATTTGGCAACAGGAGAAAAATCTATTGATCTGATTGAACCGCCCCTTATGACAACCGGTGGCGTTCCTTATAAAGGTACCTCTTTAAATATCAAAGCTGTTAAACACATTTTAGACCTGACAATAGAAGACCTGAAAAACCAAATAGATATGGCTGTGAAACATAATAACCACTCTGAGGATAATTTATGTATAGCGGGACAAATAATAGTTAACAATTACCTCAATATTTGTCGTCAATTGAGCCTGGCTGTGAATGGACATGGTTTAAATCAACCCAGCATGTTGGGTCTGGCGACCGCCAACCTTAGAGATCCCATCTATAGATCGCTGCTGTTTCGCTTAAATGAAGTATTGAAGAGTTATGAACATCAGGACTTCTCTTATGATAAAAAAGAAATGACTTCCCCAAAAATTCTTAACATTAATGTGAGTCGCCTGGTGACTTATGAGGAGAAAGTCGACATAGATCTCATTAATCTAATTGACCAGCAACTGCTGCAGTCCCACCGAAATAATTTACAATTTCTGCGTCGTCATTTGGTGGCCAGACAACGTCGTCTTAATCATGATTCATTTGGTATTAGACTGGATATAAGAGCTCCCTATGATATGAATATTCTAGCAAGGATGTATTTAACTCTACCAAATCAATTGGAGACTCGTCTACACCTGGACAGCTTCAAATGTTCCCTTAAACAGGGCATCAATCAATTGGAACGCCTGTTTCCATCAGCCCGTACTGAACCCACTCTTAGCGAACTCTATGAGGCCGATTTCCCATCAACAGATGTAACAAGTTCCAGCCGATTTCCCCCACATCTTTTATTGCCAAGGGGGACCAGAGAGGGCCTCAAACTTCAATTACTTGTGGAACTCGGTGCTTGGACTGGCTCGGAGCTGGAGTTTGACGGGGTGTCTGTGCCTGTCCTCGCCCAAACTCTGAAGGATGTGATAATCTTTCATCACCAGGCCTGAAACTATTATGCGATTATGTATGCTAAGTGCTTAAACTTCTAAATTGCTCATAGGAACGCATGATTAAGGAGAGGGTTCCATATCAATATAGTTTTCCAGGCACGCACGCGTTCCTGATTATAATGGTATATGAATAAAATGATAAATAATTGTAGTAGAGCTGGAGCAAATAATAAATAAAAAATTTGTGTTTCCTTTTGCAACCAATAAATCATTTATAGTGTTATAAGATTGATTTACTGCACCCCAAAACATATATAAAAAAGTTCAAAAATAATACATTTAAAATTGATTTAAATTCTTTTCAAAGGCATATCTATTTAACCTTCCTCCATGATCACTTCTAATTTTGTCATAGACAAACACACAAGTATTTTAGTATCCTTTTTTGTTGAAAATCAAATAAATGACTGACAAAATGGTATACAAAATAGAATGGGGATTTCACCGCCTCCCAGACCAGAAACTTGAAAACGAAGGAAAACGGTTTCTTATACGAATGCGATGACAACAAAAAGGCATAATAGTAAAATTAAATGTGTCTATTATGCCAGGCCAATACAATGCACACATAAAACCACACTCAAACCCAGGACAACCATTCGCCATACAATCATAAGTACACTGGGAAAAATATCTATGATATATATGTATATCTTCGATAAGAGAATATTGCATAAAGGAGAAAGCTATAACGAACATTTAAACTAAATTTTAAAAACATGGAATAAAATACATCATTTTATTTTTATTCCTTTTCAATATTAAGGTTGTTTGTATATAATATATATAGTATATAATGTATAGTATATAGTATAGATTTTTTTATTTAAAAATAATAAAGTAAGTATGGCATAGCATTTTCTTTGCGTGCAGGCAATGGCAACATTTGGCAGGCAAGAAGCGTTTAAGGAAGGATGTCTTGCTTAGGCGGGTACGAAGTGTTTGAAGTGGTGGAGGATGTGGATGTGGATGTGGCTGGTTTGTCACTGGCACATTCGCATAAAAACAAATGCACACAATACGAGTGCGACCACCAACAATCCCATTCAATTCCCCTAACAAAGAGGCGGAGAGAAGCGAGACAGGAACCGTCATCAAGGAGCAGTCCTCATCTGTGCGGCCAGGCCGGGAAATGGAGTCCTGGGCGTGTTTGTTCCTAGATAAGCGCAATAATATGCACGTATTTTACGGCAACTTACACACAGCCCCGCCCACTAAATCACACCACCCAACCGAACGCCCCTTGGCGCGGCGAAATTTTCTAAGAATGCGCAAATTTAAATGCGAATTGTTTTCACTTTGTTGCCGGCGACGCTTTGCCTAATTGACTTTGTGTGCGACTGCGAGACTTGGTTTTTATCCACAGCCCCCAAAAATATAATAAACGATAAAAAAAGCGAACTGAATAGACGACAATCAGCATTCGCTTTTCTTGGCCTTTCTTCTTTTTTCATTTTGTTTGCGCCTAATTTGCGTGTGGTTTATCACAAGAAGAAAAAAAAGTGAAAGCCACCAAAATCCCTATAATTAAAAAAGAAAAACGAAAAGTTGTTTCACACTTTAGGGCTTATTAATTTCGCAATTGTTGAGGCAAATTGAGTTTGGGGTTTCGGGACGAGGCTTAGCTGGAATGCTTTTGGATTTTCGCTGACGCCACAAAGGCAGGCCATTAAAATGTATTTAAAATAATGGAACCCATGGAAATCCTTTAATTGTCTTTGTATATTTAGAGTTTTTTATAGTTTTTTACATTTCAACATATTTATTAAAAATGACTGGATACTAAAAATTATTAGAAAATATTAATTATTATTAATTATAGTATTACATTTTCTTCTTTCTTGTCTGTTTTTGTTTTAGTTTTTTCTCTGGCATTCCGGCATATTTTTTTCTGCCGTAAAATCTCGCTTGTGATAAGTGAAAGTCAAGCTTAAAGGCCATTTCCATTCTTGCGGCATTCCTCGGGTATTGTATTTCATTTCCGTTTTCATTATTATTTGTGGCCGTCCGACTTTGACTCCAATTCCGATTCCCAGTGGCTGTTCACGCCCCCACTCTGTTGTTGTTGTCTCTGCTGCCCCTTTTTTATTATCGCCCCAGTCTTGGCCTTCTTTTCTTGGCTTTCTGTGGGGCGGTCGAGGAGGAGCCCAAGAACAACGTCGACGACGATGGCAACTTCCTGCTATCGTGCTAATTTCCGTTTCTTTATCTTGACACAATGGTGCGCATTAAAAGCACGTTGGGGGAGGGGTTTCGTCCGGGGCAGGACGCACCCCGCATCTAAGGGCGGTTTATGTCGCAGGGTGCTGGGGACATCCCCCGAAGCAGCTGCAGCTATGACCGCTGCGCTTTTATTTCCGCCCCATTCTAAATGGGGATGTACTGGGCCGGGAATATGGCGATATGATGTATTGGCGTCTGCAGCTTGAATAAAAATACTTAAAAGTCCACTTGCATAAATTTAAAAAATATCTATTTCACTTCCTTCAGGATGTATTATATATATTAGTAAGTTTCAGAGCATATAAGTATGAATGCCATATTAAAGAAATGTATTTTCGAAAATTTAATGTTTCAAGAAAATTTAGTAATATTAAAAGGATTTACGAAATATAAATATCAATGCAATGTTACAAAAAAAAAGGGATTATCAGATATTTTTGTATTCTCAGAGTTGTAAATTTTGAATCGCAAAGCTACTTATGTATCTAGAATTATAAGATTAAAAATCGAAAAATGGTCAACATAAAAATATAGTTCTTTATAGTATTGGCAGTTTTATTTGATAAATAAGACATAAAAAATAGGATACAAAATTAAATAAATAAATAAAATAAAGATATTTAAAGCAGATTGGTCAACTTAGGAGCGCTCATATCTTTTAAGTTTCCAACTTACCCCTACCTTTCTTTAGGCATTTTTGTGTGGCCATATTAGCCGCCATTCTTGTTTTGGCTTTGTCAACACAGCACTGAAGCCCCAAATGAAGGAGCCATTTGAATTGGACTGATAGACCCCATTTTGGGGTGGCTTTAGGAGGCCTTGAGCTCTCCCTTTCCCTCTCCCTTTCTCTTTCCCCTGACTTGCTGTCCCACTCTGCAGGCAGAAATTTGCATTCAGCAACATGAAGAAAATATTGATAAATGCCCGCCATTAAACGCGATTAACAATTTGAATTATGTGGCAAAGCCAAATTTTATTGCCCACACAAACAGTCACAACAAAAATTCTATGGCCAAACAAATGGCATCATTATTAAAATATGTACAAATGTGTGTGGGTGTGCCTACGCCGACCATCATTTCCATAGATTATTTAAGCGCGGAGTATAGACGCGTATTTAAAACAACATTTTGGTTGGGTTTCTTTTTTTCGTATTATTTAGGTGGGCACGTTCAGAATCTGTGTATGCAATTGCGCGAGAGCGAAAATGATTGGCAATTGTTTGGGCTACCATTGAGTTCCACTTTTTGGGCAACAAAGGCCTTTGGTGGCTTAATGCAATTTTAGTCTAAACAGTTGCCATCAAAATTTTCAATGAATTGCATCAATTGCCGGTCCATTGTTGGCGGTCCCTCAATACGAATATTTTTTTCCTTGCCCTCCCACCGCCCTCTGTTTGCAATCGAGTGGGCGTGGCACGCTGCACACACGACCCACTGGAGTGGGTGGTTGGGCGGCGGGCGGCGAAGGGCGGTTTGGGTAATAAAATAATTGCAGCGCACGTGTCAAAAATATTCAAAAAGGCTTAAGAGGGATTGTCCTGGGGGGGGATTTTCTGGTCCTGCAGTGCAGCACTGGACCCATCATATTTGTATTATTTCTGTTCCCTTTTTTGTTGTGTTGTGTCCAACTGATTGCATAAATTGTTGTGGAATTTCATCAAGTTGATGGACCAAGTCTCTTCATAAAGGGTGAGTGGGCGGATGGCAATGCGGTTAGACGTGGGACTTTTGTTTTCGGTGGGAACCGGTCTCCTTCCTATAAGAAGTGTATTATTTAAGTTCATTCGTTGGAAAAAAGAGTATATGATGGTCATTTTGGTAAACAAACTTTATATATTAAGATAATGCAAAACATTTTGCTTTTAGTTTAAAAATATTTGGAAGTTTGTGTCTTAATCCTATAATATTGAACATTTGATATAATATAAAATAATTATGCTAAAGACCAAAAAAAATATTTACCAATTTGTATTTTAAATATGTACATAGATCAAAACAGATAGATGGATAAATAGATAGATAAATAGATAGATAGAGAGATAGATAGATAGATAGATAGATAGATAGACAGATAGATAGATAGATAGATAGATAGATAGATAGATAGATATATTATTATATATAAAAATTGGTATTAAATGCCTCCTTATAATATTTTGGGCAAAAAAAAACCTTTTACTAATCCCAATTTCTGAAAAATAAGTTAAAGAGTATAGAGACTGCGTGGTAAGTAAGTAAATAACCACGATAGTGCCTTTTTTGTGTGCGTGTCGACGGCTTGGAATTTGTTTTGATTTGCAACAATTTTGCTTTGGCATTGTGAGTTTCTCTGAGTCCTCTGTCTCTGGGCAGAGCGTTTTATTGCTTTTCACTGTCGCCTCTGGCTGCTCGTCATGTGGGGGGTGGTGCGATGTGGGGGATAAGGCCAAGCGGATTGGCCGGGGTGGGATGTCCTCGGGCCGGGCATTGTTTACATTGTTGTGGTGTGAATAGCAAATAAGCCGCAACCAATTCCAGCAAATCCCATTTTTATAGCATACTTTGCCGCATCCCCGTACCCCTAGCACCAACCACACAGAGTTCCCAGCTACCCCGCAGCCCATAAATTCATTCTAATTGCAGGGCCACATAGCCAACGCAGCAAAAATTGTATTTCCACATTTTCACACCTCATTAGTTGGCAAAATCACACAGCTCCTCTGTGGCTCCGGAAAAGGTGCAGGTAAATGTAAAAAATAAACATTAAATAGAAATTCTGGGTGAAATGCATTTACCGCTGCAATCTGTGGCCACAAAATCAATTTGCGTTTAAAATACATCCAAGCGATAAGGAAAATGGAAAAGGGCGGGCATATAAATTAAATGGCTTTCGTGTCTGTGGCTGCGAGTTGATTGATTTTGCTGTGACAGCAACAGTAATTGAAAATATTTGTTGTTAACTATTAGTTTGGCAATTGGAATGTGTCAAGTCAAAGGGGGTGGAGCTCTCCCCAAATCATCAGCCGCACCTGTGTCCGTATCCCTTCCGGTTCTCGTAATCTCTCCATCAACTCACAGGATCCGGATTTTCCTGTTATGCTAAGATGGTACTTATTCTTGGGATGCGACCTTTAAATACCTTGGAAATAATGACAGTTCTATATTTTCTATTAGATCTGATATTTTTTTCATAAGGCTTATAAAGATGGTTTTTAGATTTTACAAATTATAAATTAATACTAAACGTTAAATATATTTTATTATTTTACATATTTTGGTTATATAAAACAATATTTAATCGTTATACATTTTAAAAACTTATTATTGTTTATAGAAAACAATATTTAATCGTTATAAATTTTAAAAACTAATGGAACTTATGGAACTCTTTCATATCATCCTCAACACCCTAAATTCCTGTGGGTATTAAAATGTCCTGCTCGTCTCAATGTAAACATTTTTTTAATCCCACTCGAAGGAAAGCCTCCAGTAAGAACTCCTTTCCCTCCTGCGCTTATCAAGCGATGCGCCAAAGCGTGTCAGTTAAGATGGAATATAGTGGGTGGGCAGGAGGTGGGTGTCCTTCAGTCGCACAAAAGCCAGAGAAGAGAAAAAATCCTTTTGACAATGCAACGCATGAATGTATTTTCTTTACGCCGGTCCCTCGTTTTTTTCTAGCTCCCTTCATTTTAATTCACAAACAAATTGAATAGACTAGAGAGAGCGAGAAGAATACGAGTCGATTGCCACGTAGCCATAGATCTCACCTATACTGTATGGACGTTTATATTCAGAATACTACAGATTTTTCAGAAGCAATTGGCAATAGAGCATCAGTGGCGTAGGCAGGGTAAATTTAAAAGGGATTGTCATTTGGAAGTGTATATTTGTATCCCAGTAATATTGAAAAGAAAGAAACAAAGTTTTTTAATTAGTTTAATCCATTTAAAGATTTCCATTTCATAATGATATAGGGGTAATCCACTTTAAAACTCTTATACAGTTAGGATCCAAGAACCTCATCAACTCTAAAAAAAACTAAAAATTATAATTGTAGTTTTGTTTTTTTTTAGTAATATCTAACAAAATCTATCTATAATCTTTTTTATTGTACGTTTTTTATATAATATATGAGTAAATAGCTTTGACCTCTTAACAAATGAGGCTGCAATATATTTAATCTAAAAAATGTATAAAAACAAAAAATATTGCTTGTTGGAGATATCTTAGTTCCTTAGACCCCCTGGACGCCACTGGTCCCACCACGCCCCCATCCGTGCCCCTGCTCCATTAGCCTTTGTGTGTGTTTAGGTTGTCGCGCGTATATCACATTTCCGTTTGTTAGCAATTTTTTGTCGTGTACATCTGCATGAATAGCGAAAAGTTTTCTGCTCAACTTGATAGCCCCCCAACCAGAGGCAGCGTGTAAAAATGTTTATTGTATATTTTTGAATGCCTCGCCTTGGGAGTGGGAAGGAAGGGTTTTGGCCCAAGTTGATTTGGAAACAGCTCACGCCTCCACCCTTCCGTCCAATATTTTCCACACGTCTACCCGGGGTAGGTGGCCAAGGGAAAAATACTCAAATTGATTTGGCCCACATCTAGTCCCCGACTTAGTTTTCTAAACATTTTGTAGATGCTACAAAGGTTTGGGCTGGCCTTTTGCTGTGATGTTTTTTTAATTTGCTATCTTTGATTTTTTTTCCCACTGATTAAACTCAAACTTATGATTATGCAGGTTTTTTATGCCAAGTATATTTATTTCCTTCTCTTGCTGCTTTAATTGTTTAACAAATATACCTTCCTTTCTAAATATACTTAATTATTTTTACTTTTTTTATTGACCATGATTATTTAAACGAGGGTTCTTGATAACTTTTCTTTGAAAAGCATTTATCAGTAAATGACGGAAAACCCTTCACTTTTCCATTCTTCCAAACTAGCAAAAGGAGTCCTTCAGTTAATTCCTCTCACCACTCAGGCGAATTTTGCAGATTGTAGCAGGGCCTCCGTTGCCTTTCTCCACTAGAGAGCTCAACTAACTGCGAAATTGTTTGGCAACCACAAAAAGAACTGACGGAGAAAGGACCATCAGAGAACACGGCACAGATAAGACCGCCAACTTGTTTGCTTAATAAATAAACTTTATATTCATAACTGAAAAAGTTTCGCCAGATGCCTCCTGCCTGCATTTCCCCTGGCGAAACAAACGTGGCCGCTAATTTGCGTGCCAAAAACTTTTGCCGCTGAATAGTATGCTATGAAATTTCGCCAAATTCAGGAGGAGTTCGTAGGCGCGGCAAAACTACGCGACGGCATTTCCGTTGCCAGAGCGCCGAGGCAGAACATAAATTATATGAGCGTTTCCGCATCAGAAGCACTCAGAAAAAATCATATAAGTTTGTGGAAAAATGTATGACGTTTATTAACATTTTCCTAAAAAGGTTACAGTTAAAATATACGATTTAAAAGTTTTATTTTTGACTTTGGAACCATTCCATTTCTTATTTTCTAGCATTTGGATTAACCTGAGCTTATTGTATTTAAGAACTTTCAAAAAAAATTTATAGAAGTGCTAGATAGATTTTTAGCTTATAAGATATAAGAGCACTTGGCAAAATTGATTTCTTACAGATATTTTAGGTTCCATAAAAACAAATATTTAGAAAAAAAACCACAGACATATATTTGTTAACTATAAATACGAAAGTTACATTTTTCTTTCCTTTCTTAATTTTTACATATTAAAAATAAATGAAATATTTAAAATAAAAATAATATGAACATTATAAATTGCATAGTATCCTCAAGATACATTTTTGTAGTGTTCCATTTTGGCTCTTCTCAAGACGCTATCTGCACCGCAGCAAGGGGCGCTTGCTAATCACAAAAGTTTTCGGTTTTCAGCTACCTTCAATTCGGACCCGGGAAAGGGTGGTGAAAGGGGGAAAGGGGCAGATAAACTTACGGGTTAAATACCCTTTGGCCCCACACAGCCTCAGTCTGATTAACAAGACATAATTACTTTCGCATTAAGCGGCTGCCTAATAGCTCGTGTAATTCCCCAGCTCCCAGAAAAGCCCCTAATCAGCTCATCAGACACAACAAACTAAAGAAAACAACATTTTAAATTTCAAATTGCAAAATACAAAAAAGGCGCAGCAGCAGCGGTGGCAGCAAAATGAAATGAAATGTACGGCCAACCACTCGAAGATAATGAAAGTGCATTGAGGCGGGAAAAGTCGGGAAAACAGTATCAGGTCGAGTGCGAACATTTTTCCATTATGCAACGTGCCACATTCTTTGGCAGTCGAGGAGGTAGATCGAAAACATGAAAAGTGATGAACTAAGAAAGTGCCTTCTCCAGACGCAGGTTCTGAAAAATATGGCAGCATTATTCCATCTAAAAACTAAAAAATGATTCCTAAAAAAATCGAAGAATTTATTTTTATAATTGATATTTAATTTTTTAACTTAAGCAATAAAGATAATCTTCTTGAAAATCCTAATTTGATATAATTTTTTACTAAATGTTATCCTAAAAACTCATTTTTTTAATTCTAATCAGTACCTAATTGTAATCAGTTATAAATTGTAAAAATTGTAATATAAGAAAATCAAAAATAATAAATCTTTTTTCTTAATTTACTATCTTTTATAAATCATTGAAGATAAAAATTCGTATCCTTTAAAGAAATATAATACGTAATAAAAACCATTTCTAGGTATTCTAAAAAAGTTCTTATTTTGATGTTACCCCTATGGCAAACACGTCCCACAGGGTATTACCTCAGGTGTGAGAAGAGGGCAACCTGGAAAAATGCAACGTTTAAACGCCTGAGGTGAAAAGTCTGCCGTTCCTTGGTTGGTCGACCTCCGACCTGCCCTCCACTCCCGCAGGCTCCTCTTCTATATCCCGTCCTGATGAGAAAAAGCTTGTGTAGCCCAGCATGTATAGAGGGTTAAAGGCCGGATCCTTTTGGACCTGAGCCAGCCAGTGACAACGTGAGCTCGACATCGGAAAGTGTGATTATATTTTCATTTGCAATTTTTTACGGCCAATTAATTTGACAATTGACGCTTCGCTGGGCGTCTGCGCCACAGCAGATATGTATCAGGGGATCTGTGTATATATCCGCATCCACGGCGTTGTTGCAAATTGAGTTGTGTGGCAAGAATAAGAAAAGTCTATTATAGTCCTAGGATGGGTTGCCTGCTAGCTATTTGGTCGCTGCATTGTCTGGCCATCCTTGTTCTGTGGGCGGCCATTGTTTGGGGGCGTGGCAGCTATCCGTAATCCCTACCAGCTCCTGGGCCCTCCTGCTTCGGTCCCCCGCCATTCCCCGATGGACATGCAATTTGCATTGAAATTGTTTTTCGAAATTAGAAAAGCCAGTCAGGTGAAACTGAGAGAGGGTGGCCATGATGAGGTGGGATAAACGATAAAACCACCTTGTGGGGGAAAATCGAGAAAAGTGACAATTTCAATAAGGACCATTTTGAGTTTTGGGAGCTTTTAAATAGCTTGTTGGTAGATAGTTTCTTTAAGAAATATCACTTCGAAATATTTTAATAGTTAACAAAAAATCTTACTTATTTTTGTAATTATAAAGCAATATAAAATATTTAAAAAAATCCTAATACGAATGTTAAAATATCTCTATGATGATGTTAATTGTATTTATTTTAAATTAAGCTTTTTCTTTTTGTGAATTATTAGAAAGAATATTAATAGACTTTTAAATAATTTATCATTAAGAACATAAATATGGAGATTCATTTTTTTCGAAAAACCCAAATACCATTTCTAATATTTTAGAAACATTTCAATAAAAACAGAAATATTTAATGCTTGTTTGCATTTCTTGCAAAGATTTTAATTACAGATATACATAAATGGATTACAAAGAGTGTTTAACATTTTGCTATTGGCTCGATAGACTTAAACTAGGGTTCGTAAGGGGTTTCCAGATGGGTCCTTGGCAAAGCAGAAGGTCTGACAGTCGGTTTAAGCATCCTGGTTGGGAAATTAGTTCTCCTGGACGATGGTCACATCCTGGAGGAGGACATTGGGCAGCTGCAGGAGCTCCTGCTCGTTGCGAATGGGGCGGTCAAGGGGGTAGCCCAAGGGGCGGATGTCCTGCAGGGAGGCGGATCCAATACCAATGCTGATGGCGGGAATGATCTCCTGCACCTCCTGTTCCACCAGAGGAGAGACGACCACGAGGAGCTGCATGGGCAGACCCTGGGGCCTTCCACGGGGCAGCAGCAGGTGCTGGGGGAAGCGTCCGCTCTCACCAACCAACTCCTGGATGCCACCCATAACCAGCTGCTCCTGCTGACCCTTCAGCTGCATCATCACTCGGCGGTAGATCTCTCCCAGGGGCGTCACATCGTTCTTGGTCCAGGGGATGTCGATGGACCTCAGCTGGACGCGGTTGCGTCCGTTCTCCAGCTGCACATTGATGGCATCCAGGAGCACAAAGTCGCGGCGGCGCTGCTCCAGACTAACTCCCTGCCTGCCCTGCTGATCCTCGCCGGGTCCCAGGAAGACGCGAACAATGGCATCCCGCTCTTCATCCGAGGTAATCTCCATGTCAATGGTGAAGTCCTTGTTGTTGAGGCGTCGCTGACGTCCCACAATCTCCTGCTGGACTCCCTGAACCTGCTGCTGCTGCTCCACCAAGTTGCTGAGGTCCAGAACGTTCTCCTCGATGCGAGTGCGCAGCTTGTCCACGCGGACATCGTTGATGGCAACACCGCGCATCTGCAGTTGCTCCTGGCGGTAGGCTCCAAGGATCTGCTCCCGCTGTTGGTCCACGATCTTCACAATGCGGCGAAGAGTGTGCTGCACGACGGGATCACTGAGACGGATGCCCAGGCCGGTACGATCGATCTGCTGGCCATTGCGGCTGTTGTCCTGGACCACCTGGCGGATGATGTTGATGATACCAACCTGGCCAAGGCGACCCAGCAGGACATCGGCGATCAGGGACTCCACCTGGCGCTGATCTTCCATCTGTCCACGCAGCGAGCTGACCTGGTTTACCACCTGAGCGATGACCTGCTGCAGTTGCTGCTCAATCTGGCCAATCTGTCCGAGAATCTCACGGTTGCGCTGCGAATCGATGCGGATTTGGTTCAGGCGGAGGTTGTACCTCTCGGTTTGCGTCAGGCGGGGATTGTTGAGCCACTGCTGCTGCTGCTGCTGCTGCTGGGTCTGGTCGATCGTCTCGCCCTGGGAGATGCTCTCCTGGTTGAGGCGGGCCACCAGCTGACGGAGATTGTGCAGGATGATCTCGCCACGACGGCTGTTCTGCTGGCGGAGATTGATCAGGCTGCGGCGGCTACGAACTCCCTGGCGGCGCTGCACAACCTCGTCATCATCATCGTTGTCATCATCATCATCATCGTCGTTGTTGTTGTCATCGTTGTTCTGATGCTTCTGCAGACGGTTCCTCCTCAGCATCTCAAGGATCTCTTGGTCGGTCATTTGGGTCAAGCGGTTGTCGCTGCGGATGAGCTTCAGAATGTCCTCGTCCTGGATGAGACGATCGCCCATGACGCGGCGACCCTCGCCAATGGAGCCAATTCTGCGGCCGGTAATCCTCTGCTGCTGCTGTTGCTGCTGCTGCTGCTGGATGTCCTGGTTGAGGCGACGCCTGTTGATGTGGACCAAACGGTCATCATCGCGCTCCACGCTCTCCAGCTGATCGGCGTAGCTTTGACCCTGCTGTTGACCGCCCATGCGACGACCTTGTCTCTGGATTTGCATCTGGTCCAGGTCCTGCTCCTGCTCATCTTGGCGTCCCCACATCTGACCCTGGCGCTTCTTCTGCCAGTCGTTCATCTGACGCTCCTCGTCCAGCTGACCCACACGGAGGCCCTCGCTGAGGCGCTCTCCCCTGACCAAGCCCATTAGACGCTGGCGAGCCGTGAGCTGATCCTGCTGCTGACCCTGCTGCTGCTCCTGTTGGATGGCGTTCAAACGGCGGCGGCTCACATGGAGCAGGCGGTCACTGTTCACATTCACGGTGGGCAGGTCATTGATACCGCCAATGTGGAGACCTCCCTGGCTGATTCCACGCTGCAGTTGCACACGACCCATGCGGATATCGTCATCATCATCGTTGTCCTCATCCCGGCGGAGCAGCTGCTGGAAACGCTCCCTCTGACTGCCGTAGATGTTCTGACCCTGCTCCTCGTCCTGTTGCTCCTGGAGGCGGCGACGGTTCACATGGAGCAGACGGCCAGTGCCGACATCTTGACCCAGCTCCCTCTGCCTGGTGTTGTACTGGGACTGGCCAATCCATTGATCCTCATCCTCCTGCTGCCTGTTGATCAACTGGTTGCGTCCCTGCACATTGCTGATCCATTGCTGTTGCTCCTCCTGCGAGTCATCCTCCAGCAGAGCCAATTCCTGGATAAGGTTCTGGACCAGGTTGCGCAGCTCAATGTCGTCGGTCAGCAGAGAGGTGCCATCGATCTGTCCCTGGTTCTCGGCACGGATCACCACGCGTTTCTGGCCCATGACATTCTGGCGGTTCTGTAGCTGCTGCTGTTGCTTCATCAGAGCCATCTGCAGGTGGATCTGCCGCCAGGGCATGAGGATGTTCATCATAGGGTTCATGCCACGCTGGCGCAGACCCACAATGTCCATAAGCGTGGGACGCTGAGTTTGCTCCCTGAGGACTCCGCGAACCTGCTCAATGACCTCCTCATCCAGATACAGTTCGGGGAGCAGCTCCTGGACGGCGGGCACAATCAGGTTGCGAGTGTCCTCCCGGTCGCGAATGGCCAGAGCCAAGGCGTTGACCAGCAGCACGGGATTGATGTTCCGGCGCAGATAGACCACATTCCGGCGGAGGGTATCGAAGTCCTGGGCGCGAACCAGCAGGCGGTAAATGCCACGCAGCTGCTGCACATCCTCCACACGACCCACCGAGTACACCTGGTGCTCGTCCAGGAGGCGACGCTGGCGGTCCAGGTCGATGACGCGCTGCATCACCGCGTCGATGCCGCCGCGATACCGCTGGCTGTCCACGATCAGACCCTGGTCCAGCTGGATAAGATCACTCTGCTGCAGGGGCTGCTGGATGTTCTGGACGATGTCCAGGATGAACTTCTGTCGCTGCAGATCCTCCAGGGACATGCGATCTGTCGGGGAGAGTGACTAACTCATAAATAAATCCTTACATTTTGGGGTAATCACTTTACCAATACCCTGAATCCTCTCCGGATTCACGGTTATCCTTCCGGCAGCCACAAGAGCGGCCGAAAAGGCCATCAGCAGCAGGATTCTGTTCATCTTGCTGATCACTTTTTACTGATTGGAGGACTGGTAGGACTGGAGAACTCTGGAGGATTTAGCTTGCTAAAACACAGACCAGCAGGCAACTGCATTTTCCACTCAGTTCGCTGCAGCTTTTATACCCCAAAAGTATCTATCAACCTACGGGATGCATCGTATAGGCCTATCGCTTGACTCCCGATTGGGTTGAATGCCTTTCAGAGAGGGCGCAAACATGTTTATCAGTCTGCTGAAAAGCGCTCGCTCATTATGCAGTTAAAAATCTGTTGCCTTGGATTGTTCCCGAAATCGGTGGGGCCTCTCGAGGACCGGACTAAATCGGGCACGTAACTCCGGTTGGTTTCTGTTCGTCAGCCAATCTATCTTGGGTTTGATTGGTTCATTGATCTGCCATTCTGCAAGCCACCGCTCGATCTTCTGACTCTTGTTTGCCGTACGTGTTTGCTGGCATACTTCGATAGGCACATTTTAAAAGCAAACAATCTGCAAAATGCTGTTGAAATATGTAGGGAACTTATAAACTACATCTTGGTTTATAAAAAAGGTATGGTTCATTATAAAAATTCCATTGCTGATAAGGAGCAGGAAGACTATATTTCAGCGTGGAAGAATTCTGCTCTCAGGTGATAAGAAATCATTTATGAAATTGTTTATGTGGAAAAAATCAGCATATTTCAAATAATGCTGACCTGTTTGACAAATTAGTACATTAGCATTGCTAATAATTAATACAGCTAAGTCATTTGCCCCATGTTTTTTCTAATTGTATGTTTAATGATAGGATTTTAGAAATTTTGAAGAGCTGCTTGCTATAAGATCTACTCTCAAAAAGTATTCGACAGGAACTTTAGGAATTCGAATTCAAGAAGAAATTTTTCAACTATATAAATATGGAAGAAAAAAAATTTATTAAATAAGGCCTAAAATGCTTCAGTTTTTACAATTTATGGAAGGCTTTTTGAATAAACAATGTAGTACAAAGTTCATTCATTTTAATAGGCAATTTTCTATTTTCCGTAGAGCCTGTAGAGCCTCAATTCTATCTAAAAATTCTAAAATAAATTCCTGAAATTTCCATGTAAATAGACAGCGAGTGCAACTAAGGGGGGAGCCAAATGCAAAGTGTGAGGCCCAAAGTGAAGGCCACGTAGCATTTGGCAGCGCCATTGTTCGCGTGAGTGAGTGATTGGCGATTGTGAAAGGATAAAGGATTGCTGTGGGTGGGCGAGCAATGCGGCGAGTCGATGCAATTTTTCTATTCACATTTAAATTGGCAATTCGTTTGTCCGTGGCTTTTGTGTTCGCCAAACGATTTTTGCTGCCTTTTTTCGGTTGTCTGCGCTGCGACAATTTTGCAACGTGCCTGGCATGCAACGGAAGTGAAAAGCGCTACGTGGGTGGCCGTAGCTTAGATCTTCCTAGGGATGTACTATATCGCAAAGAAAGTGAGGGATTGATCCATCGATAGTAGCTGCAAAGAGGTAATAACATTTTTTTTAAATATATTAAAAAATGAAGAAACTGACAAAGGACCTAGAAACTTGCAGTATTTTAGACTCACTGACTGCTTTTGCTTTTAAAAATAAACATTTTATAAATGCAACATGCCAAAAAAATTGTATACCTGTCAACATAAAAGTTAGGAAATAAATTAATTTTAATTTGCTAAAACTATAATATCCATTTCCAATTAACCTATTAACCTTAAGCACAAATATGTACATTATATATGGGCATCCTGGCCATCCCTATCTTGGCCTGACTGTAATCATTGTTGCTGCTGTCCTGCTGCCTTTTTCTAATGTAATTGCAATTGTTTGGCAGCTCCGGCTCGGGGAATCCAGCTCTTACTGCCAGAAAATGGGCAGTAAAAGCGACTTTGATTTGCCTCTGCTGCACTTTGCGCGCGCTTTTTTTCCCAACTTGCCATTTTTATGCATGCCAAGCGCATTTGTGATGATTAATTGCTTCTTTATGCCGCTCGCCCCTTGCTGCATGTTCAGCAATTATGCAGCTACAATTTCGCATTAATTGCTCCTTTGTGCCGCAGGGGTGTCCTTTTGGCACCCACTGTCCCTGGCCTGAAAAAACATTCCGGCATTGTGCGTCGCTGCATTTACGGCGGAGTCCACTGCTGCCTCTCAGTTTAATTGCTGCCGGGCTCGGACATTGACTGGAATGCGCTTTATGCTCATAGTAATGCCGTTGCCAATTGTGCATTGGACTTCCCCGCTTTTATCCCTAGAAAAGTGACACTCTGAAAAAAGGAAGATTTTACAGTCTGACCTCGATTTCCGCTTGAAAAAATAATATGTTTACTTTTTTATCAGCCCGTAAAGTTCCTTCTTTGATATTCATACACATCGTATTTTGAAATTGCAATTATGCGTTCATTACACCCAGCTCTGCTGTTTCCAAGCGTTTCGCTGAGGCAATTGCAAGATTTCTAGGCTATCAAAGTATGACCAAGCAGGTTACCTATTGGCTTCTTATCGCGGTCCGCAGTTCACCTTTTGAAAAACAGCGCCTGCTGACAGTGAATACTAACTAAGATGATCCATTCAATTTAAGGATTATAAAACTAAACTAATTGAAACATTCAGGAAGTACTTTTAATTTCGTAAGATCAATGGTTTTCAGGATGCATACTTCATCCATGAAAATGTCAAAATGTTCTGACCAAAGGTCAGATAAGAAGAGCAGTTTTGGGGCTCAATCTAAAATTCATTGTTATTACAGAATAATCTGGCATGAAAATGAGCTAAAATTTCGACCTCCTTTTAAAAGAATAATTTATATGTAGATTAAAATGGAATCGGACCACAAACTCATAGAGGTATCCCACTTTAAAATCGAAGTCGAATTACTCAAGTTATAAAATCTAGAAATGCACTTTTGGGGCCCAATATGGAATCCATTGGAATTAAGGAAAAATCTGACATGAAAATGGGTTAAAATTTCGACCATCTTTTAAAAGAGTAATTTAAATTTAGATTAAAAGGGAATTCTACCACAAACTCATAGAGGTATCCCACTTCAAAATCGGAGTCGAATTACTCAAGTTATGGAATCTAGAAGTGCGCTTTTGGGGCCCAATATGGAAACCATTGGAAATATGGAAAAATCTGACAAGAAAATGGACCAAAATTTCGACCATCTTTTAAAAGAGTAATTTAAATTTAGATTAAAAGGGAATTCTACCACAAACTCATAGAGGTATCCCACTTCAAAATCGGAGTCGAAATACTCAAGTTATGGAATCTAGAAGTGCGCTTTTGGGGCCCAATATGGAATCTATTGGAAGTACGGAAAAATCTGACATGAAAATGGACCAAAATATTGACCATCTTTTAAAAGAGTCATTTTAATGTAGATTAAAAGGGAATTCCACCACGAACTCATAGAGGTATCCCACTTTAAAATCGGAGTCCAATTACTCAAGTTATGGAATCTAGAAGTGCCCTTTTGGGGCCCAATATGGAATCTATTGGAAGTACGGAAAAATCTGACATGAAAATGGACCAAAATACTGACCATCTTTTAAAAGAGTAATTTTAATGTAGATTAAAAGGGAATTCCACCACGAACTCATAGAGGTATCCCACTTTAAAATCGGAGTCGAACTACTCAAGTTATAAAATCTAGAAATGCACTTTTGGGGGCCAATATGGAATCCATTGGAAACACGGAAAAATCTGGCATGAAAATGGACCAAAATTTTGATCCTTTTCTTAAACAACAATTTAAATGCAGAATAGTAGGAAATTCAATGACAAGTTCATAGAGGTATAAACCTTGAAAATCGGGGCACAATAACTCAAGTTATGGATCTTAGAAGCGCAGTTCTGGATCCCATCACTTAAATGACTTTTATTTATAAGAACTGCTACCGCTCATTGTATAAACTCCCCCTTAAAATTGGGAATCGCAAGCCCTCTTCAAGAAATACCAAGTGATAAGCTGTAGAGAATAGACAACATACTCCCTCCGAACGCCCGTTGTCCTTGATATTCCGTTGAAGTCTGAGCCAAGTCAAGTCGAAGTGGTGGATGTTTCTGGCTTCTTTTGGGTTCTAGATTTCTGGGTTTTGGGACTCGGCTTGGGTTTCGCTTTTGGCTTTGTCGCCGCTCGCTTTGACTTAAATGCGATTTAATGCCTTTTTTGTTTGTCTTCCATGCGTCGGAAATCCGTTCGACGAGCTGTGGGCGTGATAAACCACATCCTCCCCTTGCCACCCACCGCCGCCCATTTTCTGGGCTGCTAATTTGCTTGGCGTTGTTTTTTTTTATGTCTCAACTCTGCCTTGCCGTCTTAATCTTATATCCTTTTCGCGTTTTCCTTTTTTCGCCTGGCTTGGCAGTAAAAAAATGGTGCGTCCTTTGTTGGGGCTGATAAAACTGCTTACAAATGCTTAAAAAATTAAAATTTATTACATGCGATTAAGTTGGTTACGCAGGCCTCTCGACCTTTTAGAGCGGGAAGAGCCTAGAAAATGCAAATGGAATGTCATCGCTTTGGCGGTTCAACATATTTCCGGGCATAAGTTCCTCCTCTCTCTTTTTGGACATTGGCCAATTGATTCATGGCCACACAATATCCTTTGCGTAATGGTCTTTCTGGGCCACCTTAAACAGTCAGCCGTCAGCAAAATGAAATGGAATGTGAATGGTGGCCCGGAATGAAAGAAAAAGTACAGCAAATAAATATAAATATAGTAATAATGAAGCATTGGGCGCAAAAAGAAGAAGAAAAGCCAAAGTCTGCTGCCAAAAGAAAATATTTCTTTTTATCACAACGGATGTGAGTGTGCCAGGACTGAAATAGCAAAGGATGGAGGAAGGGCAGGAGCTGGAGCTGGAGCTGGGGTTGGGGTTGGGATGTGGAAGTGGTGATAGAGTCTGGGGGCTGGGGTTACCTCCGCCAGCATCCTGTCAAATAAAACAAAAAATGCCCCGCCTCGAGTAGTGTGATTCTAGTACTTGGTTCGGTTGAATGGCGAAAGGAAGAGCATAGTATTCGCTGTTTTTTCGGTTACACAGGTAAAAAATACATAGACCAGTGTGTTAAAAAATTCCATATAATCAATGTAAGAAAAGTAAAAAATAAGTTTAAAAAATGAACAACATGTTATTAAAGAAATTGCATAGAAAAATTAATATTTATAAATTAATTCCTTAATATTAGATTATGAATTTGAGTTATGGAATAGGTTTCTTGAGCATTCCTTCCCACTATCCTAATTACCGAGTTAGAAAAGTTCTCGTTCATAAAATGTCTTTGGGCTTGCTTTGATAATATTTCTGGCAGTGTATTTTTGTCACCACGATTCTGGGAGTTCTCAAACCCCCTTTCTATACGCTTCCTTCACACAAAGCAATTCAAACAAACTTTTATTTCACACGTTTTTCGCTCTGCTATTTTTCCCCCTCACTGACTGCCTTCAATGTTTTTATTTGTCTTGAAACAAGTGAGTACAGCGAGATGATACTGATGATCGGGGGTCGAAGGTGAGGGGTCGCACGTGCAGCGCGTGTCTGTTAGTTTTGATAGCCAGTTGACTTTGCTTCTGGATCCCACCCAAGCAGTTGACCCGTTAAATTTCTCGATAATTGCTACACTAGATCTCGGAGTTTACTTTTGAATTATATTTTTGAGAAATTTTAACTCAGTTCTTTAATATTCTATAACAAAGAATTTCCTACCTACCTTATTAAATACAATTTTAAGATAACTATACCATCCATAGAGTTTAGAACTCGAAGAAAATAAAAACAGTTGAAAGAGTAAAGAAAAAATTCAAAATTTTAAAAGTAAATTAATATTGATTAATTATCATTATCCTCTTTTAATCAAAATTGAATAAAATCTTTCCAAATAAACGCTGGCTTTCTTCCAATAAAATCTATTATACTTTTAGGGGCAGTCTTTAAAACTCAATTTAATTCAATTATTAGCTGAGGACCTCCAAAGCATCTCGGCAATTTGTAAGTTCCCACCGTCCAGCAACTTCATGGATTGCTCTCCTGGGGGTGGCTCACTTTCCCCTCACAATTTCATTGGGCAAATATTGTTGTAGCATTTCGTGGAGTTTGGCACAAGTGATTTTCGGACTGAATGGAAGCTGCTGCCAACTCTTTTGTCTGTGCTTAGGTGAGGTCAAAATGCAAACATTAAATGCTTATTCAAGTTCGAGTCTCTGACTGTTTCGGTGAATAGGGCCAGGACACTATAAAAACGACCTTGCGAGCAACAAAAGGCACGGGGCACCACGCCTCGACGGCTGTGTGGCTGTGAAAATGGGCAGACAATCATCACTTGGAAAAAAATTATCTAAAAATTATATTATTATGTTACAGTTTTTTTTTAATCGTTTAAATTAAGAATATTTTTTGTTAAGGTTTTTTGGCAATTGGAGCTTTTAATTTTTAGAGACAATCCCGCATGCTTTCAATGCGACTTGATATTTCCTTAGATTTTACTCAAAATAAAATTTAATTTCAAACTAAGCATTTAGCAAATGTTTTTTCAAGTGAAAGTTGGAAAGTATGCTGGTGTGTGGAGAAAGGTGGCTGAGTTGGGTGCGCCATCCTTGGTATTTGGCACTTCTTATCAGCAGTTTCGTTGCGTTGCAGCGTGGCATTTGTGTGACTTTTATGGGCGGCTTTTCAGCTGGTTACGACGCCGTTGCGATTCCTCCGCACCGCCACCCAGTCTATAAGTCAGCCAGCCACCCAACCACCCCACCACCCAGTCACCCAGTCACCCATCCTCCCCCTGGTCCAATCATAGTGGTGGTTGCTGCTTTGTTTTGCCCTGCCTCGGACAAAAAAGTGTCAATTGTTTTTGGGCCGAGAATTATTGACACGCCTCAACGGTGAGCGGTTCACAGTCGGTCGCTTAAACAAGTGGGCGTGAAGGAATCCCATTAAGGACCTTCGCCACCCTTCCGAGGAGCGGCAGACAGTCCTGGCCATCGCTTCGCCACATCATCACCCATTCAGCCATTCATCCCCGCGGCGTGTCGGCAATTTAAACTAATAATCAACGCATCAGCAAACATTGTCGTTATTTTCAGGGGCCCGTGGCGTTCGGCAGTGACTCTCGACAGATTGCGAGCAGTGATTTTCACTAACGTTTTCACCAGCTCTCCAGGCAGGTGGGGTCAGGGGTTAAGCTGTCCCACGAATGTATCCATCTATCAATTCTCACAGCGTATTTGCATTTTATTTGCCTGAATTTTCGTGCTTTTACTCCAGTGCGCTAGTTAAAAATCGTTTATTTTCTCACAGTTTTTAATTCATTTTCTGCTCTTTTTCGTTTATCACATTAAAGTATAGTTTTATAATCATATATTACATAAAATTGGACATGTTCTTGATGCCTTAACAAAAATAATGTACTACAAAGCAATTTGCTTGGGTTCAAAAATATGATAACGAAGTTTAGGGAAACTAAAATTAAATTAAAATTAAAGAACAAAAAAACTGAATGTAACACACAATTTTTTTGAATTTTAAATCAAGGCCGTAGTTCAAAAATTTTAATAAGTTTAAAAAGATTTTTAAGCCCTATTTATTGCTTTTATTAATCAAATAACAATATATCAATAAAATGCTTAGTCCTAAAGGAAAATTTAATTACTAATACTAATAGTTTGAGGAAAGTAAGGTTAATAATTTTAATTTCGGAAACTCATTTAAAGTTTTATAAAGCAACTGGTACGGTTTGTATTGTAGTTTTAGGTAATCAAGAAAAATAATCATAAAAATGGTTGAAATCTGAGAAAAGCCAATTACGAATTTGAGATTTTAAATATTATTTTAGATAGTTTCTTGTGGAACATCTAAGGAAACCCTCAATAAAAGTCTAGATAAAATATTTTCACCAAAAATTTATATAGCCGCTTACCCATACCATTTTAAATAATAACTTTAGCTGGCAGAATTGAAATCAGAACCCGAAACATAACTCTTGCAACTAAAGACACGCACAAATATTCGACTAACACTAGGCTCTAACATTAGGACTTTTAACTCGCGGGGCGGGGTGACCAAGTGGCCGATTCCGGATGGGCTATTGAATGTGATCGATAGAGATTACCCATCCTAGACCACGTGCTCTGCGGATGAGGCTGTGCCGGCGCCGAAGCGCAGAGGAGTCGGTCAAATGATGTTGGGCGGACTGGCCGTGGTGGCAACTACCGCATTGGGAGAGGACTTCTCCGACTTGACGCAGCCGTAGGATGAGATGCCGGTGCCGCTGCTGCTGGGCGGGGAGGGCGGTGTTTCCGGGCTGATCAGCGGCAGATACCGCCACGGGTGGTAGATGGAGCCGGCGTACATGGCCTGGAGGCGGGCCTGCAGGTCCAGGGCCAACGTGGGATCCAGCGGATAGTGGGCGAGGCCGGGGAAGGCGTTCGGCAGGCGGGGCAGGGACAACTCCAGTGGCGATCCAAATCCGTACTTGGCACTCAGGGTGGCGGCCGCCAGCTGGACATGATGGGGATGGGGATGCGGGTGGTGTGGATGCGGTGGATAAGACGACTGGTGGTGATGGCCATGGAGATGGGGCATGCTCTGGCCCAAAGGCGACAACTGGGGCTGCATGTCCTTGGGGGAGCCAGCGGATCCTGGACCTCCGGAACCCGGATTACTACCACCATTGGCACCACCATTGGGACCTCCGCCAGCACCTCCACCACCACCACCCGGCACTGGTGACTTGTTGAGCGTCTTGGGCTTGCGACGTGGTCGATACTTGTAGTCGGGATGTTCTTTCATGTGCAGGGCCCTGTAAATTGAGCAAATGTTGAAACACTGATCAAAAGATCGAACGATTTAAACGTTGATGATATCATAAAGCCAGCGGGCCATCTCTGGTCGTAAACCCCCCCAGGGAGAGGCGGAACCCTTCCATAACACCCTCCCCCGCCCACTGGGAGATACAAAATGCACAAGTTTGTGTGGTTGTGTGTTTAGCAAAGAACCTCCACTTCGATTCCCTTTCCGATTTCCCAGCTGCAACAATGCGCAATTGTTGACATTTGTTTGACAAAACGATAAAACCTGATAAAAGGTGTGTTTCGGGTCCTCCTCCTCTTGTTTTACTTTCGCCTTTCTTTATTTTCTTTGCCTTTCTTTTTGGTCAGTTATGTCTGCCTTATCGCGGGTCCCGAAAAAATAATATTGTTTTCCTTATCATCGCGCATTGGCAAATATTTGTACAGAATATTTGGTTCTTTTCATTCGATATGCTCGCCCGAAAACCCCGAATGGCCATTAGTTTAAGCCCCGTCCAGACGAGCCCTGCTCATTTATTATTGTCATAAAATGTACATCGAATTTCACATTTCCATTTTGGCAGGCCAATCCAATCAATAAAAGGATTATGACAGTGCAAACACAGAGGTTCGTCATCGTCAAAGAGCGCACTATCTGAGAAGGTGTAAAAAGCAAGGAGGTTACCCATTTATTTCCAAGATAGGGTATTCTTGGACTAAGTAAAAAGAACTTTAACTATATTGAAGCTTGAAAAATATATTTTTAAGAAACATTTCTTCAATTAGATAGGGCTTCATCTATAAACCTGTATTTTTAATATCAAATCTTTTGAAACCCATTTTTAAAGTCTTTTCGTTAAATTTTGTACATTTCAAGAAGTTATGGGTTAATCCCGACGGATATCTCTAGTAAAACTAAACCAAACTCAAGGTGCTAAAGCCTCTTCGATAGGGTAGTCTAGGGGTAAACAAAAAGAAGCAAAATGCAAAATGAATGGAGCATTTCATGCGTCGCGTCGTCTCGCTTTTGTGTGACAACTTGAATTGAAATGTTTACCCAAGATATGCCAGTGCCAATGAAATTCTGACTAAGCAGAGCGGGCACAATCCCCGGCTGCGGAGCTCCACAATGCAGCAGGAGCTCCTCACAATAGGGAGCCTTTGTCTTAGCTAATCGATCAAATTTTGTGGCCAGGCGGCACCCGGCGAGAATGAGCTGCCCCAACTGGGAAAACTGTAACCGAAACCAAGCTAGAATTTCCCATTTACCCTCTTCTTTTCACTCCTGACTAAGCCTACACAGCAACAAATAATAAGAAAACAACCTTCCGGATTGAACCATTTCTAAGTTCATATATTTGAGGATTTAATGTGCTTCAAGATATTGTCCTATGAAAATTTTTTTTCAGGTGTTACATAAAAATTCATTTATAATTTTTGTTAGCTAACTTTTTTATGTAGTTCGACATTGGAATATTTAGGGATATCAAAACACCTTAATTATTAAAAATGTTGGGACTTTATTATTTAAAGTGGAGAAAACCATTTAATTTAAAATAAAAACTTGCGTATTAAAAAAGAACTAGTCTTAAAGATTAAATTCACACACACCTTATCCATTTTCAAATATTACAAAATATTACAAACCTATAATTTAAAAGGGTAAAATAGTACACCCCCTAGTATAAACACAAAGCTTCCCACAAAATAGTCTCCATTAGATATCTCTTTTAAATTTTTAGCTATGTAAGGAATGAGTTAGGAACCTTGTTTCCTCTACCTTTTCTTGCAGTGTATTTCAACCAGGGCCCAGTGAACAGCACTTACCGCAATCGTTTTGCCTCGTCGATGAATGGACGCTTCTGTCCTTCGGTGAGTAATTTCCACTCGGCGCCCAGGCGCTTCGATATTTCGGAATTGTGCATTTTTGGATTGTCCTGGGCCATTTTGCGGCGCTGCCCCCGCGACCACACCATGAAGGCGTTCATTGGTCGCTTAATGTGGTCGTGGCCGTTGTTGCCGTTGCTGCTGTGATGGGATCCAGGATTCGAATGGGAGCTGGCGTGGTGGTGCGGGTGGTGCTGGTGGTGCATTTTGGGCGGCGCCACTGGTGTGGCAGGAGCAGATGCTGGGTTGGCGAGGTCAACTGGCGGCAATATTGGCGGGGTGGTGTTTCCCGACCCCGATCCCGCACCTCCGACCATGCCCAGACCCAAATTGATGCCGGGCAACTGCGGTGAGAGACTGCTGCTGTGGCTGTGATTGCTACTCCCGCTGCTGGTGTACCCATTGCTGTGGCTGTGACTCCGGTGGAGCAGCGCCGAGATGCTCGCCATGGTTCCGGGGGGCTCTTCAATGGCGGCGGCTCCAATGGGACCTCAATGCGGGCTTGCAGGTGGTAATTATCAGGTGGTACTGCTGCTCCTCGGGCCCTGAAATGCCAACGGAAATGGTATTCAATAGATAGCCTTGTTAGCCCGGGGAAGCAGTCTGCTGCTCCCCGCATGAGTCATTTGATTCGACTTTTTCGTGTGGGGCAAATACTGCAAATAGTTCTCCGAAAATTCACAATGGAGCTTCTTTTACCGCTGTTAATGTGTGTTAGAGGGGCTCAAGAATGCGTTTCGGTTTGATGACGAATCAATATAAATATTGGCTTACTTTTTGAACCGGGTTTTTGGGTTCAATGGCTAAGTTGGGGATTTCCCTTAAAAGGATATCGGTGAAAGAATATCGGGGAAGACTCTTTCAAGAGTCTAAAAAAATATTTAATATTAACTGTGATAGGAAATTATCTTACTCTAAACAGAACAGAAGATAGTTTTAAGAAACAGAATATAGTTTAAAAAAACGTTGATAAGCTTTAACCACTTAAAACATTACACTGTGTCTAGTTTTTCTTTGCGGCAAGGACTTTTTATTCTTTCAAATTATTTATTTTTTTATGAGATTTGTTATCTTCATAATATATGATCTATCAAATTTAAATCTTTACTAGGCGTATGCTTGTGCTTTAGTTGGAAGAAATAATCCATGGAAAATTAAAAACAGAAGTTGGTAATCCTTGAAGTATAACCAATTTATAACTGGTTTGGAATTTGAAAAAAACGTAGTTCTATAGTTCAGTTTATTTAAATTTGTTAATGAAAGATAATATTAGGGCAGTTTAAAATTTTGGCTCTTATTTTTAGTTTTCCTTTTGGGAGCATTAAAAACTTCATCTTTTTAGAAAGAGAATTGGATGATCTTCTACTTTCATTTGTTTATCTTAAGATATTAAAACTTTTATTAAGAATACCAAAGACTTCAAAGAAGATTCTTCTTTCAATGGTTTCCACTTGCTTTTAAGCACTATTAGTTTAACTTACCTTGAAATTAATAAATATCTCTGTTTTTAAGTTCCACTTTAACACCTTTTAAATTTAAATTCCAGTAGATACTCTTCACACGATTAACTATTACAGTTCACAAGAGTTTTCAACGCGATCGTTCGTTTTAATTTATATCTGATCACTTTTGATCTCTTAAAAATACACGTGTGCACAGACATCCATTCTCAAATACTTTCCAAACAGTTCAGTAATTTTGGAATCCTCAACCTACGAACTTGGGGAGTATCTTATCCGCTGGATTGCCGTTTCACCGTTAGCCGAGCGCAGCGCGTCCGTTTCGAGTGCGCGACAATTTAGATTTGAAAACACATTCGAAAACTTGCGACAAAAACGGCAAACAAACGCAACAAAAAGGGGCAAGAAGAAGAGCGGTGGGTGTATCTGTGTGTGTGTGCGAGGGTGTCTCTGTAGTGGTTGGTCGCTCCTGCACCGCCCTAGGTGGGAGCGAGATGGGGCGAAAGATAGGAGGGCGAGAGCGAGAGGGGTGGCGCGAGGGAGCGAGAGAGAGCGCTCTTTTTGTAGAGTTTTTTACACCTTCGCCTCGGAGGACGAGTCAACGTGGCGGCTAAGTGATAAAAATTCGCTGCTGCTGCTTTGTATCTGTGTATCTGCGTTTTGTATCTTGTTGACAATTGTCTCGGGCTTGTTTTCGGCTTGTGTGCGCGTTCGAGTTCTTGTTTACTGAACGCAGCTCCTTGCGCTCTTCGCCAGTTGATAGTATATGCAGTTATTCAATATTATCTCAATCGAAAAATAATTTCGTCTGTTTGCGATCCAGTTATAGTCCCACAAATAAGTAAAATACCTTGTTTCTATTAATTAAAACCTTTTTATTTCGGAAATTTAAAGGTGTAATTGCCATAGTTTTTATAAAGAGATATTCATAATTCTATTTTATAACTATTAATTTTTGAAATATTTAAATCCGGTTTTCTTTAAAAACAAAATAATCTGAAATATTTTAAGTTATGGCTTTGGAAGTGTCAACTGTCTCGGATTGATAGGGTTCAGATCTGTTTTTCAGACCCAATAAATTTCTTTATAATCTTTTCTGTGCAAAGGAGAGCATCATATTATTGTATTAAAAAAAATGTTCGGTTTATATAAAATAATAATCATTTAATAATTAATAATACTGAGATTTCCATCTTATAGCTTTGCTGTAATTTATGACAGTGCATTTTACTTATGTTTGCTCCCACAATCGATCGGTGGCTCATTTGGCTTGTTTGCCACAAACTTTGGTGCTGGTAAGGTTGTCCCTTTTTGTTGGCGGGGTCGTCCCATTCAATTGCCCTCCTTGTTTGTCACACACAGGAAATTACCCATTCCTGTTACTGTTGCTGTACTAACATCGGTTTCTGTATAATTGCAACCATAAAAAATCCCTTGATCCGTTAGTAGAACAACCTTTGTACAGTTGCTAAAATTTCTTATAAATGACCCTCTTTATAATTGCCGAGTTCAATGTTCCGCTAAGGGAGCTGCTCCCTTGCCGAGTACTTAGAAATTAGACGGATTTTCTTGTGTTTACAATGTAATGTCAACAGAGAAATATGTAATACTCCAAGGGTTACACAAAAACGTGTTCTAATAGGGCTAATCATTTTTCGATCGAACTAAATGCGATTTAAGTATACTAAGAAACTAATATTGTGTAATGAGCAGGATTTATATTCTTAATTTGGGCGGACGTTATACAGTTAAAATCTTTAAAATCTATCTATCTATTTATAATAATAATCTTACTTGATTTGCCCTAAGGTAATGGTTTTTTTGTAATAGCTTAATTAATATATAACAATTGTTCTTAAATATGTTTATAAAACCGCTCTAATATCATGAAAAATCTATCTTACATATTAATAAACAGAAAACAAATATTTTCGGGTTCTTTAAAAATTCTTAAGAATCGGAACACTTCTGCACTCCTTTGGCATTTTAAAAAACAACTGTTGGCGCCATAAAAAGATATCCCGTCAGAGGGTTGTTTTGCGCAGGCGTCGCTCTCCAAGCGGTCGTAACTTTTGTAGAGTTTCAATCCCCACCACCCCCAACTTACCCCTCTTCTCGCCCCCCCTCCACATTTCACTTCACCAAAACAAATGCCAAGTGGGGAACGCATTTGGCGGGCTTCCCCCTTCCCCATCGGGCAACAATAAAAATGGCAGCGCTCTGGCAGTGTGTGTGTGTGCTCCCCGAACCCCAATCCCCAACCCACAGCCCTGAAACCCCCTAAAATACACCCCCAACACCCACTGGCAACCCCTCCTCGCGCTTTTGTAACTGCGCGCATGTCGATTTCAGGCGCTTTGGACCAATGGCGTAGACAATGCTCCGGGAAGTTGGGTCGCGGGAGTGGGGGCCGCTGCTTAGAAGCGTTCTCAATGGTGACGAGTTTTTTATCGCTTTTTGTTTTGCATGCGAATTGAATGCATTTTATTGGCCAAAAGCCAGAACAGACGGGCCCAAAACAAAGGCGCCAGCAACTGGTGGTCCTTGGTCCTTGGAGCCTGCCTGAAGAATCGCCTTATCTACCGCTGGCAGAGCAGCAGGATATTCGACTCGAGGACCCTGGACCTTGCTTTATTTGTTTCCCAGTAATGGACATTATGGCTGGCCTATTGTGCGGTCACCTCCCAGCACAATGAAGAGCAGAAATCATAGTTGGGTGTATATACATACCTTTCCCTCAAGGATGACCGGCAGAAATGTTACACAAGAAGCTAATGATATAGAAAATTTGGAAATATAAACTATTGGACTATAAGGTTTTTTCCTATACTAGATAAAAAGGATACCCACGTACTTAGTCTTTTCTGTCAGTATTGTGAAAGATAAAAAATCTGAATAATTGCTTTATGGCTAACTTCTCAACACTGCTCCACAAACTCATCCCAAAATGGGTGTTTTTTGAAAGGACCCACCGCAAACCTGCGCAGCATTGTTTGCCTGCGTTTAGTTGCAGTAATTTATGACGGGGATTTTAGCAGCATAACGTCGCAAATTTTTTTTTGCAAACTCTAGCAGACCCGAGTTTCTATATTTACTTTGTTCCTGCTTTATTTTTGGTTTGGGTGGACCCAAAAAGGTAAATGTGGCCGCGCTAATCATGATTTGTGTTTAAAATGAGGTCAAATGCAAAGCAGTCGTATGAGGAGGCTGAGGGTAGAGTGTGGCGTTGCAAAAAGGTATAAAAATGGGTGGATTTGAATTTTAAATAGTCATATAAAGAGGCTGCAGATTTCATAGATCGAAACAATATTTTATTTTTAATGACTTTTGTCTCTCTATTTCGACAATTGTGGGGAATTATTTAAATGCCAAAGTATGCAATAACTTTAAAAAAAAATACTTTGCTTTATAATAAAATTTAATAAAAGCTTTTCATATATTCTGTGTCTGTGAGTTAAAATATTACCAAAATTAAACAAGTGCTATTTTGACATATTTTTTGCTAAAACAATTAAAATAAAACACTCTTAATTGGGGATATAGAGAGTGCTCACTGTACTTAAAATACATTGTACTTCAACACGCGCGACACCTAGCGGCGATGCACAGAACAAATAAAATTAACATGACATAACGCTCAGTTTCTACACAGTGACTGTGGCGACACCTGTCGTCGGCAAATGGTGAGAGGCGCCACCAAAAATTAAGCTGGTTTGGGTACAATCCGCTAGGTGTCGCATTTATACAAGTGGGATGTAGAAATCGTGTAGACAAAAAATGTGTTTAGCTGCACAGTATCGCCCAAACCAAATCGGCAGCCCACTTTGCTTGCAACCCCCAGAAAGTTGAGACTCCCACAATTACCACTAATTGCCGGCGCCTAAGAGAGCGGAAAATTAATTAAATTTACTTGGATTTTTGCACCTCAACTTGCGCGCGCCCATTAATTAGTGGCCAACGGTAATTTCGCCGGGGTTCAAACTTGAGCGTTAAGTTGCCGCGGCTGCTTGAGCAATTTATTTTGCCCCGCTGCATTTTGTCAACCTGATTGGCCAGAGGCTGTCGTCATTAGGCAGCGTTTAGCTTTCTACGTCAGCCGTCTTTTTTCATATGAGGTCAAAAAACATACCAATTAATATGATATCCTTTCCGCTACAATACAAAAATCAATCGAAATATTTGCTGCTGATGACAATGCGTCTTTTATTTTTTGTTTTTTATATTTTTTCTGGTTTCTGAAGTATGTATATATTTTGTGTGTATTTTGCCTTGTTTGTGTGTGTTTAGTGTAGAATTTAAATACATTTAAATTTAATTTTAAATTTATGCTATGCACTTCTATCTGCGTTTAAAACATAAAAAAATTGCACCGCTCGTTGTTGTTTCAATTTGTTGAAATATTCTTCTGGTTTTTGCTAAGTGGTTTTGCCTCTCTGTAATCCATTTTCTTTTCTATCCCTCGGTATCCTCGCCATTTTCTCGCTTGCTCTATTTTAACAAAGCTTAAGTTTAGTTTACAACTGGAGACTTAAATGTAAATGTTGGCTACGTTTAACTTTAATCTCGCTTTTTCGGTTGTATTCGTTTTACCCTTTCCGATATATCCTTTGAGGGGTAGATTCACCTCGGTTTTCGTTGGCAATTCCTGTTTCAGAATTTTAGGGTTTAGAATTGGTTCAAAATGTTTTTTTTTTCGAAACCCGAATCACTAGAGTTTTCAAATCACCACTTAATGTTATTGATGACGTCTTAAAGTATGCAACGAATTCATTCAAAAACCATTTGTCGTTTATTTACTGCATACTTTTGGACACCTACAATTAAATTTAAAAGTGATTGGTGCGAGCTTCAAAACAATTTTAATTGATAAACCTCATTAGAATTGGCAACGAAACGAATGTGATCCCCTCTCTTTCTCCTAGGTCATAGACAAGTTCAACTCCTCGCTGCCATTGGAAGATGGTGGTCAGAAGATCACCGTCAGCGGTCGCCGAAAGTCCGCTGCGGTGGCGCCAGCCCCACCGCCGCCCGCTGACCCACCACCGGACGCGCCACCACCCACAGCACCACCCGCTGCCGAGGCCAACTGACCGCCATATTGACCGGCATACTGGGCATAATCCAGACCCACATCGCTGGGCGAATGCAGGTGGGGCTTGGCGTCCACCGCCTCCAGTTGGGGCGTGGCATCGCGGTCGTCCAGTCCGCTGCTGCTGTTGTTGTTGTGCGAGCTGGCACTACCGCCCCCACCGCTGCCCCCTCCTCCGCCGCCACTGAGCAGCAGCTGCTGCTGCTGTTGCTGTTGTTGCTGCTGCTGTTGTTGCTGTTGCTGCTGCTGGTGGTGGGCCGCTGCATGCTGCTGGGCGCCATAGATCTTGGATATGTCGAAGGCATAGTTGGCCGCCCGATCCTGGTACATCTTGGAGTCGAAGTAGGCCTTGGTCAGCACACTGGGGTCCAAGTAGGCGCTGTAGGCACTCGCCTGCGACGAGTTGCTCAGATACGAGCTGCGCTCCAGGGCGAACTTGTCCATCTGACCGGAGAGGGTGGCCTGCCAAGACGGGTGAGATATAGGGGTATTAAATAGGTGCTTAATAATTAGAGAAGATAAAGTTGAAAACAATAAATAAGTATTATTATCTCAAGCCCTCTAAAGATCTACCAATTAGTTTATTGAATATTATTATTTCCTAAAGATTTGCATATTTTATTCATTTTAATTTTTTTAAAATTCGATCCAATTTGTAAATGTATTTACGTAAAATCTTATCTAAATAACTTTCAATTGAGAAGTAAAACTTTATGCCAAAGAAATCTATGGAACGTTAAGTAGGACTTACTCGGAGCTCAACAATTTGTTTGAACATTTTTAAATCAATATACGTTTCTGAGATACCCCTAATTATTTTTATATTTTTTTTTATTGTTCCTTTCACCAGGTATGCATTTACCTCATAGAGCTTCCCACTAAGCCCTTTTCCTTATCCCTATCATAGCGTTCCAGAAACCGCCTCATTAATTTTCCCTTTCTACCGATTGATTTGGAAAATCAATCAAAGATTACTGATAAATGGTGTATGCATAGCATCAGATACGTGTTTAGCAACCATGGAAACCATTACCATAGCCCCCGAGCACCTCAAGCTGTCCCACTTAGTTCGAACAGACTGAACCACAGGAGCCTGGAGTGCTTAACCTTCTGATTAGTGCAAATTGCTTAACACTTTTGCGGCTTTATTTGACCAACTAATTGTGGCTAAGGCTGTGGAAAACAACCCCCGGCTGCGCCCTTCACCTCCGCCCCCAAGTAAAGCAAACCGAAACGGTCTCAATTTAATTTTATTTGATTTGCAATACGTTTTTCATTGCTACACCAGTTGCCAGTTCTTCTCCGGGAGGTTGGGAGTGGGAATCGGAATGGAAATGTGAGCGTTAACGGGTACTAAGCACATCAGAGGGTTGTTTTGCTTCATTTCCGTTTTGTTTTGAGTGGTTGCTCTCGGCCGAGGGGTTGTACAACTGCGCTCCCCTTTTGCCGAACCAAACACTTGGCTCTGGGCTATAATTATGTTGTTAACACATCATCATCACCATCCTCCTCGTCATCCTGGCCTCCCCAAGCCTCAGTTCCCTCGGCTTTGGCCCGTCTCTGCCGCATGGTGCCGAGAGCGTTTTGGATTACAATTTGATTTGATTTGCACCCAATTGGGAATTAGTGTGGATTCGTAAATATTTTGATCCATCGCATTAACGAGTGGATATTTTGTTTGTCTTGTTCGGTTCGCTTGGGTTCCGGTTACTTATCCGTGTGGCAGTTAATTGATTTAAAGCCCCTTGTTGGCCGTGTGGGTTATGCAAGGGGGTCTTAGAGAGCAGGTGCACAAGGATGACAGTTCAGTGTTTAGTCAAGGATTGTGCAGCAGCTGAGTCAACAGTTTGTTTTTAAGAAGAGCTAGGGATATACATAATTGAAATATAATGGGGAAATCTACCTGTAAATACACTGTATATATTATAAACATGTTCTCTAAGATTCCAAACCAGATTCAAGATATTATATACAATAATCTATAATATAGAAATATGTTTACTTATTACTTGTAAAATGTTTATAAACTTTCAGGTCTTTTTCTAATGTTTAGAATCTTATTTAGGTTATAATTTTATTCCAGAATTATTCCACGATACAGTAAGAACACCACAAGCCTCTTACAAATTCGAAATGGAATGCTGTCAGCAATTTGCCGTGTCAGAGGATTGGATCCCGCCCACTATGCAATTTTCTTTTAGGCCCCGACTGTCTTTCAGCCCATCACTCAATCGAGATTTGTTTGGCTTAAACTTAGTCTATCATTAGGGCCGAGGAGCGAGGTGTGTTATTATCGGGCCACGTTAATGCCAGGCCTTCAACACCCGCATCACATCTGCAACGCCACATCAATCACGGAGTGGAATAGGCATCGCCCGAAGAATTACATGCCCCTGGACAGAACAGACCATTGTCCAGGTCGCGAACCGGGAGTCATGGCTTTTAATGGGCTTTGTTAATCAATTGAAGTTGGCCATGGGTAGCTGGCCACCTGATGGGTGCAACAATGGACCGAACTTTGGCTATTTCTTGCACATTCCCGGGATTCCTTGCAGCTTTCCTCTGGGCAGCTGTTCCACTTTTAGGGACATTTCATTTCCCGATCGACCATCGGCGGCCCACCTGTCCGGCTTTGTTTGTTTTTGTGTTTATGCGCCTGCCCTTGTTTATCAACTCGATCTTCTGGCCCGAAATGAGGAACCCCCACTCCCTGGAACCGCTAAACATGTAATGACAACTTGCCGGCCAAATCCTTTGGCATGACGTGTCAGAAAACTCAATTGGGCCAGGATCTACCGCTTATTCGCCTGCTTAGTCACGGGTGCACGGAGAAAAATTATTATACATTTTCAATACTCAAAGATATTACAATATTCTAGTGATGAAATGTATTAGTCTATAATTAAAAGTGGGATAGTATATGGAATTTCCGTGATCTTTGACTGGCTTTGAATTTCTTGTATATATTTTGGTTTTTATCTAGTAAATTCAATATTCTTTTAGGAGCAAATTAGGAGTTTTACAGAAAATCGGATGCTATATTCTATAAAAATGGATTTAATAGTATCAATAATATTTTTTATATATTGTCTTTAAAAGCTTTTTTTCTCTGTACAACGGACCGCCTGTTTTCCGCCTTTTAAAGTAGGCGTCTTCCGTAGGAGTGTGTAATTATGTTATTAAGGCAACCCCGCAGTAACCTCCGCCCATGGGCACACACTATATATGTGTCTGTAATTGGTCTCCGCTACCGTTCAGCCCTTTTGATGGACTTCGTGGCACTTGAACCTCGCGTGGAGGCAGGAGGGGGTCAAGGGTGGAAGGGGCACTGGGCAGCGAAACTCACCTGCGTCGTGGTTGGCGTGGATGTCTGGCCGAGATGGCTGCCCAGGTGATAGGCAGCCGCCGTGGGACCGGGCGCAAAGTAACCGGGCGTAATGCCTGCAAGTGAAGTGAGCAAGATGAGTTCAATTTTCAGTTCTCAATTCTCATTTTTCAGTGGGTTAAGGATGGGGTTAAGGTAAAGAGCTTACAGCAGTTATCACCGTGAACAAAAATTGATTAAATAGTATATCTACTTTATAAAACAGCTAATTCTTTTAATACAAAAAGCAACTTTAAAATATATAAGTTCTTAATTCCCCTTAAAAAATGATAGTTTATAATACTAGTCATACCTCAATAAAATAGATATCCCCGATTTTAACACTAAGTTGGTTAAAGTAAGTTGTATAAATCATTTTTATAAATAGTTCCCAATACCTATTTTATAATAATCAATACTTTTTGTATTTAAAGATATTTTGGTAAAATAGTTTAATCCCCTGTGCCCCTGTGGACTTGAAATGCAACCTCGTTTTGGATCAGCTTGAGGTTGCCTTGGTGTGTGTTTAAAATAATTGCCACTCGAAATATTTGCCTTCTTTGTTCGGCCAACTCTTTCATTTCGTTTAAATAATAATTTTTTCTTTCGGGGTCGCCATCGCCATTTAATTGGGCGCTGAATCAGCTATTTTACGTGGAAACGAGTGTGTCGGATGCGAAGAGAGAGTATCCACACAGTGCGTTCGAGTATCTGGTAGAAGCGATGCCGCCTGGCAGTCATTATCAATTGCCCTAAACGGTAGTCGTCCATCTGCTCTCCTGGCCTTTTGTGGCCAAGTTGATAATTACAGGCGCCGCTTATTGAAAGACTTCAGCATTTATTTCATTGATGGCGCTATGGATTTGATTGAGAGGCCAACCGAATTGGGATCTTCCACCGAGCAATTAAATTCGCTTAGACAACAAAGTTTCCAGCAACCGCAAGCACTAGAGATACAAAGTATTTATCTGAAAGGTTTCTTTCTTTTCAACTCTTTGGCGGTTTGAAGTAGCGACGGTTTCGTATGCCATCATCATTGTTATTATGATAATAGCGGATTAGGTAGTTGAGCCATTGTTGTGGCTCTGTTTGTAATGACCGGTTGCAGTAAACAAACGGAAGCTCCGGAATGTTTGAAAATCTTCAGTGGAATGGGTTTGAAATTATGAGAATGTTAAATTTTATATATAAATGTTTATTAAATTCTCAAACATTTCCTGCCTTTCTCTTTCGATTCCAATAATCCTTTACTACATTTCTCCATTAAATCCCTGAAGTATGTTTAATTTTAAGATAATTCCACAGTTGGCTGCACTTTCTGCTCTCCGAATCCCAATCTTTTCACCAAGTGCACTGATGGGGAAGCCACGAGCCAACTAAATAGACTAATTCGGTTTATTTATTACGCATTTCCTAGCATTTTTATTATCATTTCCGGTGGGCATAAATCATCCAGCCCCGCAAAGGACGTGGGACCAACTTAAACCGAGAAAACTTGCGTTAAATTGAGGGCCCAGGCTCACCACCGGGATAACAGTCGCTCGGGGTGAAAGACAAAAAACGTGACAAATGCTAATTTAAAACCTCCAACCAGCGGCTCAAACTACATACAACCCACCCACTTCCACTCCCCGTTTCATGGGCATAGAAAATCATGAATGGAAACTTATGCTCCTGCTTATGGCTCATGTCTCATGGCTCTTCCCCGGCTGTCTGGGCTTCCTCCGCCCGATCCTCTCCTGTCACTCGAATGAGTTGCTAAGCCAGGATGATGACTTCACAGTTTGTCAGCCAGATGGGTGGTTCCATATTGCGGTTATAACAGATTGGGGGGATAGTTCTGGCTTGGGCACAGAGCTCATTCCCCCAAATCCTCGTTATTTCGTGTCAAATTTGCATTTGTCTTGAGTTTCTGCCGCCTGTTTCCATAAAACTCAATTATTTTCATGCTTAGTGCTTTGCTTTATGGATTTCGGGGGTTTTAATGTGGAATTTAGCTAGGGGTTCTTTAAACTATGAAAGTGCGCTTTATAGAGATATTTGTTGGTCTATTTTTTTGTTTTAAGCATTATAAAGTATTTACGCTGACTTTAATAGCTATCAAAAACCTTTCCTATTATTTATTCTGTTTCTTCAAACATTATTAAAGTTAAAAAACAAACATTAGCATTCCTTGTATTAAATCCTTAATAATTATATTCAATAGTATAACTTACCCGCTCTTAACGCCTCCACGGGCACCGATGGATATGGCATTGGATAGGGATAGCCATCTCGTCTCAGGGCCTTGGGCTTTCGCCGCGGTCGGTACTTGTAGTCCGGATGCTCCTTCATGTGCATGGCCCTGTGGAAAAGCAATCCCTACATGAAAAATCCCGGGGAAAGCAGCCCATAAAGAACTCACCTCAAACGTTTGGCCTCGTCGATAAACGGACGTTTCTCCTCCTCGGTGAGCAACTTCCACTCGGCACCTGGAAATGCGGATAGTTCTCGTTAATCCATTAGATACATTTGCTCTCGAAGCTCTTGTCGGAAATCTGGCTACAACAATTGGAGTGCACTCACGGGAAGCTGTCGCACAGGGGCGTAAGGACGGGTCGGGAGGTCCCCCAATAACTTGTCTTGTCTGTGCAAGAAGGATAACAGCCAACAATGTCGCTGTCAGTGGTTGTCTCTTGTCTCACTCTCCACCCTGCCAGCCGTCTCTTTCTGGCCCGCCATTGTTCGGGGTTCCCCCTTTTCGATCCAGACGAGCTCTGTGCTAACCCCAGCAGGTGGTTTTGGGTTTAAATTTCGGGTAGGGGTCGCTGGAGGTACGTAGATACGTAGGAACGTTCTTGAGGGCGTTGGCCAGGTTGTGTACAAGGCACACCCACACAGATACGCGTGCCACACAGATACTGGGTACCCGGCACTGGCAAGGACACAGACTTTAAGGACACATCCTATAAGTGGCACATGGGGGTGGTTGCTTTCGGGCAACCAGGACTTCCATTCGGGCTCTGGTTCGTCCATTGTGCGTTTGGAAATTGCAAATGTTTTTAAGTTAATGTAAAACGTTATAATGACATGTGTCATATGACGTCTGAAGAGGGGACGTGGTGTCAAGGAGAGAATATGACGATGGAGTTGTGACAATAACAAGGACCTTTCAACCGGTTGGGGAGTTTGTTTAAAGGTGAGTCTGGATTTGCTTGGCTGAGCAGCCTAACCTTTAGGCTTAGCAAATTATGTCTCTTTCCTGATGAAGCTTTGTAATTGCTGGTTATAGAAATTAATGCAACTGGTTGACTTGGTTGGACAAGTACTTAACTGTTTTAAAATTAAATCCCATACTTAAAATGAAATAAAGGAAATTATGATTTGAGAGTTGCTTAGGCTAGGTTTGAATATTTTACTTGTTTCGTGTGATTAATACATTTTGAAAGATAAATTCCAATCCCCTAATTTTGTTCTTTCACAAAGCTGTACGCCAGCAATGGTAATTCCCTAATAGCCAAAGAAAACCCAAGAAAATGTTGACATATTGTAAGTAAATTGCTTGATGAAGTGCATGTGGTGGGAGGCAAGTCGCTAATTAGTTATAACGTGTAATTTTAGTGGCTTGTCATGCGGACACAAAGCCGGAATAATGTCACATACACACTGGGCCACAAAGCCGCTCGCACACACCGGCGGCATTGTTATGACAGACAACGATGACAGGGCCAACTGGAAGTCGCTTCTTGGCCAAAGGAGGAAACGAATATCGAGTGTCAGAGCCAGACTTGCAACGGGGCCCACACAGGCAAGGAAAACTATAACAATGAGGCCAATACAAAAGCTCAAAAGCCTGCTGCAGCCCACCTCCTCTACCGCCCACTCATAATGGTAAAATACTAATTTATAGATACATTGACAGAGCCAAGGGCCCAGGCCCCTGTACCCAGCCCCAACTGGCCATCAAATGAGCAACTCTCCTTCTGGGCACGACACCTTCAAGAGAATGGATCTTGGCAAGGGCATGGGCATGTGGATGTGGATGTGGGAAGAAAGGTGGTGGAAAGGCGCCCTGGACATAATAATAAACAAGACCAGCAGCATAAGGCGATGGGAACGGGACGGGGGAGCATACTTGTAGATACAAGTTGAGCAGTTGAATAAACTAGAGCCACAAAAGGATGACAATGACAATGTCTATGTTTGCCCAATGTCTATGATGTTGGCGCCCCTTGGCCAAACAGAGCACTCCGAGAATTCTCTCCTCTCCGGCTGGTTGACCGGCTTAATAATTGATACGAAAAACAAGCCAAGGCACTTGGCAGTTGCGAGATATTTCCGAGACTCTTTCTGTTATAATTAACAAGTTTTTCCGGCCTGGAAACGTTGCACGTTCGCCTAACCCACAGAGCAAACATTTGACCATCGCCAGTTGCAGTTTCCAGTCTTCGTTGTTGGGATTTCTTTCTTTTTGGGGCTCTGCAGTTACACTTTCCACACACTCGGACAATCGGGCTACTTATGGGATTACTTCGCCTCGGTTCTGTTCTGCTGGGCTCTGTTTGGGGCCCCACTCATAACGCGGCCACAGATTAACTTGTTTGCCCAGCAATTTAATGGCTTTGGGTGGAGCGTTGGGAGTTTTCTCCGTTTTTCCTTACCCTCCACTTGACCAGTTCAAATCTGGCTTATTTGCTCGCCCTTTGTTAAGGGGAATCGTGAGAAGAAGTCCCAGCTTCTGGTTCTGGAATTTAGTTAGTGGTTGACTTAAAATATTTTCTACAACGAAGTTTGGGATATGAAATTTGTTCCGACTGTAGATAGATTGCCAAACGCACGGTTTTTATTATATTTATATTAAAATTATTGTTATTAAATTGTTAAATGGTCATTTAATTACGAATGAAAACTGCGAAAAAAATGTATGGTATTCCAAATTTTTAATAAAAATAATCGCAGCATTTCAAGACATAGCACTTTTATATGTTCTTTAAACTGAATATGTTAGTCTTTAGGTGTGCATGTACTAAACTAAATATGTTATTACTTCTAAAGATTTTTTCTTTTGTACACTGATAATATAGCAATTTTGTATTTACTTTTTAGATTACTATAAAAAAATAATTTCCTAGTAGTCCCTTCAAAATTTTGTAGCCTACTTAATGGGGTTTTGGCAAGTTTACCCATTTACTTGCTACTATATATGGGAAATTACAAAATGATCAAGAATATTTACCGCCCTTAATGAGTATCGTTCATGGCAGAGCTTTGTTTCTTACTAAACTAAATATGTTATTACTTCTAAAGATTTTTTCTTTTGTACACTGATAATATAGCAATTTTGTATTTACTTTTTAGATTACTATAAAAAAATAATTTCCTAGTAGTCCCTTCAAAATTTTGTAGCCTACTTAATGGGGTTTTGGCAAGTTTACCCATTTACTTGCTACTATATATGGGAAATTACAAAATGATCAAGAATATTTACCGCCCTTAATGAGTATCGTTCATGGCAGAGCTTTGTTTCTTAAAATCCCCTTAATTTTTTTTTGGTTCCGCCCATTAAACACTCGGCGCCCACCTGTCAGTTGCAAGGCAGCGTCGTAACCTTCACGCCCACTCGTCTATAGGCCCCCCGCCCAGGCTGAACTCCTCTCGAAAGCTTTTTCCAATTGCAAACTAATCAATTGTTTGCTTTTTATTGAGCAACAAAAGGTGATCGAGGGGGTGGGAAAAGGCTTGAGTTCGACCTTTTGTGATTGATTTTTATGCCGTTGCTGCTCCTTGTACCCATTGTTCTGCCGGGTCTAGCGGCTCATTCATCCCAGTCTCCTCGGCATACGCTGGCATTATTAAATATTCCCGCAGGAGCAGCAGCAGCTTTGATTAAAAATAAAGAACATTGTCGATTCGACAGGTTTTTCAATTATTGGCGAAGGCACAAAACACGGCAGAAAAGCGACTTGCCGAGGAAAAGCATGGAGGCATTGTTGTTGCCGCTGTCGCCCATTGTTTGTGTTGGTAATTCAAATTTCCAGACAGTAATTAATGACAGTTACAATTTCAATTAAGCCCGCGCGGCGGCACAGAATTGTTTTCTATAACATTCACTTTTATTTCATTTCGCTTTATTTTATTTTACCCACTCGTATAGATGCATACAGCATTTTTTACAGCCTTTTGTGGGCTTTTTGTGTGTGTTTTTGTTTGGCGAATAAAATAAATGGCAACGCCAGCGGCGACGGCGTCTGAGGCTGAAGAGCCTCTCCACTGTAGCCAGTCTATGCGGCCCTCTCGCTCGCACACGCTCGCCCCCTCTCTTTCTGCCGCCCCACCGGCCGTCTCTGTCGCACTGTGGTGAAAAAGTAGCTTTCGCGCCGCCATTTTTTGTGGCGCCTTTGTTTATGCCACAGTTATTTTCCCTCCGCTCGGCCATCGTCTTGCCGCCTTTTTTTGTGCCCTTTCTGTTTGGCAATTCCTCATAATGAGCCCGGCCTTTGTCGTTGTTGTTGAATTATTCATTTAATTGAATGCTGGCTCAACTTTTTCAAGTGCAAAAAACTTTGACATTTTGTGTAAATGTGGCAAATGTTTGCTTGCGCTTTCCTTTTTTCATTTTGTTTGCTTTGTTTATTTAAATAAATCGGTTTTGTTCGGTCTTGTGGTGTAATGAAAGTTTTCAAAATTGTCCTCGAGGTTGTTAATGGCATAGAGGAAGTGATAAGCACAGTGAATGCTGGTGATGATGGACAAAAGGAGGTTAGGTTATTAATCAGCCTGAGAGATTTTCGCTGGTCTCTGAGGGATTTTCACTTTGGAATATATGGTCTCTCTGAAAATGTATTTTTAAGCTTTCTAGTTGAGTATTGGAGATTTCTAAAAATGCAATTCTTTGATGCTTAATATATTAATGATATCTAAAAATCAAGTTCTTTAAACAAAGCAAACTAAACAAAAATAATATGAATATGAATGAAAGTTTTCAAAATTGTCCTCGAGGTTGTTAATGGCATAGAGGAAGTGATAAGCACAGTGAATGCTGGTGATGATGGACAAAAGGAGGTTAGGTTATTAATCAGCCTGAGAGATTTTCGCTGGTCTCTGAGGGATTTTCACTTTGGAATATATGGTCTCTCTGAAAATGTATTTTTAAGCTTTCTAGTTGAGTATTGGAGATTTCTAAAAATGCAATTCTTTGATGCTTAATATATTAATGATATCTAAAAATCAAGTTCTTTAAACAAAGCAAACTAAACAAAAATAATATGAAAAAACATCCTATGGATTCGATTATTAAAATCGCAAAAACATTTAAAAGCCAAAAAGTTTATGTTTTTTTTACAAAATACAAAAGAACCATTTTATGAAAGAAAAGCCACAAAAAGTTAAATACATAAATAGCTTGTAAAGGACAGTCTTTGCCCTGGCGGTCATACTTTTTATCAACCTGGTGGCTGCCAATTCAGCTGTGCCCCACTCTGTCCCAGTTCCACCTTTGCCAACAAAAGAGTTTTCCCGGCTCCCGCCCGCCCCCAGCTCCAGCCCCGATTTTCCACCCGCTCTAAACAAACTTAACAAAGACTGCAACTGACAGCAAATATTACTGAAAGAGAGAGGACGAGCGAGAGGAGCTGTCAATTCGCATAATGGATTTGCCAAAAAGCGGGCTAAAAAGGAAAATGTGAAAGGCGAACAAAAGCTTTCAACACAACAACAAGGGGGCAGGAAAAAATCGAAAGAAAATAATTCGAAATTCAAGTTTGCTTCTAAATTGTATTTAAGTTTGCAGGATCCCATCGATATGTTTACTTGAACTCTTGGCATTGGCAAGGAAAGCCAAATGGAAGTACAATGCGGCCTGGCTTATAAGGAGAAAGGGTTCCTCCAGGGCGTGGGTAGGGGGTGGGAGGCGAAAGAACCCTCCCCAAAATGTATAGCCCTTTTTTCGCAGCCTTCAGATGCAGCGAGCTTGCCTGTTGTTGCTCTTTGGTTCGCTCAACTGGATGGCAAGTGAGTCGCATTTAATTTGCTTTTGTTTCGACGCCAACAATGGCTAAATAAAAATGCAAGAAAAAGTCATTTAACGAGTGCTTGACTCGGGGGAGTTCTGGGTGGGTTGCTCAGCCAGAGGAAACCCCGGAGAGTTTTATTAAAAAATTGCACAAAACGCTGGCAAAATCCGGCAAGGTTCAGATCGATAATGGGCCAAGATGAGTTTGTCTTTTGGTTTCGATTGGGATTTTACTTTTGGTTTCTTGCTATCGATGTTATGACAGCGGCTACTGATTAGTCCCCCAATCTCCCAGTATATAGCAGTCTCATCCAATATGCATAAGCTGATCGAAAAAAGGTAGTCCTAAGAACTGGCATTGTTATGCTAAAGAACTTGCCTGTCAGCTGCCACGTGTCGTGGATAGAAATTGAATTTACTTCAACAGTGCAGGGAGAAAAAGTTCTAGATATTTTCTGATTTATGAGCGAATAAATATTTTATTGAAATTTAGGAAAATAATCTTTGATTTTAGTTTTCTAATATTTATAAAGCCAGCTTGCTAACTAAAATTCTAAGAAATTTAAGAATAGAAAACCAAAACTAAAGACGTGTTTTTAATATATTACAATGCTCTCAAAAACATATTTCTGTAGCACCCATTAAAAACTACCTTACATAATCCTAATTTATGTTTTATCTTGTATATTCTAAATAAAAACCTATGTTTTTTCAGTGTACCAGCTCAAAAACTGCAAGCCGAAAGGCTCGAGACCCACAGATCCGATAAGACCTGCGTGGGATTATGTGACGACGCTCTGAGCCCTCCCAAAAAGAAACTACTTAACTTTGCAACTAGTTAAGCGGGTGAGAGACAAAGCCGGCCGTGATTTGGAGAATCACTATTAATCGGGTGGGTGGTGCTCTAAGGGCAAGGTCGATCCCAGGAGCGAACCCCTTCCTGGTGCGTAATCAACAGCTTCCTGAGCCCCTCTTCCTGCTCGTTGTTTGACAGCCGCTTGTCACTCCTGACAGTTGCGTTGAGTGGCGGGTGTTTTTGGTTTGTCACTGCCATTGTACAGTAGGGCATTACGTTGATTAGTTTAACTTGCATAAGCGAGCGATGGAGATGGAGTTCGGGACCGAGATTGGGATTGGGGTGAGTGGGTGCGAGAGATTGGCAGGTCGTGTGCCGCACTTTAATTTCGTTTTGTATTGCCCCATCCTTTGTCCGCAGATTATACACATTTCGAAAGAAACGTTGCCAGCAGATAACCGGGGCTTTTGCGGCTTAGGTTACACAAAACACACAAAAAGAGAAACTGAATGAGCTTGGCTGGGACTTAAATAGTTTGTTTGTTCTGGAAATAACAGCTTGAAGGAGGCCATTGAGGCACTCATGGTTGGCTGAGTTTTCTTGAACAATGTTCTGTTCCAAGACGAAGTTCCGAAAACCTAAATAGATCTTAGAATGAAATATAAAACAAAGACTTTTCTATTAGGTCTTTCAGACCCAAACATTATAATGACTTAACATTGCATCGTACAAAGTACGAAGTAATCAATGTTTGCGGATGTTTATTTACAAGATTTAATCTGTCACATAAGAATCTTTCAATTTTGTTGCATTTTTTGAGATATTTAAGATATATATAAAACCCCTTTTATAACCCCCACCTTGTAAAGGAAACTTCTATCACTCACCTAGTCTCTTGGAAATCTCTGAATTGTGCATTTTCGGATTATCCTGAGCTATCTTCCGTCGCTGAAGACGCGACCAGACCATGAAAGCATTCATTGGACGTTTGATGTGCTCCTCGTTCTGTCGCTTTGTTGTGTTCTGTATCATCAGACTGAAGAAGACATCACTGTGGGATAATAAATAACCGAGTTTAGTTAGTTAGTAACTTCGCATTTAATAAAAAACAAAAGGCACCGATTTGTATACCTTCTTTAAATGTAGAGAAAGAATGTGTTTTTGAAGCCTTCTTTAGGCATTCCAAAACACGTTCCATACAAAATATTGGACATGAAGCCCTTTAATCAATTTAATCTATTTAATCTATAAGGTATATTAAAAAAAATATATCTGTAAGTTTATTCAACATTGTGTGTGCTAGATCCCAAATAAAAACTAATCTTTAAAAGTTGACCACTATTTCCAACATCAATTTCAAGCTCACCTGGCGCTGCTGCCGCTGTTCATGAGGCTGCCCATGTTCTGGTGGAGATTGCTGATGGGCGAGGCCTGCGAATTGTGGTGCAGGTGGGCGGCTGCTGCGGCGGCCATCACGCTGCTGGAGGCCGGAGCACTGTGGTGGCTGTTGGCCGAACCACCTGGCACTGAGCCGGCACCACTGGCCGAACCACCGCCCAGCTGGGAGCTGCCGTTGCTGTGCGACTGGTGGCTCAGCGACTGCGACTGGCTGTGGTGCGAGCCCGACGAAGACGAGGACACCGCTGGCTGGCTCTGCTGCTGCTGCTGCTGACCCGCCGGGTGGTGCTGGTGCAGCTGGGAGTGGTGGTGCGCCAGGTGGAGCGCCGAGTGCGGATGCAGGCCCAGGCCGGTGGAGCCGTTTGGGGAACCGTTGCTGCTGTTGCTGCTGCACGGGTGGTGCTGGTGCTGCTGCTGGTGCTGCGGCGACTGGTGGGGATGGTGGTGCTGGTGGTTCAGCGACAACTGCTGGCCGTGCAGGTGGTGCGTGTGGCCGAGTCCCTGGTCGGATTGCTGCTGCTGCTGCTGATGGTGCACCGCCGCCGCCAGTTGGCCCAGGTGGTGCGATCCGCCGCCGGAGCCCAGGTGAGTCTGCAGGGGATGAGCGAGCGAGAGGCCGGTGAGCGACAGGTGTGTGGACAGACGTTCCATCATATCGCAGACGGAGCCGGGCTTCCTCGGTGCCTCAATCTGTGGCCCTCGAGTCGGCGGGCGGACTGGGTGGTGCTGGAACTGGTGGTGCTGGAACTGGTGGTGGTTAGAAGTTGTTGATGCGTCGAGCTGGGGGAAGAGGTGCATGAATTGGTTATGGGTAAATAATGACTGTCAGTTTGTAGCTTTAGAAATATGAGTATACAAATTAAATTATTAAAAAATATTATGATCTATAAAGATACCTTTAGGATAAGGAAGTCTTAAGGTCGTATGACATTTCTTAGAATTTTTGGATTTCCTTAGAACCCCAAGGAAAGGGAGTTTATTATTTTTAAAAATTTCTGTGTGGTATATTCATAAGTTATTTTTAAAAGTATTAAGAATACAATTAAACAAAGAAAGGAAACTATCGATAGTGAATGCTAACTTTCAGCTCTATTAACCGTTTTCCCACACCTCTAAAAAGCCATCTGGCCAACCTAATGGCTTGGAACGGTCTCGAGATGAAACCACAGACCAATCCATGCAAATATCCACTGCAGATGACACATTTGAGGATAATGCGAGCAAATGGCAGGCCATATATGTGCAAGTAGGGCGAGGACTCGCTCTCACATCGGGCATATGTCCCCGGCACGCCCGCACTCGATTGTCCTCGAGAGATCCTGCCCAGGACGACGGCGAGGAGGAGGAAATCCGCATCCGAATGCGAATCCGAAAGGGACCATTAAACAAATTGAAAGCGTTTAGCCGGACGCTGGCTTCTTGACCCTTTTCCCTGCCTCGTCGTATTTAACACGTTTGCGGCTCGAAATGGAGATGGAACCCGGGGGCATGGGCATCAAGTGGACCACGTAAATCCCGCTTATAATGCACGCACATGTGGGATTGAATGGTCCAGAGTATCGAAGCCTATCAACCGCCACATGACCGGCTCATCCCACCGTGTCCAAAGCAAGCGGCTTGGGTGCAAATAGAGTACACACAAAAATGTAAAATGGGAAAGAAATGGGTTTCAAGTGCCCCGTCGTATAATGGAAAGGATGGACGACGTCGTCGTAGTCGTCTCATTTGTTGTTGTGCTCCTGTATTACCGTGCATCCCGGTCGGTTTTAAGGGTTGACATTTGGCCCACAAAATGGGCGTGAAAGGCGTGAGAGGGGGTTCCTCGAGCCCGATTCCGGTCGAGTTGAGGTGGCAACCGCCAGCGCGGCTCGCAAGTGGGTTTTGGGCTTGGGTTTTCGCCCAGGAGCCCACGACTCCACTCGGCATTGTTTTTTTTTGTCCCCGAAGAATGGGACTCAGACGACATACTTTCAAGAGCTCGAATCAATTAGTTAATTGATTAACAATGCCCCATTGGGCAAGGGAAAGGGGTCAACGTCTGCGGGCGAAAACAGGAATAATTAATATTATAATTATTTTTGTGTGGGCAGTCGGCTAATTAGAGTCGATTGGGTGCGGTATGAAGTCCTTGTGTTGTTTTCTAATGAAACTCATGGTTTCTGAGAACAAACTTATCAGGTTTATTAATTTTGAACTAAAAGTTCAAGAGGTAGCATTATTAAAATCTTAAATTATGTTTCAACGCATAAGCTTAGGTCAGACAACTAAATATAAATAAAAAAAATGCTATTTCTTTATTTATTTTATGTCAAGTAATATTTATGTTAAGTATATAAAAAGTAGCTAGACCTAATAATTGTCTCTATATAACATTTATCTGTTTTATAACTAGAAATTAAAATATCCACTCATAATTTATTGAGCAAAAAAAGGGTTTTTAAAAATATTTAGAATTGTATATTTTTATACTTTATATATATTGGCTTTGTAAGTTATATTTAAATTACCAAAAAACAAAAATGATTATTTAATCTTGAACTAAATGTATTTTAAAAGAAATATAGCTCTCCCATAGCTTTTGGAAATTATAGGGTTTATAAAGTGGCCAAACCCGGTCTGAAACCATTTATCTTTATCTGCCCAAATCGACTGTTTTTTCCCTGCTGCCATATTCCGCAGTCGCTCCATTTTTGGCCCTGTTCATTGGCATTCCCGGCCAGGCAGCTCATCGTGGCCAATAACTTGTGTTGGGCTATGCGAGGCGACATCTGTACTGCTTCCGGGCATTACCACTTGGTGTTAAAGTAAAAATTGCCAGGCATGCGTATTAAGCATGAAATTTATTTTAAAAGAAAAAGGGGAGCCCGGGGACACGCATATTTGTAATCCTTATGGAGTGCAAACAAATTTCTGTGTTGTCAAGTTGCCCTCCTTATTTTTGCTCCTCTTTTTCAGGTTGTGCAATGCCAGGGTACACAGCGAAAAATTATTGTTAGGTATTCGATTAAAGTTTTTTTATAAAAAAGTCGAGATCTAAAGTTTTAGACAGCACAAAAGTATATAGAGATTACAACATCGTTGAAAACAAGTGTCAAAATGTTTTACGTTGAAGGAATAAAATGAAAGTTTAATATATTTAAAAGAAAAAATGTCATTTCGATTTTAGGGATATGCCTAGGTCAACGTTAGGTCAAGTTTTTAGCTAATTACCAAAAATCATTTCTTATTTATTTCTTGAATTTATATTTATATATTAGCTTATATCAACATTACACACTTCAGTTTATTGGGGCAGTAAAAATGCCATTAAACCGTAAATGACAATGTTGGACTGGCGTTTTTTCTCGATGTGGTGCAGTGGTGCAGTGTGGCGGTTGCAGTTGCACCACAGGGCCACCGTCCGACTCGACGGTTGCACCACCAGCTGTGCACAAATTGCACTCCAGATATTTTTATTTGCTGTGAATATGCCAGCTCCTCCTTTTTGTTGATTCGCTCCTCCGTATAGACGAAATGTTTCTCCCATATTTATTTGTGGCGGAAATGCGACCGTTAAGCCCAAAAGCGTGGGTCTTCTCGGGGTGTTAATCTAGTAGCCTTAATGGCTAACCCAGCAGACACTTGATGTCCGACTTTTTCTCATGCAAATCGAGTGCCGAGTGTCTCAGTAGGAGTAAGATTAACCCGCTGGCCACTTGAGTTTCGGGTGCCGTGCCTATGGAGACCCACTCGTAGCCCCCGACCAAGTGGGGCCCCCTTGTTGTTGCTGCTTCTCGTTCATTTGTTCATCCGTTTGTTGGTGTGTCAAACAAGAATTATGATCGGCTTAGCCACATGCTGAGCTCGAGATCTCTCCCCCGGCCAGATTCTTCTCCATCCTCCATCCCCCATTCCGCCAGGCGGAGAGGAGTCTCGCGGTCTGCAGTCTTCCAGTCTGCGGTCTTGCAGTCTTCGGACGTGGTCTCAATACAGGTAGAGCTTTAAGTGTCTCCACTTTGTGTTGAAATGTATCGCAGATACAGGGTTCGCGGGCCCAGCCGCCGCCGGAGCCTCCATTCAAAAGTGTCGTCTTGGCCGCCCGCTGGGATCGCATCTTCTCAGGGCCCTAAGCCGCTGGGCCCCCTAATGTTTGTAATTAAGAACTTTCACACTCGCAACAATCGCCTCGTAAACGTACCCAGTATCACCGGATCCCCTGCTCCCCCAAGGTTTAGTGTCAAGTTCGGGCCAAGGGCAATCGCAAAAGAAAAAGCCATGCTACAAAGTCAGCCAGAGGTACAGAGAAACAGATGCTGACATAGCCGAATATTAATTAGAATTCCTGGGATTGTACTTCTTGCTTTTTTATCAGCAAACGGCCCAGACAATAGCGCAAAAATATGCGATTGACATCTGGTTCAGCTACCAATGGGTTGCAAAATATCTTCACAAAACCCTGTTTGCACAATTGGGTTTTTTTGTGAGCTCCTCCAAAGTCGATTTCTATGCGAAGAGGGCACGTCACATTCAACTCAATTGTTGTCACAAATTTCGTGTAAATATTAATAAACACACTTTGTTTTCCCCTATTTCTGCTACTCTTAGTCGCCCTAATTGCGTCATTTACAATTCTTTTTGGGGGTTTTCGATTCTTTTCACTGCAGCTTTGAACATTCCTTGCGTCGGTTTCCATTTATAGTTCGAAATTAAGTTAACCAAACATCGTTGAATACCTCGCGGAGAAGGAAAAAGAGCTGGCTTTAATTCGAGTGGAAGATCGAAAGCAAAAGTCAACACACCTCGAGTGGGGGCATAAAGATTCCGACAATGATGTGGCAGAAAACGAAAGAGGAAAATCCTGAAATTATCCAAACAATAAAATCTGTTGATGCCCCATGTATCTTGGGCACTCGGACTCATTTTGAGGAGCTCTCTCCGTGTTTACCTAATTGATGGTCAGGAAAAGTTGTTCAAATTGCGTTCTGAACGGCTCTGAATCAATCAAGTTATTAAAGAGCTGAATGGAGGTTTTAATTGATTTTGTACCCCTTTGGGCTACTATTAGTACTCAGCAGTTTAATAACTTACTTGAACATCGGAGGGAGATTCCTAAACCAAAGGTCAAAGACCAAAAGTAAGCATAAATAAAAAAAAATAATGCTTACTGAAAATCTTTATTTCTTGAAAGTATATTTCTAAGTATCTCTCACTTGGAGCGTATTTAATAAACATAATATATATTTTTACCTCGAAAAGTTCTGCATTTCCTTGGTATTTTCCCGTTTTCCGGCGATTGTAATCAAATATTCGATGGCGAAATATACTACCGAATCATCTGGATAATATATGTTTATGGTTTGTTGCTGTCGCTTATAAATTCCACTTTCCGAACTGCCATAAAAAGTCGAATTTGTTGACTTTTATGATCTTGAGCTGTTTCGTAACCGAATCTGTTTGACGAACACTTTAAATATGGGCTATCATAGTTAATGTTGATTTGTGTTGTGTTTGGTTTCCATTCAGGGATAAGATACTTATAGAGCCTCCAGTTCTTTGGGGCTACAAAGAATGGAGCTTGTTTGATTTGAAGTTTGACGAGGAAGTAAGTAGCTTAGGATTTCACAACTTTATGGGGGAAAACTTTACTAGGTTTGTTTGTTGTTTTAGTTTGGTTTGTATTTTATTTGTTTGTTTGTTGTGAGCACTTTACAGTCGATGGAACTTGATATCTTATGAGCACTGTTTTGGGGATTGGCTTAGGTTTTACTATTTTGTAAAATGGCGAAGAAGAGTTTAGTTTCACTTTTAGTTTGTAGAATTGCACGGAAAAAGTTTTGTTTATGTTTTTTGGCAATACCTATTTTTTTGTGTATTTTTTCGTGCGGTTATCTGCTATTTTTGCCGCTTCTTGTGAGGGGGCTAAAACCGTCGCTAGCTGTTGGCTGATCGGCTCTTCTTGGCCAAGTTGGCTGTTGCTGCATCTAAGCGCGCTTTGGCGGCTATTCAACGGATCCGTTCCGACGCGTAACTAAAAACTTGGCGCGCGCTCTCTTCAAAAACACACGAGCCAAAAAACGAGTCTTTTAGCCCCCGGAAAGGGGCGGGGGGCGTGGCAGGTGGGGCGGCTGAGACAGCTGCTATGTAACAGTATCGCTCCCCACACAAACACACACAACAGCAGCACGTAGCGAATCCTCTCTGCAAAAGCTTGTGCTCTCTCTCGCTCTGCATTGAAACTTTTTTCCGGGAGCTTTCTTTCTTATTGGTTTGTTAAATGTTTTTTATAAGGCTGTTTATAAAGAAACTACATTCACAAAAAAACCCAAAAATGAGAGCATAAGTGCCTTGGTATTGGTGAGAGAGAGAGCGTCACAACAACCAGGTGACATTTCGTTGAGGAAAAGGTAAAAAAAAACCCAAGAACTGGGATATGAGGAAGAAAAAAAACCAAACCGTAAGAGCAACAGGGATAAAGTATGTCAGTTAGAAAGAGATGGCCTAGCCAGAGGGAGGGCGGTAAACACGAGCAGGTGTTGCGTGGGCGTGCGAGCGAGACAAACGGAGTGGCCCAAAGGCCCGCTAGCCATTTCACTCTCCCATGATGGGCGTTTCCAATTGGAATGCTTCTGGTTGGGGAAGGTTTCGAGTTACATGAAAACCTTGGGGGGGGGCTTATGGGGGGCTCACAGCGGCGGGGAGCCCACCATTGGGAGTGAGCTTTTCGGGTGTTTGTCGTTTATTTACCGCATTTGCTTAGAGACCTGCAAAGAGCGGCCGAAAAAAGAGGGGAAAAACAAAATATCGAAAGCAAAATCAACTAATCTTAATGGACATTTATTTCTGAATCGAATTGAACTGCGGAGATCTGAGACTGACATCTTGCCCGCCACTGCGAAGCGCCTTTGGCTAATTCCTAAGCTCAAAATGGCGGATATGTTGGCCAAGGTGGGATCGAACCAAAATGGGTCTCCACAGACCACTTTGGGTCATGTTTATTTTTAGCTCTTCTTTAAGGCCTAAAACCTTTTCCCATTTATCCCAAATATTAAAAGCTAATATCTTACAAATAAGTCACCTTTAATTCTATGTATTTATTTCGATTTTTTTAATAGCTTATCCTCTTGATGTCAAAATCAAACGTTTAAGGATCGATATATTTTCCAGATTCTGAACCCTTTAAATATTTGTGTACAATAAAGCTTATCTAAAACTTGATCATCATTTTTATGCTTTTTGATTAAGATTTAATATTGTTTTTTAAGTAATAGATCTTTACATTTTTTCAAACTTAGATTTAACTTCAATTAAAGATATTAATATTTAATATCATGTATGAACGATGTTACTAGTATCTTGTATTTTCATTCCGCTTAAAAAATAAAGATAGATATACATATGCTTAATTTATACCCAACTCTTTAATAGAAAGAATCTAAGTATGGGTGGTTAGTTAATTTTACACTTCCTAGATGCCTGATAAGGAGTTCCTATAACCTCAACGTTTCTTAACTGGCCAAATAATTCATTCCTGGATTGCATCCGCTTTATGTCGCGGCTAGCAGTACATAGTCCTGAAAAGTACCTGCCATTGCATTTTTCATGTCTACATTATTGTTTTGTTAATTTGCTTTGGTGTAGGTGGCGTTGCCAGGACTACGGCTCGTAACTCCGGACTCCGAACTGCGGAGCCCCCACAATTCCAGTCGTATTTGGTCGGGCTTTGTTTCAGGGCTTTTTGTATGACGGGTTTTGGTTGGGCCAAGGCGAGGACGAGGGCATTACGCAGGTGTTGCCATTGTTTCAGGGCGGTTTTTAGCGCATTTTGATTTACATTCATTCTGGCGAGTCGAGTCGAGTCGAGTCGAGTTCTGTCGTCTGGCACTTGGGCTTCATTTTAATTAACAACGAACTAATGACAAATGCAAACAGTACGTATCTAGTATATGGAGAAACTACCTTCTAACACTCTAATTTAATTTGACTCTAATGACCTGAGCTCTTCCTACACGGCGGATAGAGGAAAAGTCTGAGAAAAAGTGGGGGGACTTGGCTGCCTTTTTGCCAACTGTCAGTCAACAATTGCAAGTTAGAAACAATGGTGCACATTTTTCCAGCCCCAACTTGACGAGCTGAGTGAGTTACGGTGGGGGAGATGGATGGATGGCTGGATGGACTGCAACTGTTCCATTTATCTGGACCTGGTTCTTCCCTCTCTCTCTCTCTGTGGACATCTCCCCCTCCTTTTCGCACTCTATGTACTCGGCAGTGTCCATTGTCTTTGCCAATGTCTCCTTCTCTTTCGCCGTGTGTTTCTCTCTCTCTTCCTCAGTTAGTCAGCCATTGTGATTATACACTGCACTCACCTGAATGCCTAAAATGGCTGTAACCGCTATGAGATGGGGTTTATCTGGAATTCGAGCTGAAATGGAAATTAGTTTTTCCTTTAAGTATTTTTTAACATACCTTTGTGGAGAGTAACCATTCCAAACTAGAAACAAAATCTTTGAAATCACTTTCAAAGGTTCTCAAAAGTATGCTAGGATCAATCCTTAAAAGAAACCAATTTTACTTAAACATAGCATAATTTTAGGCGCCCTTTAAAGTGAATTCTATAATTAAGTATAAACTTCCTTGCATTATATGTATTTTCTTAGTTTTAATATAATAATAATAATATAATAATATTTATAAGGTATTTATTTTGTTTATTACATAATTAAAAACATACAAATATCTCTAAAATGTATATCCCAAGTTTGAGTAGGGTAATTTAGAATGCCAGCTTTCTTCCCACCTTTTCGACCATTCCGCATCCGTTCCCCACCACTTCACCCACTTTTTTTGCAGTGCATTCTAGCCTTTGTGTGTTTCTGTTTTCTGTTTGTCTATCTGGCCATTGTCTGTTTGTCATATTTATCATGGCAGTTGCTTTTGCATTTGCCATTGCATTCTCTGCACTTGCAAATAAATGTTAATGAGTAGTTAGACAAAAAGCGCTGACAATGCACCGACTGCAACTAAGATACAGAATAATGTGATGAACAGCCTGATGGGGGATTTGCCATCTTGTTGGCCCCGTCTTCGGGGCCCTAAATATGCAGAAAGAAGCCCAACAATCGCGTCGAAAAAGATTTCAATGGAGCTCTAATGCCTAAATCGCTATTGTTGGCGGTGGATAGGTTGCCGGGGCGGATGGGGCTTCCACACACTCCCTGACAAGCTCCTGTCAGGCTGAATTGAAAATTTTCTAAAGCCCCGCACAACAATGGGGGGGCAGAGAAGCCGCCGTTGCCATGCAGATTTTTGCACTTTTTGTCGCTCATTAATGTTAATCAAAAAGCAGAAAGCACGAGGAAAATCATTCAAATTTACGGTCGTGTTTGGCAACCGCTTGGGACTTCTAAAAAGCAACCACCTTACCCATTCCGCGAATTCCCTTCGCCGTATACGGATTCCCACTACCCTTTAGATAAACATCGGATACAATTTCATAGGCCACAAGGCAAACAGATTTTACTCAAAAAACGATCGAAGCACATCGAAATCAGCATCGATCCATCGATGGCCGAACAATTGTCGCAAACAAATGAGATTGCCATCATCGGGCCTGAGTGCGTTTAATCCTTGCCAATCCTTCCAGAGACACATCCCAAACAAAAGCCAGATTTGCAGCAAATTGATAGAGGACAGGAGGAACAGAGCCGTACGGAAACTGACAAAACCAAATGCAGTTATGACACACCGATTGATAGGCCAGATAGCTGATAAACAGAAACTCATATGGTTTCTGGGGTTTGCTTCTTGGGACGTGTGTGCTTAGGTGGGGAATTTCATTGGAAGACCACAAAAAGGTATTTTGGACAGTTCTGTTCCAGAAAAAGCAGTTGATTAGGAGCAGAAACCGAAGGAACTTGTCAGAATTGAACAAAAGGGCGAGGCTATCTGAACCAATTTTCTCTTTCATGTTTCAATAACACCAATCCTTAGGTAAGGAAATTTATTTCTTTCAGATAAAGTTTGAAAACCCATTGAAACTCTAGCATTCACTTGAAGGAAATGTAAATTGTTTTTTATATTTTTAGGATTATAAATCCATCCAGACAGCCTGCCGCGCTGACCAATTGATTAGCGCAGCTACCTTTTCCTCCTTTTTGAATCGTATATTTATTGCAATCAAAATGCTAAATCATGTTGTTCTCAGGCTTTCGAAAAACAAGAAAAAACAGTTGCTTAATGTCCCAGACACGTTTAAAAAATGGTATTGGAATGGTCTCTACTAATGGACACGCAGTCTGGTGGTCTGGGGAAGTAGCCTTGGTCAGGACAGACTGCCTGCCGATCGATCGATTTCAATGCAGACGATTACGCGGCAAGAAAAGGACACGATGATATAGGATTTGCATGGGAAAGATGGGGAGATAACTGGGGAGCAGCATGATATATGGAAGCTAAACCTGTTTGAGACTTTAAAATCAGAGTTACAAATAGTTGAAAAATAAGAAGGTGGACCAAAATGTTGTAAAAATTATTATATTTATAAGTTATTTTGGGGACACTGCATTGTTTTACCATACTGACAGTCTTATGGGCCTAAAAAACTAACCACACATTCAATTTATGTTATCCCTTATGTAAACCATTTTGAAGCACCACAATGATAGTGAATAAATTAATTTATAAATGGTTTCAAAGCAGATGTGGCCAGGCTGCCCCTTGAATTCAGCTTAAAATTGTAGATGGGCGTTAGGATAATGTTTGAATTCCTTCTTTGGTCTTTGGCCACTTGACCTTGCCCGCGTTGTTGACCATAATGCCGGCGTCGACTGCACTTTGTTAGCGTTTATTGGTGGCTCTTCTCGACGGCTTCCTGCGTCTTCCCGGCCTCTTCACGGCTCCCTGTTCTTATGTTCCTTATTGTTTCTGTATCTGTATCTGTACATGCATCTGTATCTGTATCTGCAGTTGCATCGGAGCCTGTCCTTTTCCCCTTTCGTGGCATTATCCTGTCGGCCATTCGTAACGCTCCCTGCCGCCGGCCCCCACCCGCTGGGCCATTGTCCCTTGAGCGGGCAGCGGGGTTAGAAACAATGACGCGGACAAAAAACACCTACGTGGCCGAATGAATCGAGCGGGCAGAATGGCCAGAATAGCCAGAATGGACGGAATTTACAGAATGACTCGAATGGCCTGAATGGCAGGACGCGGGCCGGTTGCCAAGACAATGGACATGCAGCAAATTGAAAATTCATTCATGTGAAACGGGGCAGGCCAGCAAGGTGGCTCTGCTGACCACGTCCCGTTCCCGGGGTTTTTGGGCATTAAAACACCTTAAAGCGGATTATAGGAATTTTGACACTTTTTCGGCGTATCCTTGGCCGGGCGGAGGAGAGTCGAGTGCAGAGACATTGCGCCATTGAGAGATTCGTTCGGGATCCTAAGGAAGTGAGCAGCTGAAAAGAACCAAATGGGATGGGATGGTGTGCTATGGATGTGGGTTCCCTTGGGTTACGCCGCCGCCGCCAGTTTGTCTGGATGATGCTCAATGAATTGTCGCCTCCGACTCTGCGGATTCTCTTCTCACCTCATGAATGGTCGGGCACAAAAGTCAATTACATGCATTCTCCTGGCAGGCCCGGTCAGGTATTATATTTTGTTATATTTTTGTTATTTTGTGTCTTGTTGCGCTTTTCATCGGATTCTTTGAATTTCTATTCAGTTTTTTCCTTTGATTTTACCTTTACAATCTGCAAGTTGAAGGGTTTCTTGGTTCGTACATAATATGATTTGTCTGTCACTTGCTTTTCATATTCCGGGAGGAGGCGTTAACCGGTTGGCTGTGTTAAATGGTGTTCTTTATGGGTACCATATTTTGTAACTCCTTGAAGAGGGTTCTATTGGGAATCGTTTAAAGCTGATGCGGATTAAACGAATTAGGCATCAAGTGCCAATTGTGGAAAAGGCTGTGAAATAAAGAAACATATCTGAGAATTAATGGAATTTTATAATCTATCTGTTATGCCTTTTTATGGCGAAGTTTGTTCTTATCCCGATGATGTCAAGAGATGTTCAAAGATTGTTTTTAAAAATTGGCCTTAATCTCAACAATATATTTTGTCATTGTTTCTTTTTAATATTGTAATATTTCCTAAACTGATTTTCTCCCTTTTTTACAGCATACGTATATACAATGATCTTAACTTAATTTTCTTATATCACCCATCCTATCCGAACTTATTTGTGTTAAGTGTAATGAAAGATACCTTTCCACATTTCCTTATTATTTGTAAGCCTAAAACTTACATATTATTAAAGACTATATTATTAAACCCACTTTCCGTGTCGTCTTAAAGTAAACTTAGTTAACATTTCAATCCTCGAAGCTCACAATGACTAGTCAGCAATTAGCGGGTACCATTGTGAAAGGAACCACCGGGCAGCTGCCAGGCATTAAAAGGCCACTCGAGAGTCCACGATCAAGATCAAGATTGGCGGAGGAAGAGGCATACTTGGGAGATATAGAGGTGCAAGGGTGCCCAGGGCAGCCGGGGAAGGCGAGATCAAGTCAAGTAAATTAGCGCGCCCTCGGCCCTGGTCACGGATCCTTTTGATGATGATGATGAATTCGCTCTCGAAGAGTTACGCATCGTTTTGTGTCAAGAGTGTGTCGGCTTGATTGCTTCTGACAGCGCGCGAACCTACGAAGGACTCGAAGGACAAGACACATCGCGGCTGGAGATGAGGCTGACTCACCCCGCGAACTGCGCGATCAGCAGCTGCGCACCGCGCTCATCTCGATCTCGCTGAAGATCCCGATCCCAATCCCGATCCCCATGCCGATGCCGAGTCCAATTCCAATCTGGATGATCATCTCGCCGCCGATGGCCGCAGAATGATGAACTGCCCAGGGCGACATAAGTGTAGCAACTCTTTGTTTATTTGTTTGTGTTGTCGGGCCGAGGGTCATCGCATCCATATGCAAATCACGCAGGATCCTCGAATGCTGATGAGCATCGATTGTTCCGGGGCGAAAGTGACCGTGAGGAACCTGAGGACCTGAGACCCGCCAAAGAAGGGTCTGATTGAATACAAATTAAAGTTGAAACGGTTCCAGCACCCTTTATTTTAGCATTCTGGTTCCATTTCAAGCTTGGAATCTAGATATATTCTTTGGTTGTAACAAGTGTGAGTTGGCCAACGGCTTGTGACATTTTTGGACAAGATTTAGCAATTATAATTCCATACTTTCACAAAGGCTGAAAACTTTTAAAAGGGGGTATGGCGAATGTTAATGGCCAAACTTTGTCATTATGAACACGCGCCCAAAAAAAAGAATGGCAAGAAACCCAAGTTGTAACCGACATTTAACCCTTTGGCAACCCCGCAGTGTCCAAAAACACAACAATGAACTGAATGCCCTTATAAATCTGTCGATCTCAGGAGGCGTGTCCTGGTAGGCCATTAAAAATTTGCCAATTTTTAAATTCCACAAATTTTCTATTTCGCCGGCTACGCCCAGCGATTGACAAATGTCAAGAATCGAGAAAAATCTTTTAATGGCTTCATTAAACGGGTGACTCACCCCCCATCCGGCACCCCTGTCACCCCTTCCCCGCCCCTGGCTGCCCTTTCAACTGTAACCCCTTCGCTAATACAATTTGCATTCGGTTATAACAAACATCGATTAATGGCCGTTACAAATGTTTTCCATTTGTCTGCGTGTGTCGCATTTTACTCGGCGCCTTTTTTGCGAATTTTTCATTGCCGGAAAATTTGCGTATCGATTTTGCCATCCCTTGCCATAATTTATGCCAGTTTATGATACGCATCTCAGCAAGAAATTCAAATGTAGCAAACTTTCAATGGAAAGAAATTGAAATGGAATATGAAATGAATGAGGCTTGTGCCACATTTCAGAATTCGAGACATATGTCTAATGGCATATCATTGCCGAATTACCAAGAAATTTGTTCTAGATATACTGTGACCGAAAGGGAAACGTTTAAAATTGATTGAATTATAATAAAGATTGGAGATTAGGAAGTTTGTTAAGTTAATTGAAAGAAATTTAAATTGTAGCGTATGAATTTAAGATTTTAAAAGACAAAGTTCGATTGTAGAAAAGTATTTTTTACCCAAATCGGTAATACTTATATTTCAATTTATTTTCATAGATTTACCTAACTTATTGAGCGTTACTCAGCCTAAATGTACTATATTTTCCAAGTTGGTGCGAAAACTTAGCAGTGCTCCAGACTAACACCTAGCTTAGAATAATTAAAACAAATATTATTCCGAACTTCAGTTGTAAACAAGTTCTATTGCTTTGGAGGCGCCCTGTAATTTTCCCAAAATAAAAATCCCTGACAAAGATTTCTTCTCAACAGCTTTCAGTGCCAGGAATTGCTTCGCCCATTACACCATATCGGCGTTGATCTCCGAGTGAAGCTGACCAGTTTGTATCTCGTCCATCCCGTCGTCACGCTTCATTAAGGTCATCCCTTTGGCTCTTCCAGATTGTCGTTGTCAACTTTTGAACCCATGAATTTAATTTAATTTAAACTTTGACCCTGTGCCTGTCAATCGCCTGACGAACGGGGGCAATGAATCTGACCCTTGTCTTTGTCTTATACCTAACCTCGGTCGGGATCTGGTCCTTGTAAGTTCCTAGCAACCTAGCAACCCTTTTGCCACCCAGCACAACTTAAATTTGATGAACTCCTCTCGAACTTCCGGCCAGCCTCCGCAACCCTCGCCTCATCTGGATCAGATCATCGCAGGGATCTGGATCTGTCTCTGGCTCTGGCGACCTGATCTCGAACCGCTCTGCTGCCTTGTCAGTTTTGATTAGTTGAACCACTCCAGGTCGTCCCCGTGTCCCGTGTGGGAATCCTTATGGGTAGTTATAAATATTCCGCATGTGTCCTACCTGGCGAGTGTTGATCGCTGTGCGATAACGCGATCGCTGCAATCTTGTGCAATTTTTTCCTACTCATTGTCCGCCGGCCGAGTCCGAAGTTTGTTTGCCTGCTTTTCATAATTTTCACATGACCAAAACAGCTTAAGATCAAGTTAGCCATCTAAGCTGACAGCTGGCAGTCCCCTCTCAAGATGGCAATGGCAAAAAAAAAAAAACAGTATTCGAAGAAAAAATTAAGTAAGAACGCTAATCCCGTCATACGGTAAGCTCTGAATGCCATGTCCTATCCATTTCCATTTCAATTTCATTTTCATTTGTTGTGAGTGTGTGGATGGCTCTTGCCCCTGGGTGGATTGTTTGCTGAAAAGTTTTCCCAAAACATTGGCTAGTTAATCTGCAGAACTTGTTCGTCATGCAAATGACGGCAGTCCCGAGATCCAGTTTTCCCATTTACTCCTCTCCGCGGCTGATGATCAATAATAATCATAATGACAGTCTTAAGTGGGTTAGTCTTCCAGAGAGACAGAGATACAAGCACCACCGACAATATCTGCATTTGAAATTTGAAATCGTGGCATTCGCTTTGATGGATAGGTAGAGAGTAGAGTCCTTACATCATCTTCGCCCAGAGCCATCAATCAGCTTAGCTCTCCGGGACGGACGGGGCTTCATTACGATTATGTGCATATTTAAATGGCAATTTTTGCGCCAAGATTGTCAGGCCGTAATCCCTCCCAAACCTCAAAAACTCCCCTTTGTCCCGAATCTGTCCCATTGTGCGGTTTTTTCTTATGCTTATTGTGTGGCTTTTTTCTTCCTTGGATCTGCCATTAATTCCTTTATAATTTGCGCCTGACTGACCAGCCAAAAGAGCTCCACCTACGCTCGCCCATCTCCTTGCCCTGACAACAAACGGAAAAATATGAAAGAAAATCTGCGCACAAAGGAAGAGGCTGGTGCAGAAAAGGAAACTCAAGTGCACATGAGTATTTGTCCAGTTTTTTTTTTCGATGACCAATTTTTTTCTTTTTCTCTTCTGGGCTATCAAAGTAAAAAGCCAAGATTTGCGGGTGTCCAGTCTGGCGGGGATTCCTTGGAGGGTTCTTCAGATACCCATCCCATCCCCCTTAACCCTCACCGCAAATCGGATTAGCTCGAAAGCGATTTTGGCACTTGTCCCCAATTCAATTAGGTTGCAGATGCTGTGGGTGGTTGGGCTGGAAAATTACCTCCTTGTCCCTTGCTTGCTGGGACCCCTTCTGCCTTTCTGCCATTTGCTGCCACTAATTGGCCACACCTTGGAAAAACGAAGACACTTTTCTGTCCCTTCTCCGTTCTCAGCCTCATAAATTACAAGTTTGCCAATGTTAAAAAAAAAGAATCCTGAAAAAATGGGCCGGAGAGAGGTGCAAGGAGTCATACGAAAATTTAGCGCATCCCATTGCGGTGCCTTCATAAATTTCCTTTCTTTTACCCTAATTTAATGATAATGACGCCGCTGCTACCCCACGTCAAGGCCCATAAAATTTTCAACTTACAAGCTGAGAAAATGTGTTTTCCCTCGGTGGTTGCTGCCCAGCCCAGTTTTAGTTTCCAGCAAGACAATAACCAAACTGGCTGACTGACCCAAGCGGCCCGTTGACATCTTTGCTAAAAAAAGGGATAAAAAGTGTAAAGGAAATTTGTAGCAATTTTATAGAGGCCTATGAATGTCCGTGCTAGAGAGGAAGGGAGCTGGAAAAGCAACCCGACTTGTAGCATAGCAAATTTTATGAGGCTATGCTTGTTTTCGAATGGGTAAAATATAACTAAAAGTATTTACAACAACCTTTTAGGAGATCTCACATTTCTATCTTATAAAAAATTATTTAAAATATAGACTCTTCATTAGTTCTAAAGAATGTAATATAATTGTTTAAAAATAAAAATAATTAGAAATATAATATATAAATATTGATTTCACAAAACAGAATTTAATTAATATTTTTGATGATTTTTATATACAATAAATGTATAAATATAATTGCTAGAAATAAGTGTTAATCATTCTTTTTTGAAAGACAAGGCTTTAATAATATTGGAAAATATAAACAAGAGAAAATCTAAGTTGCATAATTATTCTTGTGATTGTGAAAGTAGGTGAGTTTTGTAAACAATATGTTAATTAATTAATTTTAATCTCGTTCTGTAGTAATGCATAAACAAAGCTTATAAATTGCGATTTATTTTTCTTTTAAAACAACTTACAAGTACAATGCCTTTCAGTCACTCAAAGAACGCCGAAACTTACTGAATCAATGTAACAAGGGTTATATTCATTATTTTTCAGGGCTTTTCTTTTCATTCCACCTTTTTCTTTCATTTTTACTCTTCCCTGTATCTGTCGGCTTAAAGGCGTGAAGCACAACAAAAAGTCGTAAATATTTTGTTGGTTTTTTGTTTCTGGCCTTTGTCTTGTTTTTTGGTCATATTTTCATGTGCTGTTTAAGTAGTTGTGATTGATGCGTACGAACGTGCTGAAAGATGCAGCGCGAAAGTGATTTGTATCTGTAAAATGCGCTCATTCTGCCCGCGGGTTCAGTTTTGTAGGGGAAGGGGAAAGGGCTGCGGACTTGCCTTGGCTGCTGCTGTGAATTAATAATTTCCATCTTTCACGCTGTTTTTGAGACAAAAAGCCAACTGAAGTGGGGTGGATCACGTGGTCAAGGTCTGAAAACGGTCGTAGCTGCAAATAGAGTTACAAACCAGACTGGTTCGAAAGCTTGGAAATTCAATTATGTTAAAGTTTTAGAAGATACCTGGGAAAATTGTTTTCTATTCTTCAGAAATTGTAAGAACAAAAGGGGTTTGTATGCTGGAAATTGTATATTTACAATTGTGAAGGTCTGTAAGGACAGTCATGGATTCTGTACCCTTCAGATATAGCTTTATAAATAGAAAATTCATCCATGCGATGTATAGAATGTTATTTCTTAAGCCGTATTATTTATGAATGAAAGGTATAAAGCTACAAAAATAGTAAGAACATTTTTTACAATTACGATTTAATCATAAACGTTGAATTGGCTTCCTGAGATATATTCACAAACTTTTCCCACATTTTCCCATATCTAACCATTTTCTCTGTTTATCTTTTTCAAGAACACTGATCGGTTGTCGCTCTGATAAATGAGCTTACCTATGCGATATCGACAATGACAACTGGCTTTTTCTTTCGATATTAAGTTGCTTATAATTAAAATTTTGTGGTACAAACAAAGGCCGTGGAAAAGCGACAACCAGAAAGGGGAGGCAGTTCGATTGGGAAAAAGGGAAACGGCCAGAAAGAGTAGCGAAACGAATGCCATAAAGGCCGGCAGAGAAAGGCAAGACAAAACAGTGACAGCAAACCAATCGAGTGACAAAAGCCCCCAAATCGGATTGCGGACCGGGGAGGCCTATTCAAGCCGCTCCACAACTAAACAACAAATATTTGTCATTTTGCCCAGTAAAATGCCACCAAAGCCCTGCTTAGAAACCAGCCAAAGAGGGTATCTCTTATAGGGAGCCCCGAAAGCAACGGTCCGAGAGCAGAGGTGCAACAACTTTTGATTTCGACAGATTCCCAAAACGGTTCCGTTCTTTATAGCGGTGTTCTCTAAAAGTATGATGTATCATCTACTAAGCCTTTTATTCTGGTGTAGTTTTCGAATTTAAGTAGTTTTTACTATCAACAGATCTTGAACTTATTGAGAATTGAAAGGATAAATTAATTTTTAATAACATAAATCGAGATTTACATAAACCATAAAACCACAAAGGTATTTGCTAAAAACCTTGCATTATAACCCTATTTATGTAATTAATAAATCTTTCTTTTATTAAAAGATATTCAAGAATCTTTATCTGGTTGTTTATGTTTTTAAGCACTATTTTAATGCATTATCTGTTATGTAATAATTTATTTTCAATTCTGTCAAACATCAAGAGTATCGCTTGGTCAGCGTATCCCGAAAAAATGTATTTTAGCTCTCCCATTATCTCGCTTTTGTATCCGCTATTATAACTACTGCGTGCTCGTTGTTGATTTTATTGAATTGTTTAATTATTAAGCAATATTTGATTGATTGCGAATTCCGTATCATTTGTTGTTATGTTTTCTTAAGCTTTCTCGTGCTGCTGCCACTGTTCGTTGTTAATGTTGTTACAGTTGTTACAAATGGTTATACGTGTTTTTTTCTCTATTTGTCTGTTATATCTTTTGATCATTTTGTCGCTCGCTCTCATTATTGCTATTACTTTTCAATCATTATTTATTTTATCATTTATTTGTTTATTTTTCAGCAGTCATTATTGCAAACGCTTATGACCCAATTTCTGGCAAGATTTGGCATTGAACAGCAGTTTCCAAATGCCTCAAACATGTGTTTTTTAAAAATGTTTTTTTTAAGCAAAAAGGCAGTTGACTTGGCTCAAAGGTTCTGTTCTGCATAGCCTCGCATTCAAAGTGCATATTTGGTCATAAATTTCCAAGCCATGACAATGTAGCCAACTGGCGACTGCTGGGCCCAGAATGAACTACCGATGCTCGCCATATGAACTACAAATATCCATTAAATGGTGGGGTGGCCAAGAGGTAAGGGGTTTTGGACCCGGCAACGAAGGGTAAACGGCTGCGTGAAAAAATCCAAACAATTTTTACACATTTTTTCTAGCCATTTTTCCCTTCAAGTTGTTGTCGTTGTATTGGCTGCGCATTTTTATTTTGTCGCACTTCGGTGGAGGAGCGAAATGGGAATGCACAGTGGAGCAAGATTGCCTAAAACTGATCGATAAAAGTTAAAGCTAGTTAAAAAAAATTCCAAACTGAAGAAGAATTTGTAATGCTAAATTGTATTATATTGATAATAATATTACTTTATATTTACATATTGAAATTTTTTCAAATAATAGAAGACCTCATTTTTGTTTAATGGTTTATATATAATTGATTTAAGTAAAAGTTAACTGAAATATAAACCATTGTTTCTATTTTTTGGAAGACTAAAAGATCCTTCTCTGAAAACTATTTCAGGGAAAAGTCAATATAAAATAAGGAAAAGTCAAAAAAATGGTAATAGTATTACTTTTTGACTAAATGACTCAATGGACCCACGGTTTCTTCTGTGGCAGTCGTAATTCAGCCATTTCGCTTTCATTAGCTGTTCACCCAAATGGGCAGCATCCAGATACAGATACAGATCCAGGCCTCCCAGATTTCTTCTGTTGCTGTTGATGCCGCCGTTGTTCGTGTTGTTATTGCAGTCAGACATTATCCTTTTTGGCGCTGATAGGCGCAACATTTTTGGTTTTTTGCATTGATAAAGTGTGCCATAGCTTGGGGTTAATGTCGTCCCAATGATTTAGCACCTTGTTACAGAGCCCGAAAAAGGAGCACAAGCCAACCCAACCCAAATGCGAACTAAGAGCCCAAGCCGAACCCGATCCGATCCGATTCGACTCTTAATTGCACTGATCGTGTGGACAGGCTTGAGGAGCCCTGAATTGTGGATCCCAGGGGAGAAATGAAGGGTAGCCCACCTTGGGCGCGTGTCGAATGGGTTTTGTGTGGGTGCTCGCACTGATTTGTTGTGATAAATAAGTGCCAGCCTATAGTTCTACCTATAGATATGAAGAGCAAGGGGTTACAGAGTATTAGGGATGTATTCCGAGGAGGAACAATCGATATATTATAAGATTATAAATACTATAAGCATAAGTCATAGTAATTGTCAATCAAGTTTTATTTCCAATCAATTTCCCAACATTAATAGGTTATCATGCTAACGCATTATTTCATTTAAATATTTTAAAAGTTATGGAATGATCACGTATTTATTTTTCTTCTCTGTTAAATATAATATCTAACTATTGGAATAATTATAATATGTCATCCCTAATAAAAAGGTATTTGAGAGATGGTCCTAAGCTGCATAACTTTTCAACTCGCTGGTGTGGATTTTCATTAACATTTTTTGGATTTTTGTGTAGCGGCCGCCTTCTTTTTTAATAAGAACAAACAGGCCGTTGAGTATGGACAATCGGTTGGCGCCCCATGGTGCCCCATATATAAATATATATGTGTACACCGGATTCTTTTTCTTGGTTAATCCCCAGAAGAACCCGCGAAAGTCATAAAATTTGATTATTTATGGATGGCACTGGGCCAGCATATCCTGCGGCCGTTCTTTTCATATTCCCCCATATATTCATTGGCATTTATGACACGACCGAAAAGATTCCAATTGTTTCTGCCGGCCTCCCGTTCTGTCTGTTAGTCCGCCTGTCTCCCTGTCTCTCTCTCCTGTCGCTGTTGCCGTCTCCTTGTCTATGTCCAAGTGTTAAGGCATTGCTGGAATGGGCTTTGATTAACCTTAAGCGCATAAATAGTGGATTCAATCAGAGACAGCCGGAGCTCAGGCGTTCGTGAGATACAGTGGGCTAAAAACTTCAAATTTTTATTAAAAAAAAACTATGAAGTTAAATTACGCTTAAATTCTTGCCTTGATTTTTTAGTAACTACATCAATACATTGGCAACTGCACTACTATAATCCATAACTTAAACACATATTTTACCTCTATGAATTTGTGGTTGAACTCCCTGAAATTCTGCATTTAAATTGTTCGCTTACAAGAGGGTCAAAATTTTAGCCCATTTTCATGTCTGATTTTTCGGTAGTTCCAATGGTTTCCAGAACGGGCCCCAAAGCTGGACTTCCATAAATCATAACTATGCTTATCGGGCACTGATTTTGATGTGTGATACCTCTATGAGTTTGTACAGGAATTCCCTAATATTCTGCATTTAAATTGTCCGATTCCATGGAGGTCAAAATTTTACCCCCTTTTCATGTCTGATTTTTCCGTAGTTCCAATGGTTTCCAGAACGGGCCCCAAAACTGGACTTCCATAAATCATAACTTTGGTTATCGGGCACTGATTTTGATGTGTGATACCTCTATGAGTTTGTGGTTGAATTCCCTGAAATTCTGCATTTAAATTGTCCGCTTACAAGAGGGTAAAAATTTTAGCCCATTTTCATGTCTGATTTTTCCGTAGTTCCAATGGTTTCCAGAACGGGCCCCAAAACTGGACTTCCATAATCCATAACTTTGGTTATCGGGCACTGATTTTGATGTGAGATACCTCTATGAGTTTGTGGTTGAATTCCCTGAAATTCTGCATTTAAATTGTCCGCTTACAGGAGGATCAAAATTTTAGCCCATTTTCATGTCTGATTTTTCCGTAGTTCCAATGGTTTCCAGAATGGGCGCCAAATCTGGACTTCTATAATCCATAACTTTGGTTATCGGGCACTGATTTTGATGTGAGATACCTCTATGAGTTTGTAAATGAAGTCCCTGAAATTCTGCATTTAAATTGTCCGCTTACAAGAGGCTAAAAATTTTAGCCCATTTTCATGTCTGATTTTTCCGTAGTTCCAATGGTTTCCAGAATGGGCGCCAAATCTGGACTTCTATAATCCATAACTTTGGCTATAGGAAACCGATTTTGATGTGTGATATCTTAATTGAATTCTCTAATATTCTGTATTCAAAATGCCAGTTTACAAGAGGGAAAAAATTGTAACCTATTTTTATGTAGGTTCCTTGTAGATACATTTTTTTTAACTTCGGATTTATTTCTGTATGAGTTTTAGCCCTTTTATACCACTGCACTTTAAGCAACCGGTCCGAGTCGATCGGTCCCCGAAGTGCTGCTCTCCAACTCATTAGGTTCGATTCTTCTTCTGGGGGCCTTCATAAGAAACTTTTTGCGGCAACGTCATTGTTATTGTTGTTGTATCTGGGAAGGAGTGACTCTGGGCATGGTTGTTGTTGGCATTGGCATTGTTTGCCCATACGGATACAGTAACAACTGTGGATGCGCTTTTGTCATTTGTGTGGATGCAGATGCATGAATATATGTTGGAAAAATGGAAATGTTGCTGCTCTATTGATTATTGGATATTGATTGCTGGTGCTGCCTTTTAATTCGAGGCAGGCAGCAACAAGCAGCGGAAAGAAAGAAATCATTTTCCCCCCGTGAAAACATTCCAAGACAAGTGGTTGCCAGTGGATGGGTCGCCACTTGGTCTGGCCAAGACCAGACAGGCTGGAACCACCAGCTGCGTGTGTGTATGTCTTTTTCCCCCTTTCCAAATGACACGGAAAAAAATATTGCATAAATTCGAATTTAAATTTGATTAACATGATTTTTCAATAGAATCGTAATTACGACTATAAACACATTTTTGTGGTTTTATTTTATTACAAATTAGTTAGTATTTTTAAGTATTAGGATCAAAGTTTGAAAATGTATACCAGAGATTTATACCTTAAAGAATTAAAATTTGTTTACAACATTTTTAATTTTCTGTGCACTCCACTTAACTGCCATCGAAACGCATTTCATACAAAGTCATCGTGGCCGTTGTGGAAGTGACAGTCGCCACTTTATGCGGGGCTGATCAATGGCCGGATCGCTTCGGTCTGGCTCTTGTCTTTGAGAAATGCATTTCCATATTGTTTTGATCTCAAAATTCGTTCGAATTTCCAACGCACGACAACAATTTTGACAGTTGCATTTGAAAATTCCGAGGAACTCGCCGGCGAGATAAAGTTAATTGAGTTATTTTGGCCCTGACAGTTGATTAGTTGGGGCACTGATCCCAAAAACCCCGGCCAAGACCCACGGCACCCGTGTACCGGCCTGGCTAAGTGGAAAATTATTATTCAAGTTGCCCCATTAGGCTGCTCCTTGGCATTGTGAATAGAGACCCCCACGCATCCACGCACACAGGGCGAATTTCATGCAAATTTATTTGACTTTCTGGCATGCCCTTGTTGAAAGTGTTGTTATTAAGGTGAGAAGTTTGAAAAGGGCTGAGAAGAATATCTTGGAGGCTTCAATTTGCATGTTTAAGTAGAGGGTGTTGTGCAAATAAGTTTGTATTATTTCTTGGGAAATTTGTTCCAAAGTTATATTTACAAGAATAAAAAAAGAAAAATAAAATTAAATATTTAAAAATGAAGGAAATGACTGTCATTGAAATATAATATATTTTATTAGGTCAATAAAAAGGGTGTTATAATATTATCTTGACTTTATCGACGTTTAAATTTCTGTCGTTATGTCCCTAAATGAAACATTTTCATTTACTCTATAAAAGGTATTTTAGGCTTCGCCTCCTAACACAACGAATTTCCTTAAGCAAAAGTTTCCCAGCGATCTCCAAGTCAGGATAAAAGATTCAATTACATAGATCCGTGTGACTTTGCCTCGAGGAGGCACAACATGTAAACAAGCAAACACACACGTTACGCAAAATGCAAAAAAATCCATCAAAATGATGGATGACACTTTGATGGTGTGCTGCACTTCAGGAAACCGCAATTGGCAAACGCCAGCTGCCAAGGTAAAAAATCAAGAAGAGAAAAAATAAATTAAAAATCAACAAACAGTAGTCGAGACGATCGATGTCAATGAATTTGAGATGCATGCAAATGCGAGCCCAATGCCAATTGTCTTCGATTCGCAATCGGCATTCGCAAAAAGGAAAATTGCCGTCTTCGCTGCGCATCGAGTTCAAATGTCACACGATCGATCCCCGATTTGAAACGAATGACGGGTGGTAGTTTCCCTCCCCTTCCTGGGACTATTTTCTTTCTTTGATTTTCGCCACGGTTGCAATTCGCCCTTTGTTGTGCAATGAAACTGAATCTTTGTGCAAACTTCTCGGCCCACATTTGCATATAGATCGCTCTGGCAAGATCGCACACTCACACTTGATTGGTTTTGAATGGTCATAGAAATAGAAATCAATGCAAATTCTGACTCCATCCGGGGGGTAAAGTGATACTTTATTGAATTGCTAGTTAGCATTGCTCTTTTTGCGATACTTCGGTAGCGGCCCTGTGATCTTTTGGCAAAAATGTCATCTGCCTCAGGGCCATTGCTCATTTCTTGGGGCGAAAACCACTAACAAGATTCTAAGGGATTGCAAAATTGATTGGCAATCTATGCTCAAGTCAAAATTTTTTCTTAAAGTGGCATCAAAGATCTTGCATATTTAAAAAGATAGAGTGATCGGTTGGATTGATCTTTTCCTGTTGATTTTTCATTGATCTTAAGGTACCGGAATTTAGCCCGCCAATTTTTTAGAGAACCCCAGTTCATTGAATAATTGATTGAATATTTGATTTACCTTTCGAAAAACACAGTTCCCTGTACATTTTTAAATCACTTAAGTAATTTGCATCAATTGTTTGCTACATTTTTTGACCTACTTAAAGCTAGGATCAGCCCATGAAATCCAATCATAATTATAACTCCTTTCATATGCTTTCATTTTCGCCAAGGAATGTCATAATTCTCCGCTTGGCGCCATTTTTCGAGGACAAAGTTCTATTTTTCCTTTCTACGCTTTGCATGTTATTGCAATTACGATTTCATTGTTCGCATTCGAATGCAAAAATCAAACCCTTTGCCGATTCTCAGACAGATCTGCTCTACTTCGATCCCGGGGCCAAGATCTGATGCCAATAAATAAACAACAAAGGAGTTAAATTCAACTCTGCTGGCGATGCTGCGACCTTTTCCAAAAAAAATCTTAGGAGGAGAGAATTGACAATTACATGCTTGCAAATTTTTTGTTCGCAACCTTTCGAACTCAATTATTTTGCACCTTTTGATCCGATCGAAGGGCAAGAGTCTCGATCGAAGATCAGCGAGCGCAAAAACTCAATCAAGTCGAAAACCCAAGACCCCGAGACCCTGGCCCCTTTCACTTCTTTATACTCCTTCTGCGAATGCCAAAAGGTGCCTGACCCTTTTTTCCCAACCCCCTTTCAATTTTAATTTTTGTCAAGCGCTCAGGTGGGATCGGCTTTGGCGAACATCTTCCGAAGGGTTGTGGATGGAATCTAGGGCGCATCGATTTGATTTTTTGACGGCGAATACAAAAATACGTATGCGAAAAAAAGGGGTTTGCGACCCGCGACCCGCGACCTTTCCCTGACAATCGATTCCCTAACGAAGGCGAGTTTCGCAATTTTCTTTAATTTCGGTTGACATTTTGTCTGAGTTTTCTGGGTTATTGTTTCGATTCCGAAAATAATTTTGAATTCGATTTGGAACTCATAAATCATTTTTGCAGAACTTTAACCTCTTGCCGACCTTGACAACTGGGTTCTCTAGGAAACTGAACTTGGAGGCCATAAAAGGTCAAAGTTGATCTGGGAAATGCTCTGGTTCCCACATTTTATAGTGGTATATAAATGTTATTATTTATGATCATTTTTGGTATTTATTCTATATATTTTACTGCCTGGTGTAGGAGTTTTTGATTGGTTATAATTGATTTGATTTGATGAGCAAATATAAGTTGTAATTTTTAAAAGCCCCTTTTATGGCCTTTTATAGACCTGTCTGCAGCTACTTACCAGGCTTTATGCTGTCGGTTTAATAACGGTATTAGGTCTGAATTGGGTTAGCACAGTGTGAATTAGGCTCGTATTATATTTACGCCCCTAACCTCCCTTCCTCCCACCCATTTCACTGCGAATAATCGGCGGCTCAGCGAGGCAGAAATTCCCACAATTTGCATGCGGCTTCTAATTATACAAATCGCCACTGAGCTGCGGTCATTTAAATCTGGCCATGGCTAACTCTGCAAGTCCGCTCGATCCTATCTGTGGGATCTGTCGTTTTGGGCTGATAAGTAAAAGCCGGCTTAGGGAGCGGCTTACTCCTTCCTGTTCTGCCATGGTTGTTGTTCTTCCTGCACATACACCAGCTGGACTAGAATCGAGCCTGGGAAAGTCCGTTGTGTGCCTCAGGTGTTCTTCCATACCGATGTCACCAAAGGACTGTACTCGCCCGCGCACTCTACCTGTTCCTCTGTTGGCATTGTCCTGGCTTTAACTACCTTTTATTTGGGAATTTCCCAAAACAAATGAAAATAAAGTGCAAGGCACAACAAAAGTCAAATGGCCGCGGGGCACGGGCCCGAGACTCGGAGAGATCGCAGAGTTAGGATCCGGGCTCTGAACGAGATCAGTTACCACTACTGAGTAGGAGGCCATTGTTCTGCGCATGCGTAGCTCTCTCCCTGTCCTGTAAGCGATCCTCCTGGGCAGTGCACATACCTTTGTCCCGCTCTCAATGTGCGTGTTCTTGGCGATCGCCTGCTACTTTTCGGTTCTTTCTTTTGTAGCCCCTCCTCGGGGTCTTCCCTTCTTTCTTCTGGCGACAGACTGTCTGGCGCGTCGGCGTCTGGGCCTCACCTCGTATGTACTTGATCTTTTATGTACCTGGAGTTTACATAAGCAAATGCGCCCGCACCTTTCGCTTCTTTCCATTTCCCGATCTGACATCATTTATATTATGGGATTATTGATTCAGACCTCGAGTGCTCTTCAACATAGCCATGGGAATTGTATTTTCCTAACAATTCTTTTGATCGAAATTGAGCAGGATTTGGTTTATTGTGCTTCAATTGTTAAATGAGGCAAGAGAAGTTCAGAGCCCAGCACAAATCTTCCTGAAATGAGTTTGAAATAAATGGACTTGATGCCCAAAAGTAATCCCTGAAACATCATAAGTATCTGGGGAGAAAACACAGAACCTTGAGGGAGCCTTCTTGAAACTTATACATACATCATATACATTTTAAACTATTATTTGATGTTAATTATAAATTCATAATTAAGTAAAAGAAAATAAAATAAATGTTTCAAGGAAGGAAAAAGTTGTTTGCAATATTATAATACTTTCTACAAGGATATAAGAAATTCAGCTTGACTTTTGTTTTTAAGAAGTTAAATTTGGTTTAAGTAAAAGAAAATAAAATAAATGTTTCAAGGAAGGAAAAAGTTGTTTGCAATATTATAATACTTTCTACAAGGATATAAGAAATTCAGCTTGACTTTTGTTTTTAAGAAGTTAAATTTGGTTTTTGTCGCGCAACAACTAAGTCTTGAAATGTTTAATGACCTATAATATTATATTTCATAACTGCATAAGGAATTTTAAAGGGTTTGAAGTTTTTGTCCCTTTCCCTCAGTTCTTGTTAAACTTTTCTTAGAATTTTTCTCGGTGTAGCTCCAATCTAAGTCTGAAATATTATTCGTCATTGCAGTGGGACTTCAAAGAAAAATCATACACATAGTTATTCGTCCCCATACATATTAGTTTTCTATTATCATGGTTTCCCCTCAATCAGTGGCACTTTTAGCATGTCAACCTCGATAAAGTGAACGTCGCTTGAATTGTAACAATTTCCATTGTTATCAGACTGAATATTTCCTTTCACACTCTTTTTATGCGTCTGGTGGTATATATCCATCGGCAATATAAAGCGGGGCGAAGTTCTACCCTAACAACTGTGGATCCTTTTGTCTCCGGCCATAGCTATCAGACCAAATGACACTCCAATTTGGAGAGGCATTTCCACATTAATAAGCAGGCAAACACATTGGGCATAAAGCCAGCGAAATAAATGCTCATAATGGGAAGAATATGAACATAAAGATGGGACATATAGGTGAATAGAGGACTGTAGAGAAGTCGTTTCTCCCAGTGTTTCTCAGTGTTTCTGCCTTCCAGTGTCGTTTTTGTTCCACTGTTTGTCACACACACTGTTCTACGAAAAGCGTGTGGCCAACAATGGGATGGGATGGGATCGCTTCGGATCGGATCCGTGGCAGACGCATAAACTAAGATCTATGGACAATGGCCAGGGCAGCCCGAACTTCCTCTTCTTCTGAGGGAATGGGAATAGGAGTAGGAGTAGGAGTAGGAGCAGGAGCAGGAGCAGGAGTACCTACCTGCCACCCGATGGTTTATTGTTGGACGATCGCCGTCGCCAGCATGTCTGGCAAGATCAGCAGTTTCGGGCGGACACAATGGACCCTGCTCTGTAGATTAGTATAGAATTGCTGAGATCATTCTGAAATTTCATTTCGTTTCATTTCATTCATGGTATAATCTATTTTCTTTTAAATGCTTTATATGCATTTCGTTTCTGTGTCTGTTCCATGTCTGTCTGAATGGTTGAATGGACCCTGGAGTGGCGACAAACTGTCTGGCAGGATCTCGATCTCATGACCAACTGGTTGGTCGAGTCACCTTGTGTGCGGACTCGTCTCTTTCGGCTTGTTAGCCACCTCATGTCTTTGGACCATGATAATTCACCAAATGGATCCCTTTCGGGGCTGTTCACTTGGAAGGAGAGGTCTCTCGGGGTCACTCAGGAGTCATCTCTGGATCAGAGCTTATCAATCCATTCTGACAGTTACATTTTGACGCATAACTCCGTGGCCAATAACGTTTTTGTGAGCCACCCTCCCGATCAGGCGACCCTAAAGTCTGAAAACTCCTCTCTCGAAAACAATCGACAGGACAACCCCTCTTCAATTGCCAGACAATGGGGAGTTTTAAATCCCCGAGCTTAGTATAATAAAAATTCAAACGAGCGTAAAACGCTAATCTCCGCCGCAGAATGCCTATGTATCTTTTGGCCTGCATCCATGAGTGCGTGTATCTGTTCCATGTGCAAATTTGTTTATTGGTAAATCTGTGCAGCGATGCATTGATTGTCTACCAAATGTCAGATTAGATCAGCGTGGAACATGCTCTAGAACATCCGGTCATCCTCAGGAGACTTTGGGAGAGTGAGAAGTGGCATTGTTGGACGAGTGTCAGTCTGGCTTGATTAGGTACAGTTATGCCTGCTTATCCATGCACTGAGAGATACTAAATCGTTATAATTTAGCAAATTTAAAATTATTTATAATTTGTAAAATATTATGAAATGTTGAACATAAAATAAAAATATTATTGGAAAACATGTATTGCCTATTCATATATTTTAAAATAATATTTTTTAAAAATTTGGAATTTTTTAAGTTTTGTACCATGTATGCGTTTAATTTTAAATTCTTTGTACTGTTACTGCTAAAACAAAATAGTTAGCTAATTTTTTAAATAAACGTTTTGCTCAGTGCAATCTGTCTTGGTCGCTCAATTAACCCATGGCAAAGGCTGTCATAATGCGCACTTAGTTGTTGCTCGATATATAAAAAATAAAGCCTTCCGATTCCCATTCAATATGGAGGAAATATCAGGGATAATAATGCCGAGGAGTACATCAAATAAAGAACGCGAACAAAGTGAAAAAACAACGTAACGATGACGCGAACTCGCCATCCCTCTCGCTCTGACTAGATAACACCCAGACAACAATGAAAGGCGGCAACAATAACGAAAACAACAACAGGAGTTACACATATATTGCGCAGGATACACAAGGATATACAGAGAGTCTCGAGTGGGGAGGGCAGGGGATTTATGTTTCAACATTTTCAATTGTTTCCTAATGTTTTTGTATTGCGTTTTTACCTTTTGTATCCGGGGATTGTCTAATATGTCAGGATATATTATTCAAGCGATGGCGAGGAGGTGGCTGTCGGGGTCCCTTGGAGTTCAGAGATTACGCAATCAAGTATCAAATATCGGATACACTTAGCCATCTGTAGGTCGAAGCACATATCCCAGGACGAGCCTTGATCCCCGCCCTCGCAAGGATGTGTGAAATTTCCACGGAATTTTCACAGAAGCCCAGAGGCAAAGCGGACAAAATCAGCCCAGCGAAGCGCTAATCGTTCGCCTTCTCGGAAGTTGGGATTGGGTTAATTTCGGAATTTCCTGCCTTCAATAAAACGGCCGCACTAATAGGGCCAAACAGCCGAAGGAACTGGCCGAGTGGCATTAGCATTAGCCGGACAATGGATTGGGCCTGGCACTTAGCTTTTGTCCCTGGACACGCGACCTTCCCACCCAGCCGATAGAAGCGGAAATTCCCACAACAGATCGCGCGACTCTCGCGTCTGTTTCTACTTAGGCTTAATGCTGATCCTAAGTCCGAGATCGCCGATCGCCGATCGCGAAAAGGCTGAGTGCCGAGCCGTCATAAAGGTCACACTGTTTGCCTAATATCTTTAGCTCACCGAAAACGCCTCGAAATCACTCCTACCCGAAGCACTGACTGCTGGCCAAGGACAACTTACCTGGGACTGGGATCGAGATCGGTATCGGGGTTTTATGACAGACCTCTTCTGGTGGGAGGCTGAGGTGGGTGGGATGTTTCAGCTTCTCATCATGGCATTGCTGAGTGCCAGAACTAATCGAAGTTGTGTAATGGTACTATGATATCCTAGGTAAACATGGTATTTGGAGATGATATTTCAAAAACAACCATTTCTAGATGAAGTACACATTTATTCCAGAAAAGTAATATACTAAAAGATAATTCTTATTATAATTCACCAAAATATATCATCTATCATACTTATGTACTTTTTACATTATTATACATTTCTTTTATGCAATTTGAATAACCACATTATTATCATCCTTAATAATTATATAATACAAATAGAACAGTTCCTGATAGCAACCTTAAGCCTGGAAAGTCCACAACCAAACCTAACTGAAGAATTCACACTTCTAGAGTTGCTCGAGGGCAAATTAATTTCAGCTCCCGTTCGAGGTGTTTCCAACTCGAAAATCTCAGAACACCCCCGCCAAAGATATTACCAACTCGACGCCCACTGCAAAGCCAGGTTCCTGCGCCCCAACTTCCCGCGTCCGATGCAATAATAATAATATCTAAACAAGAATATTTATGAATGTGTATACACAGTTTTTATGGACCCATTCAGTTTCAGGCACTTGGCGTTGAGGAGAAACAATGGGGAATGCTTTATTACCAAACGCAAAAAGCACGTGCAGCCTGTAAAGCGAACAAAAAGCTGGTGACCCCGACGGCCAAGATCATCGGGAATCGAGAGAATGAGCAAGAGGATGGATGGCTGCAGAATTGAAAAGGGGAAGCACACAAAAGGTGCTCGAGGAGATGCTTTTGGTGGCATTTTTGCACTGCCGCTAACAATATGAAAATTTATACGACAAGTCTGTCATATTTTTACAAACGTTATAAATCACACCTCGCAACAGTTACACTTGGATGGCTGATGGTGATGGTCGCCGCAGAAGACGGAAGACGGCGGAGGCAGGCAGGCGAAGGCAATGCAAATATTGCTGCAAGGCACGCGATTCTCAAGCTGGTTTACTTTTATTGCCATCGCCCTGACTCTCGTCTCGTTGCCAGCGTTTTTATGAGCCTCATTTTTGCCTTGCGGTGGGTCTCAGCCTCAGTCGCAGTCTCGCTTTGAGTTCCTCACCTCTTATGGCACTACTTCTAGGGAATGGATCGCAGCGCGCAGCCCGGTCGAAAATGCTAATTTCAGACTCGCAAGACTCGGCTGAACCCCGCGTTCGCCGAGTTCCAAGCCAGGACAATTGTCATTGTCAATTGTTCGGTTGTTTTGTGCCGCGCGGTCCGCTTCAAAAGACACTGGAATAGAGACAGTGGATCGGCATTGGTAGGACAAAAAGGACAATTGCGTATTTAAAATTTTAATTTTGCGTTAAAGAATTGTCTTTTTGTCTGAAGAAAGTCTGCGGGGAGAAAGGAAGCGAAGGAGACCGCATAAAGTCATATTGGGAGGTCCTCGGTTGCAAGCAGGCACAATGAGCAGCGTTTAGTGGTAAGTGTTCGTCAAAATAGACCAGGCCAGCCATCCTTTCTAAACCACTTGTGGACCACAGCACACTGGCCAGATGTTCGGCCTTTGTATCTGTGAAATATTCAAAGTCTCGGTTAATAATGTCAGCAGAAGGAAAGTATCAGTAGATTAAACCAATTGTCCTTTTGAGCCTGTGGGCTTAGGGATTAAGGAAATCAAATAAACGGCGGTTTGTTAAAAGGTATTTAAAAACCTATGAGATGCTTGAGTTTATCCTTTTATAATTATATATATATGTCCTCTAAAAAGTAATTACATTTTCAAGCAACATCTTTTAAAAAATATGTTTTCTTTTATGAAATTCTCTTGACACTACTGCGAAATCCTCTTATAAACGTATTTATTTTATAACCCACTGCTAGTCTCCACCTTTTTGCCTAAGCAATTAAAATATTTCGCCATGATTTCGCTGAACAGAAACGATTCTTTAAATTCTTTATGAACAATGCCAGCCACCTAAGCGAACCCAAATCGAAAACGAAACGAGGCCCACCTGGCATTTGGAGCAATTAGAAGGCCTTGGCAACAGAATGTTGGCTGCTGGTACGAAAACAAAGCCATAAAAGTAGATATATCAGGAAGGCCCCACACACTCGTACAGTGGGTGCTGTAATTAATTTACGCCACTTGAGTTTTGAAAACGATTTGGCAACAGGAGAGAGCCGAGATGGCGCCAAGCGGAAACGGAAATGCCAAAGCATGTGGAAACATTTGCCAATGCTGGCTTCCCATACACAGCCATATGGGTCCGACGTAATTAAGAGCCCCAGCGAGCGTTCAATGTGCTTTGGAGAGGATAAATCCTCCGGACTCCCATCCTCTTGTTTCGCCTTTGTGCCAGGTTGAGTTCGTGCTGATGTTGTGGGGCTTAGAACGCGTTATTTTTACGCGTCACTCGGCGTGCTAATTGAATAACTGCCAGTTGGACGATCTGTGTATGCAAATTGAATGGATTTAACCTGGACATTAAGCGCTGAAGAAACTACCTAACTCATATGTGTTGCCTACGTTTCAAGTAAGAAAAACATAACTATACCAAAAATATTGTCATTTTATATACATAAGTTTATCTTATAATATATTAAGAACTATAAACCACAGAAACCCACCCGAAATACAAAACTGTTTTATTTTCTGCAAATAATAACCAGCCAAAACTAAGCCATACAAACTTTTGTGACACCCCGTCTCCATTTCCCCCATCAGGGAACCGCCTTACTCCCAAAACCAAACTTCCGGTTCCACCCCATAAACATAATAGAAGAGTAATTAACACGAAAATCCCAAATTATAACAATCTCGGGGACAACCCTCGACCAGCATAAAATCACAAGCCAAAAAAAAAAAGAGTGGAAAAACTTTGATACTTTTTGCGATGTTTTCGTTGGTCCTGCTGAACAACCATTTATCATAGGAACCGAACCGAACCCAATGACGGCCCATTGGCTACAGAAAGATTCGCCTTTGGCTACTCGCACAAAGGGGCAAAGTGGCCGTATGATGGCAGCCTGTTTTGCCCGGGCAAAGTATCTTGTAGATACGCTTAATGTCATCGGGCTTTTCGTCTGAGAACGACGGAAGTATGTGCAACAATTTGACCGCAGTTGCGGCACATTTGAACCCAAATTACTTGAGATAAATGCGTACTTAATTTGCAAGACTTTTGAGTGGTGGTATCAAAATAATAATCAATGTTCCATTATCCCCTCCGGCTTCCCGGGCTTCCCGGGGTTCCTGGGGATTGCGTGAAGATTATGAGCGACACGTCCCTGGGCCGAAGTTCCCCTCCGTTTGCCAAATGCAAATTCCAGTCGAACCCGTTCCGTCTCGCCTCTTCCTTGGGTGGTTGGGTTGAGGCGAACCTTCTTCGCCCGGGGCCAAGTCTCGGGCTGTGCGAAAAGTTTGTCGGTGCGAAAATTTGGACATGTTATGTGTTTGCCAAAGTTAAATAGCTGCCGGCTAGAGGGCAAAGGTTAAACAAGGATTTGCCGTGTTTTTTTAAGCCCTGTCTCATGGGCACCCTCTCCATTCTCATGGCAAAGGGTTCCACTGGATTCTGATTGGTAAGCTTGCAGGGTAGATCCAAAACTTTGAAATTGCAATAAAGGTTTTTTCTAAGAGCTTTTAAGTCAAAAAATAGCTTTTTCCAAGATTTACCTTTAAAAATGTAGTAATTTTGTAATAAATTTAAATAATTTTATTTAGTATCAAAAATATTTTAAAAGTCGAAAAACCTTTCATGTTAAGGGCTACACAAATGCTCTTTTATAAATTTGTAGACTCAATATATTATTTCAGTATAAATCCCAACCATTTCGTTAATTCCATTAGAATATTTAAACCATACTATGGATTATTAAAAGCATCTTCGTTATTAATTTAGCTAAGCCAATCAACTTATTCGTGTTCCGTTTTAATAAAAATGTAAAGCAAATCTAAACCATCTCACACAGCTGTCATGGAAATCAACTTAACTAAAGAGATTTGAGTTAATTTTGAAGTCTTCGGTCTGGGCCAATCAAGTGTGCTGCCCATCGACCTTAACTAGAGAGATATTTTCCGATTTAATGCCTTATGTAAATCCAATGCGATCAAGACAGGTAGGCGTGTTAGGTTCAGCGGCGATCAGATCGAATAAAAATCAAGTTCGAGCCACGTCAACAAAAGCGACCCGCGACATTAAAACAAAAGTAAATCAGAGCTTAGTGTCAAAGATGTTAATTTTATTGCCGGGTCTCTCGCTACCTTTTTCGGCTTGGAGATATATTTTTTTGTTCCTCAGAAATTTATGCAGTTAAAGGGGGCGCGGCAGACACATAAAAAATTTATTTCGAACGTTACAAATCGATCGATTTGGTTTCATTTTTATTTTTTCGATGGGATCTCTTAACGGTCAGTGGCGGTCGCCTCCCTTGCCCCTTAGTTTTTTCCCGCATCTGAAATAGTGCCAGATATAGGGAAAAAATGAAATGAAATTGAATGGCAAAAAACCAGCGTCATTAGCATGATTTCAATCAGTTTATTGATGATCTGACTACCAGCATTTAGTGAATGGTCACCAGGATGCCAAATATCTGTTCTTTTACCATCCTACAATTGCGGGTCAGTTGTTCGGCAGCCCCTAATGATTTTGGCTAATTAATGCTAATGATTTTTGGTATTTTATTTGGGAAATAACAAAGTATCTTTGTTCAGCTGCTAGGCCCAGTTCCTTTGACCTTAATCTTTTCCCTTTGACTTGAGCTCTGCGAATTAATCGATCCGTAAATAAGGCCCCACTTTCAGGGCCCAATCAATCTCAAGCCATTCAGTTGCATTGTCACAGTTTGTTATGTATATTATAAGGTTGGTTTCAAAAGAAACCTTTCTCTAAACAAATGCGAGCAACGGTTTCACCGATCACAAAAGCACGTGCCACTTGAAGACACAAAAATACTCGAACACAAAACACACAAGAGATATTCGGTGTCCGAGCTCAGAAAACCTGGCTCACTTTTTAATTTGACGCAATTGTTATGGCATCGATCTGAAATGAGTTTCGAATTGTCAAGGGCTAAGGAACGCAAACAATTAATGTCAAAAGATATTCATATGCGTACGGATATTGGGGCCTTAAAGCGCTTTCAAATGTCACTGAACATGTCAGGGAACAAAATCGTAAAGTCAAAATGGCCGCCCCAAAAAGAATGTATAAAACTATTTTTTGCTACTGCCCAGTCGACTACCGAGCTGATCCCAAGATAATTCACAGCAGGCGGCTTGGACTTTGGGATTCCGAAATGTCTTTGGGTCTAAAGCTCTTATTTTGGCACGAAGACAATCCTTGAGTCATCGCATAAGGAAGCTTTGATGTTGGGATACTTATTTTTTGAGAAGAGTTTCATACTTTTGAGATGTAGTTGGTGGTCTCCGAGGGCTAAAATTCTAAAAAATGATATAATATGACATAATTTAAAATTTGATAAAGTATCTTTAAAAATGATAAAATATGATAAATATGATCAAATGCCAAAGATAGGCATTCCAAAAATATAAAAATAGCTTGCTTTCAGTGCTGATTGAGCCTTTCATATTATATTTACTTATAAGCCCATAAGCTATATTTACAAGAAACCCATCCAAAAGAGCATTTAAAATATCTCAGTGTCAGCTTAAAAGTCTTCTGGCATTCAGTCGAAGCTTAATTAAAGATTTTAATTGGCTTTTGTTGTGCAGCGCATTGTTGTTGCCCGGTTGGCCTCAAGTCGGGATTGTTTCTTTATTTCTGATTTCGCAGAGAATGAAAAGCAATTCATCATAATTCATTATAGGTTTTTTGACACTTTTTCGAGTGTCGGCGATGCAGTGTTGTGGAAACTAATAAAGATGTCATTGGCCATCGGAGACAATCGGGCCATGAGATACAATCCTAAACGGGTAGATCGCAGTCTGTGTGCGCCATAAAAATGGTTTATATCCATTGTTGCGCCGAGGGCAATTCATAATTTTCATAATTTACGCTTTGTTTGCCAAAACATTTGGCGCCTTCAAGGAACATTTTCCAGCAAATGGTATTGGAAAATGGGCTGGTAATAGGGTGTGTTTTCCTCTCCAGGAACCACAGAGGTTACTTCTTCAATAAGTCAAATTTATGACTCCCCTACCTACTCCATAAATCATAGAAATGCCTTCGCCCAAGTGCAGTAGAATTTCAAAAATTCATAATTAATTTTTAATGCTTGACTGCCCTCGGTACTCTCTCCCTCACCCCACTCACTTACTCTTACTCATTCTTGCTTTTTTCCACATTTTGATTTATAATTCTTTCGTTTTCCGCTTTTTATGCTCAACAACTCACTTGAAATGTTTTCGAGTGCATTTCGGGCACAGAGTTGAAGCCGTTTAATGCCCGCGCAATATTATATTGTAATTGCAAAGTTAAATGTCATTATGTATTGCATTTTGTAGCCATTGAAGCAGCGTCAAGTGGTTCGGCCCGTTCCGGAACCTCAATGATGCACCGAGAGAAAAGGTGAGGCGATTGCATAACGCTATTCAAAATATTGTTACCATTAATTCCGAAAAAATATGCAAAATTGGAAATTAAATTCCTTAGTTAAAAATATTTTTTGTACCCAAAAAATTCTAGTCATAGATTTAACCCTTTGAAATGTTAATAAATCATAACTAATAACTTAAAACTATAATTGCTTAAATGAAGTAAATAAGAGTGGTTAAGAGTTGTGGTTTCGATTCGCTCACCTTTTATAACAAATAATATTTTTTCTATAAACCATATGGTATCTTTACATTTCCAAATATTTTTTTAATTATTATAATGATAATCTTTTGCTCTCGATAAAAATGTAAGGTAAACGATTATGTAGGTTTTCGTCTCTTTAGTATAGTAGGTTTTTAGTAAACTATTAATGTAATTTTTTCCAGTGCATCTCTGAACTTGGGTCTGAGTTCTGTGTGTAAGGTTAAGAGTTTGCCCTGCCAGCTGGTCGCCTGCCAAGTCAAGTGGGCGAAAATGGCAAACTCAACTCGACGAACCTCCCAACTCCAATGCGCAAATTTCGCCGCCGGCAATTCGAGTTAAGTCGCGGGTTCGGGTTAAGTCGCGACCAACTCACATGTGTCAACTTTTGACGGTGACTGTGCGCTGTTCTTTTCTTCGGCTAACTGTCAGCTGTGGCTAATTAAATGAAAGCCCCACAAGTGCTGGAACTCTCGCTAGTTGACGTTCTTTCTGCCACATGTGGCATGGGTAATAGCTGGGCTTTCCTTTTTTCCGCTCGCAGGGGCACGTAATTATCAAAGGCCACAAAAGCCTTTGGCAAAATGGTTGTGGTGTGTTGGCATGTGTGTTGGTGGCCAACACCTGAGCATAATACCTGTAAGCCAACTTGGGGTAGGTTATGTTAGTTCAAGCTTTGAATAGCAAATAGAAAAAAGATTCATTATCCGAGAAAATAAACTTGGTATTTGTTTATCAAGAGAAAGTCCTTTAATTTTTACTTAGAATGCAAAAATATAAATATAAAACATGTTTAATTTTTGGGTAGTTCTAAAAGTAAATACAAGAGATTATTAAACTCGGAAAAGGGAACAAGATATATATATATATTTATATATAGATATAATATTACATAATATTACATAAAGTGATTATGTCTTAAAGATACTTTGAAGCACACTCAATCAATAAAAAAATACAAAAAATTAAATATTTTCGATCACAATAACTATTTCAACACAGTGACATAAAGCCATAATCTCATAAAAACAATAAATTATTTGCCACTGAAAGTCCCCGAAAAAGCCCTGGCAAAAGCAACCCTTACATGTATTATATTTAAAAGCCGTTCTTTTAAAGCCTTTTTACCACTAAGAATGATTTATTTTTGATTCCCATTTAGCAAAAATAAGTTTTTCAACATTTTTACAAAAATATAACCCTTAAAGGCTCTCCTATGGCTCAACCGATTGAGTAAGCGCAATTGTCTGTCTAATTGTGCCTGCCACAGCTGGCCCCCTTCAAGTTTTCAAGGACCTTCGAGCCGCAGCCCATAAAAAAACACCACAGAATCTTTTGGCGAATTTCACATCCTGCACTTCAACCCCACTACGCCCCTGACACCAATACAGCTGCAGCAAAGTTACGCAAAAAATATGTTAGTGGAAAGGAAGGAAAGTGTGAGTTTCAGAGGCGTAGGCAGCCTGAAAAAATTATTATAAATATTTAAGTTCTCTTTTCTGAATTAAAATTTCAAAATACTAATATTTTTCAGTTTGAGTATTATAATTTATACCAAAAACAATTTTTAATCTATAAACTTTTTTAGATAAAAATTTATTTAAAAAACAGAAAATCTAAAATTGGTACAATATTGAAATATTAAAATTTATTTTTCTGTCTAATTTTATGAATAATCCCTTTTACAATAAAATCCCTTATACGCCCCTGAGTTAAGTGCTCGTGTTTTCACAGCCTCTACTGAGCTCAGCCTCTCAATTATCGTTTTTCGGGAAATCTGACCCCGCAACGGATTTGTACTTTTTTATGCGAGCCGAAAAAAATGGTGAGTTTCCTTTTGCTTTTTTGATAATTGTTATTTTTCGCGCACACTTGAGCCTAATGAATAAATAACATTAAACATGCTCTAATGGGCGAGCGATTTTTGGTTCGTTGGAGAGGCAGAGGCCTGGAAAAGGCGGGGTGGAAAAACCAGGGCAAAACATTTTCATTGTGCGAATCCGACTGAAGTGGGCCGCTGCCGAAGCCGCCCACTTGAGTCCGTCAGCCTGTGAGAACAGATTTCCCAAACGGACTGCCATTGAAAATTGGGTAACCCGAGAGCCAAGCTCAAAGTTCGACGAAAAGCGTCAACAGGTGATAAATACCCCCGAATAGGTATATGAAAATCGAAATTGATACACTTAGCCAGAGAGAAAAAAAGTTTGCAAAGTCTATCTATCGGCCACAAAGGCGAATTGTCGCCATCGCTTTACATACATTTCTGGCCAAAACCCGTGCTAATTGGCAACGCAAATTGCGATCGTCATAGGCAAACACACTCAGGTTGCGTCTGAATCGCCGACAATCGTTGGCCAATACAATATGGAAAATTTTAAATGCAACAATCGGCAATAACAATTGCGAAGTGATGATCGATTCGGAGGTGGCAAATCGAATTTGACGTGCTCTTAGCATTGGAATATTTAGAAGAACTAAATAGGTGGGGAAAATCCACCAAATAAACGCTAGAAATTAGATTATTATTAAGAGTTTCCCTAGTTTTTCTGGCCGAAACACAGCTTTCTTAGCTTATTTTAGAGTAAAAAACCCTAAATATCACTCTTTAAATAATAAATCCCCAAAAAACTAAGTCCCCTTGGAAGCTGAAACAATGAAGGCCATTAGCCCTGAATCTAAAGCAGCTACCAATGATTGTGATAGTAAACAATTTCATAGCTCGGTATAATCAACAAAAGAATCTGGCCAGAAATTAGCGCTTTTGGTAACACACCACAAAAGGCACCACATAAAAGGGGTAACAAAAGTTATGGAAAATAAATTCAAATCCCCAAAATAGACACAGAAATATGCGATTTGTTGAATGAAAAAATAGGGCTTACTGCTCAATGGGAACTAACAGAATAATTTGGTTCATTCAGCAAACCAGATCGGTGATCAAATAAACAAGCCAAGTTAATCGTTTAAAAAACCAGCGAGTGGCGGCGATAAAGGCGTGTGAAAAGAATTTTACCAATTAGCGGGCAGTGTGATAAGGGTATTATGCCAGGGACAAGCCACCGCAAAAAGCTAAAACACACACCGCCCCTTCGGCCATTGCCCAATTTCGATGAGACCCCAGCGATAAACACGGGGAATTAGCTTGAGAAACCGAACAACTGATGGTTCGGCCTAGATAAGTGCAGCTGAAGGCCCGTACTTAGCTCTCTCGAGTGGACGACAATTAGGGGTTGCACTGTAGGTCCGGAAATCATCCTCGAACAAATGACTCGCGCCCCAAATCACAAAAAACGAAAAGCAAAAAAAAAACGCAACAAAGTGTAAATAAATTTATTAAGGCCATACTCTCTAGGGGTTAAAAAAACATAAAGAATTGGGAACACAAAAAGCGGAAAAACATAGAACTGAAAGCGCAGTTTTCGCACCATTTGAGCAATGAACCAGCAACAAATGGAACAAATAAATAAATGAAACAAACACAAATAGCGATCATAGAGCACACAATGCCAACTTGTTTTGTAATCGCCATTGTTTCGATTTAATTGTACTTCATTTCTATTATTTATCTCTTTTTTTGACCCGTTGAAATGCGTAACAGCGGCAACAGGCGAGGCTCGAAAAAAAACCCTCTATGACAACGATTCGGGCCATAAGATACATATACATCCATACAGATCTAGACACACCTGTGCAATCGCCAGCTGCTGCTCCACACCATTCCGATCGAGTGACGCAGTTACCCCTAGTTTCTCTCTGTTTACCCACTCCATTGCGTAATACTCTCCACAGAAGCTAAAGGTCTGCAAAGGCTACCCAGTAACTTGGCTAAAACCAACATTATTCAAGGTTTTTCTGGTATTGTTTTTGCAAGCGAAGGGATTTTGGGGAATGCAGTGAAAAGTTCTCGAAAGCTGTTCTAAGGAATAAGAAAGAAAGCCCTGGCTAAGAGTATTGCCAAATACGAAACACACTTCGGAATTCCCTAAAATGATCAGTTGTTTTACAATAATAGAACCACCAATTGTGTGTCATTTTTATGAAAACAACTCTCTTCTATTTAGAAAGTATTATGTGCTTTAGGCACTAGGTTAAACAGGAATTTTTTGTTAGGACAGGGCAAAGACATCTGTTTTCGTTTACTTTCGTCATTGGCTTTAACCAACATCTAGAATACACAACAAATAGGTAAACTTTATTGAAATCAAATAAACATTAAATGAAGGAAAGGTGAATTTTAATTTATATAATATAGCTATTTACATTATTCGTTAGTACAAATTCAAAAGATACATTTTCATATAAATGAATTCACTAAAATCATTTTTTAGTAAAGACTTTAAAGTCTTCAATGCAATTTAATTACCTATACTCACAGTCCCTCGCTGACGTTTATTACAGCTTCAATTTGATTTTCGCATGTGCGAAATATAATTTGCGTTGTGTAACCTTTTGCCATAGTAACAATTTTGTCGGCCGCTAATTGGTTTACACGCCCCGATTGGCGACAATCCTTTATGTCACTCCCGCGATTTTCCCCTCCCAGTTTTTTCCAGCGTCACTGGCACCCATATTGCTGGTATTTTGTAGATGAATTCAGCGAAAAATGTCTCGTCAAAAGTTTGCGTTTCTCTCGATTTTTTCGCATGGAACTCGCACTCGATTGAATGCGATGCCATCGAAGCCCTTTTTTCGGTGTGACAGCATTTGCCGAATGGCTGCTCCTTGCCAGGCTGCTGCTCCTTTTTGTGACAGTTTCGAGTTCCTTTGTGAAAGTTTTCCAGCTACCAGGAGACTGCCTGCACTTGGAAAAAATCGAACTAAATTTTACCCACGACATACGAGATTTTTCGCTTACAAATTGCATTTTCCTAGGTGTAGAATGCGCATTTTAGTGGACATCGGCATGCCAGAGATCTTTTTGATATTGCGTAACCCAAAACCGGACAGACGTAATGTTTTGTCTAATAAATTCCGAAACACTACACTTCCGTCACATCATAAATCAAGCAAAATATATAGGAGTACTTTTTGGAGAGGGAGGGCCATGGCGATATCGGATCCTATGCTACCCTCATGCCCGATGACGACGATGATGGGCACAAAGAATTAACGTAATTATGTTCGCAACAGAGTTTGCGCCACTGGATTTGCAATGGTATCGAGCGTAAACAAAAACAATATCAAACAATAAACATGCCAAATCAAACGAAATGCAGCGGGGAGTTGAACACCTTTTCCCCTGGACATCGAACATAATGAACCCTAATGATATCGAACAGGGGCACCCAGGAGGCAGCTGTTATGGAGTGTTGAGGGTTCCTCGGACCATGGCTATAGGTAGCCCATGACCGGGCACTCGTACTCGCACTCGTGCTAAACAACAAAACCAATCGAGTGTTAAGCGAAGCTACGAATTACAAAGTCAAACTACAAATGGCCCAAAACAAACAGATAGAAAACTACTCCCATTGTAGGGGCTCATTTGAATATTAGAGCAAAGAACAAGTAAAGGCGGTGTAAGTGGTTGTCTCGAATATCAGATACCCATTTTTAAGGTCAAACTACGAATGGCCCAAAACAAACAGGTAGAAAAAGAATCCCATTCTAGGGGCTCATTTGAATATTAGAGCAAAGAGCATGTAAAAGCTATGTAAGTGGTTGTACCGACTATCAGATACCCACTACAAATGGGTCAAAACAAACAGATTGAACATTACTCCCATTGTTAGAGCAAAAAAGAAGCAAATGCGGTGACAATGAGTGCCCCGACTACCAGATACCCAGTTTTTATAGGGCTTGTCAAAAGTCGTGGCCTACTTAAGTGGGATTTCGTTTATAAGAAACTAAAAATAATCGCATTGCGAAATCTACTTAAATTATACTAATAAAATGTCCCAACTTTCAGTAGATTTACTGAAGGATCATTATACTTGAGGATCATGTATTGAAAGAAAATTTGTATATGATTATTATCATCATTTTTGAGTTAACTTCGGAATAGGTGAATATTTTCTATATATTTATCAGCTATATCCACTTAACTGAAACTATTTAAACTTTAAGAATTAGAATACCCAAAATAGATTCTCTCTTTAAGCTCTAGCTAAAACCAATATACCCTGCGTGATTGTTGTCTATTGAAACTTTGGAACTGCAGTTGCAAGATCCAGTTGACGCTTCCACAGCCGATTGGCAGCCAATCGGGCCTGTTGCTCCTCTGTTTGCCATCGTTTAGTGGCCAGCAGTCAAGTCAAATAATATAGCGTACATCTATCGAACGGATCCACACAGTAGTTGGCCCTTGTAATAGTCGTGAGTTGGGTGCATCGCAAACTATTGCTAATTGAATAGTACACACGATGGCAGCGTTGTTCTCTTCTCGACTATTAACTGGAATCTGTCGCTTCGCTTTTTGTCTGCCGGTTCAGTTATTTCTGTAATTAACATTCGGCCAAGACTCCAAGGCTCGCCAGGATTCTCTGTCAATTGGCTTTGTCGCGACATTGTTTGGCCTCTGGGGAGACAGCTCGTGACGCTGGAGATTCTACCGATTCATTCCGTTTCCCGGTAATCACAGGGTTCGGTGACAGGAGTGCAAAGGTAATGGGTAACGCCAACACAGGTTGGATAAATATTTGAATCCTTTTAGGCCCCTGCAGGGGTTGTAGGGTGTCCTTTTACTGCTCATTTGAATGCCAAACATCAATTGTTTAAAGGCATTTAATTGATTTTTAATTAGCAATTTTCGGTTCTGAAGAAAAAAAGGGGTATATTTCTAAACTCTTAAGATTTTTTGAGTTCGACTTAAACTTTATTGTAGTTAATTGTGGGCACTTCTCCACACATTTCTTGTATTATTTGATTTGAAAACAGTTTCCCATTTGTATTTTACGTAAATGCCGTCCAAAATGAAGGAAACTTGATTGCTTTTATGTGCAGCAGTTCATTGAAACGAAATTCGTTTAGAATACATTTTGCAAGCCAAAACTTCTATTCATACAAATCACTTGTTCGACATAAATGACCGAAAAATTGGGTCAATCACTGGCCGAACCTTTCGTTTTCGCTCTTTACATAATTATTGGAACGTAACATTTGTCACACAAAAATCGAGAGATAGAGAATGGAGTCGGCTCGAAGCGAAAGTGTTTGGCCCAACCCAACAGAACCGGACAATCGCAAGCCTAAAAACCCAACCCAAAAGCCTGGGCCAAATGGCTTTGCGTGCCAAATTGCAGGCTGAAATGGTTATCTCCCTGGTTTTTCTGTTTTATAATTTGTAATGACAAAATGCAATTAATTGCTGGGATTGTCCGGACATAGATGAGTTCTGCGCGATAAAAACTAATTACGGTTTGCCATTTCACAGATTTTTTTTTACCGATTTAGTTAAAAAATAGACATTAATCGAAACAAAAAGACGGGAAACAAATACGATGACTCGCCGCCGTTGTTTATTACTTCATTAAAAGCGAATTAATACCGCTCTTCACTTGCTGTGCGATTTGTTTAAATCAATAATGAAAACAAGCAACAACAATGAGCTTTTCGGGCCAAGAAAAAGGCCAGATCAAAACACCAAATCGAACCAGCCCCGGTATATAGGAACCAATCCCATTCGAGGCGATGCGATCCGAAGCGAGGGGCTTCCACCGGACAATGCCGATAAATTAGAAAATAATGCGCACCCATTGTCCGCTGGCTTTGTTTCATTTAAGCGCTTTTGTTGTTTGCGTTTTGTTATTATTGTGGGGCCCCCAGCTCAGCGGCGATGACCCCACCCCCAGCCCCATTGACCCCGCACCCAGCTCCCTCTACGGTGTCGACTGGTGGGAATCAGAGGAGTCTTGGCCTCCCAATGCCCTGCCCAAGGGTGTGAGAAAAACCGAAAGCCTTTGAAAATATATTTTCAATATTTTCCAGAATATTTTTAGGATTACTATCTTGTATTTATTTCTAATATCCACTTTTTTAAAATTCATATAACATATATATTTTTGATTCAGAAAATATTCTTATAGGTATAATAAATATAAGGTCTTTATTCACTTTTAAATATTTATAAATATCTCTAAGTTAGGCACCAACATTAAACAAATAACTAAAAGGTTGTGCTATAATGAGTAGAAAAATAAGATTTGAGAACTTAATTTTCTTAATCTTCGCATTTGCTCAACTAGATTTTTTCCCATATTTTATCTAACAGAAAATATGTCACTATAAAATTTTTAATATTTGAAGAAAGTAAGAAATAATATTTAAACTATATTAGTTACCTCTTTTAGACCTCCCTCTTAAACTTTTTTTTAACTCTTAAGAGTATTCCGTTCTCTACCATTTTCTTAACGATTTAACAAAATCATTTTCGTTATTCCGCCTTGTGTTTCTTAGTGCCTCTGTCCGTCTGTGTTTTTGCTACACGTTTCTCAACTCTTTTCAACTTTTGTTGAATGAAGCTGATTACTCAAATTTGGTTTTGTTTACGATTCGTCAAGGTGTTGATGAGTTGAGCAGACCCCGCCCTCGGCCCCTGGCCCACCCATCCGCGACCGAACTGTTGCCAAAAAAATTGTTATTAAATGTGATTAGTGCCTAACAAAAAGCAGAGCACAATTCCGTTGCCCCAAGTAGATTCTTCTTTCTGGCCTGGTCGGGGCTTACAGTTATAATCCTAAGCTATTGGCAGTTAACAGAAGAGGGGCCATGCCAAGCCATCTGGTGGCGTTTAACCCATTGAGCAGTTCGGTACCTGACAATGGGCCAAATGCAGTTATCGATAAAGACTGCTTTTCTATTTGATATTTTCTGTTGCTGTTTCTATTTATGTAGCTATTGGCATGGCTGTTTCTCCACTCTTAGCGATGTCTTGCTTTCTTTTCTGGCTGCGGCTTTCTTCTGGATCTATACACAGGATGGGATAGGTGGTATGTATCGCATCGACATCGGGCGCAGATGGCCCGATGATGTTTGGCATGTCCATTGTGAGGGGACCTTTGTCCTATCAATCCCCAGACCATTTTTCCGGAGTCGTGCCGAGTGTACGGGTTATTTGTTTGGCCGGGAGCCTGCATTTCCGTCTCTTGTTTGCCAAAAATGTAAACAGTTTGCGTTTTGTGCGTAATCGGCTGCGTAATCCCTTCGCCCTCCGCCCTCCGTTTAGTACGCGTTATGTAATCGCTTGTCGGGCCAATTCGAGGAGTTAATTATGTCATAATAGACGGACGGGGTACCGAACTCGTTAGGTCCCCTCGAGTCATCTGTTTGCCTTGTGGCAGTTGTTGGTTTTGTTCGTCCTCCCTCTGCGCTTCCAGTTTTGGGGATCTGCAACTCTTCCTTTGTGAGGACGTCTGGTTTCGGGTCCTGTAACACGGGGCAAATCAATGTGTTAGCCGAGCCAAAATTAAGCCATTTCCTTCCGAGAATTTAAACGGCATGAGGAACTGCCAGGGGCTTTTGTGGCCTCCTCCATGTGTTGTGGGGATTACGTGTTTGTCCAAAAACAAGGTTCTATTGTTGCGGCTCACAAAAGATGGGCCCAGATGAATCCAAACGATTATCAAATAATTAAGAACTACAATCATTTTTAATGAAGGCTTATAACTATTTTTTGTTTTAACCTACGCCCTATTTAACAAATTAAAGTCATTATAAAATACAAACAAATTTCAAACCCCTATCATTTTAATAAACCATATTAAATAAAACATTTTTTTAGATTTTAGCATCAATACATTGATTTTAATCACTTCCTGATGCTTGTAATTTTTATTCTAATATTTATATTTTCCAGTTTCCTCAGTATTTCCCGCTCAACACTCAACCCGTCTAACTGAAGTGCTAAAATTTTCACCACTTCCCTAGAAACCCTTCAGCAATTTCCATCCCACTGCGCGCTTTTATCATTCGGCGTCCATTTATCATAATCAGTGGCCATTCAGAGGCACCACGGCAAAAGTGACAAATTTTAAACAAATTAATAAAAAATTAAAAACACAAGCTGTGGAAATGAAACTGAAACCAAACGGGAAGGACACCCGCTACAGGCCACAAAAAAAACAGAGGGGGAGGCTGCACTCGTGGAGGAGAGGGCCTCGGAACATGCTAATAAAACCCAAATTGACGATAAAATTATTACAAATTTATGCAAATACATATTTGCGCGGCTGGGGAGGGCCAAAGTAGCTGCCCTCTAGAGCACCCTGGCCTAAGCAAATTAATGGGCTGGCACTTGAGTCTCAAGCTGAATGGTGGCAGGCAATCCTAGTCCGAGATGCACCGGCGATGGGTCACAGGGATCTGGCATATCTGGTGGTGGTTTCCGCACTTATCGAGCCATGAGCCATGAGCCATGATTCCATGCCATGATTCGGGCAATAATTTATACGCCAATGCGCACGCGATGTGCGATGTCCTGCTGCGCGTAAACAGGAAACAAATTACGCTCGAGAGCAGTTATGAAATGCCATAAAGACTCCCGGATCTCCTCCTGCTCCTGCTCCTGCTGCTGCTGCCCCTGCTCCTGCTCCCGCTGCTGTTGTTGTCCTCGTCTCACTGGACAGGAACAATAATGCATTAGGCAGCCGCAACGATGCCATGGATCGCATCCAAGTGCACTGCGAGAAATATATGTTTATTTATTGCCTTTAGAAGGAGGAAAGAACAGTTATACTTAAAAATTAAAATAAGCAAAATATTGTAGAAATTTTATTAAAATATTATGTTTACAAATATAACAGTCTCTCCAAATTCTATAGTATATTTTTTTGTAATTTGAAATTTAAAAGACTAAAATTTAAAAAAATGTACGCCGAATAAATATTAGATAAGGGTTAAATCTTAAATGATTATATTATGAAAAATAAGTGAGAAAAAGTCGAAATAGAGAGAACACATTACCTGTAGCTATATTTTCAAGTGTAGCAGAGAACCCAGAGCAGAACGGAACAGAATAGACAATGTGGCGACGGGCCAGGGATTCGGGGCTTAATTCCAATCCAATCCCTTTTCCCAGCCCCTGCCCCAACGCCTTCTGACACGTGGTGAGGGGCGGCCAGGACTTCGAATCGGAAGTTTTCCACTCGGCTCGCGTCATAAAAATCCTTTCATTTTGCTGGCCCATTGTCATGCGAACGCTGGACGCCCGCCAAGAGCCTCAGAACATAATGGAGAGTCCCGGGATCAATTGGAAATATTTTAAAAAGTATACAAATAAACCCCTTAAAATATGGTAAAAAATAATAACCAAGCTCTATTGGCGACTGATACTTATTATACGCAGCCTTTCGAGGCGAAAATTTGAGGCTTTTCCCTGGGAATAAGTTACTAATTGATGCCCACGTTGGTTTAAGCCTCTTAGAACTCATAAACAGATTATATTTTTGTAAGGCTACCTTAGCGATAAGGTAAATAGCTTAATATGAGTATTGGTATAAAATGCGTGTTTTCTTTTAATTATTTTTTTATGTTTAAAAATATTTCATGGATTTTAAAATAAACAGCTCTGTAAAAAATGTCTTATACACACATTTTTCACAAATATCCATCCATTTCCCTGATTAACAGCTAATTTGCCTGCTAATGGCTATGATCCTTTGTCAGCTTTTCACCTTTTTTCTGATTCAAATAAGTTGTGATTTTTCAATTCCCAGACGGCGATCATCAACACATCAACCTCATGTGCAGGGCGTAATTGTTTTGGCACTCGACGTCGAGCGTCCAGCTCGAAAATCTGAATATATTCGGGATTCAGAACAAAAAGCCAAGAGCCCATCTCATCAATCGCTGTCGCTCTGGGAGGGTTGGACGGGAAAAAAGCGAGGCAAACCACAAATTTGTCGCCCAGGTCGGGGTAAACTATTCTCAGCATTCCATACACACATTGCTTTGACAAATGCCTGGCACCTAATCAAATTTGATACAGCTGAATGGGCCTCGAACGGCAGCCGTGTATGCAAATAGGTCCTGTTCTGCGCCACTCCTGTCCTCCGTGCAATCAGTTGTCAAGTTGCGGCTGGTTGCAAATTTATCATCATTTAATTTCCATTTGGCGTTCGTGCCAAATGTTAATGACGCTGTTGAGTTGACAACAACTCGACTCGCTGCGACTTCACTCGGGGAAAATCAGCGTTATCCTTGCACTTACGTCTGCAATTTCCTAGCTGCTTTGACGCCCTGTGCCCGCTGACAAATTGTGTCCCAGTCGACATCGCGCATTCGCCCCGTGGGCCGTGGGCCCGCTTTCTGCCATCGTCGCTGCTCATTTGCCTAAGTGCGCCGTGCTGTTTGTGCGGTGGAGGCTTTTAATTAATTGTTAGCCCGCGACTTATTGACGGTCTGGTTGGTTGGCTGGCTGCTTGGCAGCACTGCGCAGCACTCGGCACCACTGCAGTGGAGGCAGAAAAATGTCAAACTAGCACTTAAAAAGCCGCCACGCTTTGCTACTTGTCAACCACGCGCCACAGTCGCCGTGGCAGTCGGCTGTATCCACGGCTATAGCCACCCTCGACAATATGTTGCACGTCCAGACGGAGGGGGTAGTCGGCTGGGGTAGTGGCCCAGGGGAGTGGGGAGCGCTTGTCGATTTTGAATGAAATATGAGGCGCGACACTAGGCTGCAAAAGTTGGCATCATTGGAAAATAACTTGAGTAATAACAAATCGATTTTTAAACGCAAAAATAAAAAAGAAATGAAAAAGGAACTATTATTTTTAAGTAACATAATATAAGCGTCAAAACATAAAAATACGAATATTAAACATTTTTAAAATTATGAGAGACCTGACCCTAAGCTGCTAAAATTGGCATCATTATAACTTGAGTACTAACAAATCGATTGTCAAGGGCGGAATTAAAAATATGAAAATATTATAGATATGAATTACATAGTAAGTATACATAAGAGTCAAGCCATAAAAGGAAAGAAATAAATATTTTTAGAACTAAGAGAGGCATGATCCTAGGCTGCAAAAATTGGCATCATTGGAAAAATAACTTGATTACTAATAAATATATTTTTGAATGCAAAAAGAGAACTTATTAAACAAAAATTATAAAACGATAAAAATACATATTTTTAACATTTGGATTATTATAACTAGTATTTTTTGACTAAGCAACAGCTTGTATAAGTTTAAATTTCACAAAATACTACATTTAAGAAAAAATATATATAAATGTTACAAAATATAACAAAAATATATTTCTATGGTATTAGATTCGGATATTAAATTCAATACATAATGGGCAAGAATAATTATATATATGTACAATAAAGAATATATATATACCTTTTACAACAGAGTTCGTTTTAAAATGTTACATTAAATATTACTCAATAATGTATACACTTTTATCTGAATATATCTCACATGAAATATTTTTTTAACATTATGTTATTAGGTATCCCCACTTTTGTAGCCCAGTGTAGCAGGCTAAACATCCCTGCTAAGCAATTGCAAATATGAAACAGTTTGACAAAAAGCCACCACCCACAAATTAGGCTGCATAACCAGTGACACAAAACGGGGAAAGGAAGGGGGAAAGTGGGAGGATTCGGCAGAGGACAGACACTGCCGCCATGTTTAGGATGTACTAGCTGCGTTGGGGAGGAGGACCTTATACAGGGAACTCTGAGAGTTACAAAGCAGACAACAGCTTGACCCCTTTGCAGGCCGATCCTACCATCCAGTTAATGTTTTATGGCACCCGCAACCCGAACTGCAGATAGCCAGAACCTTCTGCGTAAGAAAGTTATTGGGAAAACGCAAGGGAAAACTGGGAAATGAGAACGGCCGACTGGCGACGAGGTCGTCGCAATAATTTGGCCGACAAATTGTATCACCGTTATTAGCTAATCCGTCTGGTCCTTTGTCGCTAATCCGCCGGATTAGCGAGTTCATCTTTCGCCTAAAAAAGTGCACAAAAACATACGGATTTTTGGGAAAAGTTGCCGGCTAATCCGGGTCTCGAGGTGCCTCAGGTAGCCAAACACTATATGGGAAGCAGCAACAACAACCCAAACAGACAGCAGCCCAATGGGTATGCGTAAAGATCTCGCGACATTCTGCACACTCCTTTCTGCGGACCGGACGCTAATCCCCGGTCATAAAGTCGTAAAAAATCGAAGCACCAGCGGAGGCTGCAAATTATATTTGTATACAGACGTGACCAAATGGGACGAAAGGCGTGGCTTCTGGGAGCAGGAGGCGTAGGCGAGTCGGGTCGTAAAAACGTTTTCGACCATCCTTAAAAACCCAATGAGTTGGAATGGAATTTCAATTACTCGACTTCGATCTGTGCGATAATTTTGTCGATGAGCTTGGGGGGAACTACGGATTAGAGAGGCGTGAGCGGGGCTTTGTTTTAGGCCAGGCTTAGTTGGATGGATGGATTAGGTCTTTAACCAAAGTTGATCACTTCCGTTTGGACTTACTTGCAATCCTTGGGAGTTTTCACTGGAGTCAATGATTGTTAATAAATTTTATGACCTGCATTAAAAAAAGTCACTAACGACTCAAAATTGAATATCAATTTAAGCTAACATCAGTTTTTATAGCTGAATAACATGAAAAATCATTTGAAAGCGCCTAAAGAATTCGCGTATCTGAAAGATACTTCTATCTTCCTGAGCTGAATTTTCTTTGGACTACAAAATATATTCGGCTTTTTAAATTATAAAATTATTCATTAAATATTTTGTTTATATAAATGTATTTTGTTTTTAAAACAGGCATTAAAATATTTTATGAACATTTAAAAACACATTTTAAATTTTCCTTCCCGAGATCCAATTAATCCCCTTAATCACTCCATTTACTTCTCCAATCTACACCCATACCACTTAAGCCCCATCCAAATAATGTTCTAAAGGGCTAAGCCCGAAGAATCCAATTTTTTTATAATTATTCATTAGCACGTCAATGCTGGGTAAATATTTGTTAGTTGTAGATACCGAATAAAGAAGGCAGAGCAAACGGCGAGTGGAGAAACAAGCCAAGAACCAGCAACAAAAAGGCCCATATCAACAATACGCATAATAACAACAATAATCAATATTTGATATTTTAACACATTTGACATACTCTACGGATGGGGAGGGGAAGGGTAAGATTGAATGGACCCCGAAGAGTAGAAAACGGCAATCAAAAAGCCAGAGTTCGAGGGAAGACAATGCAAGTGGATTTATTAATGACCGCAATTATTCTTATTATTATTACGAGAAGAAGCCAAAAATCAAAACGGAAAAAACACTCGTTGATTTCTTTCGCCAGGGTATTCTGTTACACTCTGAATAGTGAGGTCTTAGAGGGCCTGGGACCCCCGTTGATCCCGAAAAAAAAACACACACACAATGCGACCCCCATACCAAGCTCGCAGAGACGACCTTTTGTTCAAACTATCGAATTCTGTCTTGGAGGCGCAAAATAAACAGCGCATTAATCAATAGAAATTAATACACAACGGCAAATAGTTGTATAATGGCAAATCAAATTTTAGTCTTTTCTTCTCTGCCCAGCGGGTGTAAGCTAACCAAGAAAAACGCTCGCTCGAAAATGAACAAAATAATGGTTAAAACACCCAGAGACAAGGTTAATTTGATCAAGAGGAGAGGAGTTTGGGCTGAGATGAACACTACAAAAAACAGAAAACTCGTCCGCATTACGAGGTGATGATGAAATGAGTGTTTTAGGACCACATTTACTCGAATGACTCACTCAGTCGAGTTGAGAGTTGCCTTATGAATATTCAAATCAGTAATGAATTTCGTTGATAATTTCGATCCGAGTTGAGAGCATAAACTCATTTAATCTCAAAGTTAATGGTAAAAATAAGATAATCCAATTAAGGAAATGAAAATATATTCATTGAAAATGTGAAGCAGAAAATGCTGAATATCATTATGTTAAAGAGAAAAGTTGGGCCTCAGGCGTTAGGAAAATGTTCAACTCTTTTATGAGTTTATATAAGGAGTGATAATTCAATGGGAAATTAATATTTCATTCGTTTTTAGGATGGAATCCATTCTAGGACTCGAAACTTCCCTTTTGAGGGTTGCCATACGAAAAAGATATTTTATTTTTCCAGACGTTTCTAGATTTGTTATCAAATCTTGAAACTAGACACCAGTTCCCATTCCTTTAAGCTGAATTGAATAAGCAGATTGTCGTATTTGGTTTTCTCAAATTAGTTTTGTTTTTATTCATTTTTAAATGTCTTTGTTTTGCGTTGGCTTTCATAAACCACTTTTTGCTTAGATGATAACGTTTACTTTTAATACAATTAATAATACAATAATACATTGATGCACGTTCTTTCCTCGCATTCGGGGCTACACTGACGCTATAACGAAATTGGCTGGGGTATTTACAATTTGAGAGGGTCACGCGTTTAAACCTAGCAGATACATTTAAGGTTGGGTGCTGATGCGAAAAAAACAACAAGGAGGAGGAGCTCTCTCAATGCTTAAAACTAAATAAAATTAATTTACAATTAGGTATTTGTTTTTTTCCATTTTCTCGTCCGTGGCGTAGTGAGTGCGCTAAATAAATTATAGTTTATAGTTTGTGTATTGGCTAGGAATGTTTTGGGTGTGTGTTTGTTTTTACTTAGTGCTAAGACTCTAAGATCTGAAGTGCGCGAAGATTGTACTAGAATTAAGCGGAGGAGTGGCTTGGAGGATTGGCTTACTTAGAGCTTTTGAAGATTTAAAACCAGTGGATCACTTTGGGAATGCTTCAACAATTGTACTCTACTCTGTACTCTACCCTAAATCGCTGCCCTAATAGAGCACCGGAACCGGTCGCCTCAGGGCGCTGTCCATGGAGCCGTCCATGCCATTGGGCGTGATGGTGCCGGGCGAGGAGCCCGGCGAGGAGGTGGACGAGGATGTGTACAGTCCGGCGGCGTTGGCGGAGTGGGCGGCGTACAGCGAGGGCGCCGTCATGCCGGAGTAGATGCCCGAGTAGAAGCTGCTCAGCGACGAGGGCGGCAATTGGGGCGGGGCTTGTCCTTGCTGCTGACCTTGGTTGTTCACCGCCGCCGCCGCCGCTGCCTGGGATTGATGGAGCTTGGACAGGGCCAGCGGATCGAATCCCCCGAAGTACGGCACCGGATAGCCCTGGTCCAGATGGTGAGAGGGTGCAAAGTACGGCGGCAGTTGGTGGAACGGATTGTAGCCTCCAGCTCCGGCTCCTGGACCGGCTCCCAACTTCTGTTGGCCCATGCCGCCGGCCTGCATCTGCAGTCCACCCTGGGGTCCGGCGGTCAGCGGGTTCTTGGGCTTGCGGCGCGGGCGGTACTTGTAGTCGGGGTGCTCCTTCATGTGCAGGGCCCGCAGGCGCTTGGCCTCGTCGATGAAGGGCCTCTTCTCGGACTCCGCCAGCAACTTCCACTCGGCGCCCAGGCGCTTGGAGATCTCAGAGTTGTGCATCTTGGGGTTATCCTTGGCGATCTGACGGCGCTGCAGGCGGGACCAGACCATGAAGGCGTTCATCGGACGCTTGATGTGACCCTCCTGGCCCGGCGAGGTGGCCAGGCTGTGCATGCCGGCGGACTGGTGGCCCGAGCCGGAGTTCAGGCCACTGCCATTGCTGCCCAGGCTGCTCTGGCTGCCCAGGCTGCCGGCGGAGCCGATGGAGCTGTTGGGCGACAGGGTCTGCTGGGCTGAGACGGCCTGGTGCATGTGGTGCGGGGTCATGTGACTGGACATGTGGTGACCCATGCCCGAGGCCGAGTTCACTCCCTGGCCGGCGGGTCCGCTGGGCGATCCGCCCATGGCCGCCAGACTCTGGGAGTAGTGCAGCACCCGCTTGATATCCATGTCCATGCCGGGGCTCAGCTGGAGCTGAGCCTGCGGGGCGTAGTCCTCCAATCCCTGGGCCTGGCCCAGATGGAAACCGTAATTGGGATGTGTCGATAAGGTGGCCATTCCAGCTATTTGCTTCACTTTCAACACTTCACTTTCTAGAGCACACTGTCTGTGGTTAAACTGCGATTTGATTGGGATATCTGTTTATCTGGTTTTTGTCTCTGTGTCAATGACTGTCTTGCTTTCGCTTTGCTGCTGCTTTTCGCTCTTGCTTTGCTTCTGCTCGGCTCGACTGCTTTTTTGTGACTGATTTGTGTGGCGTTCCAGTGAGGCCGACACGACTGCAGCCAAATCCCGTTTTCTCTGCGAAAGAGAGTGGCGTAGTAGTGGACGAGCAACCCTCGCTGCGGGGCCCAGGTAAGCCAGCGGAAGTGCGAGCAGGACGGTCGGTGCGTTGCTTACCTGGGAGAGAGTTGCGCCGCCGTCGCGCTCTCACTCACACATAGCGCCTTCTCTCTTTCGTTTTGTGGCCCATTGTTCCATTGGCTTTGTTCCATTGGCTCCTTTATATCGGTTATAGTTGTTCGCCCATTGAGGGGTGTGTTCAATAGAGCAGCTCAATAGAGCCAAAAGCCAGGCAGCTCGTTCGGCTCCGACTTCGTGTTACTCGATTTGGCGACCCCATTTCTGGGGGGCAGGGGATCCACAGAGAGCGAGAGAGAGAGAGAGCGGGAGCACATTGATTTTCGCACAGTGGGCACACAATTTCCGTTATTGTTTTGCACGTCGACGTTGCACTTCCGCATCTCCCTGGCAGCCAGAAGGAGAGAGGAAGAGGCCCAGCCTGCGAGGGAGAGAGTGACACTCTCTCTCCACTTGCAAGTGTGCGTGTGTGTGAGTGTGCTGGTGTGTGTGTTGGGCCAATCACAATGGGCCTTTGGTGTGAATTTTTGTCCATTGTGGGTGTCTGTGTTCAGCTATATACCGTCCTCTATGTGTACTCTATGCCCTGCACTATGTGTGTGTGTGTGTGAAAGGACTTTTTAGTTTGTGAAAAGGACATGGAAACACGCTTTCCATTCTCTCGCCCCGCTCTGCATTCTCCCATCTCCATTCTCGCATTCTTTCATTTCGCTCGCCATTCTTCGCCATTCTTTTCCGTTTCCTTTTTGCCACTTCTTCCTGGCCGCTCCAGAAAGGATATTACTGCAATTATTTACTTATTTGGCCATAGAAAAGTGAGCCCGCATAAAGGAGCCCACAAAGCAGCGAGGGGAGGTGGGGCGGTCTTCACCCAGATGCATGTAGAACGGTGCTATGTGCCTGGCTACAGAGATGTTTTAGCCATCCTTTATTTCTGGCGCACTAAATAAGCAGCAGGTCGGTTTCACTGCATCCTCTTACATGGATTTGGCAATCGAATAGTTTTGGGTGCTTTTAGGTGGATTTTAGTAGTATAATCTAATCAGGGTTCCTGTTCGTAATTGCCACTCATCAGGGTATTATTCATACCTAAAATGGGCACTCTCTTGCTCTCAGAGTCTTTTCCAGCTTTAGATTTTTACATAAAAAGTTTATAATTTAAAAAAGGACGAAGAATTCTAGCTAGAAAACAATATTTTAAACAGATCCTTTGAAACACTAACCAATTAGTTAGAAATTTCCGTTTTAAAACGATGCTATGATAATATATTTTTAAGAGATCTCTGGATCCCAAAGTACATAACCCCCAGCACCGCCCTACACTTGCCCTCTCTTTCTGCCCCTTGTACACCGCCCTCCATTTCCGTTTCCCTTTCTCCCACACACGCACACGCACCCACACACACCGACGCACCAAAGCTTAGTGCAGTTTCCAATTGCATTTACAAAGCTCTTATACCTGGCCCATAGCGTAAGAGCATAAAAAGCTTTCAGCGTTCTCAACGTTTCCTTTGTGTCTGCTTTCCCCCAAAAAAAATGGAAGAAAGGACAACGGCAACAACAACGAATCTCAAATAATAACGAAAGGAAAAACTGTTGTACGTTGTGTAATGGAAAAAGTTTTGTCCGGGCCACATTTTTCTTTCTAAGTATTCAGCATTTCACTTAGCAGACGAGGACACTAAGTGAGTGATAATAGCACAGAGAGTGAGATAAAGAAAGCAAAATTGGAAGGCTCTTGCTTTAACAGATCTTAAGACTCAAATGCGGCTTAAACTAATGCTAAAATTACAATATAGTTTCTGATGAATTCTTTATTATAAGACATCTTAGAAAATATGTATCCAAAATGTAAGAAAAAAATAAAAGAATCAGAAGCAAAGGAAAGTGTATATTCCTGAACATAAAACTAGGACTCTTTCCACCTATATTAAAGCTAAATTTACGATATAATATCTGAAGAATTCTTTATTATACGGTGTCCTAAAAGATATATAGGTCCAAATTCTAAAAATGAATATAGAAATCAGAATCAAAATAAAATGTATACTCCTGAGCCTAAAACTGGGATTCTTTCCCCTTATATTAAGGCTAAATTTACTATATAATACATGAAGAATTCTTAATTATACATTATCTTAGAAGATATAAAGGACCATAATCTAAAAATAAATACAGAAATCAGAATCATAATACAATGTACATTTACAATATATTATCTGCTCAACAAATTTTGATTTTTTCAACTTAAAATAAAGCTAAATTTACTATATAATATCTGAAGAATTCTTTATTATATGGTTTTTAGAAGATATTTAGAATCAGCATATAAATATATAATATAATTATATAAAACATTTTATAACGACTTTTTATGAATACTAATATTTATTTATCAAATCACAGAATAACAAATAAAGAAGAATAGTCCCTTAAATCTACCTTTCATATCTCTAGTTCGTAAACCCCGAACCCCATAAAACTCTACTTACTGTGCGACAGATGTCAGCAGTTAAAAATTTTATGAGTACATTTTTAATTTCATCGCTTGGTGACAGGTGAGAGATGAGTCAAGTTGTGCCGTGATTACTATTATTCGAATACAATATTAACCATTATCCTGTCGCCAGAAATCACCCTCACCGCTTAACCCATTCCGAATTCTCCGATTCTCTGTGGAGAAAGAGGAACACTCGCGTTTCATTGTTTTCTCCTGCATTGTTGTTGCTCTCGATTGTCGATTGTTGTTGTTTTCATTCAATTGTCATTTGGGGAGCTGGTTTCTGTTTTTTATTTTTTGTACTCCGCAAATATAATTTTTTTCATTCATTCTTTTTTTAATTAAATTCAGGAACAATCGCGCAAATGTGAGACTCAACAATGTCCAGAATGGATTCAATGATAATGACAAAAATGAAACGAACATAAAGCCAAATGAGGTTACATTCCCACCATTGTTCGGTTGATTGAATTGTTCAATTATTGATATGGCTAGCTATATATGCGTGTATCATTTTCGCAAGTTATACATATACTTTTCCCTTACTTTGAGTTACATATATTATGATGATATGATGAGTGCGCCTCGCACCTGGCATCGGCAGATGGAAGAGGAATCGTTTTGGCTGGATTTTCTCACGTTTTTAGTTCGGCCTTTGTTCATTTTGCATTTCCATTTTCCACCCACTGGATTTTTCCTTTGATTTCCTCTGGTTCCTGGCGTACGTGTCCATTTGATTGCCTCACAGATTTCGGCGCTTTTCACATGTCATTCCAGTTAAGAGCATTTTTGGCATGCTCACGAATTTCCCTGCCTTTCCTCTGCATTTCTGACGCTCTTATGCTTTTCATTTTGGGTCGGAAAAATAAAAAATTATGGCGCATTTATCGTTTGAAGTTGATGGAGGGGGATTCTTTGGGGGATGGCGGATCCTGCATAGGATTATAAACACATTTTCGTTGTCAAACCATATAGGGTGTGAAATGGATAGAGAATTTCCATTTCTGGTTGGGGGTGTTCTAAATCTATATATATTATTATATTATACCTTTTGCAGTGAATTTATATTAACAATGCGGTATATAGATCATATCTTCTAATATACTTACACATCCCCATTTACCTGTAAAGGTAAGTAACAATGAGCTCTAATGGTATTATAATTTTACATTTCCCATCATATCCGGGCTGCGTTTCCAGGTCCGGGCGTGATTGTGCGACAAGAAATGGCCAAATTGTCTCAGGAATTTGGCCACTCGGCTCATCCCAAGCTCAGACCATTAGGACAACAAAACGAGCCTTTCTCCTGGGGATGCTCTATCTATAGCGATAAAGGGTCGCCCACATGTGCTGACGACTTCCGTTTCGGCTTCACCTGATGCAGGACCGGTTCCTCCACTGTCATGGATGTTGCACAATTCCTGCAACTTTTGTATCCGTTTTGTGCACCCATTGTTTTGCCCCGTTTCGAGGGAACTCGAGGAAAACAATCGCGTTGTTTATCGTTCTGCATGGGACACTATTTCCGGGGTCAGTTATTGTCATTTGCATTGTACAAATAATATTTCGCAATATCATCCCAGGAAAAACAATCAATTCACTTTTTTTTTTTGTTGTGTTCCTAGCAACTTGCGGTGTTTGCTCAAAGGATAATTGCCGGGGAAAACATGTGTAAGCCCGGCATCGACTTGTTCAGCCCTGGTTGAATGTGGGAAAATGCAATGCAAATCCAATTGTCGGAGCTGTCAGAGCGTAGGTCTTCGATGGCCACTCATAATCCCTGCTCGATTAGAGTTCATTACGTTTCCAGGTCCTAGATGTCATAACAGATTAACCGAGAAACCTTAACACATCTCCCCCACCACCTCCTCCGCCCTCATTGTTCTTAACCCTTCCGCGCCGCTTCCACCATCCAGCCACTTGGACTAAACGATGTTAATTTCTTAAACGAAGTTCGAGTGCCCGTCCAGTGGTGGTGGGGTTAACTTACGACTCGGCCTGGGATCTCGTCTTGAGGTCCTTTTCACTCGTTTGTAATCGAAACGAGCCACTTAAGGAACCGCCGCGATCCTTGAGTCAAATTTCTTTATGCCTCGTTTTCATATTTCATTTCATTTCTATTCTTTTTGCACATTTTTCTCCTGGCGAATTTAGGGGTTGCCCTCGAGGGGAGTGGGGTTGTCTTTCAAGTGCTTTGATACACTGCGGAGAAAACAGGAGTTAGATCGTAAGGAAAGTGTTGAAAAGTATGCTATAAAATTATCCTACATTTTGAAACCTCAAAAAAAAAGTACTCCAAAAGTATGCTATACATTTTTTCTGCGTTTTGAAACCTCCAAAAGTATTTTAAAATCTGCTATGAGTAAGAAAGCGGAGTTCTGGCAATTATCCTAAATAGTTTTATGAATATAGGGATATTAAAAAGATATCTTAACCATCTAAAGATTCCTAGACATTATATTTTTATTCGGGTCACACACTGCTTGCCACTAGTAATCCTTTTAAGATTTCTGTGAGTCATCCATTCTTTCTGATTTTCTACCTAAATGAAGGTTCTTTTTTACCAAATTTTTCTCAGTGTGGGCCTAATTTTTGTTGTCGGGCAAATCGTCGCCGTCAAAGTGCCCACTCGATGCGACTTTCGTTTGAAGTGGGTTCCGAGATTCGGAACAGGCGGACGGAGCGGAGTTCAGAGGATTCTGGAATCGAGTGGCGAAGAGGTGAGTTTCCTTCCGGACCGACGTGCCGAATCCCACGGTGTGTGTTTACGACCAACAAGCACAGTTGGAACGGATTCCTCAATCCCATGTACAGCCTCCCATCGATTAGCTGCCGAAACCTGTGTCCAAATTTTGCGGTTTCATGGCCCGAGGCCAAAACACCAACGTTTTAATGGGCGGATGGGCGTGTCCCTGAGAAAACCGCTGCCAAATGAGGTCCACTCCACCTGACGGGCGGCTGTCAAAAGCAGTTTTCCAACCCACCCCGAGGATATAGCAGCTCGAATCGTTTTGACAGCCTGCAATCTGCTGCATTGATGTTTTACGCCTCCTCGGACTTTGAGCCGATTTATGACTTCATTAGATTCGTGTCTAAATAATAATATAATATTTAGAATCCAATTAGATCGATTTAAAATTTAAAAATTGTAGAATACAATTTTACAAATATAGTACTGTTAAACTTTTCAAAACTTTTGACTTTTAGATAAACTAATAAATTTCTAATAAATCATTTCAATTTAATTTGTGAATTATATCATAGTTGCTTATTACGTTTTCTTCCAGCAATTTGTTAGATAAATAACAATTACTTGATTAAAAATGAATATTATATTATTAATAAAATTTTTTAATATACAATTAACAAATTCCAATATTATTTCAGTTAGCAGTGGATAAATGCTGACTTCAATTGAAGCCGCAATCACTCGCCTTTGAGGCTCCATTTCAATTATCCTTTGGCATTCGCCAGTGCTTTGCTTTGATTTATTTTCCTGTGGCTTCTTCGCTTAATTAATTTCAGTCATTTGGCAAATGGTTTCGTTAAAGTCAAAGGGTTTGATTGAGCGCGCTTAATGCTGTCGGAGATCAAAGCGGCCTTTAAGCAATTCAGAAACACCTTTTGGCACCACCGCCCCTTTTCCCATTTTTCGCCTGTTTATTTGTGTGCTTTCCTATTTATTTTCTTTGGCTGAATGCAACATTTTCACTCAAGTGATTTGATTTGGCGAATTGAATTTGCGCTCCAAGTGTGTATGCATATCTAGACCAAGGCACATCCCCATCCACATCCGCCCAGCCCAGGACCATTCAATCCCGCCGTCAATCAGTCAGTCAGTCATTCAGACTTGGCGGCGTCGCCGTCATCGTTTTTGTGGCTGTTGTTGTTGATTGTTTGCTTAGCGTCCTCCCGCGAGACTCAAGTGGCAAAACATTATTTTGTTCAGGAAATTCAATTAAAACTTTGCGGTTTTTGTTGTTAGAATTTGTTTTTTTTTTCGCCTCCCTTCGGTTCTCAAGTGGTTTTCAATCAAATCGAGGCGTATTACTGAAATCCGGGAGGCGGGAGACAAGTATGCGATCAATAAATTGAAGGTGAGCTCGGAAGGTTTGTTTATTTAGGTATATTAGAAATGTGTTTGGGAACTAAGTAATAACATTATTTAAAAAAAATGTTAGCTCATAAACATATTAAATAAAGGTATGGCAAAGAAGAAAAGATTATTCTTATATTATTATTGAAAAATGTGCGAACAGTGGGGGAAAAAGAAAACATGATGTAATCTTCAAAAACATTTTATCTATTGAAGCCAATTTAAATAAGATTTAAGATAGTGATTTAAGATAACAATAAATAAAATAATTTAATCAAACCTAAAGAATTCGCGTCCTATCCTAAATACATGCTGTAACATACATCCAAAAAATTATATCTACTTAAGCATCTTTAAATACGATTTTTACCATAGGATTAATGATTTAAAATAATATGCAATTGAAGGTACTGACTTACATATAGCTTCAACAAAACCTAAAGAATTCGCGTTGATAACGATATCCTGAGATGTGGAAAAAATGCTTTAAAAGATGCCTTAAAAAATAAATATATAATAACTAAATGATGTTGCCTACATTCAAAAGATTATATCTGCCTAAACTTATTTAAATATTTAAAAAAGATTTTTAGTATAGAATTATATAGTTCAAATTATATGCAAAAAAAAGTACCGACCCAAATATAACTTCAACAAAACCTTAAGAATTCGCCTTGATACTGATATCCTGAGATGTCCCTTTAGCGATTGTTTGTTTACCACTCTTTTATGGCCTTATTCACATCTAAGCACATCCGAACCACCCCGCTTCTATCTATTTGAGCTCATAAAAGTTCCGCTTTATGAGTTGGCAAACAGAAAAGATGCGCGGCAAGTGGCGGCCATTTGAATTAAGCCAACGACTTTTATGGCGCTCGTCTGGGCCAATAAAGATGGAGCCCGCATGGGGGAGAAAGGCTTTCCGGAGGGAGGGAGACAGCCAACATCCGCTTATCGATTTGCACATCATGATAACGATTACGTAATTGCAATTGTAGCAGCCAGACAAAGGCGGAAAGGAAAAGATGAAGGCTGAATGCTGCAAAGAAAAGATACAGATGCGCGATACAAAGGGCTGACACCTTGCATTGTTGTGCTCGTTGAGAGGGATATGAGAGATTGACATCAATGGGAGCGTTGCCGGATGATGCGTGGGATCGTCGGATCTTTGGATCGTTTGATCGTCGCATCGCCTTGGGATCGCATCAGGTCGCAACTCTCGGAACGCCGCTCCTTCCCAGCACCGGAAGCGTTTAGCAGCCGTCTTTGTTCGCGGATCGCCAACAAAGGATCAAGGAGCAGGGTTCGCGTTCCATCCGAAAGTGTTAAAGGACAGGGATCACTCACAATCGGAGCGCTCTTTCGGGGCCGCAGCTTGACTTTAATTGGGTTTGAATAGAGCAATTTAGTTCCCGCTGCGATCGGGGCTTTCAGAACCCAATTCTGCGTTCCAATTCGATCTGTGCGCCGGAGTTCTCACAGCGAATCCATGCTGGAAAAATTGTTTACTTACGGTGTGGCGTTAATGATATGGTGTCCAACCCCCGGAGGTCACAACAAAAGGGGTTCTCTGCCGGGAAAACCCCTTCGCCGGGCCCCCACAAACGGGCTCACCCCCCTTTCTCCGGCAGAACAATTGCCATCTGAATGTGTCACAGTGTGGCCAGAAAGTATGTTCCCAGCTTTGGCGATTGGCTTTGCCATTGTGTCCTGGCCATGTAATTACACACCTTTTGAGTCGGAGTCTGGCTCTGAGTTCTAGGTGTCGAGTTCGTTGCGTAATCACATGTTTTGGGTTCAGCTACGCTGGCAGCTGTGAATGGTGTGGGCACGCCCACAGGGCCAAATCAACGCCCACTTCCCCTAATTGCTAAATGTAAATATTTTTCACGCGACCTCCGGCCTAAAGAAGTGCATTAATGCCTTTTCATTCTTTGTACATATTGTATATGTATTCGAAGGCATTCAAAACCATGGAAATAATTTTTAGAGCATTTACCTTTGTAAAAATAAATAAATATATATAAATGTGCACATTTATATTATGTTTTAAGCTTATAAATAAAGTATTATCAAGGCCAAGCCCTTAACAAAATAAATTATAATTTATTTTCACAACACCAAACAAACTATTAATTTATTTAGATACACAAAAATGGAGCAATAAAGTTTTACAGGCCCTATAGATAGGAATCTCGTCGGCCCTCTCGACTTGTGAAATTTCCAGTCGTAAAAAAGGCTGAGAAAGCTGTCTAATTACGCCCCTTCGGCATACACAAACATTGTAAAACCATAACAATAAATGCGCTAGAAGGTAATGGGACAGGGAAAATGCGAAATGGAAACGCGAACGGACAGTTTTCCACCTTCTAGGTGTTCCCGGAAAATCGGCCTGCTTTATGATCCTTAAGCAACATCGTTTATAGCGCAATTTCGGTGAGGGGCGTTTGCCAAATGACTTTTAAATGCCGTCTGTGATTTGGCCTTAACTATCGCAATTGTTTCGCCGGCCAGGTTCTGTTACCAAACGATTTAAAAAAAACGAAACTCAAGAATTATGCACGTCTCAGGTTGAATCCTTTGGGAATTTGCTTTGGCAGAAGGGGAAATGGTTGAACAAGCATTCAAATAAGAATTATGGACCATTCCCAGGTGAACTGCCACTAGAACTCAAAAGGGAAATTCGGTTTTCCTCCTTTGACTGCCTTTTTCTTGGCTGGAACTTTCTTTACTTTCCTTTCGCCGATACTCAAGGGTTTGTTTAAAGTAAATTATTTATGCAAATCACAGTGCAAAAGAAAGAAAAGTTTGCAATTTATTTTGCCGATTGGGTGCCTAGTCGAGGGTGAGGGTTGTCAAGGGTTGAGGGTTTGACCTTTGTTAAACTCTGTTTGCATTTGTGCTTGGCTCTTTGATTTAAAACTGTCAACGCACATGAGAGCTGGAAAAGAGTGCCGGTCGTTGAGTTATGGTCCCAGTCTCACTCCCCCTATAAAAATGCAAATTTACCTAGGACCCCCTCTTTGTTGAGCACTTTTCTTCGTTCTTTTTTTCGGGTGGCAAACTTTATAAGCACATTGATTTTATTAAATGTTATTTTGAGTGAATTTGATTTTGATATTTGTATGCTCGGGCGACCTGTCATTCGCATGCACCGACACTTGTGCCACAGATTTTTCGGCGCTCTGTTAAATAAGTCATCGATTATGTGCCAATGGCTGTGTGTGAAATCGTTTGAAGGATCGCATCAAGGGTTTGCCATTTGAATATTTTTAAATCTCCTCCATCAGCTGGTATTTAATTTTTAGGGAAAATATTTTATTAACTTCATAAAAATATTATTACTATAGGAAACTCTCTAAAATCCTTTACAAAAATAATAATAAAATAATTTTAATAATCCCAAATAAATACACAAGTTTTAAATTTTGAATTGTGAAACGCACTGTAGACTAAATTTATTGCCCAAAACGAACACATTTCAACAAGGCCCAATAAAACTTGAACTAATTAAGTGACTCTGGTTTTTCCGGCTGGATCTTCAATAGTTGTTGTTGTCGGAACTCTCCGACTTGGGGGCGGTGCCGAAGAACTTCTCGTACTCCTGCTGGCGCCGCAGGGCCCGGGCTTCGCGCTCCATTTGCCGCTTCTTGGAGAACCGCTGATGGATGCGTTTCATCTCCTGCACCTCCTTCATCTCCTCCTTTTCCTCCTCCTAGAATGATATGCCTATTAAAAACCTCTTTAAATATAAACCATATTGAACCCACAGTCATGTTTAACCGGAGGACCAAGGCCCTCCTGCCATCGGACATGGACTGACTGTACTGCATGAAGTTCTTCAACCGCTCGGCGGGTGGGACACTGCGCTCCACCACCAGGACGATCCTGGCCCACTGGCGCTGCCACTCGTTGCGGATCTCGGCGATCACCTGGTACGTGTTGCCCATCATGGCGATCAACATGTTCACCAGCAGCACGCTCACGATCACCATGAACAGGAAGAACAGGATCTTCGCCTCGTACTCGTGCTGCGTGGACACCATGGCTCCGTAGTAGTCCCCGAAGTTGGTGAGTGACATCAGGAACATGGCCACTATGGACTCCATGGGCGAAGGCATCGGATTGGACTCGGCATCCTCTCCATCTGCCGGGGAGCCGCTGTCGAAGGTCAGGAAAATAATGTAGAAGGCCTGGTAGAAGGGGTATAGTGAGAAATCTTCATTAAAACTGGTTGAAAATGTATCCTTACCTGGGAGAAACCCAACACGAACACCAAATAGATGGAGACGAATCGGAGCAGATCTCCCATGACCATGCGGTATATCATCACTACGAAGGGACCTACGGTTTTAAAGCCACTGGAAAATTATATATGTTAATATCAAGTGTAAATTTAGTTTAAAAATCCAACCTACCGACAAAAGAATAAAAAATACGGCGCAGTGGTTAGCATTATCACAACGGTGACATGATCATCGATTTCGGTGAGACAGGAAACCCTCAACCAGGGTATGGTCATCATCAAAGCACAGGAGAACAAAAACATTACCCTCGAGGGAGCCGTCATCTGGGGAAATATTTAGAGTAATAATAATTTTTAATTTCATTTAAGTTAAAGCACCTACCAGATTCTCAATGAACATTTTCAGGCCCAGAAAGCGAGCCTCCCGTAAGGCCACTAATAGATATAAAATAGCTCCAACAAAGTTTAATAGTTCCGCAATAATTCGGAGCTTGGCCAAATCGGATTCGAGATTCATCAGGGGACACTGGGCGTAGCTCTCCCACCAAGCGGGCAGGACCTCAACCTCCGAAGGATCATAGTATTCGGTAAAATTTAGCCAGAATGTTTCTGAGAAGAAAGGATATCATTATGACATTATACCACATTATAGATATTAGAATAAAAATGTATTTCAACATTTTCTAAAACTCAACTGTATTCTGTAGTCATCGAGCCCCTCTTGGTCTGCCGGTGGTACGTATCCGAGCCATTTTGCCTATACAGATCATTTTTAATGGTAGTGCTGTTGGCACCGTCCTCGTCCTCCTCCTTGTTGTCCGGACCTGGACGCAGGATAAAGCTGAACAGCGAGATGAGGAAGTAGAGGGCAAACATGTAGAACTGCTTGTAGAACCGCGACTTGCAGAAAGTGTCCCACTTGGTCTTCAGCAGATCGATGACCACGCCATCGAGCAGTTCCAGATGCTCCAGTTTGTCACCGAACACCACGAAATTCAGCACAGAGTCCTTGTTAATATTGCCAGTTTCTTCGTTGATGGTATCAATCATCAAGAGCGGATAGGCGGCACAGGTGATGCTGCCCAGCTGCCAGTAGATCTCCCTTTCGATGCTCATCACGTGGAAGAACATCTCGACTCGGCCCAACTTGGCGGCCAACGTCAGGGGCGTGAGGTTCTGGACGTTCTTTATGTGGATGTTCGTGCCCACCTCGTAGCCCACGTCGAACATTTCGATCTTCTCGTAGATGACCAGCATGTGGAGCACGGTGTTTCCGTTGGTGTCCTGGAAGTCGGGATCGGCTCCTCGGGCCAAGACCAATCGGAAGCACTCCTCCTGCGACAAGCAGGCGGCAAAACTCAGGGGGTATTCGCCCCAGTAGACATAGCCATCGTAGTTGGTCATGGGACACAGAGCCACGTACTCGTGGTCCGGCGAATCCGTGCGGGAGAACTTTGTGTCCTCCGCCGACATAAAGGCTCCACAGCAACTGTAAAGATATAAAATATATTTAGTACTTTTAGTTAACATATATTTAATGAAAAATATAAATCTACAAAGGAGTATCTTACCGTTCCTGGACATCTGCGTTGGCATCCAGCAGATACTTCACCATGGCAGGATCCTCATTGACAATGGCAATGTGCAGGACACTTTCGCCGTAGTACTCGTCACTCATGTAGGTATCCAGGATAAGTTTTGGGTAGAATTTGAGCAGCCTCTTGGCAAGATCAGCGTGCAAGGAAGAAGCGTTTAGCAGGCACAAATGGAGGATGGTCTCGCCCACAGCGCCACGCATCTGAAGAGTATACAGAAAATTTATTAGAAGATTTAAAACAAAATGTCTAAAAAATGTTAAATATAATTAACAAATAAATTTTGTGTAAAATTTGTTTTTAAATTAAATCAATATTTAAGAGTGATGTGAAGAGAATGTAAATGTCAGGGATTTCTAGAACAAATCTTGCGTATCATACTCTTCAAAACAAAGTTTGGAACATCCTGGAACACCCCAAACTAGGAGGAGGCCCAAACCCCCAACGCAACCCCTTTGGAAGCACCCCACTGTTGCACCCACTTACATTCAGATCCCAGCAGACGAATCGATAGGCGGTTGGATTGGAGATGTACTCGGCCTCCGAGACCTCGGGGCAGTAGTCATGGATGTTGAAGTCCTCGTCGGGATTCTCCAGGGCTCGGATCTCGGGCAGTTGGCGGGAGCGGGGACGATCCACATTGCGCAGCAGGACGAGCTTCGAGATGGGGAAGTACCGTCCAGCGCCCTTGTTGTACAGAAACGGCTCCACCTTGGTCTTGATGGCGTGATCGATCTCGGCAAACTGCTTGGTCTGGCAGGCCCTTTTCATCATGTCCACGAGAAGTCCGCCGCCCTTGAGGTTCACGAACTTGTAGAGCGCCTGGGTGGACACTCCGGCCTGTTTCTTGACCCCGCTGGTCACATTGCTCTCCGTATTCCCCATTATCCGATCCCGAACTCACTTCCCACTGGATTTTTTGCGACTTTTAAAGGCTTTTGTAGCGCGACATTGCTGGCGAAACTGTCTGCTCTTGGAAACTCCTTTTTGTTATGGCGTGGTCCTTGTCCATTGGTGGCTATCGATAAAACATTCCGTAGCGCGACCGTTTCCAATGCAACAGCTGAACTTGAGCTCCTTTGCTGTGTTTACGTGACGTTGCCAAGACATCGTACCTGTTGCAGCGGCTCAACAAGTTTGGTTAGCCTCTTATTTATGTTTTCATGAAAGTAGACAATCCAAAAACATATCAACAGCCAAAAATTAATCATGTTTTTCTTGGTTAGACATTCTTTGAAGATCAATAACAGTTGGAAATCTAATAATTTTTTACAATATATATAAACTGGCAAAATTACATTGGTAGGTAGAAAATTTGCTGCATTTTTTATTTGCGGTTCCCCGCTACTTTGATTTTTATCATCAACCGCCAAAGACATTTAAATAATTTGAATTTATGAACTATCGAATCACGATATGGGGTGTGTCTCCGCTATTTCACCCTAGATGGCGTGTAACCATACCATTAAACTTTACAGTGCTGTTATAGATGGCGCTGGAACGTAACAGTCTTAAACATAGCATACTTAAAGGGGAAAATTTAAATCGTCTTCAAAGCGTTGCCAGAGTGCAGTAAAAAGTTGGAATTCTGGTTGGAAATTTATTAAATTGCTTTGATTGAGTTAAACGAAATGTTTTAATGCTATGGATGATCTATTTAATGTACTGATCGGTTGTTAGCGTACAGCTTGAAGACTAAACGCGTTTGTGATGTATTGGCTTGAAATTCGTTGATTTAAGCGTGCGTTTTACGTTCACAAGTGTAACCGTGCAGTTAGAGGTTATATTAATATTCGAAATATTTTAGAGTCACCTTAAATGTATAATCAATTTGACTTAAGTATAAATTTGACACCTATTTGCTTTATTATATACCAAATTTGTGTCTTCGCTAGCCAGGTTTGTGCATCTGCTGGTGGTACTAAAACTTGTTTTACGCGCGATCACACTAGCAGTCTGTTCATATATTTTTAGAATACCATATATATATCGTATCGGCGATATTTTCAGTTTTAAAAATATGTTAAAGAAATATTTAATATATCTCTATAAAACATCAATTTATTTGATATTTTTTAGTTTCTCAAAAAGTTTCTTATAATAACAAGTAATAGAAATTAAACACATCGATAATAGATCTTTAGATTTAAAAATGCATTATAATTTTAATTAAACAAATAAAAAAATTATATGATATAAAAAAATTTAATTTAAAATCCCATATCTTATTATCTAGTTTTTAAATGATACTGATTATATAAGTTATACTTAAACATACAAAACAGAAAATATCTGTTATCTATAATTCGAGGCGATAGAACTATCGCCCTTTTGCTTTCAGGGATATGGGTTGACGTCGAGCATCGTGACGTCGCGTCAAACCAAGTGAGGTGAATACCATTTAAAGTGAAGACATGTTAAATTTTATGTTAAAACATTTATTAAATGATTTCTTATTTTCATCAATATTAAAACAAATCCGCTTGAAATTTCCTTCAGAAATTCATTTTTCGGCTGTTTTTCCCAGAAGCCCGCCTTAAGTCTTGAAAACAGCCCTCACTATCTGTACTCTTCTTTCGCACGCAGCTCCTACGCGGTTGCGTCCCTATTGCTGGTCCCTCGCACAAGTTCGAACAGCTGGTCTTTTCCCCACACCTTCAAGCATGTTCGAACGCGGCGCAGGCAGAGCAATTGGTGCCTCTATATACACAGTTGCTTACAGTTCGAAATCGGAATATCGGGAGGTTCGACGTCGGAGCGCTGCGGAATTTTTACTCTGCGATCGAAGACAAAAGTTGTTGCTGCTGCGCGCGTGTAGTCGAAGGGAAACATAAACAAAATCAAGCAGACCTAGGAACAACTTTAAGCACAAATCACAGTTTTGACTCTTTTACAACTGTTCTGTCGATAGCGCGCGCGCGGTGAAGTTTCCCACGTAAAACCCCAGAAATCACAACAAAAAAGCTAAAGACGTTACCAACGTTACGCACGCGTACAATTACAAGCAAACCACAAAAGTCCAGCTAAAGGTGTTTCATATGCAGACCCGAGTGAAAGTGGCATCAAATCGATGAAACACAACATCAAATAGCCGATTTTAGGCCGTTTTTTGTGCAACTACCTGTTCTGCAACAACTACAACTACAGCTATAACAACAACAACTACAAAATCTAACTGTTGCGCTCCGCCGGCTATCTCCGTCTCCCTCGCTCCCAAGCGCGCGTGTGTGTGTGTGTGTCTGCTTGTGTGTGTTTCTCCATGCAATTGTTGTTGTGGCTGTGCGCCAAGTGCAAATAATTCGTTTCTTTTGTTTTTAACCAAATCCATGTCCCGTTAACCGCTGAAGTCAGTCGCCTGCTCCAATTGGATAAGCAAATATATTTCAACAGGTGTGTTAAGCGAACTAACTGTTTCCGAAACGGCTGCTAATTGGCCAAAGTTTGAAAGACCATTTTTTATCTCTCATTAGCAAAGGTGGGGAAAACCCAGAGCGGAGATAAGGCATTTCTAATTGGGGAATATCTAATAGGTTGGGGCTAGAAAATATCAAGGTTTCCAGGAATTTCAAGAAGAAAAAAGCTTTATCACAGTATTTTTATCATATCTGTAGGAATTATCCAAATGATCTCATCCTGATGTGATCTTCTCTTGGCACAAAGTTAGTTATATAAAGAAACGCGTAATTCTACGCTCTTAAGTCAATATAAATGTTAGATAAAAAGATTTTGTGTTAAAAAAAGTAGGGGTACTAAAGAGCTTTAGTTTCAGATCCAAGTGACACCCTGACATACCATGAATATTTACAATATATGCATATATCTTGATAAAATATTTAAAAAATAAATAAATATTTTTTTTATTTTTTTTTGCAAATTAAAACTTAATGATTTTTATTTGTTTTTTAATTCATAGATGAAAATGTTGATATTATCTGACATCTGATATCATTTTACTAAGTATTTTTTACGAGCTTTACAAAATATCTCTTCAGTAAGCAATGTAACATTTTTTTTTCTATATAAAAATTAGATATTTCCATTCTTTTTAAGAGAGCTATATTTACATTCTATAATACTATGCAATATAGTATATATTAACTCACATCCCACACTGGGCCATTAACTACTCTCCCAAATGTATCACGCAATTTAAGTAGTATTGATTCTCAAATGTCGTCCGAAAGAGCTTAGAAGGAGGAACTTGGTGTCGTCTTGCCTTTATTTTTGGGCAATTAAGTAAGCGACTCTTGCTCATTTATTTATTTGGCGAGTGTGCTTGTGTGGGACAGTGGTAACATTTCCACGAATGCGAAAATTCGCAATTGTTTTTATTTATTTGTTGATTTTCGTAGCGCCCCGTTTCCCCATTGCAATTCTCTGCTAGCTTTTGTTATTGTGGGTTTGAGCCCGGTTTCGTGCCAGCCGGAGACATCGTTGACTTTTTGTTTGTTTCATTTGCTATTTCAGCCTTTGTTTCCACCCGCCCCCCCAGTTTTTCTGGGCTTTTGTGGTTTTTGGAGTTCGAGGAAGTTATGTATGCCGGCGATTAATTAATTAGAGTGCCGGTGCATTGTCAACTGTTTCCGGACCACCTGCCTTATCGATGTCCTTTCGAGACAGGATGCAGCCCTACAAGTGGCTCATCTTGCACTCGAGTATCTTCTGGTTTCCCCCCCGTAATCTGAGATACACTTGGCCGAAGATGGAAAATCTGCAGAGGCAGCTGCTTCCTCTTTCGGTTGCATCATTGTAATATGATCTTTTTTTTTTGGTGTGTAAGTGCGTCTATTTCCCCTAAGTTCATTTTGGCCTCTGTTTAACGTGGTTCTCGTTTCACATTTGCACTTTGCAAAGTCTGCCAAAAAAGGAAAAACAATACTGGCCAGCAAACGAAAGAGAAAAAACCAAGAAAGAAATAAATTTTGCGCTGGCTTGGAATATTTCGCCTTGGCACAGTTATGCGGCTTTGGAAGTGTTTTTTGTTCGTTTCTTTTTTAATTTTCAGCTGGGGTGTCTTAAAACACAGCATATAATTTACAATCCCACATCCCCAAACAAATGGTTACTAATATTTTAATTAACTTATTGGGAAGCCTTTGGGGCAATGGGTAGCAAAGAATACTTTCAAAAACTTATTTCCCAACTTAATATATCATTTTGTACAAATTGCCCCTAAATATTCCCCTTCAATTGGTTAACCCCTTTAAATTTCAAGCAAAAAGCCATTAGTATTTTAATTACTTTATTGAGAAGGCTGTGCAATAAATGCAAATGCGGGAAAAATGAGAAAAAATCGCATCTAAAAGTGAGTGTAATTAATTGCTTGAACTTCAATTCGAGGCGATTCAAGGTAAACAAGTTGAAATAAAAAGATTTCGTATTTCTTTTAATTTTATTTCTCTGCGGGTTTTTTTTTGCCTTTTGTTTTTGTTTATAAACAAGGCAATGACGAGAGAACCCGTGCCAAAAGCTAAACAAGAATGAAATGTAGAAAGCCCGATGAAGGGGGCAGAGAAGACAGTGTGTGAAAGAATTCAATTGGGCCAGAATTCAGTTCAGATGGGGGTGGGAAAGCTCTCCTCGGAGGGGTGGAATGAATGGCTGATTGAGGAGCCAGATGACATTTAATTGGTTTGAAAAACAACCTGGAAAAAACTTGTTGATCGACCGACCGACTGAATGAGCGACTCAAATGGAAATGCATTCAAATGCCATTCCATCGAACTGGGTCAAATGCCGCTTCTTCGACTTCCCCTGCCTCCACCTGTGCCGTCGGTTCAATGCACCTAAAACGAAGAAGCCCTCAATTAAGTTTACTTTATAACATTTTATTTACACTCTAAAAATTTACTATATTTATTTTATGTTAGGAAAATGTATAACTAACGTTTTGTAGTTCTATAACGACGTATAATATGGTGATATATGATTGAATAGAAGCCTAATAGTACATTTATATGATATTTGTAGGGACACAAAAGGAAATACCATAAATTTAGCAAAATATTTTAGGCAACATATAGAATTAGCTCTATAAAAATAAAAAATTCTCGTTTAAAATGTATTAAACATTTTTTAAAGTAACTTCATACTTTTTTTTTACCTTTTCCTTAAATAGTATACCATTTTGAGATTTTTTTTGAGGAAGTCCCCTATTCACATTTGGTGTGTATGGTTCCTTTGCCTTTTTGAAGAGCCCGCATCAGGCCAAAGTAAATAATTGCGGTGAATGAAATGCATTGCAAACGCACGAAAAGAACTGAAAAGGTGGGCCAGGAGCCGGGGGAACCCCCTCAACTTTAAACAGGGTTCGCATTTTATGACAGTCTGTTTTGTTTTCCTGCGCTTTTCATTTCGTTATTGTTGTTCTGTCATGTGTTGCCATGTGGTTGCATGTGTGTGTTTTGCCTTTCATCTTTGTTGCTGGCGGTGCATCTTACAATTGCACACATATAAATACACAGACGTATGTATTTACCAGGTTTTATATCTGAGATACACTTCCGTGTTTACTTTTCACTAAATACACTAACTAGGGCTTGTTTGCCATGCTTGAATTACTCCAAGGTAACTAACTGAATTATTGAAGCATAAAGAAGTCAAATAAACATTTAATATCCATAAAAGGCACTAAAACTTCATAAAAAAGGTGTAGTTTAATTTAAATAATTCAAAAAATTACCAGCACCAACATTTGTACTCTTTATTTTTATTCAAAATAGATACAAATGATTAATTGATATAATTTAACATATTACTTTTTTTAGATATATTTCTTTAACTCTTTATTTTTATTCAGAACAAAACGTGCATCTTTTCCTTTATAGAAAAACAAAGATCTGTGTTTTTCCGGCCTGACTTTCCTGACCTGCCTCAGTCTTTCCTTCGAGATCTTGCAGACAGGTCTACGGATTCTGCCGGTTGTTCTTCCGCCCCCTAAACCCCTTCGACTACCCACTAAAATAGGAGCCGGCACGCCTGCCTCATTATTCATTCAGCAAAGGCATTCACCAAAAACTCGATGTGGAATTTTCGCTCTTGTGGATTCTCCACGGGCCTCCTGGGCTTCCGCTTTCCGAGTGCGCCCGGAGAATTCAAAACCTGCGGGGAGGGACACAAATTAGCGGGAACTGCCAGCGAAGCATTCACCGGATCAGAAATAGAGTGCAAACTAGAGAGAAAGATATATAGATGCAGTTTCTCCTCGCCCGCCGACAGTTCGAGGCATAAAAATAAATTCACGGAGCTAAAATAAAATATGTCAGCATGGGCGCAAATGAGATTTGTCTTCCAGTTGATTCAGACGTGTCGGGGACTTACTAATTGATTTCAAAGTGTACCGTGTGGGTTGTGGGCTATACAGTGCGTGTCAGCGACATAAGGATTAGGAGAACTGCACTTAAAGGGAAAGATCTTAGGGATCAGGCTTTAAATTTTCAAGATAGTTCAAGAGAATATGACCCTAAGTTTGAAAATCCATTTTGTTTTCCAAATATATTTTTAAATATTTTATTATAATAACTTTTCCTAATGTTTTCCTTTCCGTAATTTTTGTCGCCTTTCATTATAATATTCCCCCACGTTCCTCTTCGTTTCACTCCCCCCTATGACCCAATTTTTCCGATTCAAGTGTTGTAACAGAGTTTCCCTCTTTGTTTTTCCAGTCTGTGCTTTGTATAATTCATCAATATTGCTTCAACCTCTTTGGGTTCTGTCTTTTTCTTCAATTGTTATTATACTGTGTCTGTTTTTTGTGGGCGTTTTTCGATTGTTTATGTGGGGCGTTTACTTAGGGACTTTGGGGGCTAATACACTAGATAAGTTTATTTGAGGGTTAGGCAAGAGATAAAAACGTGGTACGATGTTCGAGTGTTAATAATTGTATAAAAACAAACAAATTTTACTATAGGAAACGTTCCATTATACGGTGATAGCGAAAACTCGAACCTGGTTTTAGGTAAATTCGACGGTTAAGATTAATACCGCAACGTATTTTCAAGGCCTTTGTTAGTGAGCTAAGCAATTGATTACTGTGTAGCGGAATATTCAGCAAAAGCACGTATTATATTTGAAAAGTATTGCGGTTTAACGAAATTCTCGTTTCCACGCATTAAACACGTTTGGCTCTCCATGGATTTTTTCCGAACCGATTCGGCGAAGTTAGATAAGCAAATGGCTCAGCAAAGGCGATTTTTGGAGTGGAGCAAAACTAATGGAAAACCAGCTGTTTCTGCTTATCGATGCGATGCGATCTCTCGAGCAGGTAGTTGAAAAATCTCCGCATCTGTTGCCACTTTAGAAATTTCCGCACTCTTTCCTCGCTTTAATTGGGTTTCTTTTCGTGGAAACTGTTTCGAAACCATTCCTATGAATGCATCGGATCGAATTCGAACTCGCCCCTTGGCCACATGGCTGGGCATCTTTAATGAGCTTCCCTCGGCTCTTGTATCTCTTATTTTGGTACGTGCGGTTCCATAATCCCCAAGTATTATTGCGACAACAACACAGCATCTGCATAACCACTGAGATAGATGGATTACATGTGTATTTGACAAAACAACTGACAAGTAATTGAACAATCCCTGAGATACGGCTGCGGCCCCCTTTTCTTTCTCTGCTCTCATCGGTTCAATTTTCCAATTGTTTTCACTCGCACAAGTTCAAGTTTATTAGTCATAAAGTGGATGTCGGGGGTGGGCAGCCAGCTGGTCAAGTCTCGGATAACATCTAATAAAAATAAAACCCAAATTCAGTTGCATGCTGTCAGCGGAGCACCGCCCCCTCCAGATCTCCACATGCGCTATAATTATACAATTCCATATAGAGTTCAACACACATCCACGAGTGTTGTTCACGTTTTTTTGGCGGGGGCGGGATCGGGTTTTTGATCTTTAGCATATGGCTAATGATTCGGCCTCATGAACTGCAGTGCCTCGTTTTTATGCGCTCTGCTGTGGCCGTTAATGGATCGAAAGTGGCCTGAGAAATGGTTCAAGGCTGGATTGGGTCACTATGTTTATGGATAATGGGCGAGTATGGCGAATATGGGTGAGATTCGAAGTGAATAAATGAATAGATGTGTGAGAAAAAATTGGTTATTATATTCGTGAAATAATAAATTATACTGAGGTTAGGAAATTATAACAAAGCATAGTGTTCTAGACTGAAATTCAGTTTAAATAAAAATCATATGGTATATAGACAACTGTCATTAACCAAAAGTGCCACATACCTTCCAGTCCCCTCAAAACTGTTGCATGTGTAAAATCTCCGATCTTCGATGGAAGCTCAAGCCAACAATCACGACATTCTTTGCCTCGTTATACCACCTATCTCCATCTCTGGGCTCCCTTTTGTTTTGCAATTTCACACAATTCTTTATTCATTTATTTCTATATGAAGTATTTCTTACTTTACTTTGCATATCTGGCAACGATAATTGCAACGAAGCTGTAAACAAAAGAAAACCGTCCATGGGAAATATATTTTATAAACTCAACGGGCAGGGGGGAAAACTCATGGGAAGCTCGGAAAAACTCAAGCCCCTCTCGAGCATCTGCAGTAACTGTAAACTGAGCGGCCTGGCTTCTCTTCTAACTGCATTTCTTGCTTAGCTGGTTGTAAATTTTGGTTATTCTCTGCCTTTTTTGTTACCAAACAAGATGCCAACAGAGATTGTCTTTTGCATTAAGAGATACATTGTATATTGTAATATATGGAAATATGATCAAGATAGCAACAAACCCTTAACAAAGTGATCAAAATAATTTAAAGTATTATTATTATTATAAATAAATCTTTATTATTAGTAAATTTTGAATAGATTTTATTCTATTAAAAAAATAATAACAATTATCTCTAAAAATATTAGGCTTTCATAGAGTGGATTTTATTATTCGTGTGACTGACACATTTTGTAAATATCCGATTTAGCCAAGTTAATCAAATGTCATAGCTTTCAGCCATGTGAACCATTGGGGGTGGCGGCTCTCATAAAAAACTCACGCCCAACTGAAAAGCATTATGCAAAGCAACCAAAGCCAAAGAAACCATTGCATAAGGGAAAAACAATTTTGTGTGCGGTTTTTTTAGCTTTGTTTTATTTTGAGTAACTTTCATCGATTTTTTCAGTGCACACTTGTTGTTTTTTCGTTGGGTTCGCCCAGGGTTCGTTGCTCTTTTGCTTTTGCATTTCCCTCCAAGTCACCTCCTTTTGTGGGCTGGTCAATGGTATACGAGTATTTGATTTGATTTGATTTCATTTGATTTGATTGCCGGCTGGGTGTTTACTATTTTCTTTTCTTTCTTCGAGGCTCTTCGGTTTAATCACATATTTATGCTCATTATTGCATATTATTCCAGCTGAAAACTTTTTGCATCGAATTAAACGTACAATCGATATTTAATCACAAGTTTATGGTTAGTTTATTACGAAATTGTGGGGTTGGTCATGATGGGATATGTAATTGGGATTATAGCAGAAAAAATTAGTGAAAAGATTTAAAGAAATGGCAAGCCATACCATTGATATAAATTCTCAAAATAAAACTATCAGTTTTTAAAGCTTTTTAAAATTGTGTGTCATTATGAGAGAGTGTTGTCAAGAAATTCGTACTAAATCTGGCCTTACTCATGTTCAGCAATGATTCATACCCACAAAATTATGGGAGCATATTAAAAAATAAAATTTAGATATATTTTTCCATCGCGTTTTTCTCAATATGTATTTTTTCACCGACTTTGTTTATTTATCATTGTAATAATCCTAATCCCTAATCCCCGAAACAAAAGCTGACCTAATTCGGCTTTCTACGACAGCTAACGGCCCTGACATTTCAATCAATCAGACATCAGCACCAGGGCAATTGTACTCACAGTATTTATAGGTTTTTGTACTACACATTCTCCATCTCCTTTCGAACACCCACCGGTTTTCAGTGACAATGCCCAAAAGAAACGAAAGCGTGAAACTCGGGAAAGAAAACCGAAAATGATGGTGAGGCAGAGCCACGACCAATTAAAAAAGAAATATAGGTAATTACTCGCGCTTAGATCGGGGGACTTCAATAAAAGTACTTAGGCTCTTAGTCATGCCCCAAAGTTTTGGGTAATTGAAGGGAGGGAAAGTGAGGGCCAATGCAAGTGACCAGTGGGGGAAGTAATGTCCGCAGGAACACCTCGACCCATTTAGTTAATGACGTTTTGGACTGATAATTTTCGTTTTCCTTGTGCCGGAAACGATAAAAAAGGCACCTGTTGAAGGTTGTACAGCAGCTTTTGGTATGAGGGAAATGCCATTGAGATTACATAGCCATACTAAACAATTAGTCTATTTTGGAGGTCCATTAACTTAAAAAGAAAAGGATATTTATACGTTTATTTTGGCGAATATTGACCTTCTCAAAAGGTTTTAATTTCAATAAGTGCTCTAGACAGTTTAAGACCAACTTTCTCGTTAAGTTTCCAATCAATAAGCTTTGTTTTTCTCGCTTTTGCTAAACTTTTTGCACTTGCATGTCGAAGTCGGTTTAGCACTTTGACCTATTGACCCGCATGTCATGACTGTAGTCAATTGAATATCTAAATGAATGAACTTAAACCTTTAAATTTTTCATTTCAGTTGCAGTTCTTCTTCCCCCAAAATGGCTCCCATGCCCCGCATCCAGTTGCCCAATGGCAGTGCTTCGATAAAGGCCAGCACAAATGATTTTCTCTTTGCGGAGACAATGTCCGGGGACAGTAGCCCCACCCCCAGCAGTCCGCCCTCCAGCACAGGTATGGGTTAAACAGCATTCAATTTATTATGAATTAATTATTAATACATTTATTTATAAACCTTAGCGGGCGTTGCCAAATCCCAGTGTTCGTCGCTCTCCGATGGCGAATCCTTCGAGGGCTATGGCGAAAATGAGTATCCCACCCAACTTCGTGACGGTCGCAGCAGCAATTCCAATGGCAGCGACAACAACAGCAATATTATAAACAATAACAATAATAATCTCAGTGTGGGCAATACGAGCTCACAGCACAACCACAGTGGTCACTCGAACGACGGAAATAACAATTTGAACGGCAGCACTGGCATCGAACTCGATTTGGCCCCGCACGTGGGTTCATCAACACCCCAAGAGTAAGTCTTCAAGGACCGTATACAAGGCGTTTATAAAGTATCAGAAGAAACATAAATAATCTGGGATTACTCAAAAATGTTCCTTTAAAAACAAAGTAATCTAAAGAATATTAAACTAGTGATTTAGGCACTAAATATCAATTAAATCAATTAAATCATATCATATCATATCAATTAAAATCATACTAAATTTTATAAAACCAATAATAGACATTTCTGAAAAATGTAGAAATAATTGGAAAAAGTAATACTGAATTGTATCGATATCCAAAAAGTATTTTTAAAAACTATTTTAAATGTTACTACAATTAAGCTGTAAATAGTTTATCAAACAAAAACCAATTAAATCTTGCTAAGACAAATTGAATATAATCCCTAGCATTATCTGACACTACAACGCCTTGTATACTTCTATTGTTAAATCTGTGGACTGTTTTATTAACTCGCTTCCATTGTTGCAGTGATGACGAGCTGAACATAATGCCCCGGGACAACTGGGCCAGGCGCAGTCTGAGGCGAACTCCCACCAGGTAATCTCGCACATTTGATCGGGCCAGCTCCCAAAATGGAAATCGAAGCGAATGCGAATTTCCTTAGTTGTCAGACATTTATAAGGTTGCACATAATCGGGCCGAACACGTAATAGCCGTGAACATAAAGCTGACCAGGCCCAGAGACTTCATCAATTCAAAAACTCTCAATTTGTCTGTCCGTGGCAACATAAAAAGCGTATTTGAATAGTTAACCTTTTCTCTACATTTACCTGTGTTCGTCGGTAGGTACTGGTGTGTGTGTGGGGCATAAAAAATGCATACACAGACTGAAACCAGTTTTTTCTATGCTCAGTCTTGGGCACATGAAGCGCTTTGGGCCGTGATTCATGCGTGTCTCTGTCTTCGGGTCTCGGAATCTCTCACATCACAGCGATCGTGCCTCTCTTTCTAGTCGTGTTCGCCCGTCTCTTTCTCGCCATTTCCGCCTTTGTCCAACAACTGGCTTAGGCCGTGGTGAGTTTCCAATTCACCTGATCGTAAGAGAGCCGCATAACTCTCTTAAACTACACAGTGATGAGGGCTTATTTTATCTCTGGCTTATAAGAAGTATAATATCAAGACTATTTTTTTATATTTAAAATAAAACATTAACTTCCTTAAATATTTTTTTGTATACCTATTCAGAACTACATCTTTATGTACCTTAAATGTATTGCATAAAATATTCCTTAAGGGTTTTATAAATAAGTCTAAAAATCAATTCAGTTTCTCCAATTGATCAACATTTTTCTTACAGCAATCCTGATAGTTTATCCCAGCGTCGTTGGGGATCCATGAGACAGTAAGCCATATCACAAATATTTTCTTTCGGGTTTTCATGTAGAGCTTCATAAGTATCATAACACCCATTGTTGTCCCATTTTGGTTTTGGTTTAATGATTTGTATATAAACATATTGCACTTTATTTATAAAAAATTCTATTGGTACGATGCACTTTATCATTAAATATTTCCTTTCCAATTAGTTTTTCAAAAGATTTCATTTTGTAAAATGCTGTTCGACTTTTAAACGTTTTGTTTTCTAAAATGTTGTATATAATCTTATTTTTTATAAAAACACAATTGAAATTTTCACAGGCAACTAAATTATTTTCTTGGCAACTTGTTTCCAAGTTTGTTAATTTCGACTATAAGTTGGCTCATAATTTTCCAAACTTTCCATTAGTTGCCTTACTCAATTGCCTATTTTCCGACTGCCTGAATAAGTTATCAGTCGGTTCCCATCTTCCGCGCCTTTTTCAATTGCTGTACAACCGAATGTTCAATTGGGTAATTTTCAAGAGCTTTCCTTCCGCCGCCACCCCCAAAAACCGAAATTTATTATTATAGCTTGCGGGCTGTCATAAAAATTACAGCGAACAGAAATTGCTTACTTCTTTGGGACTTAATAGCAGCTGAGACCATAACAAAAGTCAAATAAATCTATCAGATTAAAAGCAGAGATTCAAGTTAATAGAATGAGAACTCTGCGATGGGATCTTCTGGTATTTATACAACTTCCTTTGGCAGTTGTGCTTGTCAACTGGGGACCGTGTTTCCTGCTCTCGGGCCAAAAGTAGTTTGGCAGCATTTGTGAACTCTTCTCGGGGACGAAGTGAAAAGGTTGAAGGTAGAAGATGCGGGTCTTTTCTTCTGCTCCCCTCTTTTGGCCAGCTCCTTCCCCCTCCTAACTTGGCTTACAAGTTTCGCTGACTTGCTGGGGTTGTCATGCCGTTGGAATTTATTTTTTCGCTCAAGCGATCAGAGGAAGTGAAGTGAGAGGGTCCAGAAACAGGTTTAACTTGCGGCAATTGTTTGCTCTTCAGAATTTAGGCCGGCACTTTTGTCAAGTCGCGAATAAAATTTGACCCAAAATAAAACTCAGTCTGCAAAGGTTTTATCGATTTTGTGATATCTTAGTCTTGCTTATGGATCGGTATTAACTTTTATAAATTTATAATTTTTTGAGGAATTGAGTTAATGGGTGTGTAAGTTGATAATTAAAATTAAAAACATTTTTTAAAACAAGTATGCATTTTCCACTGTTATCGATAATTCCACCAATGTTTCGATAATTTAGATTTAGATTCAATTTTGATATCTTTTTCATATGGATAGGTAATTTGCATAGGTTAATTGCAAAAAATGCACTGTCATTTTATAAAGACACCAACAATGCGAGAAATCTGCAAAAGTAATTAGATTCCTCTGCGTTTAAGGCGTGTGGAAATCAGTTAACCCCACGCAGGCTGTAAATTGTGGATGCTCTGACAACTTTCCGGACCTTGATGTTCCCATGGCTTCTACCACTTTGGCCGACTTGAATTTGTCATGCAAATGCCTTTGTTTCTGCTCATCTGCTGGGAACATGTTTTTCCCAGTCTCTGCACTTGGCATTCAACAAAGCTGCGCTGGGAAATGGAGGGGGAAAATGCATTTAAAGAACTGAGAACAATTAAGCGAAAATTGTGGGAAGGAATTACAGATTTTAATCTGAAAATGGAAAGGGAGTGGTAAAAATTCTACTATTAATTTGTTTTTAAGACAGAGAGTTGGCAAAAATTAAGAACTTTGAATAGTTCTAGTTAATTTTATAAAATCTAGTAATCGAAGAAAACAATGTTCTCCATATTCCAGTAGCTTTCAGTTTAAATTTTACTAAAAGCAGGCAGACAATCAAAATTTTTGATCAAAATATACATAAAAATCGTGTGTAAAATGTGGGAAATACGCCAAGAAATTGATTTAGAAACATCGGTTAAGATATCGCCGTTCTGCTATAACTGGCAATCGGTTTGCTGGTTCATGCTCAGGGCCCTTGATTTGTGGAGGTTCTTAGTATGGGATCGATCAGCGACTTACCTGGTATTTCTTACGATTTTCCTAATTGGACTCTCTTGGATGGCATTTAAATCGTTCAAGCGCCGATGGAACGAAGTGAGTTCAAGTAGGGAAAACTATGATTATAGGCGGTTAAAAATGATCCTTCTGTAGGTGCCCATGTCGGAGATCCAATCACTAAGGGATCGTGTCCAGTTTGTAAGTCAGGATATGCTCAAGTTGCAAGATGCCCTCAATGCGGCTATACCGATCCAGCTTCATAGTACAAAGTCTGAAGAGGTTATAACTAATGTTATTGATGCCTTTTACGAGAACGAGACCAAAAGAGACCGTGAAAGCTCTCCAGGATCTCAGGAACGGGAAGAGAAGGCTGATCCTACTTTAGCAGATCAGGAATATATTGAACCTGAGGTTGCAGAACCCGAGATACCAGAACCTGAAATACCAGAACCAAAGCCTCAAGAAGTTCCTTTGGTGAAACATAGGGTGCACTTTGAAGAGAACTCGCTAGTGAAGCAACCCCGAGTCCTAAAGAAGCCCATTATAAAGCTCAAACCCAAACGGAAGATGTCCAAAAATACACATGACCTTAAGGATAATTTGGACGTGCCAAGAACCTTTTTTCAAGGGAATATGCGTAAACGTGATATAATGTCAATTCCAAATCCAGAATGGAAAATATAGATTACTCTTTATTCTTGCCATAGTAAAGCAGAGTGAGGCATCTTGTTCAATAATACAATTTGTAATGATTTGGTATCATGATATTCATAAATACAATCATTGGTATTTCGTTGCATTTTTTTATAGTTCTACTCTAACCTTGACTTTCTGCCTTCAATTCTCAACTGCCCTTGTACTTTTCACCCATTTCGTTGTCTATCTCCATTTTCCTGCACATAATTCCCAAGTCTGTCCGTTGGTGGCCCTCAATTAGCCTTAAAGGTGACCGGCTGCCTAATCGAGGCATTTTCCAAGCCACTTTGTGGGGGCCAAACTTTGTCAGTTGGCTTGCATTTCTTGGCTAATTGGCAGGCTCGGCGACAATTCCACGTTTTTGCGGCTGCATTCATTTGAATGATATGGCAGGCAAAAACAGCTCGAAAGTTCCGTTTGTCGCCAATTTGGCTTCGGTTTTTGGTAGTTTCCATCTAATACACACTTGAGAATGTTCATTGCTCGCCAGATTTGTTGATGTCGTATTTAGTGCACTTTTAGTTTTTAGTTTTCCCGGCCAACATGTTGGCGGCAAACAAGTTGCATGGGAAATCCGAGAGGCTGCAGATGGTTGCCAGATTGTACAAAGAAATAGTATACCTTACCGAGAAAAATATTTTGAATTATTAAAGCAACAATTTCTAAAAATACAAAAACCAAAAAAAATAATGTTGAAGTAAAATGAAAAGCGTAATTAAACTATTAGAAAGTTAAAAAAATGAAAAAAACATAAAAACATTTTTAAGAAATTATACTATTTGTATAATATTGTCTATCCATTGGAAACACTTGTTTAATTAATTAGAATTGAGTAGATTTATTTTCAAAACGCATGGTAATCCTGAAAAACATAAGAGAATAAAGAAATTTGTTAAATGCTCTGAAACTTTTTTTGGAATCAAAAATGTATTATTAAAATGTTGGAAGTTTTACATTTTTTAAAATTAGTTTTAACCAATATTTAATTTAATTAAAAATATATAACTTTTACCTTTTAATGCCGTGTAACATTTTTCTGTTAACTGCACTCCTTGCTGCCTGTCATTTTCCAACTATCTGGCAACGGAAAATGGTTTTGGCCATTTCTCCCCCACACACTTGTTCGCTCTCCTGGCCTGCTTTTCGCTTTGTTTATTATTTGGCTCTCCGGCTTCGAACCTGTTTCTTGGCCGCCTTTAGACTGGCAGGCGGCTAAAAAGTCGGAATGTGGTTTTTGGTTTTAGTTCGAACCTCACTGTAACCGCGTGCGGATGTCGGCACATTTCTGTCGTCGTTTTGGCCCGATTTGATTATTTATTAATCGCCCGAGAGTCTGTGTGACTAGTGTTCCGGTACAAAACCAAATAATAATAATAAAAAAAAACGTACAAAATTCCGCCGCATCCATTGAGAAAACAAAAGTATGTGAAAGTGTCTGTGTGCGGCCTTTGTTTCATATGTATTTACTGCTTTTGGGGGGCCCAGACTACGCGTCGTATGTGAAACATTTGTGCAAATAGATTTAATTGTGATTTTTGTCGGTTTTGTTTTTGGCCGTAAATTTCGCTTTCCACGAAATAGAAAACGTTTTTAATTTGAGCTGCGCGGTTTTATGAGATTTTTTACATAGTTTTGTGCTGTAGCCTACACTTTGGTAATTTACGGCGTCACGCCTTAATGACGTTCGACTACCATCATAACAGCCACAATAACAAGCGCAGTCTTTGGCCATATACTGCATTGCACTTCCATGCAAAATCGGGGGTCTTCTTCTCGTGCGTTATCCTCTGCTCTCCTCCATCTTCGCCATGTGTGTCTCGTCTTTTGCACGTGACTTTTCCCTGGGTTCCAAGGGGCCCACGCCCTTTTGTGCCTCACTTTTCCCATGCATTCATCCCAATTAAAGCCCCATGTGTATAGAGCCAGGTAGAAAATAGGAGGTTCAGAAGGTATCACAAGAGGTGTAGGGGAAAGTGTTGATGCACAGGTAATAGAACAACACAACCTCATGGATATTTAAAAAAATTACATTTTTTGAAGTACATTCTTTTTGGAAAATTAATGTTTTTAATTTTTAAAAATAAATTTTATAAAAAGAATACAACAAAAATAAAAACATTGACAGCAAAAATTATTGGTCAACATGTTGTTTATTGTTATTATACCTATCATGTTGGTTTAACATAATTATTAGTTTTTGTACAAAGAATGAACTTTAAATTAAAACCAAAAGCTGGTCAAAATATTTTAAAAAAGAAATATTTGAATTTCAAATTAAATACCTGGTCAAAATTGAATGTATAAGTTACTTTATCATAGCTTTCTTTACCATATACCTCAAGTTTGAGGCACTTATGCTTATTAGATTTTTAACAATGATTAGTAAGGTTTTTCTCTAGTAATATCTTTCCACATTACACCCTTGTTTCAACACCTTTGAGGAGCACTAACGACCAGGCCAATCAACTGAAGACTCTTGATTGCCTTAGGAGTTGCAAGAGTAATCGACTTTTTAAAGCCCTGCCCCAAAGTGCAGTTGATCCATTCGATCCATTGCCACACTCACCGCATCTCCAGCCCGGCCTTATCGCCCTTTCCTGCTCCCATTGTTGAGAGCCATCAATCAAAATCGAATCAGTTTTATATAGCCTTAATTACCCGGAGAGCAGCCATATAAATGTGGCCCGTAGGGGGCTCCGCGATTTCATTGCTACTTGGCCAGTGCAGTCGAGAGTGCAGTTTTCCAGCGATTTTCTTTTCGATTTTTGAGTTTGATTTCGATTTCGCTGGCGGAGAGCCGTTTAACGACGTTATCAGAGCGATTTCCAACAGCGTGTTGGCAAAATATTAACCATCCGCTCGGCGGCGGCCACAATTGCGGTTGGCTTTCGCATGGGCTTTTCTTGGATGTTCGGCTTGAGGAGATTCGTAATGAAAAGTGAAGTGTGGCTGGCGGAGCCGTCAATTGCGAAAGTGTGTCTAATTTGCCGATGATGAGTGCGAGTGCGTTTTCTCGAACGAAATTTCCTTTTCTGTGGCAAAAACGAGCCAGCAATTTGCCGAGCGGCTCATAAACCAAATCAAAAGTGAAGTTAATGGAGGTGCAAAAAGTTGAGCTGTAGTGTAAAAAATCGTATATCCAGGAAGGCCTTCAAGAGCCATGATATTGGTTCAGCAAAGATGATTTTACCATATATGAATGGCCTTACACTATTTCATCACCTTTTAAGTGTATAACAGACTAAAATACTAGTGCCAAGTGCCGCATGATTCACAAAATTATTTTCTTGTTTTCCTAAGTACTACTAAATAATACTAAAGTGTGTTTATCACAAAAATATTCATATATTTTTTGGGCTTTAAAAAATAATATGAAATCAATTATTATACAGCCACTGAGACAGTAAATATATAATTTAAATCAAGTAAATTAACAACTGTTCAAATAGATTCTTTATAAACACAGACATTCAATTGGCTTCATTTCCATTTCAAAAATGTTTTAATACACAAAGAATTATTGTTCGACTCTTTCAAGCCTTTAATCTTATCAAGAAGATAACGAAGTAGACCTTATCGGTTAAAATCAACAAATTAAAGTCAATGACGTGCACAATGCGGCCAATGACAGTAAGCACTGATAAACAAATGAGCTAACCCAACGATAAAATATACACCTATTAATAAACAATTAAATAAAAAAAATATATCCCGCCTAAATGGATGATGAATATTTTGAGTATTTTCCTTATGACCGTCGTCGCAGTCATTTGAGAGACAAGTGCGTATAGAATTCTCACTAAAAACACTCACAATCTTGATGTTGTCGTTGCACCTAGTTGTACTCATGTTGTTCGTTGTATTCATACTTAGTTCTCAAGTAAGCCCACAAGACACGCCCACTACAAGTTGGTTGGAAAAGCCAACGCCCACATGTCCATAAATACTTTCACCCGTCCGGCAACAAAAGACATTTCTTCATTATATTTGCTGTGACTCAAGGCATTGTTTCTTTGGAAATCGCAACAGTCGCGACATTTTTTGACCCCTAGTAATTTTGTTACCATTTCTGAAGAAACCTGCTGAAGCACATCAAAATAATTGTTTGTGGTAAAAGGCTTTTGGGAACTGGAAATAATTTTTTGAAATAAATAAAAATGGTTAGCTGCCAGTTAATGTATTATAATAACCATTTATAATAGAAAGTATGTGTAAAAAGGAATAACTTAAAGTTTTTAACGATTTGCCATTAATATTATCTTTGGAGAAATTTTTAAGAATCATATAATTAAACAATAACACTTTTTTAAGCCATCTTTTAATATTGCCGCCCTTTCTCTGGCCATCTGAAATTTTAATGAATAGCCTACCGCTTTTTTCCATAATTAAATTATCCACAAAAATCTCAGTAGAAACCAGATACTATCGTAACCAGACGAAAACCAGACTAAGGCACTCCGAAAAAAGTTGTTTTTAATAGTTTCAATTAGCTGAACTTCCCAGGCGCTTAATGAGCGGTTTTCAAGCCGCACCACCTGAGGCGGGGGGCGAGGGGGCGTGGCCAGGTGAGCAAGGTGTGCTTCAGCCTTTGGCAACACCTGAGCGGCTGAAATAGTAGCAGTAGTAACAGTAAGCCCAAAACCATTGAGTCGTCTCGCTGTGAACAACAATTTGTGCAACAGAAAACTTGATTTGGGCTGCCAAAAAAAGCTTCCGCCCGCCTATGTGGGTCAATCTCACCTGACGGGGACAGGTGTTTGTCTAGCTCATTTTTACCCCGTTTTGTTTGCTTTTCCCTTCTTTATTTTTGCATAATCCGATCGTGATTGATTGACGCGCTTTGGGGCTTGGCGCGCAAAATATGAGACATAAATTGCACTAAGGAAAGACAGGGGAAAACAAAGAGAATCGCTGAAAATAAAAGAAACTCGGGGAGATAAAGGCCGTAAAAACACAAACTTGGCTGCGAACCCATTGTTTGTTTTGAATTTTAAGCAGCAAAGTTCAAGAAACTTTTGCCACCTTTACTTAGTTGATTATTTAATTTCGGAAGGCCCTCGGCGCAGGTCTGGCAATCATTAAAGTTTGACTTTTACTATAATTTAAGCCGGGCCTCATAACAAGTACGGCAAACTGGTTGCCACTTCTGTGTAATAATTTAACTTGTTATGAGACGGGTCCCTTTGTCAGGTGACTTTGTCCAAAAAGGGGGAAGGGAATTTCCCCTGCATTCAATTAACATTTTCCTGCTAAAAGCTGCAAGTGACGTGGGGAAACGTAGTTAAGTGAATTTAACTGATGCGTTTTATGTCACCTCACTGCGAGACGATCAGCCAACAAGTCAAGTTTAGAACTTGTATATAATAAAAGAAACAAAAATGTATACTAAAGATACCATTATAAACACACTTAATTTTCTTTAAAATTTTTAAATATTTTGGGATGATAAAAATGGTGTAAGATTAGTTTCCGAAAAAGAATATCAAAAAGAACGAAGATACAAAACAAAGTTTTATTTGCCAGTTTTTATAAATAAGCATTGATATATTTTGTACCTTATAGGTGATGCTTTTTCCAGTAGTACAATGAACTTTTATTTGAATAAAAACCTTTCTCAAAGCCTTGTACCCATTAGTTTCCATTTATTTCTGATTATACAATTCGGGTAGGCCCACAAATAGCTTTGGAAAATTACATAAAAATACGTATATTTGGTTATGACTGCAACTCATTCTAAATAACAATTGAAATACCTTTGAAAGCTCCCTCTTTGTTTTTCGAGCCCCTACCATTGCCACCCTTTACAGGTGACCCCTTGCCCACGCAAGGGTTAACGAAGCGGAACGCAGCGCGAGAGGCTATAGAATGAATGAGGGGAGGTGGGCGGTAGGGAAATGAGCTTGCAATGAGTGGTAAAAAACGTTAAAACCGAGGGGTTAGAATTGGTAGACTTTGGTATTCAACAGGTGTTTTGGTAAAACGCTTTGCCAGATTTTCTACCTACATTTTTATACATCTCCTGATTTATTACCCTCGAGACTGTGTGTCGAATTTTAAAACCCCCAGCTGAAGTTCAAGGAAGCAGTCTGTAAAAAAGAAAACCGCTGCATGATTTCCGGTCAAAGACTGAAATTTCATTGAAATTATCAAGCACTCCCCTCTCCGAAATTCAAGGTTACCCAAATGCTGAAAACTGATTCAGTAATTTTGACTCCACTCCCCGATCAACCCCTGCCCTTTCCGGCACTCCTCGAAATGCTGCCACGACCTTAATCATATTTAAACAGTTTTTTTTGGTTGCTATAGAGATTACATACCATTACCTTGATCGTTTTTTGTCTACAATTAAGTGTCATTTTATGATTCGTTTTTCTTTTACTGTTTTGTTTTATGTGGATTTATTGTAGAGTTTTATGTGAGCAAACAACAAACAAATTAACCAAAAAAGTAGCTTCAGGTAATTTGGTTATCTAAGCCTTTTCCATTTTTCTTTTTTTAATTACATAATAAATACATCTTATTTAAAATATGTATATTCAACTCCTTTTGTTGCTTTACATCACATCAAAGTGCCGTACGTAGACAGCTGGTAAAACAAAACTTTTGAGTGCTTAAAAAACTGGCTTTTGTAGTCAAGCGAATTTAAAGTTGCAACTTTTCGGCTGCCATTTAATGTCAACTTCACTTTGCATCAATAAAATGCCAGCCGGACCACTGACTCATAAAAAGCAGCTATCCAACTAACCGCAAATATTGCTTTTGCATTTTTTGCTTCTGCTTTTTGGCTGCAAAAATTGCGCAACATTTTGCAGCAGGTCCCCTCAACACTTTTCGGCTTCGGTCAATTTGGAATAATTTGCTGGCTTGTTTTTAGATTTTTTGCATTTTTTACGAGCACGCAACTTCAATTTGTAGGTTGTTTTTACATAAAGTAAATTAAAACATAACATGGAGTTGCCTTCGTAGAGAGCCATAAACCCAGATGAGATACATAGATTTTCATGAATGTTTTATGTTTTCAGCTCAACTAGACTCAAAAGTGGGCTAATGAGTTCAGTTGGGGCCGAACTAAGATCGAGTGAGAGAGGCGGAAAAGTGGAATATCTAACGTTTTGTTTGCAAACTTTTCTGGCTTTGCAAATTTTACTACACTTCTTTTTTTCAATTTTCCAAAACGGAAACTATTTGCGGTTTTCATATCTGCGCTTTTATGGCCCCACTAAAAGCAAAACATTTTCCGTGAATTTAACATGTGAGATCACCTCAGCTAGAAACCGCAAAAAGCTTGGAGGCTATAAAGAAAACAAAATACCCATAAATGCAGGTGATGTTATAGTTGGAAAATCTTTTTATGTTTGTAATGAATGATGAGTTGTGGAATTTTTCAATAAAATAAATTACCTTAGCTAGAAAGGTCTTCAATTAAATTTATTGAATAAATTATAAATGGATTCTCAGCTGCTTTTCTATAAAATAAATATATTAAATTATTGTTTATCTTCTGTTTTTGGGCCCTAGTTTATTAAAAATATAACTTAAGATAGTTCACCTTTAACAAATACCTTTCCTCAAATGTATAAAAATAAAGACACTTTTCCGGCAGTTTTCGTCGCCCATTTCCTTTCCCCTTCATTTGGCTTTCAGCACTGGTAGTTGCAAAATGTCTCCCACCTTTGACCCATTTTCCCGATGTGCACTTTACACAAGCACACACACATTTTCCCCCACTTTTCCACTTTTACTCGAAATTCAGTCGTCTGCGCCTTTGTCTCTATCCGAGTCTCTTTTATCTGTCTACATCAACATCTTTCGCAATTATTTTGTCTCTGACGTTTCTTTGCTGCCACAATTTCTTGGCTGCATTTCGGCTTTTCCCATTTTCCATTTACCTGCTCGTGTGGGTGGCGCATTTTTGTTGTAATTTGGCTGGTTGTTTTTCATTATCACGTGTTTGGTTTCTTTTTATTTTTGTTTGGCTGCCTGCGTCAAGTTGTTTTACAAGTTGCCTTTGCTGGTAGTTCCTTTTCTGTCGGCCACTCAATGCCAGCTAATTTATTTGCATTTCGAATTGCTAGAATTTCGTACATTTTGAAGGGCTTCTATGGGCTGCGTTGGGCCCGGTCTTAGGGTTAAATTTGCATTTATCCATTCTTAGTGGTTTGGTGGCTTGCTGCTTAAGTGTGAAAAGTGTTTGAATTATATTTAACTTACTAATCCATACTTTATTTGTGATTTCAGCTCCGGTCGCAGACAGATCAGTTCAAATGCCTTAGCCAGGTGAGTTAGAAACGCATTTTATTTTAACATTTAGGTTAACTAGGGGGCAATTGGTAAGGTTTTTAATAGAAAACTCTACAAAAAAGCAACGAATATTGCATCTTATAAGGAAATGGGAAATATTTTAGCAAACATTCTACAAAAAATGGTAATTTGCCCATGGTACCGTAGTCTGCCATTCTGTCGAAAAGTATGCAATACTTTTTGAAGTAGCGTAGTGTATGCTTTATAAGATAGGTGGCGCCAACTGACAATGTAAATTACATTAAGGCGAATGTAACTTACATGCTAGGTTTATGTCTAGGGAATTCGCCGTGTGGAAATCGAATTCAAACGGAAAGCGGCGAATTTAAGCAAGACTGCGGCGAATTAGGGTGATTTTGAATAATATGCTAAATTAAATAAAAATTATTTTATATGCCTTAGTTGAAACTAAAATTTGTTTTTAAATTGTTAAGAATTAGAATAAGAATTTTAAGAGAAAAGAGAGAAAAACCCTATAGAAGAGGAAAAATTAAGCGCGCCTTGATTTAAAAATTAGGACTCAAGAAAATGCAATGTGTTTTTATTGCATTGCTTCAATGTTATTAATAATTTGTATTAATGAAAATATTTTATCTATTTTCCTAGCCAACTCTACAGATCATCGAGCTTTAACTCTTCGGGCCGAAGTTCCAACTGTGATACAACTGAAGACATGTACAGCGACATTAGCTTGGAGAATCGTCATGACTACGATTACAGGGTAAGTACACCTATTAAATAAAGTAACGTTTATTAAATAAAACTTAGGCCTTCTCCACTCAGAGAAGAGGCTGGTTAAAAATGGTTTTGAACAGATAATTAGATGTCGTTAGGACATCATTGCAAATTTGTTTCTTCGACTTTTCTTGCACAATTTGATTTCAAAGTTATACCATTAGATGACATAAAAAAACGCAACAAATAAGTAAATCTACCGTTGAATGAATTGGCTAAAAAAATTGTCAATGTCTGATATTTCATCAACAAAATTCCCTGATGATGGGGAATAATCTGCACTTGAACCGAATCCGAAATTGCAAAAACTAATTTGCCAACTTTCATGTGTGTGAGCTTGAAAATCATTTTCATTGAGACGAAATTCCGAAAATGTTTCTTAAGTCTGTCGGATGGGAAAAAAGTTCCCTGGAAAAGTGAATTTGTGACTTTTCACTTTGGATCTTCGGCCGCAATGAAATAAAACGTGTTTTCTTTCCCTCAATCGCCGTGGCAGTCACCTTCGCTGGTATTTCACTGGGAGTTCGTGGCTACCTGGCAGGTGAAATTCAGCGCTTTGGTTTTGTGTGGGTTGCTGTTGTCTATCGCGATCTCTGCGGATCGAATCCGATTGTGCTCCGCCGACTATTGCATTATATAAAGCGAAAAAAGCAAAGGCATTTCAGCAGGCTCTCCGCAATTGGCCATGGCCAACGGGGGAGGGCATTGGCGCCTCAAGGTCATTGAAATTCACTCAGCCTGCCTCGAATTGCCGCCAATTAGATTTCCCACTGGCCAAGTAAGAGCTCTTTTGATTGAGTGCCAAAGAGGTCGGAAAGCATCATCGCGGCCCAAGGCGTATGTTTTCGCTTTTCCTTGTGGGAAACATCTTGAGTATACGAGGAAGAGTAAAAAACATTTGTGGTTGCGCACACAATCAGTTTCCTGGTCGAACTGACCAATACAGATACTTCTCTACCTACGTTCCAATGGCTTTCAGAATAGGTCCCCAAAACGGCACTCGATGAGTTTGTGGCAGAATTCCCTTTCAATCTACATTTAAATTGTACTTTTTAAGATGGGTCGAAATTTTAGCCCATTTCCATGTCAGATTTTTCGGTATTTCCAATGGATTCCATATTGGGCCCTAAAAGTGCTATTCTATATTCCATAGCTTCAGTAATTCGACTCCGATTTTGAAGTGGGATACCTCTAGTAGTTTGTGGCGGAATTCCCTTTCCATCAACATTTAAATTATACTTTTGAAAATGGGTCGAAATTTTACCCCATTTTCATGTCAGATTTTTCGGTATTTCCAATGGATTCCGTATCAGGCCCTAAAAGTGCTATTCCAGATTCCATAACTTCATTGATTCGACTCCGATTTTGAAGTGGGATACCTCTATGAGTTTGTGGCGGAATTCCCTTTGAATCTACATTTAAATTATACTTTTGAAAATGGGTCGAAATTTTAGCCCATTTCCATGTCAGATTTTTCGGTATTTCCAATGGATTCCATATTGGGCCCTAAAAGTGCTATTCTATATTCCATAGCTTCAGTAATTCGACTCCGATTTTGAAGTGGGATACCTCTAGTAGTTTGTGGCGGAATTCCCTTTCCATCAACATTTAAATTATACTTTTGAAAATGGGTCGAAATTTTACCCCATTTTCATGTCAGATTTTTCGGTATTTCCAATGGATTCCGTATCAGGCCCTAAAAGTGCTATTCCAGATTCCATAACTTCATTGATTCGACTCCGATTTTGAAGTGGGATACCTCTATGAGTTTGTGGCGGAATTCCCTTTGAATCTACATTTAAATTATACTTTTGAAAATGGGTCGAAATTTTAGCCCATTTTCATGTCAGATTTATCGGTATTTCCAATGGATTCCATGTTGGGCCCTAAGAGTGCTATTCTATATTCCATAGCTTCAGTAATTCGACTCCGATTTTGAAGTGGGATACCTCTAGTAGTTTGTGGCGGAATTCCCTTTCCATCAACATTTAAATTATACTTTTGAAAATGGGTCGAAATTTTACCCCATTTTCATGTCAGATTTTTCGGTATTTCCAATGGATTCCGTATCAGGCCCTAAAAGTGCTATTCCAGATTCCATAACTTCATTGATTCGACTCCGATTTTGAAGTGGGATACCTCTATGAGTTTGTGGCGGAATTCCCTTTCAATCTACATTTAAATTATACTTTTGAAAATGGGTCGAAATTTTAGCCCATTTTCATGTCAGATTTGGTCGGTATTTCCAATGGATTCCATGTTGGGCCCTAAAAGTGCTATTCTATATTCCATAGCTTCAGTAATTCGAGTCCGATTTTGAAGTGGGACACCTCTATGAGATTGTGGCGGAATTCCCTTTCCATCAACATTTAAATTATACTTTTTAAGATGGGTCGAAATTTTAGCCCATTTTCATGTCAGATTTATCGGTATTTCCAATGGATTCCATATTGGGCCCTAAAAGTGCTATTCTAGATTCCATAACTTCATTGATTCGACTCCGATTTTGAAGTGGGATACCTCTATGAGTTTGTGGCGGAATTCCCTTTCAATCTACATTTAAATTATACTTTTGAAAATGGGTCGAAATTTTACCCCATTTTCATGTCAGATTTTTCGGTATTTCCAATGGATTCCGTATCAGGCCCTAAAAGTGCTATTCCAGATTCCATAACTTGAGTAATTTCAATCCGATTTTAAAGTGGGATACCTCTATGAGTTTGTGACAGAATTCCCTTTCAATCTACATTTAAATTATACTTTTGAAAATGGGTCGAAATTTTACCCCATTTTCATGTCAGATTATTCGGTATTTCCAATGGATTCCGTATCAGGCCCTAAAAGTGCTATTCCAGATTCCATAACTTCATTGATTCGACTCCGATTTTGAAGTGGGATACCTCTATGAGTTTGTGGCGGAATTCCCTTTCAATCTACATTTAAATTATACTTTTGAAAATGGGTCGAAATTTTACCCCATTTTCATGTCAGATTTTTCGGTATTTCCAATGGATTCCGTATCAGGCCCTAAAAGTGCTATTCCAGATTCCATAACTTGAGTAATTTCAATCCGATTTTAAAGTGGGATACCTCTATGAGTTTGTGACAGAATTCCCTTTCAATCTACATTTAAATTATACTTTTGAAAATGGGTCGAAATTTTACCCCATTTTCATGTCAGATTTTTCGGTATTTCCAATGGATTCCGTATCAGGCCCTAAAAGTGCTATTCCAGATTCCATAACTTGAGTAATTTCAATCCGATTTTAAAGTGGGATACCTCTATGAGTTTGTGACAGAATTCCCTTTCAATCTACATTTAAATTATACTTTTGAAAATGGGTCGAAATTTTACCCCATTTTCATGTCAGATTTTTCGGTATTTCCAATGGATTCCGTATCAGGCCCTAAAAGTGCTATTCCAGATTCCATAACTTCATTGATTCGACTCCGATTTTGAAGTGGGATACCTCTATGATTTTGTGGCAGAATTCCCTTTCAATCTACATTTAAATTGTACTTTTTAAGGAGGGTCGAAAGTTTTGTTCATTTTTATGTCTGTCAAAACTGGTATATGAGTATTAAATTATTCCATTTTGTTTCATTGTACACACAGACTGTAAAACCTCTTTTTCAAAGTGAAATACTTTTTAATCAAAATATTTGTTGTAATCCTAGTTTATTTGTTCCACCAGTTCCATCGATCATTCGATAAGTAAGACAAAGACTTTCTTTCTTGCCATCTTACTCTAAGATTTCCTGAAAGAAAGCAAAGAAAATAAAATCAACTGATAGGTATACACAAATGTAATGGTGATCGGGACAGGTGTAAAATTGCTTTCTGCATAATTGCTAAAAATAAACACATAAAAGGAGTATGAAGCTGGTAAAAGTCACCAGCGACGACCATAAAAGGAAAGGTGGAAAAGCACACAGGAAAAAACAAAAAACAAGCAGAAGTGAAAATGATTTTTGCGAAAAGTCTCACGTACGAATCAATTTTTAAACGCCCCTGTGCGATTGTTCTTTTATGCAACAGGCCAACGGGAAACGGAAGTGGAATTCGTGGGCGCGGGGAGTGGGACTTGGGCCAGGTGGCGGACAGGTGGAGTTGGGCCAAGAGATCATTACAAGTCCAAGGGTGCCTCGCATTTGGCTTGATTGTTGTGTGAAATTTGGCGCTGAATACCAAGTGAGTTGCGAGTGGAGAAGCAGGAGGTTTATTGAAGATGAGAATGTTTTTTGCGATTACGGTTTCCTATATATGAATTATATAATATTTACAAACAAAACGATGATTCTTACTGACTCATAATTTGAATATTTAATTACCTAAATGCTTGGCTTGACTGCAAATACGTATATATTAAGAGCAGTAACTAAAGTACAATTTATGTGACCCCAAAATGGACTCAGTAAAAATATAACCCCTGGCTGAAAGTAGTATTAGTAGAAAAGCCAAGAAACTTTCCACATCTCACCTTGGCCCGATGCCCAGGAAAGTGTTGAGCGTATCCAAAAAGATTTTCACTGCACCAAATACGATTTTCTATTTAATTCTTCTTTCACTTCTGTTGGCCCAAATTTCGACAACCCATTCCAAAATTTTCTCAATGCTCCGTTGGCTTAATTAAGCTGAGGTCATTTTTCAGACAATCTAAGGCGGAAGAAACGACGAATCGCACTGGATTGAACCGAACACACTCGAGTTACATAAGGTTTTTGGGATGCGGAGATCTTGACATCGTCTTCCCAGTTTTCCCAGCGCTGTCAGAGGTTGATTAAAATCTGCATTCGCCTTAGACTCTTTCCAGCTGTTTTGCATCGTCGCACTTATGCAATTATAACTGTAGGCAGGCCCAAGACAATGCCACAATTGCAATTTGTTCAATTGTCAGAGCTTGCCAGAGATGTGGGGAAGAAATCTGTTTTTTTGGGTTAATACATGCACAAGTGGAGTATCTGCGGTGACGACATCACTTCAAGTTGCCCAAGCAAAGTGTTTAGGATTTGGTAATCCCTCGAATTGAATATCTCCCGTGGCACTATACACATATAACTCCGCCGTTGAAGGCGTCGACTGGAAACAGCCACCTACAAGACGTCGCATAAACAAAAACTACCACCAGGTGTCTGGCTAATAGAATGCATAAATATTATAAATGGAATACAAATGAGGCTGGAATCAGCAGGAAGGAAAAATGAAGGAAAGTGTTCAGGAAAAAAAAACTTTATTGATTTCAAATACTTAGTGAGAAAACTCTTGTAGTAGTAATTTTGTTACTACTGAATTGCTAAATTAATTTCTTATGACCAAGATCTAAGCTTTGAACCATTTAAAAAATTTATTAAAATATAATTGCAGTATGACTCAACCACCCAATTTCTCTGTCATTCCAAACAATTAACCTCCCCCTAATGGACTTGCAACCTCCATCCTATCACAGCAATTTTACCCCATTTGGCCTAAACGTTTTCGTAAACGTCTTTGGGTATTTAATTCCGTTTTTACTTCGGTCTACTTTAAGGCGCATTTGCATTAATTATGATAATTGCAACGTTTATGCTTCAATTCGTTGTGTGTGGGTCTCTCTTTGTCTTTAGGATTTTGGCTGGTTTCTGGGTCAACGTCACATTTGGGTTAAAAATTGATTTTCGTTTTTCGTATTATTTTTTGTGTGTTTTCCCTCCATATCTCATTCGGCTCGGCTTTATGTTTTTCGTGTTGTGGCGGGCCTCGACTTGGGACGGCGGGTCTTAAAGGTGGGCGTCAAAGGTGCCAGCAAAATTGTTTAATCGATAAGACGACCCTATGGCAGGTGGCGAATGGAATGGCACCCATTTTCAGTGGTCTTTTTTTGGTGGAGAGTGGGTGCAAAAACCGATTTTCTTTGCCGGTTTGCAGTTGATGGATCGATCGGTGATGGCAGGGGATTAGTAAAACGGTCTTTTGGCTTGCGATAAATATTTTTAATGGGGTTTCCCCAGCACGAATATTATTCTTGTACGGGGCCTGGTTGTTTTCCTGTTTAAGATTTTTCTTGCTTTTTCCGGCTTATTTTCCTATGCTTGACATTAAAATTGTTCTAATGTTGACTTTACACTCACCTCATTTCCATATCCATTATCTTAGTTTTTGCCATTCCAAATCTAATAATAATTCGTTCTTTATTTTCCTCTACTTCCAGGTAAGCAAAACAATGGCCGAAAAGCACAAACTACCTCAAGCACTCTTATCTTACCGATTCCACTTCGTAAGTGTTAAAACGAACCCACAAAAGTGTTTCTTGTCTGCCTTTTATCTAAGCTGAAAAATCGCCCGAGGAATTGGCCATAATGTGAATTTATGTTCCCACACACACTCCCAGAAAGAGGCGCCCGTTTTTTCTGGGGGCGTGGCAGTGGGAGCAATTGGCAAGTAGAAAACCTACGCTTTCCATTTCGTCATATTGGCTTTTCGTATTTATTTTTTTGCACAAGGTTGTCCAAGGCAAACGGGGCGTTACATTAATGGGTAACTAGTCGCAGCAAATCGAATCGAATCGGGCTCGAGTTCGAGTTCAGTTGGGGCTGCGCACTTGTCTTGGCCAACTATGGGTTGTATCTCGTCTTGTCTTCGCTATTTGGCCGCACAACAATTTATTATAAATAATGAGCCGGTGGAGAGTTGAGTTAACAATTACGGCCTACGTGTGAATTACCTTTTTTGCCGGTTCTTCGTCGGTTAAATCATCTTGAACTTTTGGCATTTTGGGATGGGATCAACTGAAGGTTTATTAAAGTAGATCCAGGTTGAAACAAAAAGAGATTATCATGAGGAAATCATTGAATTTTGAAATTTAATAAATATATTATACATATATAAAGCTGACTTACTTTTTACAACTTTTTGTTTACAACTTCCTTGGCAACCAGCCAATCTTATCGTACACCAACCTTTCTTAGTTTCCCCTAAAAAGTTCTTATGTATATCCAACCAAAAAGCAAGCGTTGCCTTGGCAACTAACTAAGCCTAGGCTATAATAAACATATACACCAAACACGCTAAATACAAACAAATCGGAATTCGTGAGGTTAAAAAAAAGGAATTCAAATTGCAATAGCGACTTTTTCAAAACCTGAACCATTCCCACAGTTTTTCTTTGCTTTGGCGCATAAATATTGACTATATTTTTGCCTAATTATACAAACATACAATCACCGGCTGAATATATCAAGTTGGTACACAGCTGCAAATGAAAAGTAAATAAAGCTGGCTTTAAACGTTTTCCGATCTGCGGGCCTTGCGTTGATTAAAGAGTCGGTTAAACAAATTAGAAGATTAAATAAAGATTGCAATACTTTGTGGTGAGGGGAGTAAAGATAGCCAAAGGTGGGTGCATGGGATTTGGAAAAACTTTAGAAATGCATTTTTTTCCAAATAAATATAAATCAAGTGGCAAGTAGGCTTTGAACTTAGATTTCCTATATAGGAGGCCCTGATATTAAGTTCAACCAGCCCAATTTTTAGATTCCTAGACAGCTCCACTAAAAGGTCAGTTCAGTTCTGACTGTCCGGCCGTAAGGTTCTCTTGGAATTTATTTGTATTTCTTTTATCAACCTGTCTTCAACAACTTATCCGGTAAATATTTTTGTTCTCTTGTTCTCGAACAAGGCGTAAAAGTGAGGCATAAACCCTAATAGATCTGGCTTTCTTACGTAAATTATCGGCTTCTGCGAAGATGTCGTTGCCGCGTGTGTACTTCGACATATCCGCGGGCGGTGAGAACATCGGACGGATTGTGATGGAGCTGCGATCGGATGTGGTGCCCAAGACGGCGGAGAACTTCCGTGCCCTCTGCACCGGCGAGAAGGGCTATGGCTACAAGGGCTCTCCCTTCCACCGCGTGATCCCGAAGTTCATGTGCCAGGGCGGCGATTTCACCAAGCAAAATGGTACTGGAGGACGCTCCATCTACGGCAACAAGTTCCCCGACGAGAATTTCACCCTGAAGCATACGGGACCCGGTACTCTGTCGATGGCCAATGCCGGGCCCAACACCAACGGATCTCAGTTCTTCATTTGCACTGAAGCAACCTCTTGGCTGGACAACAAGCACGTGGTCTTTGGCAAAGTCGTGGAGGGAATGGACATCGTCCAGAAGGTGGAGTCCTACGGATCGCAAGACGGCAAGACCAGCAAGAAGGTCATCATCGCAGACTGTGGCTCCCTCTAAGGGGAGCTGGCACCTTTTACACCGACAATAATCCTACTATATATACACTTCAAAAAACACTTTTGTTCGATGTTTCAAGCCAATGTGCATAACGACTCGCTTTATTGACACTTTAAAAACTCTAATTATCCTTTCGAAGTTTATTGAAAATATAAAGGAGTAAAAATATAGCAAAATGGTATTAGTGGTTTCGCATCTTGAAAGATTCAAAGAGAACTACTTATTTTGCAGACGTACTTGTTGACTCATCTGGAGCACCCTGACCAGCACACTGCCCTGACTCATTTTCCTTTGATTTCCTTTCCCATTACTTTTAATTGACTCAATTTAGTTCAAGTGATGCTCTCGCATATGTCGCTTTTGATTCTTTCCACTCGATTCTGTGTGTCTCCCATTACCTTTCCCTCGGGCCTTTCTATCCACTTTACCCAAATGCACTTCGCAAATGTCTATTAAGTTATACACACTGGAAAACCGATGGCTATTTGGGAGTAAAATAAAGTAAACAATCCAACTTAAGCGCATAAATATTTTAGCGTTTTCTTTCCCACGAAGTTGGATGTCACGATCGTCATTCATTTTTTAATCTGAAAATTATTAACAAACCACGGAAAAATACAAATTATTTCCCAAGTAAGTGAAAGGTTTTTTTTATTTTTTAATATTGTCAAATATATCTCAGTTACAAGATTTTTCTAGGCTACACAGTACAGATTATCTTAAACAGCTACAAAACACTATATTAAAAATATACTGAAATACTACGAAACTAAAAATACTATTTTGCCAGTGCATGCAATGCGCATTTCCAACACTACTAAGTCGCATTAGTGGAATTTTTCTATTGCGTTTGCTTTGCTTTTGCTTTGGGGCTCTGGTTTTTTGTTTAGTTTTCTTTTCTTTTTTTGGGCACCCAAAACAAGTCGCGGCCTCTGCCGCCGTCAGCGTCGGCAGCGGCAGAGGAGGGGCCGCGACTCGGCGCCGACTTCACAGCGCTTTCCTCTCTCAGATTGCATTTAACTCTTGCCGCGTTAACAACACTACACAAGCGAAAAGCGAAGCAAGCCGCCCTCTCTGTTCCTCTCGCGCTCTCTCGCGCGGGTGCTTTGTTGTTAAGCAATGCAACTGCCAAGGAAAATGCTAAGGAAAATGCTTAGGAAAATGCAGCTGCTGCTGCTGCTCTCCTGAAGCAAAATAGCCAAAATAAAAGGTTTAAATTCGACCAAAACCACCTCGACTCGTGCGTGTTTTCTAATTTTTCGGTTCACCTCTTTATCGATCGAAATCGTTTATCAGCAGTGTCAGGTGCCTTTGGCTTATTAAACGCTTATTTAATAAAAAAAAAGCAGAAAAACAAAATCAAACCAAAACACGTTAATTATATGGTGTGATGTGAAAAAAACTTAATCAAAACAAAACCCCCTCCGCCTCGTATTTCCCATTTTCATGCCCTCTGGCAAATATATTGGTTGATTGATCTTAAATTGAAAAGTACGGTTGAATAAGTCTGTCAAGTGTTTTATTGAAAAACGTAAAAAAGATGGAAAGCAAGTGTGGCATAAAATTGATAAATGATGAAATTAATGATACAAAGTGAAGGAAATAAAAAATAACAGAGATAAAAAGCAGTTCAAAGAAATTGTGATATGAGGCATTATGAATTGATAAAGCCCTGACTGTAATTGATGAAGAAAAAATGAAAGCAGATAATATAACTTTAAAAAAAATACACATGCATAAAATGGACAATGCAAATATGTTATGAATTAACTAATTAAGAGAGTAAATAATACTTTGTTTTATGAGCTCAATTTTTTATTGAACATTGATAATCATTTTCCTTTTCAATAATAATTGATATTTACACGCTTGTAGGAAATATTTTTATACATAGGAGATTTTGCTTTGGATGTGTTGATATATCCTATATATATTATATATTTTTTTTAGAATAATTTTCAGAAATATCCCCATAAATGAGGAATTAGACCCACCAAATATGCATAGCACTTTCAAGTTCATTCAAAATACACAGCTCGTACTTTTCTTTCCCTCTTAATTTCTTATACTAAGCATTTTCCGTGCCGTTAAGTTTGGTAGGAAAATATTCTTTCATTAGCGACGGTTCGTCAATTAGTAGGCATATCTATCTAACGGCACAGTGCCCGAGGCAGAAAACGAAGAAGACACCTAACCGGAACTGAAAACTACCATTAAAACCAATAGGCAAAGGCCTAAGCTGGCCACAATAACAAAAAGAACGGAAGAACCTCCGATGACATCAACAAAAAGCGGGTGTTCCTATCTCTCGATGGGATGAGATGGATGGGGAATACCTTCCAATCCCGCTTGCGTCCCGTTATCTTGCCCTTCGGTTCGTGTCCACGCTTACTCACTTGCGCTCTTGTTTGTTAGTGAGCAAAAGATATAATATGGGGGAGGGATTTCGGCTGGGTCGGGGTAGACCATATACAAATTCCACATAATTAGGCGCTGTCTCTGAGTCAAAGACCATATGTTCGAAATGGAAAAGAGACAGAGGGAGAATCACCCTCGGACATATGGCGAAAAACTTTTCTTTCGGGGGATCGCTCTCTTTCTTCAGCCCCCTGGCACCGCTCTGTTTGTTGATTATTATTTTTCCTATTTATAAAGATTGCCCGATTTGCTCTCCGGGTCTCTCATTTCGCTCTGCTCCTCCGATTGCCTCGGTTTATTTTGCCCCTGAATTTCTGGTTCATTCAGTTTGCTTTTCGCGTTTCGCGTGCTTTAATCGAATTTCGCCCGCCTCCCTCGACTGTGGTTGTAATAAACAAATAACACAAAGTTTTAAATAATTGAAAAAAAAAGTATAAACTTACATTAATGAAATTGAAAAGGTTTCGTGCTAAAGTTTGGCCGCCGAGATCGTTTGTAGTAATTTGAAATGGAAAGAAACCCCGGGGGTACTTTTGTGATTACATCATTTGTTTAGGATTGTGAAAACATATAGGATTGTGATAAAGCCCCTAAAACAATTTTGATAATCTGCGTAAATAAGTTTTCGTGATCCCTTGATAAAGAAATTCAAACTTGTGACGGAAGTGGACTTTACCAATTTGAAACTCAGGAATTCATAATCATTTGTAGTTAAAATATTTTTGTGATATTTTTTCTCTCTAAGAGTCTTCAAAGCATTCATTTTTCATGTAGCATTCGGCATTCCTGATCCCATTTCGCTCAATCATTGTGTATTTTGCAAAGTTTTTCTTGTCTTACTTTATAGCATGGAAAATGCACAGCAGCAGTAAAATTTGCATTTAATGAGCTCCACCCTCGACTCATCGCCATTGTATGCAAATCTTTGTGGAATTCAATTTTGCTGAAGAGTAGCTAATGATAATTTTCTTTTATGCTGTTTTTGATTGCCGGGCATGTGCGATGCAAAAATTGTTTAAGAGATAATGAAATCTTAAAAGATTCAGCTGACAAAAAAGGAAAGTTGACTTCATTAACAAGTTGTGTTTTAATTGATTTGGTTCAGTTGACTAAGCATAAATTGAATAAAAATCAAGGTTTTCTCATACTAAATAACTAAATGTGTCTGTATGAAAAACAATTGTATTTTGAAATGGTTTCTTATCTCTCTCAATAAGTTGAGCTGTAAATATTTGCTGTAGAATATTTCAGCACCATTTTGTTTTTCCGTGACTCCATGATGATTGAATTTCAATAAGGGCTTGTTTAACAAATGACGAATACATTTTAAAGTCGAATTTGTTTCTTCAATTTAGTCCAAATCGTTATCAGTCATTGTCTGGTCCCTAAAAATGACCTTTGTGTATGTGTGTTAGAGTGATTAGCTTTGACAAGGGCACCTTACCTATAAAAGTAGCCGACCATTTTGATAAGACCTAGAATGGTTTAATTTTCTAGACAGCAAATTAAACGGCAAAAAAAAGCCAAGTAGTGAAAGAAACACACTTAGCCAGGCATTGCATTTTCTGGTAATTAGATACTTGTCGGATAGTCAAAACCAAAAGAATAAAATACAAAGAAAATGGGGAGAGGTTGGAAATTAGCCGTACGGAGGGGTTATGTAAATTGTCTAAGAATTTGCCTTGAAGTCTGAACAAAAATAATTTAACGGTCTGTTGATTCTAAAAAAAGAGATCTGGAAAGCAGAGAGGGTTGGTTTATATAATGAATAGAAAAGTAACTGTGATTAGCATATTTTTAGTGGTTCTGAATGCTAGAAATGCAGCTTATTTCCGTCTAGCCAATCTAATAATTGCTTTTCTGATAGTGCAATTAATTTCTGCCAAGGGGGAAATACTTCTTGAGGTAGATCAGTTTGTGACAGCACACAGCTGTTGTCTGTCGCTACTTTTGGCTCTTTCCATTATTTTGCAGCCCTCCCCGTCGTTTCCCCTCGGGCTGTGAAATGAGGTTAGCATGTTGTTTCAGTTTCACCTTTTAGTTCTTTGTCTTGGCGTGGGCGCTCGTCCAAAAGGTTTATTGCCGTGTAAAATGCAACAACAGAAGAAATAATTGCGAATGCAAACTGCCAACTGCAACACCAGGCAAAGAAATCGAGGTTAGACGGGGTAATTGGCACGAATTTGTTGCCAAGTTGAAATATTTGTAGTTTTTTCTAGGGGCTCAGAGGGATAAAGGGTTCGAAATAAATTACCCACTTAAATCTGTATTAGAACACTCAAGCTATGAGGGTTCCGGGATAAGTACCCCCTTCAATCTATATTAAAATACATAATTGATGAGTGCTCAAGTGATATGTTTTAGATTTTAAGTGGTGTATTACTGCTTAAAGAACCGGAAGATTAAAAATTCCACTTCAAATTAAGGTTCCGAATTGAAAATTCCCTAATGCCCACCCTATCCCAACGTAAACAAGACGAGCACCTCATCTCATATCCCCACAAATTTGAGCTATTTATGCTAGGCAAGTCAATCTTTACGGCCCCACATAAATGCTTTATCTGGGAACTCATAAACTCGAATAGTTCCCCGGCTAGCGCGTGTGCATCCATTATATGATCCCCCATTTATGCTTAAATATCTCATCTGAACCCCAAACATTCTTTGAGTTCGGTTTTCAAGCGTGCGGCGATGAAAAATGCACCATAAAACGTGCCAGCTACTGCATAAAGACCTGAAAATATTGCAGTTGAAAATAGAAATTGTTATTGAAGACGTTGTTTCACTTACTTTCAATCTTCATCATAATTTTCCAACGAAACGAAACAAGTTGCACAAGATGTGTACGACAGCGTATGATGTTGTTATTTTGAGTGGTTTATAAGACAAGTTTTGTTGGTGAAAGTTGTTGTTGTGCATGGTAATGTTGTTGCTGCTGTGTTGCCATGCTCCATTGACAAAATTGTCCATAGATCAATGAGTCTTGTGGTCAACTCTTGTCTTCGGCCTTTGAGGGATTTGCGGCTCAGGTTTTTAATGGCTTTGCAGAGTGTTTTGGAATGGAAAACTTGAAGAAAATGTTTTTGAAATATATAAAATATAACACTGTGATATTCCTTTGCCACATATGTGTGCTCTAATTTCTTAGCTTGAACAGTAAGTAAGGCAAATAAATTCTAATTTATTGTGACAAGCCACTTAAACCCATTTGACATGGACAAATGTGCAGAATTGTTTTCCCTGCTCTCTTTCTTATTCCCATCTTAATTTGTATAATTCCCGTGTCTGTGCCCATCTGAATCATACAATTTATTATAAACAATTTTGCCAATGATGAAAAATTCAAACTCATGACACATTTCACGCCGCCATTTCTAGCGAAGAATTGAATCATCGCCCGAGACAAGAGAGCAATGAAGAGCAAAGACCGTCTCCGACTTGATTATGCAATTCTTTCAGTTACGGCAGAAGAATTGCATGCACCAACAGTTTTTCCCCCTCTTCAACTCTTCTCTCCACTGCCTTGTTTTATCTACACGAAGTTCATCAATTCAACTAGGAAATTAAACTTAGCCAGAAGCCCAGAAGAAACCCAACTCAGTCGTGTAGAAAGAATGAGACTCTGGTTCGCGAAGAGAGGGCCTTGCAGGGCGGTAGGGAGCATCGGGAAGACTGTCTTCGTCGGTTCTTTTGTTTTGTTTATCTTTTTGCAAGCGCACATTTCCTGCATGAAATACAGAAAAATTCTTTATGGTTTTCCACCATTCGCCGCCTTTGTTTCCAGTCGATTTCTTGCTCTGCTTTCTGCATCTCTCATCTCTGTGTGGAACCCATCCAAATCCGAATCCCAAACAATTACCTTTCAATTTGTTAAGAATTGTGCTAAAGGCCATCGCGATACAAAAGAAGAAATCATTTGCTGAGCTTCTATTTTTTGTTTTTCAACTATTATTTTTCTGCATAATTCATCTAAACGCTTGGGGGGAATGGAAATTCTTTTGTTTCTTCGGTGAACTCTGCTGGCAGTTCAAGAAACTCATTTTTGGAGAAAAAAGAAAGAAGTTCATGGGGGACAATCTGTTGGGAAGAGATCTGCCGAAGAATTGCTCCGCTTATAATTATGCAAGGGGAATATCATAATGGGATTGCTATGGGAATAAAAAAAATCGTTGAAGGGTGCCTTTGAGAATTAGAATTTCTTAACTTAATTTGTTTATGTAGTAAAGAATATATACGGACTCAACTGCAATAATAACTACAATGATCTACAATCAAAAAATACGATTTCAATTCTATTAGTGACAAAGTGTGTTATATAAGTAAACAATAAAAGAAAATATCTTGAAAATTAATTCAATTTAAAGCCACAAATATTTCCGAGTAAATTTATAATGTACCTATGTATAAAATATTTTCTTTAGTCGAAACCAAGCCTAAATATGCCCAGAAAAGTGCCTTAAAGATGACTGGAGAGACAAAAACGTAGCAACACAAAAATATCTGAATTATGTGCCTTCGAAACAAAGACAAAACAGTCTTCCCACCCAAATGAAAAATCACAAAACAAGAAGTAAAACATCAAAGTGCGAAAATCAAACCAACCAAAAACCCATCCCAGCCAGTGCCACGCCCCAGCAAGACCATTTAGCCAATTAGGGAGCAAATTAAGCAAAAATAAAATAAAAAGTAAATCATGAGTAGTCAACCTGCCAGCCAGCCCGATAGCATCGACCTAGCCTATGACATGTGGGCGGGCCAATTCGAGTTCGTAGGACCCACAAATCAGCAGAGCAGCAAGAACAACAACAATAGCAATCTGAATAACAACAAGTGCAGGATCGGAGCGCAACAAAGCCGGAAGCTATCCACGGACAGTCTGGAGGATCTGAATCTGAGCTTCAACACGAGTGCCTCGCAAAATCCGCTGAGCAACGCCTACAGTTTGGGAGTCACTGGCGGAGCTGGCAGTGACTACTGTGGCTTCGGCAAACACCCGCCAATACTCATCGATCAGGAGACCTTCCTCAGCCTGAACCCAGCGGACTTTGAGGACATTGTGCCATCGAATTCGGAGCCCTCTTCGCTGGTGTTCATCGAAAACAAACTGGAGACGAACAACAACAGCCTCGAATCGAACAACAATAATCATATCAACAACAATAATAACAACAACAAGATCTACAATTTGGAGAACCTGACAAGTAAATTCAATAATAAAACGAATAATACGAACACCAACGGTTTCAAATTGGAGAACCTGAAGAATTTCAAGAACAAACTACTCTGTGATTTCGAGGATACCAACGGCGGCGGCGGCGGCGGTGGAGGTGGAGGAGGAGGAGTCGGCAGTGGAGGATCAGGACCTGTTGGCATGATGAACGGGGCCCTCAGTGCCGAGATTTGCGATAATCTCAACGAGCAAGTAAGCAGTGTTCCACTAATTCCCCCGAATCCGGGGGCTAATTTCATGCAAAAGTTCAGGGTTCATTCGGGGGTGGTGACGCCCCCCATCTGCTTGTTTAGCTCGCATGTCACGACAACTGATATACAGTATATGCGGCCTGTCAATAATGTCCAGTCCATTCACTATAAATAAGCCGCAATTGGTTGTAATTTGCTTTAGTCTAACTTTGAATTGCCTAAGTTCAACTGTTTAGTTCGGTTCGGCGGTGGGAATACCGACTTGACATTTTAATCAATTGCTACTGGAAGGCTTCGGCATAAGTAATATGCTGGAAACCAACAGAAAATTCCATTCAAAGTATCGATTAACTGCAGGAAAATCACAAAATTACCAAGATTTTACGCACATTTAGCAAGAAAAACATATGTTTTGTCGTGAGTTAAAATAGAAAATGTTAAAAAAATAAAAAACATGTTTTAAAACAAATTCGACATTCAGTTTTCCCAACCAAAGGCTTCCACCTTTTTAGAAAATTGTGTGTTTACGATTTCCTTGACTTATTTACCTTTCTCAACGTCAAAACTGGGCCAAAAATAAGATTTCAAAGTCGAAGAACTTGTTGTGTTTGCCATTAACAATTCGCCAGACATCTGCTAACAATAAACAAAAATACACTGTAGTTTTCGTCAAATGAGATCATCGGTCACAAGTCATCAGCGAGAAAAGAAAGGAAAATCGGAACAGAGATTTTGAGAAATTAGTTGACGGAGTCAAAATTAATGATACAAAAAACTGTAACAAAATTGATGATTAGCCGTGAGGGGAAAATGTGTCAACGAAAGTAACAGAGCCGTGAGCTTATGTGGTTGGAGGAAAAAGTAATGAAGACCCAGGGAACGTCAGTTTCTAAGGCGATTGCTCTAGTTTGAGGGCAGTGAAAGAAAAGAATCTTCCGTGAGGCACTGATGCAATTCCCAGCATTTTATGCAACCAATTATAGAGCTCATTATTCCCAGTGGGTCTACAAATGAGGGCCCAGAGATTGGGAATATACGCCACTGCACTGGAGGTCAGTTCTTCGCCTCTGAAAAGCGATAAACCTCCGGCGGATGCTAGATTTGTTTACTATACTCGATCCACATAAGCTATGGGGAAACCTCATTTGATAAATGAAACAATTGTAGGGCTTTGTATCGCCGGAGGAGGAAGCTGTGAGCGTGTGTTGCAAGTCAAGATTTTCCTTTTGGGGTCAAAGCTAATGCCGATAATAATGTCCGAGTGCTTCCAGTTTTTTCCAATTGTTTTTCATTTCGTTATTTACGAGCTGTTAACGAGATAACTGGAGCCAATGAAAAGATTGGGATGGGAACGTTTTAAAACTCTCAAATAGCTTTTAGTTCTGATACTTTTATTTTTCATTCAGAAAAAATGCTCAAATTAGCCCTTGATATATATAGAACAATAAAATCAATTAGCGTTTGACTTTTACATGCTGCAACTAAATGGTTTACGTTTTAGACACTTTGGAGCACCTTCAGGGGGCCAAAACATCTGTTGCGTATTTCCGCACTTGCCATTACAAATTTCCCATCATTCAGTCGCACCTGTCGTGCCAACAACTTGTCAAAACGAGACTGGAAAAATCAAAGACCCTCTTAAAGGTCGAGTCGCATTAATGCCCCAGGAACACCTTTTACAGGCAGAAGAAAGAGGAAAGTGACAAGCACAAGCAAAGCGTATTTAAAAAAAGACGTTACCAACTTATTTTTACCTAGTGTTTATAGAGTATTTTATTTAGAGTTTTATTTGGTTTCAAAGAGACTTTCCTAAAAATATATATCCTGATAAAAACAAGATCAAAGGAATTTTTATCACTTTAATTTTATAACTTGTTTAAGATTCTTTGTTATTAGAGGGTCATATTATAGTTCTGCAAATTTCTGAAAACCATTTTAAGATTCTTTCTTATCATAGTAATTAGTTCGGCTCTATAAAATTGATGGATCCATAAATAAAAATCATTGCAAAGTTCTGTAGTTCTATTAATGATATAAACACAGGGTATTCTTTAGGCTTAGCTCTTTTCTCACAACATTCTTTCATGTTTCTATATACAACTCCTCGTCACTTGTTACTCAATTTGTCTTACACTTTTATTGTTTTCTCTTTAGGCCCCTAGCAGCCTTTTATTTTTACCACTTTTTTGCTGTCGTCGCTTACGTTTTGACCAAACGGTTTCTGAATGAGAAGCGACTTTTGTTTGGCTGCTTTTTTCAGCTTCTTGGTCTTTCCGTACTTTTTTTCGGAAGAACCCGGTAGACATTTAATTTAAATTCTAGTTTCTATATAATATGCCTAGTGTTTTGGCATGGTTCATTGTACACATACCGAGCCCCTAATTAAGACCCCCCCATATCGTTGACTCAGCGGGCTTGTTCTCCTCTCGGAACACTTCTCACTCTCTGAACATTTCTCCATTCCTACGATACGGCCCTCTGTTGTTTGTTTTTGGCGGGGCCCTAGGCCCATTTTTCAGTGCTTTCCGCGCCGCCTTTGACGTCGATTGTGTGTCCGTGTGTCCATCGTTCTTCGGTGCCCTCATCTCGATCGAATATACAGTGCCGAACTCTCTGTGAACCCAGCAAAAATGGTCAACTGCGAATTGTGGCCAGCAAATTGCATTTAATTAAGCCTAATTGAACCCTCTGCCGCACAGTTTGACAGTCGTTGGGTGGCGACCCCGACTGAAGGCCGCTTGCAACTGCTAATTGAACTTCTCAATTGACATTTCTGAGGGCATTAATATTTGGAGCGCTGTGGGCGGAAAATCAGGGAGAGGTGGTGAAATTTAATTAGCAGGAATCCCGCTGCGCTGTCCATTATTAAATGGGTTTTACCAAGCCCCGCAATGAATTCAGGGGTGGAAAATCGCTTTAGGTTTTCGCCATTGTTTGTTCAAGTAATAGAGAAGTAAAAAATATTATTAAAAATATTTTAAAAATGTGTGAGTAATTTAATTATATTTTTAAAACATTGTTGCCTATACTTGTTACAAAAAGGCCTTAAAATATATTCCAAATTCAGCAATTTCACCCTGTTTATTTGCTTGATAACAAAGCCCGACGACATCCTGTAGTGCTGTCATCTTGCACATTTCTTATCGCCTCAAGCAGGCAACCGACTCATGTTCGAATCATCTGTTTTTATATATTCCCTATGTGATTTTTAGATGCGCGGGCGGCTCGTGAGTAATTGCGCAAAAAGCAGCAGCCAGCAAATCTTGAATGGCGAAAACAGATTTTTCCACATGCCAGCGAATAGTTGGCCAAAACTTGAATGCAAAACACTGGCACAGTGTGTGTGCGTATCTTTTTACGCCTTCTGCTAAAGTGTTGGCCCATGGGGCGTATGCTTAACATTTATGAGATTCATATGGGCAAGGCATGCCAATAGCACTGGGCAACCAAATTGGGATGGCAGATGTGTAGGAAATGGCATTTAAGGCGCTCCTCGAGGGGAATGTTTTCTTTAAAAAAATGAATGTTGAGCCACAAGTTTCGTTATCAACATATTGTTAGCTCTTGTTGACTGGTGTAATTAACAGCATTTTCAGTGAGTTGTCGTTGTCGCATTGAGAAGAAATAAGCGAGCCGCCGCCAGTCTGCCTCGACCATCAACTGAGCAAAGACTACGCGGCGATGCAGAAATAATTTGAATTTTCGCAAGCCTGCCAGAGATGAGCATTCCTGAATAATGTGAAAAAAATATATAGACCAAAGTATACACAAAGTTGCACACCATATAGATATAGGCAAATGTATGTGAAATACCCCATGGCTGATGTGCAGTTGGTGAACGATCTGCTCCTCGATCTGCGGCACATGAAAAACGATTGTGTTAGTCGATACACGAATCTCAGTACTCGAATATAGACTTATCTGTTTCCCTCTCTCTCATTATACTTACAGCTGGAACTGCTGCAGCGCAAGGTGGACGATCTGTCGGATACGCAGAATATAGCTGAGGATCGGACGACCCGCACCAAGACAGAATATGCTGTGCTCCAGGCCCGATATCACATGCTCGAGGAGCAGTACCGAGAGGTTAGTACAAGGGCTTATTAAATATGGGTGATAAAGTGTGTCTCAAGTTTATATTTTAAGTAAACGCTTCCAATCAAGAGTACGCTTTCCAAAACACATCAAAAAACTGTACAAATTTGTAGGCCTTTTGCTTATATGGATTTATTTTGTTTATGCATGCAGAAAAAGTGTTTTAATAGAAAGGGTTCTGAAAGAAGAGATTTAAGTAGAACGGCTTTCAATGGAAGGGTATATAACAAGGAATATTAAGAAACATTAACCGACTTATACATTTTATTTGTTATTACTGTGTGATAGTGTTTCAAGAGTCGCTTTATAAAGAACAATACCTTATATGAATAACTTTAAATAAGATTATCTGTTTTTCAACTTTATTAATGGGAAATCACGATTCGTAAGATATAATGGTCTACATGATATGATATTAATCTTATGTTTTCCTCAACCTTCCAGTCGGAACTGCGTGCCGAAGAGCGTTTGGCCGAGGAGCAGAAGCGGCACCGCGAGATCCTGGCCCGCGTGGAGCGCGAAGCCTCGCTGCAGAACGAGAACTGCCAGATGAAGATCCGGGCCACCGAGATCGAGGCTTCGGCGCTGCGGGAGGAGGCCACCCGATTGCGTGTCCTGTGCGACAAGCAGGCCAACGATCTTCATCGCACCGAGGAGAAACTGGAACTAGCCCACGATCAGATTAGCGCGCTGCAGCAGGAGGCCGAGGAGCAGGCGCAGGCCCTGCGCCGCCACGAGCAGGAGAAGAAGTCCGCCGAGGATCTGATGGTGGAGCTGGGCAACGAGCTGCAGCGTGCCCGCGAGGAGAGCGGAGCCCGGGCGATGCCGACCACGTCGCCGGAGAGCATAAGACTGGAGGAGCTGCACCAGGAGCTCGAGGAGATGCGCCAAAAGAATCGATGTGAGTTAAGGTTCTGAGACTATTTTGACCACAAAACTTACCATTTTATTGTTCTCGTCCAGCACTCGAAGAGCAGAACGAGGAGCTTCAGGCCACGATGCTGACCAACCAGGCCACCATGCTGACGAACGGCGTGGAGCAGGGTCGCCATCTGCTGAACGGCACCCTCAACAGCTTGGCCCAGGAGCTGGAGGAGATGTCACAAGCCCAGGTGTGTATTTGGAGCCCACCTGCAATGTCGCCCGCTTCCGCTTTTAGTGTAGTCCAATCCAATCATCCCCACACCCACAAAAACACAGTCTAGAAGCCAAGACCAAGAGCACACGCACAGTCACCGCAAAAGAAAAACTGATGAAAATGCTATTAGAAACCTACAGTTTAAAAGCCTCCTAGTGTCCGTACTGCCCTGCGTTTACTATAAAATATTCCCCCAATCTGCCCACATGTGTATTTAAATTGACATTTATTGTATTACAGGATTCTGTGGATTCAGCCACATTAGCATCCTTAAGTCAGGTAATGCTTCAATCACGCTTCAATCAAAAGCCACAATTAAAAGTGAACAAATAATAAAACACGGTTTTGGAGCCACTGTGCACGCATTGCAGTTCGACTTAAACTAAATTTGACTTGAAACTAATGTTGGTTCATGGTTTTCTAATTTATCAAACTCATAATGGACATGTTTTCACCGGGTCAACTCTCTAACATTCATTTGTGTATATAAAAACTCAAAAATCTGTTTATTTTCCATGTTTTTTGTGTCGACTACAATTTGAAGAAAATACTTATGAAACCTATGTCTTACAGCTGCAACAGGCCTTCCAGGAAAAGGAGGACGAAAATGTTCGGCTCAAGCACTACATTGATACCATTCTACTCAACATCGTGGAGAACTATCCCCAGTTGCTGGAGGTTAAGCCCATGGAGCGGAAGTAATGCAGCCAACCGGAAGAACAAACCAATCCCTAGGCACTCGATAGAGTACCACAACCACCTATCATTAACTAAAATGAATAAACTAACAAAACCATACTGTATGTTAACTTTTTAAGCTACACTCTATACATGTATTTATGCCTAACTTAAGTCGTAACTTATTTTATAACAATTTAATGTAGTTTTTTAAACCAAAACAACACAGAGAACACAAAGATTGCATGTCAAAATGATGAAAAAAGTCCTTAATTCGATTAGAGAATGTTTTGTAAAAAGAAAGTCTTAAATTGTGTACGAGTAAAAGTTTATTTTCCCTCGTTTCTAGTTTGAGTTTTGTATAGTGCGTGTTGTCGATCCCTAAAGATATTACTTATAAATATTGTTAGATCCTAAGTCTAAAGAGCTCGTTTAATCTTTACTGAAATGGAACCCAATAATTTATTGATAATTGCTGGAAAATCTGATTGCGAATGTGTGTATGTATGCATTAAATGAGATTTTATGAAGTGTTAACGTTTGGTAGGAGATATTTTCCAATTTTGTTAAGGCAGCTAAGAAGGTTTTTCCATATTTCCTATCTGTTCCATATTTGTTTTGTCTACTTATAGACCCTTCTTAGTTCGCCTCTAAAAGTAGTTACAAAAGATCTATCAAAAAATTTGCGTTTATGGTATGGACAATCCCAGGATACGAAGAAGGAGATTTAGTTTGATGAGGATCGAAGGAAAGCAATTATCACTAGAAGCGAGTTATTCAACTGAGAACTTATATCTTAACCCACAAACATATGTCAATGTATAGCACAGTTAAAACTAATCATACTCTGCATATATAACCCAACATGTAATGGACACAATGTGCAAACAATTAGGGACAGCACATGAACAGGTGTCCCCTAGGAGCTCCAAACGAAAGCGATCCCTAATAGTCTAAGCAACAGAACAACTCAAGCGGTCAACCATAAAATAGTTAATGTAATATCCAAGAAAACTCGAGAGTCGATGTGAAATCGTTAATCAAAATTTAATTGCCTTAAATGGAAGTTTTTTAAAGTGTGTTAAGCCCTAGATAACTCTAACAAAAAAGTCCAAACGTTTAAACACCTACTTAATAGTATGGAATTTTAAATGTAATTTACCAGATGCAAGTCGCAGAATTTGTATCAAAATAAAAAGAAGAATATTTTACAAACAAAGACCCGCCTTTTTTGACTGGCCAAATGCTAATTGTGCGAAACCCGTTCACGGCAATGCACATAAATGTTTTTATTTAATTTATTAAGGAAGCCTGAGGTAGAGAACGGGTTTTGTTGCGTAAGATCTTTTCAGTTGTAACTCCCTATATAAGCCGGGTTATGCAACAGCCAAGGACAGAGAAGACATTGGAGTTAAAGTTTCGAGATGTTTAAGCCGTGTTATCCTTTGGCCGCAGGTGAGCAGCTGAATATCCTTATCGATTGGAACAGCATTGACTTTAATTTTTTCCAGTGCTCCTGTGTTTCGTCTTCGCCACAGGGCAGGTTGTGCCAAATGCAGAAATCGGTCGGATTACCATCCAAGTGCCGTTGCTGTCCAATGGAAAGCCCGTGATCGTGGCCGGTCAGGATAGGGAGGAAGTGGCCACCGTGGAGGAGATCAAGCCGGGAAAAGTCCATGTTGTCCAGGAGGTGGTGGTACCGCCTACAGTAAAATCGGATAACAAAGTTCGCATGGTCAGATCTGTCTCGAATTCTGGACAATATAATCAAGCGATTCCCAATCGAGGAATACCCAACGATGGCATCCCCAATCCTGGTATTCCAAACCATGGAATCCCGAACCCAGGCATCCCCAACCACGGAATACCCAATCGAGGAATCCCAAATGATGGTATCCCCAATCCTGGTATTCCCAACCATGGTATCCCAAACCCAGGCATCCCCAACCACGGAATACCCAACCGAGGAATACCCAATGATGGCATCCCTAATCCTGGTATTCCTAACCACGGTATCCCGAATCCTGGCATCCCCAATCACGGAATTCCCAATCCTGGCATCCCCAATCCCGAAGCCTCCGAGCTTATGCCTGTCGTGGTAATGCCACCCAGCCCGACCACCACCGCACCCGCATCCGCATCCGCATCACCATCGGTGGCCAAGCGAGTGCCAAGCAGGAATTGTCTCCATCTTCTGATGGGAGGCATGACAACCATGTCCCCAGCGGGCATGACGACCATGACGCCTCCACCGATGGAGAGCTGCGATGAGCTGTGCACAAAGCTCGAGTACACGCCAATTTGTGCCCACAATGGGATCTGCGTCCATGAGTTCGCCAATCAGTGTGTGATGGACACATACAATTGCAAACACCGGGACTCGGCTTTCCGTGCAGTGGATGAGGATGTCTGCAGGCTGGGAGTTTGTATGAGGCGGTGCAAGAAGGAGGAACTGAAGCCGTGAAGTACCTCAAACTAAAAATATTAGTTTTTAATCACCACACTATCATTTACATATGAAACATAATAAACAATTACACATACTTCAAATTAGCTAGCACTTTTGTGCATTACCTTTCTATTTAATTAATGGTTTAGTGATGAGTAAGAAAGTGTGAATGAAAAAGACTCGATTTTTTCTTTCTTATTTGCCAGTCATTCGACATATTTTTTTTGTATGAGTTTAGACGGTTTTTTTTTTAAACATTATGGCATGGTATTTCATAAAATAAAAATAAAAAAATTATTCAGGCATTTCATATTTGTCACAAACTATTTTACGGGAATATGCTTATGGAATTAAAGTATTAAGGCGATTGGGAAACAATGTGTTGTTTGACGTTGAAATTTTAAAAACTCCTATTTACCCACATTATTTATCAAAATCGGCACTTAGAAACAACAAGAAAAAGAAGATAATTAATGAAGTATTGTCAACGCCGTCAACACTTTCAGAATAAATGCAACACTTACTAATCATTATTGTGAAAAAAGACAAAAAAGAGTTTATTGTTTTTAATAGGTTGTTAAATATTTTGTCCGTGCAAAAAATATAATTTGAAAGTATTCTCCCAGAATTCATAAATATAAAAAAATTTGTTACACTTTAAGCAGAGCTTCAACCGAAAATAATATTTATTTTTAAGAAAGGATTTCTTTGTCGTCATAAATTTGATTGGTAGGAACCTATTGGGAGAACATAAAAAATATAATAAAAATAAAATACATCTTCTTCATTTTAGTTTTATTGCATATTTATTCCACAACCTATCAACCGAAACCCTCCTCACAATCCAAACTCCCTGAGATCTGCCTCCTTGCAAAGGGGCTGCCAGTCCTGCATGCATCGATGGTCCTCCACGGTCTTAAACATCTTCTGGGGATTGCGGCAGTTGTAGGCTGTCATGGCACAGTGGCTCTCGAACTTCAGCAGACATTGTCCATTGCTGGCACACACAGAGGGATCCTTCTCGGCGCAATAATAGTCACATTTATCCTCGACCTCAGCCGCATAAACCCTTTTGCCATGCTGATCAATGCTCATACTATTGCCATTTGAAACGGGCACCACTTTAGCGGCAGTAAAGGCAACAAAAGCTGTAAAAAAATGTTTTTGTTATGATAAAATAATTATTTTTTTGGTTTACAAAAGGACGAACCCAGGAAGAATAACGAGATGAGCTTCATTGTTGGTTTTTGAGGTACCTTCGGTGGAAACTGTTTGTGTTTATTTTTGCTGCGTTTACCTTGCTGTTTTCGCAGCAACTGTAAAACTGTTGAATTTGCCACGGACTGGCCACGATTTTATATACCCATCGGATTCCTGCTGATAAAAGCTTTTGGTTTCTGCTGCTGATGCTGCGGTCTGTCCTTCCTGATTCCCTGCATAATCCCTTATTTTAACACCTGCCAGGGATATTAAATTGCATCATCATCAGCGGCATCAACAGCTTTGTCTGTCATTTTTATTCTTATCTGCCTTGTAATTAAACGGCCAGCCTGGTTAAAAATACAAAAGTCTGAAATACGAAATTTGCATATTTATTCACTGAAAGGAAAAACATGATTAAAATTCAAGAACGACATTTAAGAGCAATTTTGTCTTTAATTATAAATTCATTTTTACTTTAATTTTAAAGTTCCACGTTCCTCGCCTTTTAAAACTGTTTTCAACCTTATTTAATCATAACCCTTGTACTTGAAAGCGTTATATTATTTTATTTTAGTTTATGTCTTGACTTGAAAAGAGAAATCTGGCCATCGCGATCTAAGACTGTTTTTTCTTAGTGTAGTTAGAGTTTTAGTTTACATTCAAAGTTTCTGCCGCCTAAAAGTACGCTTTGAATTGTTACCAGTTTTTGTTTATTGCGGAAAATTCCGAGTGCTTGTTATAATGGGACTTAGATATTTGTTACTCAGTGAAAAATGCACGATACAATAAAATATTAATTTGTTATTAATGAGAAAATTAACTCTCTTTAACAAGATGAAAAGAAGAATTAACTAAAGATAATATATACAAAATATTAATAATGTAAAACATTGTTGATCTAATTTTTTCAATTTAAAATATTTAAAACGAAATCTTCCTTGCCTTTACCTTGCGATCTAATTGGCACATGATTAATGTTAAAAAACCTGTAAATATTAAAATAACTTGCAAATTAAATGACTTGTTTTTGCATAATACACTTTGTATCACCTTAAACAATTTGTGGATACTCTCCAAATATTCTTCATAATTAACTTATTTTAAAACGCCACTTCCAATCATAAAGTTCCATAAGGAAGCGATTAAAGATCTGTGTGAGAGGTATTCCCAGCTGTAAGACGAGTCTTTCCCAGCCCGTTCTCCACCTCCTTCAAAGTGCGAGTCTCGGCTCACTGGTCCGTTCAAGCGCAACCAAAAACCTGTTAGCATCTCGTGTGTTGAGAATTTAAATAAAAATCAAATAATAACATGAGCAAATGTTATTAAACAAATCGCTTGCAAGGCTGGTGACGTTTAAGGGAGCCCGCGAAAAGCCTTTATAAGGTGACAACATTTTTTGGAGAAGTCACAGAACGCCTTTGGGTGTCAAAAAGAAACGCAATTGTGGATTATCTGAGAATCATGAAATTCCTTTTGGTTTTAGGTAAGTATAGGATCAATTAAAGTAAACTTAAAACTTAACAAAAAAATCTGCCAAACTCATAAGTTGAATGGATAATATAAAATATATTAATATTAAAGAATCAACAAAATATACAAGGATAATAAGGATAATAAAAAACACTTTAAAGCAATTAAATTAAATATTAAGAATATTGCAAAAGTGTCAAGGTTTTTCCAGTTAATATATTAAGAAGGCATAAGCTTGGTAAACACTTTTGTGTTGCTTTTTAAACTTATTAAGCAAATAAAAGTCAATCTGAAAAATAAATACCTTCCATTTCGTAGCCATCCTGTCGCTGGGACAAGCCGCTGAGTTGCCCCAGACCACGGAGACCGCAACTACAGCCGTGACAGAGAAACCCCAGCTGCCCATTCACATCCAGAACCTGATAACCAGCCACATCAATCATGTGCTCCAGCATATAAAGAACAAACCCCAGGACTCGAACACACTGAGTGGGCCCGTGGACTGGAACGGGAGTGGGAGTGGGAGTAAGAGTGGGACGCCAGTGGTCAAGCCCCATCCAGATCTCCTTCCACCACTGGCACACGCTGGTGATGTCCTTGCCACTCCCCCTGCCGACTCACCAGCGCCTTCACCTGCGCTGCAATCTGGCCTACAGCCGGTGCAAGCTGGCCATCCACAGGTGAAGATTACCAATCACCAGGCCACCGGCACGCTAATCCATCAAGGACGACCAGTGGTTCAGAATAAGGTGGTGATGCGACCGGTGGACCAAGTGGTGCTCTCACATCCTGCTCAAGAGCCCATCAATGTGGCCGAAAAGCTGAACAAGCTGCAACAGCATGTGACCAAGGTGATGCAACAGGCTGAGAAGCACATTCCCTTGGCTGTCAACCAGGCCATCAAGCAGAGAAAGGAGCAGGAGGCGCAAAAACTGAAGGAACAGGACAAAAACAAGGAGGACAAAGATGATCACAAGGATCCAGAGCCCACTGAAGCCAAAATAGGCCGTGCCCTGGTAATTCCCGATAAAGTCTCCAGCATTGACAACCAAGTGCATGCCCACATCCCCCAACTGATTGCCCAGCATCGCGAGGAAATGGAGCTGGGAAAATGCAATTTCCAGTGCCCCAAGGCAGCTCTATCTATCTGCGCCAGCAATGGCAAGTGTGTGGTCAAATTTCCAGGACAGTGTGAGCTGAGTCAGTGGAACTGCTTCAACACCAAGAATGGTAATGCCTATTTGACAGCTCCAAAGGGTCTAAAGGTAATAACAAAAAACTATTTTTTTCTTGCAGTTTTCCATCAGGTTCACGATGCCGAGTGCCAAAACACCATTACTTGCTATAAGAGGGATATGATGTAGGCGATTCCACAGGGAGTCTGAGCAATATTCCAACGAATTTACATAACATTTCCTGAAAATTGTGTACTAACTTAAATTTAATTCGAAATAAAGCTAATTATAAATACGATAAAATTTGATTTAATTATTTCAAAATAAGCCATTACTAAATTTAGTGGCTCCCATATACTGTTAAAAATGTATACCTCATTAAAACGTATTTGAAGAATAATATTTAGCATTTTTTTTACAATGTACACTAGCCATCTTAGTATAATATTTTTGCTCTCCATTACAGCTTTCTCTATTTTTTCGACCCATTTCCCTGCCATTTCCTGTATCAGAAAAGAAGTTGTTTCCTTAACATTTTATCTTCACTCTCGCCACACTTTCCCACTGGGACACCGAAATATCCCATCTGCTTCTGGCAGCCAAACGATTGCGCGGCAATCATCCAATTTGTCAAAACGGCTTATTAACGGATTTGGTTAAGAGCCGCACGACGAGCGCAGCGGAGTTGGCTCAAATAAATGTCATTATCATTGATTTGCCAATACAAATGCCACAAAACAGACAGCGATGGGGATGGGGATTGGTAGTGGGATTGGGATAGCCTGGCTTTCGAGATTGGAGCTTGGCCAAAAGCGGAATCGACAGCTGGGCACCGACTTGGCCAGCATTTTTGCCGCGGCTTATCACTGAAATGTTGCCACATGTAGCTGGCTGGTGGCGAGCGGGATTCCCGAATCGAGACTTGGACCCGTTTCGAGTGTCAGACCTCCGGGCGATAGAGCTGCCGCAAATGGTCTATGCAAATTGCAGCTACGACCAATTAAAAAGCACTTCTGTTAGGCTAACGGAGTTCAAGGGAAGTTCACAAATGGCTTGGGGATTTCTCTTGTTATCTCCGAGAAAGATTGCTATCTCGTTGTGGGCACCCATCAATTCCGGCCACCTATATTTTACATATATCCCAGCATCTACATGGTAGGTTTGGTCAAGACCAAGAACACATTGCAATCGAGCATCCCCAACTGTTAACTATTCGCTGTAGCAGGCGAAATCTACGACATCTATTCGCCTTTTGGGGCCCATAAATTTTCCACTTTTCCATCCGCAATCCCCCGGGAGATCTGCTGAGTCCAGAGACCCCTTCGCTGGATTCTCCGCCGTGTTCTACAAATGTTTGACTTAGTTTCGCCCCATCTGGCTGCCTGCTGCGTGTCTGGACGGCTTTGCTCTGTTTTTGGCCAGGTCCGCAGTGCCACGCATGCGTCTTGGCCATTATATGGCCATTCCGCCGCCGAATTCCCCTGCACTTCGCACAGTGCTGGGCAAAAGAAAAATCCGTTAACTCTGCCGCTCGCTTATCTCAGCCAAATGCTTTGGTTCGGCTTTGCCTTAGCCACATTTATTTCTGGCCAACGCACGGAGCAAAAAATCGTAGGTAAAGTTTAAAAATAAAAATACATTTTAGTATTTTTGATTATTAAAGCACTGTTATTCTAGTAACTAGTTCTTACTGAATTTAAAGAAAAAAAGTTTGAGTACTTTATTTCGAGGACAAAGTATAATTAAACATATTAAACTGTAATTTTTTTTAGGAAATTTAATTTATTTTTTTGCAGTCTAGCAACTTTTTTTTTAGAAGAGTATAGGATTATATCTATTTAGTTATTTTAGCCTAAAATTTTTAAGTTGCTTGAAAGAGTAAATAAATTTTTGTAGTATTACAGAACCCTTGTTTGTACAATTTTGTTTAGTTGAATAAAATTGAATAATAAGATAGATATATAATACATATTTCATATTTTTTTATTTTGCTTTTTTTTAAGACAGTTTTTTTGCAGTGTGTGTAGGCTGTCTCTGGTTAATGCCAAATGCGTGAGCTGTGGGCCGTGCCGCATTTGATGGCTTGGATAGCCTCTGCTCCAACCTTGCAGCTTCTGCTCCTGCTGGCGATTCTGAATCTGCTCCTTTGGTGGACTGCAGAGCAGAGCAGAGCGGAAATGCAATTAACACTTTGGGCCGTAATTGCGTGCCAAATGCATTTCGTTGGCTCTGTTGGCAGTCCGCATTGGCCATGGCCAGTGGAGGTCGGGAGCTCTGGAGAGAAAACAGGAATATGTAGCTCCTACAAGCCGTCTTGTTTTGATTTGCTTGGCTCATTTGCAAGAAATGTGCCCATAAATCAATTTGCAAACGCTCGTTGACTACTGTCCGCTCTGAAATACTGCTTTGTAGAGCACCTTTCACCATTTTTTTTTTGGATTCTGTGGAGGAGGCTGCTCTGGACTTCAAGTGAAATTTATACTTTTTTGGCCTAACTTTTTTAGGGACTTGAAAAGGTGCTTGTTGAAACCTAAGTTTGTTTTTCTATTTTCACTTAAAGAGCATGTAAAATCGATCTTCTGTTCAAGTAATCCAAAGATTTATAGATTATTTTTCAACAAGATTTATTGATTTTTTTTGCCTACAAAAAAATGCAATTATTTACGACGGGATTCTAGAAATTCATTTTCAGGAAGACGCTACAAAAGTTATTTTCCAATTGAATTTTCCCTGAGTTATGGTATTAAGAAAGACCCTGTTTAATTCTTAACTTGAGCCACTGAACCTGTAAAATTTGGCATTCGTTTTAAATTCTACGAACCATAAATTGGCGCTTAACTTCTTTTATTCTCGGCCAATTATCCGCGATTTCCACGCAAATGCCTACCAATTTGGTAATTCCTGGTGGGAATGCCTGGCCGCAGCACTTCCCGCTTTTCCGTTTCTCCCACATTAAATGCCCGCCTTAACTTTGTATTTCATTTAAGTGAAATTAATTGAGTAATTTGATGCGAAATGTTTGCGACACGCAAAGGAAAAGATGGAAAAAGGTTGTGGGGGGGGGAAATGAAATCAGTTCTACAAAAGTGGGCGGTGGGCAGTGGGCAGATGGAGAAGTGCGGCAGATGCAGATTATAAAATGCCCGACGGCCAGGGCAGTTGAACCGGACTGAAAAGGAGGCCAGGCTACAAAATTTAATATAAAGCATATTAACTTTGATGGCAAATGGCCGTGGGGTTCGATGGAGGGCCAGGGGCTGGGGCAGGGGGATAAGTGGGGGCGGTCTCCGGGAAGAGGGAGGCCTTGGACGTTGTGGGCCCAGTCCAACAACACATGTTTGATGATGATGCGCGCTTTTGAAGTCGCTGGCAGTTAGCCCAACGTGGGTTCCAACCGCCTGACAAGCGTTTAAAAAGGTTTTATTTACACCGAAGTCGGCGGCCAGACCGGGACGGCACTGGGCGTCCAGAGGGAGACAGGTAGCCCGAGAATCAGTCTTGGCCTGGTCCAATGTGCAGCGCAATTAAGTTGCCAACAACTTTGAAATTATGCAATTATGGGTATGAGAAATTGCCTGGAAATTACACGAGGGACTTGACGAACAGCAGCAGCAAAGAAGAGCAATAGCACCAAGAAAAAATATTTATTTATTGAAAATTAAAAATTAAATTAAGTTTAAACAATTTTTTAAACTTCAAACTTAGGGTTTTTCTCCCCTCTATGCTGTACTATAGAAACCATCTAGACTTGTACAGCATATTTAATCAGCTGTGGATAGTAAGGTTTAAAATAAAATATTTGAGAACTATATTAAATATATTATTTAGGATATTATAGGGTGTCTTTTCTTATAAACAAAAAAATATCGAGGATAATCATGCTAAAACTGCACTAAAATAAAAAAAGGTTTTATAAAAATATACAACATATTTTTTGAGTATATTAAAAAGGTATTTAATTTTTTGGTAAATTTTATAATAATGATTAGAATTTTTACTTAAGCTTTTAGTTAATATTGCTTGGAAATAAATTCATTATTGTTTTCATTTTGTCAGCATGTTTTGTTAAGAACCACCTTAAGTATTAAATATTTTTTTTCTGAGTGCCGGAGCAGCTAAAGTGGAGCTTAAAACAGCTCAAGTGGAGCCCGACTCCCGGCTCCCGACTCGGAGCCTACTTGATTATTTATTAAAACGAAAGTTAAACAGCGAAAGGAAGCAATTTTCCATATAAAAGAAGCGAAGTTCGCTGCTGAGGAAGCCTGGATTCGTCGGGCCATGTGTCTATGCAACTTTGTGGCCCCCTCCAGAGCGTAATTGCCATGTTTAAAGTGTGATTAATTTGTAATCATCAAAAAGGCAAAAACAGCCATGTAGAGAAGAGAACTCTGGGGCTCTGCAGCTCAGCAGCTCCGTGGAAGCTCGGCAAATGTTTGCATTTTAAGTTGCCGGGCAGAAAGGCAGAAATGAAACGAAGTCAAAGCAAAAGCCAAGCCAAAAGACAGGAATCGCCTCGGGATGGGAGAAAAGGGGCGGTGGAGCGGCAAGGGGGCGTGGCAGGGACGAAGAAGTGCGGGCCAACAGCGTGTTCTCTAAGTAATTGAGTTTGCTCGCCGAGGCGTTGAAAGTGGCCGAGAATCGGGCAAATCGGAGAAGTGCCGGCTGAGGAGATAATGAGCCAGCCGAGCTATATGCATAATGCTCGGCCCGCACTTATACGATATAGAATCGTGATTAGCCAACACAAAAGTTGGTAACTATTACCTCTTGAAGTTTTCCACTTAAACGGTTGACCGATTTGGGCTTAAATAAGAAGCCCATAATTTACTACTTAACCTTGAATTATAACCTTAAAATATATAAGGTTTGTAATTTGAATTAAAATACAATGGCGACTTTAGAAATATTCAAGAATATGTATAAATTAAGTAATTATTTATTCTATTTTAACTTCATTACCCTTTTGTATAAAAAACTTAAACAACTTCTAACAGTTTGTTTTTCCAATCGAGATATTTTAAGTTCCCATAAAAATGTTGTATTGAAAAAGTTTAAGCCAATGGCGAAGCTAACAATCAATCCAGTAGAAGCTTTTCCCCAGTAAATTCCCATTCACTATATTTAACTTTTAATTATGACCATGCGAGGAAGTGAACGAAACATTCTGTATCAATCGTTTATCGACAAACATCGTGATTGTGGCTCCTGGCATTGCCAATTTCATTAGCTGACAACTTTATTAGCACCTGAGAGAAAGCAAAGCGGATGGTTTTGGCCAAGGCAGCCTGGTAAACACGATTCTCAGCTGGCCACGACTAATTACAGACTCTGGCTCTTCGAATGCATCCAGCAGATACGCGTACGAGACATAAAAGCCAATCGCGAGAGCATTGCCATTAATTAAGCCAATGTATAAATCTCGCATTGCTCCAAAGCCAAAAACCAAACAAAGCAGGAAGCTGGCCAAAGCCATCCTCTCGGACCGCCTGCCGCGCATGCGCAGATCAGAATGGCCATCAGAGCGAGCTTGCCTTATAAAAAGTAGCTAGGAGAAAGGTTCATTAAATTAATTCGCAAAAAGTTAACATAAAGTTATAAACAAAAGGATTATCTAACCATTAAAAATAACTATAACATCTAGTATTGAAATAAACTTTTTTAAAGTTATATATATTATTTTCCCGAGCTGGAATATTTTACACTTATTACTTAGTTACGATTTATTTAATATATTAGTGGTATAGAAACTTTCTTATATTGGTTTCTTAAAAGTAGTTTAATAAATGTAAAAAATATTTTTTACCGGCTTTTGCAATTTGAAAATAGCCAGATACATTTTCCACAACACCGATAGCCATGGAGCAGACATAATGGAGAGGGGTTGGACAAAAGGGGGCCCAACTGCGGAGCCGTCCAACCCGACATTCCAAATAATTACAAGCTATAAAAATTTATGAGCGCCAAGGATTTTCTTTTGCCACCACAAAACGCGAATGCGTGTGTGAGCCTCGGGCGCTGCCGAGTAGAAGTATCTACGTATCTCCCAGATACAATGCGCTCACCCATAAAAAAGTCGCCTCAATCTCAAGTGCAGCCGGCTCCCAGTTCCTCCGGCTACCGGTTCCTCCGCCGGTTTTGGCCAGCCTTTTGTTCTGGTTTTGTGCATTAATTGAAAATTAAGTTGTGCCGATTGGGTGGCGCTCGCCTCAATCTCTCACTCGATCCATCATTCAATCATCCCGTCACGAAAAGTGTTAAAATTCAATTAGAAATGCTGGAAAAGGAGCGAATTTATAACGGCAGATTTGTATATATCCTCACTTGCAGTTACATTTGTAATGTATATTTTAACACTTAAAAAAATAGTTTGTTCAATTAATATTCTTTTCCAACACCTTAATTTAATTACCTTTTGAGTCTTCGAATTAACTCACTTCTCTCGGATCGTCACCCCATGTGTGAACACTTTTGACCTCCCCTCATAGTTTATTGATTCGCCTCTCCCAGGTGACCATTGGTCAGAGCAGACATTGGCATTCAATTTGAATCGTAGTCATATGAAGTCAACGCAATAGCTTCTCCCAACTCCAGCCCCTCATCGAGTCTCGAAGCTGGAGCTCAAGTGATGGCTACATCATGCTCTTCCACTTGATTTACGTCTAACTGTAATCGAATAATATATCAGGCAAAAGGCTAGTGCCCAAGTTGCCAGGTAGCCCCCAACTATCTTAGCCACAAAAGCCAATCCAGTCTGCTGGGGCCCCTTCATTCGTCCCTTTCATCAGAGTGCACTCAAAATAATATCACTCTATATGTTTGTGAGAAATCTTGAATATACTTAATATTATATAATAAAATTAAATAATAATTAAATAAGATTAAAAAGTGTTGATTTAAAAGAGTTGGTTATGCTTGGACTTATTATAATTTTTAAGCTATAAATTGTACTTTTAAATGTCAAAATCATCTCTTGTCTTATAAAATATAAAGGGCAACGGATTGTATCAACTTAGTTAAAATGTTTTATTGTTATTTTGTTAAAAATACTCTAGGATTTTACCAGTGTTCCGATTTGAGCGCCTGCTCTAGGCCAAGCTATCTCCTGCACTAAGTCCCCACACGGGCAAACTTACCGGCACGACAACCTTAGTCAAAAGCTCAGGCATAAAATCAATTACATTGACAAATGAGCAGCTGACAAGTCGGGGGATGGGTGATGGGGCACGGGGTGGTGGAGCCTGCGGAGGGAGCATGTGTCAAAGCGTCCCAAAAGCGCCGTTTGCCCCGAGGCCAATGGATGCTACGCGGTCTAACCAGGTGAGCGTGCACAGTGTGTCAGGTACACATAAACTCTCAAACTCAACATTTTTTTTTAAAGGGACATATATTTTTTACTTAATAATAAAAACCTAGCAAAAGTCCGCATAGGTTTAAAAAGTATTCAAAATGCATATGAAATACTACGTAGCATACTTATAAATGCAATTTTCAGATTTTCAATTTTCAAGATTTTTGACACCTAGTTTTAAGTCCAAGAAAATGATTTAATTAGTTAGGTAAGAAATATTTCTATGAACCTCATATTTTAATGGTATATAAACATTATTTTTTAAGCACTTAAGTGTATCACAATTATTTTATGAAAAGAAATTATTATATACATTGTATCACGAACCAAATAATTATACAAAATGAATATTCATTTCATCACTCACCAATAAATTAAAAAAAAATAAACTAGCTTGGGGTGATCACAACATTGTATCGTCACGTCAACATTGTAGCGCCACGACAAATACTATTAATATTAATAATTAAAACCCCACGCTTGTGGAGATTCTTGCGCCAGCAAGTTTGAGTCCTATGGGACCCACTGTATTACAGTGGCGGTGCACACTCCAACTCCATGCTAAACGAGATGTCCGGGGTTTCGGGGAACATGCCCGCCAGTCCCAATGTCGCTATGCAGAACCGAACCTCCACCCATTCCATTCTCGACCCATGAATTATGTGACTTATTAAAACGTCATTCGAGCTGACAAGTTGCCTTTGCCACTGTCGTTTGTCCACATGGCCTCAGATTACCAGGTACCTCCGAAGACCCCCCGATTACTTGGATGAGCAGGAAACTTCTAATTGTTATATACTGTCCATCCGTCTTGGCCACGTCGATTGCCTCGATATGTGCGTGTGTGCCGTGAGGTGGGCCTTTGTTTATGCTCCTCGGAAACCCAGTAATCAATGAGCTGCCAGCCTTCCCAGCCTCATCAATTTGCATTTATAATTTTCAGACTGATTGACTTTTGGGGTTTCGCCTCCGCTGCTGTTTGCACTAAATGGATAACCCTGTGATGATGACAGGACAGGCTGCCATCGAGTAAGGTTGTCTTCGAAGTGACGGAGTAATCCTATTTGCTAAAGGTAACAAGATGGACAAAAACAAAGGATGATTTTTGAATTAAGAGGAACTATTAGAAGCTCCAGATACCCTCTAAATTCTTAAATCATGGTCAGATGATTAAATTTTTGAGACGTATATAGATTAAAAATACTAAAAAAGGACCTCTAAAAGGTAGAAAAATACCAAAAAAAAAAGGCGGACCAGACCTTAGGTCTTGAAAAGAGATTAATCTTAGTTATATGATAAACGGGGTCGGGCACACTATACAAATTAAAAGCAAATAAGGTCAAACTACCACAATATAAATATGTATATTATAAAAGCTAAAAAGCTAAAACCATAAAACAAAACAAAGTGGCTTAGAGTTTAGTGATTTATACACATATACACCGTTTTTAAAATCGATAAAATCGCCTATGCCTTGGCCCCAAAAAACGAAATTAGTATGGCTGCACCCAACTGTTTTGTAAAATTTTTGCTGCTGGTGTGGAAAAACTTTTCAATGCTACCCGGCCGAAAATGCTACATGATCAGCCTTTTCATTTTCTTCGTCCTCCTGCCCATATTTTGTATGTGCCTTAGGCTTGTACCGGACTTAAGGAAGCAATCAGCCATACCCGGACCAACTGCCACAGCTGCGCTTCTCTACCATTTCCCGTAAGTCTCTTTAAAGTTCCCTTTTATTGAATATAAAATGTAATTTTTTTAATCTTCAAAGGGAGAACATTTTTTACTCACCTAAAACAGAAATAGTCAGCAAGTTGGTTAACGAATTAAAAATAAATAAAACCACAGGCTTCAAAACTCCGGAAAAACTCCATGAAGCCTTGGTCGGCTTTCCCCTTGACAACAGTAGTGTGATTGGAATTCAGTTTTACGGCAGCTGGACCGAGTGGCCAGACAAGTTATCCGTGGCCATCCGTGCCCCCATACGATCTGCGTTGGATGTAAATGATATGTTCTCGATGGAGGGAAATCCGTTGTATATATCCGGCTTTCTAAGCATTCAGCAGGCATTGAGCCAGATGCACATAATGTACAAGTGCAAGCAAATGAAGAAATGTCAAAGGAATATGACGTTTCCCGAGTTCAAGGACCTTCCCACGCCACCCATCTATGGATCAGACTACACATTTGCCTTGCAGGGTGTGGCCAAACTGCTGATTCAAGTCATAATCTTTTTTGTGGTCATAAGTCTGACAAAGGTATCGAGATCGAAGCTGTGTAAGCCATATCCTCCTGACTTTCTCATACTCTTCCTTACAGTCCATAGTCGAAGAAAAGGAGCTGCAGCTCAAGGAGACACTGAACCTTTTGGGCGTTGGTTCCGGCTTGCAGTGGCTGGCTTGGTATACCCAGAACTTCATAGTGCTCCTGTTTGGATCGGCCATGATAACGTTGTGCTGGAAAGTCGTCCTACCAAAGGCGGAAACATCCTTTCTGCCGTTCACCCACTGGTCGATAGTCCTGTTCATACTGCTCATCCTCAGCCACTGCATGATCTGCTTCAGCTTCCTGATGAGCAGTCTTAAGTCCTCGACCCGTCACATCTCCCTGATCACCATCCTAGCCTTGTTCGCCACCAATATTCCCATATGGGTCTTGTATTCCAATAACTGTGCGGAGGGAGTGAGCGCCTTCTGTGCCCTTTTCATTCTGTCCGGTTTGGGCTTGTTGCAAATATCCTTGAGTTCCTGGGAGGCCTATGGCGTGGGTCTGCAGTGGCATAATCTCTTCAAGCACTCTTGGCCGGGGGACACGATCTGCGTGGGATATATCCTGCTGCTTATGCTGCTGGCCAGTCTGCTGAGCGTCCTCATCTGCCTGTATGTGGAGAGGATCCGGCCAGGTCCTTATGGGGTATCTCGTCCCTGGCACTTCCTCTGCACTTGCTGCTGCCCCACCGAAAATCTCGTGCCCTATAAGCGGTTCTTCTACAGGATTTTCGGCCTGCATGCCACGGCCCCTGATGTGGAACGTCCAGATCATCAGCTACTGGAGGCAGATCCGGAGGGCAAGAAGGCTGGCGTTCAGATCAGAGGCCTCAGCAAGGTCTTTGGCAAGAGGGAGGCAGTGAAGCCACTGAGTTTCGACATTTTCGAGGACCAGATCACAGTACTAATGGGTCACAATGGAGCGGGCAAGACCACGCTGATCAGCATGCTGGCCGGATTTATTTCGCCCACTTCTGGGACGGCTCTGATAAATGGCTATGACATCCGAAGGGAGCGGAACAAGGCCCGCAGCTGCATTGGCCTGTGCCCGCAGCACAATTCCCTCTTCAAGCACTTGAGCCCGACCAACCACATCTGGTTCTTCAGCCGGCTGCGGGGAGTAAAAGGTGCTGATGTCAAGGCGGAGGTGGAGAAGTATCTGGAGAAGCTCAACCTGCAGCACAGGAGGAAGACGGCAGCCCGGAATCTCTCCGGCGGAACCCAGCGCCGGCTGAGCGTCGCCTGTTCGCTCTGCGGAGGAGTTAAGGTATTGTAAACGTTACGATAAGAATGGGCACATAACCTCCATAATAACTCACAAATTCTACTAATTAATTTAGAAAAATTTAGCTTCACATAGCAGTTAAGTTTAATTGAACTTAAATAGCTTGAGCACTGACTTTTAATTAATTCGTATGACATTTAAAAGATTTCATTTACATACTATGTTGTAAAATATAAATATCGTCTATCCAACTATATCCCACAAAAGATAGAATATGTTATATATATATAATATATAATATAGAATTAAAACAGATATTTTTTTAGATTTAACAAATACTTTTTGAGGAAGAGTATATAAGCCACCTTTATAATTATAAATTTATGATTCGCCATTTTTTTTTGTACTCCTTCAGGTGCTCATCTGCGACGAACCCAGTACAGGATTGGATCCCGGCGCCCGGCGGGAGCTGTGGAAACTCATCCTGGAGGCCAAGGAGGGCTGCACCATCCTGCTGACCACCCACCATTTGGACGAAGGAGAGGTCCTGGGCGATCGCATTGTGATTATTAGCGACGGTCGTCTTCGTTGCATCGGATCGCTGCAGTTCCTCAAGAAACAGGTGGACGCCGCCTGCCTCCTCACCTGTGAGACCAGAAAGCGATGCGACGTGGACAAGCTGAGTGCTTTGATAGCCCGTCATGTGGGTGAAATCAGACCGTTTAGCATCAAGGGTCGGGATGTTTGCTACAAGCTGCCGCTCAGCAAGTCGAAGACCTTTTCCGCGTTGTTCAAGGACCTGGAGCACCAGATGAAGGAGCTGGGCGTTCGGGGATTCGGCATGAGCTCCGTAAGTCTGGACGAGATTTTCATGAGTTTCGGGGCGGAGGACTTCGATGCTCGAAAAGCTGGAGGTGCTGAGAAAAAAGATGATGAGGATGACGATGATATCGATAATGAGGACGAGGACGAGGATCAGGAGGAAAATGAACGCAACTGTGGCAAGCACTGGTTGGCGATGATGATCAAGAAGACTCTGTCTCTCTACGACAATAAGGTAATGAGGGGTAAGATTATTTTTTAGTAACAAACTTAGGAAGTATTTAATTTGATTACAAAATTGATATATATTCTTTCCTCGATGCCGTAACCAGATTTACTTCCTGCTGCTTTTGTCGCTTCCCATTATTTACTACTTGTCGACGCTTTTGAAGGATAAAAATCCGGAAGATTTGGGCAGACTGGAGGTGAATGTGGCGGATTATGGTGGCGTTGAGGCTACCATTTTGGTGTCGGAACAGATAAACAAATCATATGTGGGAATACGACCATCGCATTATGTGGCGGGTTTTATCGGCAGTGACATCAAATTAAACGTGATATCGGAACCCGTGGAGGACTACACGGACAGGGCCTCGAAGACGAGGGAGGGATTGAGAGAGATTACCTTCATGCCGATGGCAGTCGACTTTGGCACCAAAACAATCGGATGGGTGGGTCCCAGGCATTATATCCATGCGGCGCCCATGACCGTTAATCTGGTCTACAATGTCATGGCCAGTGAGCTCCTGGGACCAAAAATCACCATAGAAGTAACCAGCGTGCCTTTTAGGAAACGACTCAAAAAGGAAATGATGTCCACCGATACCTCAGGAATACCCGTATACGTCTTATGCTATGTGATCATTGCCATGATCCTGTTCGCGAATGCGATTATCCAGGAGAGAGTGTCGCACATGAAGATGCAGCAGGAGGTCTCCGGCCTGGGCATGATCACCTACTGGCTGAGTCACCTGCTCTTCGACATGGTGGTCTTTCTGGTCTTGGTCCTGGTCCTGTTGCTGCCACTCTATAAGTATGCTCCCTGGGATAAGCTGCTGCTAGTGCTGTTCTTCACTGGACTGGCGGGCCTGGTGTTCACATACCTCTTGATACTAGCAATATCGGCCACTTTTCTAGCAGTATCTTTGACCCTTCTGTTCGGTAAGGATCCACATATAGATATTCGCCAATATTCTAAGCCCTAACTTTCTCTTTTCAGCTTACGTGGCATTATTCGCTTTGATTATAGTTGGAGCCCTGGCTTTTAATTATAAATTCTTATATGGAATAATTTACATTGCCAACCTGCATCCCATGATAGGTGGGTATTCCTGCCTGAGCAAATGCTTTCAGTGTAAGCACATATGCGAGTCCTACAACGAGGCATCTGCAATGCCAGAGCCTAATGATCCAAATCTGGCAGCCAGGTATAACATGGATTGTATTAACCCCTTTAGTCTTACTCTACCGCGATGTGTGTGCAAACGTGAGTATGAGAAATGGTTAGAGCCAAGAGTCACATAGTAGAATAACCCACTCACAGATCCTATAATGTGGCCTGAGATGATTGTCATGCTAGTTGGGGCCATTGTTTATTTTATTTTAATAATGTTCCTTGAGTACGGCAGCTGTTTGTGGTACAGATGCAAAGGCTGTTGTATGTACAGGTCGAATAGGCCCATTGAGAATGCCAAAGTTGCCAGGGAGGCGGAGAAAATAAAGAGTATGGATGCTGAGCAGATAGAAAGTCGGGCTCTGGTCGTCAGGGAGGTATCCAAAAAATACTGTTGTGGTCCTCTGGCAGTCAACAATATTTCCTTCGCTGTCAAACCGTAAGTAATGTTATACCTTAATGGGGATTTCCTGACATATTTTCTTCAACTTGTAGGAGCTATTGTGTGGGCTTACTAGGACCCAATGGAGCCGGAAAGACTAGCACTTTCAAGATGATTGTGGGCGAGCACTCGATAGACAGAGGCAATATATACATCGTGGGCTACAGCATGAAAATGAAGCGCAAAAAGGCGATGAAGGAACTCGGCTACTGTCCTCAGTTTGACTCGTCCTTCGAATTCCTCACTGGTCGCCAGCTGCTGAAGTTCTACCTTCTCTTGCGAGGCACTGAAATCAAAATGTTAAAGGAACGATCGGACCAACTGGCCCATCAGTTCGGATTCGCCAAGCACGTGGATAAGAAGGTGGAGATACTGGTCTTTAAAAAAATATATAGATTTTAAAATATTCAAGTTCCTATGCAGATTAAGTACTACAGTGGAGGAACTAAGCGGAAACTAAATGCCGCTGTTGCATGTAGGGCAAAATCCATGATTTGCCTGGACGAGCCCAGTGCCGGGGTGGATCCTGCCTCAAGACGTCACGTTTGGACCATCATCAACGAGATTGCCAACAAGGGCAAGGCCGTGCTGCTCACCTCCCACAACATGGACGAGATCAATGCCCTTTGCACCAAGAGCGTTATCCTGGTGGATGGAAGCATCTACGCCATGGGATCAACCCAGCACGTAAAAAACCAAATTGCCAAGGGAATGTTGCTCAAGCTGATTGTTAATGAAGACACAGAAGGGTTAGTTAAGATCGATCAAAATAGTTTTAAAAATGCTTAGCCCTGTGTGAGCTTTTCTTTCAGAATGGGGCAAACGCTGGCAAAGATTGAGACTGAGATAAAGAAAGCCTATCCTAATACAAGGACTAAGTAAGTTTGAGATACATTAAATATCAGCATGGAGCTCTTTATTTGTAAGAACGCAGCCAATTAAATTATTTTTATTTTCTTTCTAGGGAGAAGTATGAGTTTAGTGGGAGGCTTACCTTCCAAATCACCGAAGAAGACAGCAGCTGGTCGCAGATTTTCAATTTTGTCGAGGCCAATCGCAATGCCTGGCAGCTGGCAGACTACTCTATAACGCAGCCATCTTTGGAGGATGTCTTCGAGGAGATTGCCGAGGAGAGGAAAGACAGGAGAAGAGGCTTTAGATAGGTGCCAAGGGCCTGAAAAGGTATCCTGATGTGGCAGAGAAGCCTTTATGAAAACCATCTTACTTTAAACCAATTTGATTTGGATAAGTGGATATCATTCTACCCAAGCTCCAATTACCCAGTTCAATTGGCTCAAAGTAAAATAGTTGAGCATTAATAGTATATAACCTATTTAGTTAAAAACTTTTGGTCGTCTAACCATTTTCAAAATTGCATTTTAATTTTAAAAATTAATATTAAATATTTATTGTATTTTAATATTTGTAATAAATTCGAAATGCCTAATTAACAGGCTTTTCTTATTTTTGTTTATCTTGATTTCCCTACACATGTTTCAATTAGACTACCTATCTCATTTGAGGCGACAAATGTAACACATCATAAAACAGAATTCACCGCACTTTCACTCTGCTATTCCAAGCTCCCGATTCCATGCTCATTCACTTTGTGGCGGCATTATGTTTTGGCCTTCGCCGAGGGTGCGGGATGCTGCTGAATGCATTAATTAAATTTAATTAAAATGTGTCAACTGAGCGTGTCACAACAAATTCGCCTCACATTTGAATTACGCCCCACGACCCGCTTTAGCCCTACATCCAAGTGGAATGCGGCAGCAGGAACGTTGTCAACAGTAACAAAATGGCTCATTAAAAACTTTTATGCTGATGAGATGGCGAAGGCTGTAAAAACTTGGCCAAGAAGTGTGGCCAGGGTAAATATATCCCTGTGTACGCAGGTACTATATATGTACGTGCGCTTAGTTAATTAGCGGCGTAATAATGCAGCTACACACACTCACTTTATCCAGGTTATTGGAGCTCACCTGCCGAGATAGCACGCACATGCCATTTGGTCTCATCTTTTCGGCTATATTTTCATCAACTGTTGCTTCTGGGGTGAAATCCTTGAGGTCTAAGCTTTATAGGGGTAACTTGTTCCCTGATGTGGTGGTGAACGTGCCCTAAACAGTGACTGTTCACAGCAGAGTTGATTTTAGGGTGCAAAGTCACTGTGTTCTGTAATTTCAATTTTAATAAACTAAATATTAATTTAATTTATAAGAAATCATAGGTATTCACAGTAATATATTATAATAAATAAAGAAAAAGCTCAATTCATACTATTATAGTGCTGTTTTAAAGAAATGGGGTTTAAGGTAAAATTGAAAACAACTTTGTAGAGTTGCTTCATTTATTCGATTTTCATAAATAAATATAAAATAATATTAAGAAAATTGTTCCTTTGCATTACAGGTGATTAGAGACATTAAAGATGGTTCCTTTTAAAGCTAAGCACCTAAGCTAATCGTGTTAGCACTGAAATAGTGACTTAAGACCCATCAACCTTAAGAAGATGCTCATTTAATAGTGACTTTCCGCATCCCTATCACACATCACGTTTTCCACAGCCGATGTCCCTTTCACCCCGTAACCCCAATTGCCACAGGATCCATCCCCCGCATATAGCCAACCTGCAGCGGCACAAAAACACCCGTGGGTGTCGTTAATTGAAATTATTATACTTGTCTGTGGTATCATAAATGCGACTCGTTAAATTTGTATGTATGACACTCCATAGTCGGGCGTGCATAATGCGTGAGTGGATATGTGAGGGCCATACATATATATCCGAGATATATGCAGCCTCATATCCTGCTCATTTCGCTCGTCCCCCGTGTCGGGGGTCCATGGAGTGTCTCTTATTTGCATGGCGTTGTCACCGCTTCAGCGACTAAATGGAAATTTGTTGCCGCATTGCTCATGGCATTGCCACGCCCCCTGCGCGCCCATAACACCCCCAACTCCCACTCCCATCGCCATCCCCAGGCACCCACTTCAGGACCCCCTTTTGGGCCGACCATGTGTGCGGCCGTCGCTGCTGTTTTAATGTGTCAAGTGTTTTATTTGCGCGTGTTACCTACTTTGATTTTATTTGCCCGCTCGCCAGGGAAACTGCACTGGGAAAAATTTATTTTAAAATAAAAAGTGTGGGGGAACATTACCTATAACATAGTTATGTTCCCTTGATTCTCAAAAGATTTAAAACTAAGTCGGCACTGGCACTTAAGAATAAGCGAAAAGTAAATAAAGTTATTTTTACAATTAAATCACATAAGCTTTAACCACTCAAAAATAGTTATTTTTTGGTGTTGAAAATTAATATGTTTATAAAGATAAACTAAGATTAAAATCTAAAAGCTTATGTGGGTTTAAGCGGCCTCCTTTAGCTCAAATTTTCAAAATTAAAATTGGTTTTTAAAATAAATATTTTTATTAGAACAAAATATATTTTTTTAAGTGCTGATATAGTCCCTCTTTCTCAAAAAAAAAGTCCTGCCACCGCCCTATTTAACTTCCCAGGGGTACGGATGGGTGCTGGGACATTCCACTCGTGTATACCTCACTTGCTTTTATGTTTAATTCATGCGCAAATTGTCGCGGAAATCTGACGTCAAGTGTATTAAACGCCGTGCTCTGCTTTTGATTTATGGACCCAGTTGGTGCCAGTTGCCATTTTGGGAACCGGGATGGAGATGGGGATGGGTATTGGGATGAGGATGCCGATGGCAGTGGCGATGAGGATGAAGGGTGTTGCCGCGGTGCTGGCCGTCAATTCCAATAGCGAAATGAAATGGTTGCTAATTTATGAGCAAGTGAGCCCTGGCCTGTTCCAGACCCTGTCGCGGTCCAAAAATTCTTTGGATGCTTAATGAGCTGCGACAGTTGCGACGATTTAAAATTCCGCGCTTGAAGTTAAACTGGCAAAGGGATTAAGTGAATGGCGAGCTATAAATTGTAGATCAATGGGCGGATAATTACGACCCATTGAAAAGTAAGGGCCTAGCCCGAGAAAGCAAAAATATTTATTGAATTGGAAAACAAAATGCAGTAGGGCGTACAGCTAAGACGTAATCAATAGACTTAAGAATATATTAGAGGCAATTTTATTCCATCAGTTATTATTGTTTAGTTTTCGTCTAAACAGATATCAAATAATTTAATTTATTTTTTGTATTTATTTATTATTTGGTATAATAATAATTTAAGTATTATGTTGGTAATTAAATCCCATCTAAAGATGCTCTGCTCATTAAGATATTATCTACCTTCCTGCGGTCTTGATTTTTGCATGTGGTATTCTACAACAGCCCTTGTGACCATTACGACACCCATTCATCAACTCCCTGTGGTCAATCATCCAAGGATGGATACTCAAACCGCCCATTTAATATCAATTAACGCGACAATTTGGGCGAACACTCCCCGAACACGACAAACGCTAATTATGCAAACTGGCCAAACGAGCCGCTGAAGAATCTCGTAGATTGAAATCTGGTGTGCAACCGATAGAGGAAAGTGTGGCTATTGCCCAGGGCCTTGACGTTAATGGAACTATAATTATGTGCCAATTACAAATGGATCAATCAAGAGAGGCAGAAACGAGTCAGGAGAATGGAGCCCAATTCTAATTCTAAAAAACTTAATGGAAAATCTTAATTACTTCAGCTAATATACAGATGCAAGATATGTTTTAAAGAATATAAGAATTTGTATAAATTTTAAAATAAACGTTTTTGACCAATGATGTTGAACCAAATCAGAGTAAGGGACGCACCTATCATTTGAACACTTAGAACTTGAAGGGTTTTTTTTATCTGTTAGAAATCAATCAACATCTAGCGAATTAATTGACGATCCTGCCACTTTGTCTTCCTTGTCTGCATATCAAGTTGCTGTCGCCGCAACTCGACGCTTTCGAATGCCATGGATGGCTGCCAAGATGCTGGCTCCCAGATAACTGGTTGGAGTCGGGGTCCCAGCCAGAGTCATCTGGGGCCATCCCATCCCATACGATGCCAACCCAGCCAGGTGGGCTCGAGATCGATGCCAAGTCAGGAAGCCAAAGCGCAGGCCAGCAGCGGAAATCACTCGGGAATCGGAGGAAGAGGAGCTGTGATGCCAACTAAGCTATAGCTGACTGTTTATATATACCCATACGACACCTTAAACTATCCTATTTAAATATAATAAAGATCACAATGATAAATATAATACAACATAATCTAGTGTATTATATAAATTTGTTTTTTTAGCGTTTAAAATATTTATTTTAAATTAAAATAAATATTATAGTTATACCCACTTTTTCAGGTTAACAGCACTGCAGCGAAGACTGATCATTATGCAAGACCCGCCGAGAAGAGCTTCTTCTGCTGCCTCTACTTGTTGTTGTCTTCTCTCACTGATTACGTAATCGGTGGTAGAGTCGACTGTGTAGACCGTTTTAATTGCCGCAAATTAAACTATCATTAAAATATGTAGAAAATCTCGTGGAAAGTCCCCCACTGCCCCAACGCCTCCTTCTTCCCCATATCAACACAGCACTATCAATTTCGCATTACATATTATATCACAGCCCAGTGAGGCACAACAGAAAGAAAAAAAGGAAAATATGTATAGAGAAAAGGAAAAATGGAAAATTGATTAAAAGCCATTAACATGTTCTTTATCACTCAACACATATGGTGCACTAAAGTTGCCCAGGAAGACCTCTCCTATTGCAGGGGCCATCCATGTGGGATTGGGTGTAGGCCGAAGTTGTTGTGGAGACCACTGCTCAGCCTTCGGTTAAATTAATGCTCTGGGCCCCAATAGCCAATCCGGGTACCACCTCTATCATAGGGAGGAGTCGTCCAGTTGGGTGCTCAAATTTTATGACCATGCGTTGATGAGTAGTCTCCATGGGCAGGATGTTGACATACACCAGAAGTGCATGAATTTATGCTGGACTATCAAGATGCAAAGCGTTTCGCCTGAAAATAATTTAAAGAATTTTTTCATTTTTTAATTAATAAAAGCAAAAAAGAACCGTATAAATAGTAAAACATTTTTGCGATGGTATCAATACTTTATCAAAACATTTAAAAAGAGAAAGCTTAATTCAACCGGTTCAGCCTTCAAATAATTAAAGCTTGCTGAATTACTAGCTCTAATTTCATTTCCAATTTTATACAGAACAGTCCTTGTGCTGTTTACCTAACCCAGATTCATCTGCCACCGATAACAATCCCCTGAAAAAGTTTACCCAACCGAAACCGAACTTGGCCACAGAATGTTTTCCCCCCCGGAAAGTCCACAACCTTGCCCGTATTATGCGATTCATCAATTTTATTGTTTCCCCTCGCTCGGTTTTTGTGCGTTTTTTTTTGCCATAAAACTATTGCAATTCCAATTTGGCCATTTCCATTTCGGACCGCAACTAATTTCAACTTTATTATTTGAATTCGATTCAGGCGCTGGTCGAGAGGAGTCAGAGCTAATAAATCACTCATACGCCAAGTGTGCCAAAGAGGAGCTGATTGGAGTTCGGCAATTTGGGGCGGCAAGGCGAAGGGAAGTGTCGCCGAGTGCTGTGGAAATTTTTATGGTTCGACGACTGGGCGAGGGTCTCGACTTTCTCCTGTCTTGGCCGCTTTCCTTTTACTGCTGGCCAATTTCCCGCTTATTTACGCAGTTGACATGTGCAACACGTGCGCTGACAAATCATCGAAGTATAGTGGTCCTAGGGGGTTGGATTTGGCCTTAACCCCTTCTCGACGGGGAGACAATTTAACACCTGAGCGAAAGCCTGGCTGAAATAATTTATTGACACATTTTGCCTGCCACGCACTTGGCCACTTGGCTTTGATTTCACCCCTCTGCCAATTTCACGCCCAGGCGAGCAGAAGCACCCTGTATGTTGGGGTTCAAACGCCCACGTACAGTAGAAAAAATTATAATCTCTTAATATTAGGATTATTGATTACTAAAAAAGTTATACTATAGATAGAAAGCAATCAAATTTTAATTACTTTGAGACAAATCAGTTTTTAGTTGAATGGATTGGTACTTTACATAGTAGTACACTTTTCCCTCCCCTTTTTTCCGAGTGTATGATTGGAAAACTTAACAAAAGGCAATGTCCTCTTTGCCGATTTCGTTCCTGTTTTGTTTTATCGCTGCCTTAACACTCGACTGCGCTTAACTGGAAGTGGCTGCCTTTGTCGCTTGTATTACACTCACTTAGGGCCAATTATGGCTAATGTCTCAATTAAGCGGCAGTTATGAAAATTATTGACTCACTCACAGAGCCAGTTCGCCTTACGCTCTTAACCTTTTTTCCATCTTTCGTTGCACCTAGTCGCGGTGTCTGCGGCAATTGCGGCTAATGGGTTAAGTGCAAGTCTGTGCAATAGCCTTAGCCCCAGCTGATTAGATAATGTTGCCCCTAGGTGCACTGACGGTCACTGTCCTTCTGATGGAGCCGAGTGTAGTACAGGTTGAATGCACCGAACTGAGGTGGTACTTTAAGAGAAAAGCAAGGCACCAAGCGGTGGGCTGCATGGATTTAAGCGATGGGTGGGGCCGAATCTGATGGAAATTTAATGGCGCTTTGCAGACATGGCATAAATTTAAAAATGCCAGGCTCTTGGTTTTTTAGAGTATTCCTAAATTTAGGGTTGAATTCTGGTCACTTAATAAATAATAGGTACAGCCAAAACGCTTAAATTCAATTAAGGTTTATTAATTGTAAATGTAGGGACATAATAAGTCTGACTTACTCATTTCTGACCCTATTACCTTTGGCCCACAATGTTTTCAATTAGTTTCGGATTACTTGTAATGTTCTCAATATTCCAGATGACTGGCCATTCTTTTCACAACATTACCTTGTAAATCTTTATTAAACCTCCTTCTTATAGAACCTCTTATACTTATCAAAGCGTTTTGCCCCCACAGGTTTTCAATTCAGCTTTTCAATCAATTTCTACTTTCCATAATTTCCCCCTTTCCATCATTTTTTCAAGCAAACGGCATTATTTAACTGGCACTCAATTCGTGTTAACTCATTGTACAGATGTTCCTCTCGGAGAACTCACGGCATATATTTTCCAAAAAGAAATCAAGTTGTAGAACTTACAGGTTTCTGCTGCATCATGACGCCACTCGGGCCGCAGTGCTCGTGGTGATCTATTCAAATTTCATAACATGTGTCAAAGTCAAAGCGAGAGGCAGTTAAAGTTGCCTTGGCTACTTGGTAATATAATTCCCTCGCTTCTCTGTGCAGAGGTAATAAGATATGCTCAGTTGGGTCCTCTCGGGTACACATAAAGAAAAGAAATGTTCATTTTCTTTTATTACATTTTAGAAAATGGAAATACTCAAGTAAAGGTTATACCAAACGTTACCTTGCTTAACACTTATCTTTCTTTAATTTAAACACACTCTATACTACTTTGTATTTAAATTTATATTTATTATTTTGTTTTCAAAATATTTTTTTTCTAAGCTAATTATTTTTTCAAGTAGTTCCCTGATTTTTCCAGTGTATATTTGCCTGTTCTGCATCGCATACCCACTGATTGTGATTGGGATGCCTGCAGTGCGGACTTCGGCTACCGTTGGAGTCGCTAGACCCTGGTTCTTATTCTCTGCCAGCCTCAGTGAAAAATTTGCCTTAAATTTAATTTTTTATTCGTTTTTCGGTTAGTCAGCTCATTCATGCTGCCAGCTTGTCTCAAAGCTCCGTTATGGTGTGGAAAACCAGTTGTCCCAGTCCCCAAGTCCCCGAGCCTCCGTTCTCCAGCCTGCAGTCCCCTGCTATTCCAAGTGGTTCTCCCGCTTGGCAGCTTAAGGTGAGCTGCATAGTCGGGGAGATTACTTAATTATGAAGTAGGTCCAAAAGAAATGGAGGAGAAAGGTAGGAACTTTAAAAAGCTATCCTTGCTAAAACTTCCTCTTTTTCCTAGTGTCAGTTCCTAGTTATTTGCACGGTAGAGTATAAGCTTTGACTGTTAGTCCCCGATAACGAATGTAAGATATTGAAAATATTTTTTAATATTAAGTAATACTTTTAGTAATTGATCTGTTTTACTTGCTGACGCAGTTCTGAATTCCATATTTCTCCTCATAGAGTGTGTAGTATTCAACCTTTCCCAACTTCCTTCTCCTTTTTCACGTTCCATGTTATTTTTGTCTCCTCTTTTAGGTCTTTGCATTTGTTTTAAGCTTATCAGCTAGTACAAGTATGAAGCACCAAAAAATTGCTGTAAGCCCCGCAAAAAATATGACATTGACAGACACTTAAAGCTGCTTAGTGGCGTTTTCAGATAGCTGCAACAGAAAGTTGGTCCTTTGCATAATTTGCCCCCCTCTGAACCCGCGGCAGTGGTGCAAAATTTGTAACTTTTCCTTTGTGGATTATTTGCATAGAATGCTTAAAGCCTGGCCTAAGCCCCAGCTGCTGACAGTGGCAAGGAATTTCATTCTGCTTTAATTAGATAATTTGTGTGGGGCCCGGGGAGAGGTGCCAGATATTTTGCCCGGATTTTGGGCCATCGTCCACACCTGAGGGCCCGCGAATTTGCATTGCTAAGCACTTGCAAACATTTCATTATGCAGCTTAGCGAAATATCTAATGCAGCCCAAGGGCAGAAATTCAAAAAGAATTTTCCACCACACTCCCTGTGTAGAATAGGCATAAAGAAAGGAGAAAGAGGGCCAAAAGGTGGGTCCTTAGCCGAAGTGGTTTCAGGTGGGTTATGGGTTATGACTATGAATCCCTTGGCCAGGGTCTTGTGTCGAAGTGGAAACTACGAGGCTAATAAGGTAATTAATAAAAGAAAATAAACATGTTTATAAAAAAAACATTCATACTTATGGATAAAATAAACATCATAAAATAAATTTATCAGAATTTGTACAGGAGGCTATTAGCTTTAAAACCACTGTTATAAATACAGAATAATTATTTCAAGCTAGGTTGCTAATATGCATTCTTTGAGTTCATAAGCTAAATTAAATCAGTGTAAATGCATGACATGTGAGCCACATAAAATGTTGGCATTAATTAATTAAAATGTGTTCTAAATATGGATTTATTATTCCATGAATAAGTAAGAAATAAAAATATTAGTAAGTCAAAAGTGATTTAAAAAATTGATTTAAAAGCCAAAACACTTATTTTTTCGGTCGGAAAAGGGGATTTATATTTAGTCAAAAATACTCCTTTTATTAGCGGTTCTTTAATCATGGCTAATTAATGGAGTACAGCAAAACATTCTGACATAAACTAGCAATTTGCCATTCAAGGCATGGGTTTTTAAGGCCGGGAATTATGGTAAATAATTCTTTTATGCTCATTCAGCTTTAAGGTTGTCTGATTTCCTCACAAATGATTTAAACATCTGAATTTCTTACCCATTATCCATTCTGTTTCCCCTGAAGACGTTCACGCTAAAAAATTATAACGCAAAGTATTTTCAATTTAGAAAATAAGTAGCAAACGACATGCCATGCATTTTCCTTGCACTTTTCCCGCTTTTCTCCCCGATGACCATTTGATTTTGGCCTCGTTCCCTCGCCGCTGTGCTTTTCTGCTGCATTTTTTCCGCCACTTGCTTCGTTCTTTCGCCTTGCTCCGTTCTCAGCATTCTGTATTTTTATTTAAGTTGGCCTTAAAACAATTTTATGACACCATAAGTACAAAACAAATAAATTCCGTGGTCACTGCCACGGACCGCGCGCTCCCTCCCCTAATGCCCACTGCATTCATCATGCGACCCGTTGGCCCAGTCCCGCCCCTGAAACAAAAGCAAGAATATGATAAATAAATGCAAGGGTAGCGGGCGAAAAAAGTGGGAAAACTGTTTCGCCATCCAGCGAGGGATTCAAGGCAACATGCACCAGCGAAAGTAGCAACAGCTGCCACTCCTCCTCCCTCGCCGAAAATACAATCAGTAAAAACTAAAGAAAAAAGATAATAAAAATGTAAGACAATGGCTGCCTGTGTTGGAGACGATTGAATGCTCTTTGTGAGGTGTAGAACCCCGGGAAAGTAATTAAAATCAGAAACAGGCAGAAGCGGGACTAGGCAGAATATGGTACTTCCATTTTAATAATGTTCAATATGTTATGGGTAACGCATTCCTTAGAACATGGTCTTAAAATTTAACTATTAAAAGACCTCGATATGAGTTGGTAAGTCTTAAAAATAGCAACTCAGTTTAAGCACAAAATATTTTATATTTAAACACTTTTAAAATCTCAAGGTTTTTTCTTAATCACATAATGTTTATACAACTTCTATAAAGATTATTATTATTTATCACATATTCCTAAGGATGAGTATTACAATTTGTACATATTTTTTAGCAGATAATCTCAATTTCCGTGTGAATTCGAAGCTACTACACTACATTTTTTTGTGGGATCTTACCAGCAATTACCTTTCTCCGGCAATCCCATAATCTACATGCACATAAAGGGCTTGGAGGGCCCCCAGCTGGCACAACAAACCGAACCGTAATACCCTAAACCAGAGGACTCTGACTCAAAAATGGAAAAAAAGAGCCCAACTTGGGACTTCATAGTGCCGCAGAGCGGCAAATAAGTGTGTGCGTTTTGGGTTGATTTATATGGTCTGCCCCAGAGGCCCCACGAAAACCCGAAAGGATATGTGCACATGTATCTCTGTGCATCCGTGGACTGCACTCGCTCGGTCCCAGATTTCGGTCTCTGTCCTGCGGTGGCTTTCCACATTTTCCTCCCTCGCGAAAAACTTTTATTATTACAACGCTCTGCGAAAATGCGTCCGACGATTTCAGGATCTCCCGCAACCCCCTCCCGGGGAGCTTCTTCTTCTGTTTTTCCTTTTTGCTTTTTTAATAAAACACGCAGCAATAAAATTCCAGCTGTGTTTACGTGATTGGAAAACGATTTTCCATAGCGGCGAGCATGAAAAATTGTTCCCAAAAAAAAAAACCAGCAAGAAAATTGTCGAAATTTGTTTTTTAAGTTCTGCACAAAATGGTGTGAAAAATGCAGCGGAAAATATATATATAAATGTTTTCTTTACTTGTTTTTTTTGTTTTGCGTTTTTATTGCTCAGATTAAAATGATATTTTGGGGGTCAGGCAACAGGGAGGTGCTTTTGTATGTATAGAACCGAAACCCCAACTCAACCCCGCCGGGCCATGCATTCTTAATGACCTTGTAAGTTTTATGAGCACGCTGAGAGCGAGCAGTCAATAAATTTTCATTACCTTAATTCATGTTTTATGCAAGCAGAAGTTGAAGTAGCAGTCGATGTTGCTTTGAGCTGCCCTCAATCTAGAGTTTTTCCATATTTTCCATATATATATAAATTTATATAAGTCGGCTGGTCGGTGGTCAGCTCTCTAGAGCTGCCTCCCATGTTAAATCCCAAAATTTATGATCCTGTGGTCAATTTGGAACATATGGCTCCCACTATTCCTCGTACATCGCTCCTCTTTTCTTCTAGCTTGTTGGCAGCTTTCAGCCATAAATTGGTGTGCTGAGGTCCAGAAAAAAAGCAGGGGAAACAGGAAAAAGGGTTACAAGTGGCTCCTTTTCGGGTCCCAGCTTTGGGGTTATATTTGAGGGATTTTTATGGATAAAGTTCTCATTGATTGGGTTTGAAACGAAGAACAACAGCTGGCCGAAAAATTAATGGGAAATCAAATCCAATTTGCTGGGCTAATATGATTTTTGCAAGTTTGATAGAAAATATATTAAAGGAAGAGACTTGGTGTTGAATTGTTTAGATGAACATGAATCCATAATTTTATATATAAGCTTAAATATTTTTAAAAATTCTACAAACATAAGGAATACATTTATATATTATTTTTTAATATTTTTAAATTTGTTTATATATTCAAATTAGTATATTCCCAGCATTAGAAGATGACAATTTATGTTCCAGCTCACCCAAAGCAACTGCTGAGGTACCCCAAAACGAGGAAGATACTGCCCAAAACACTTACATATTATATGTATCATATGTCAGGCCCCGAACAAAATTTATGATGCCCAAGGACACTAGAAGAGATGGAGCTGGGTGGACCAAAGGCTAGGAGGGCTGGGCTCCTACCTGGCTGGATGTCATTTATCATGTTTAATGCTTTTGAGTGATTATGGCAGAAGCTACCTGAGTGTGCCCGACTAATATTTTAGCATCAGTCTCAAGCTGTGCCTATAACTCAGGCTAGATGAATTATTCACGCTCAGCCGGGAATTTCCCTGAGCCTGTGGAAAGCCAATGAAAGGATGGAAATGGATTGCAAATACCAAGTGTTTACGCAAAAAAAACCACGTAGGAACTTTGGAAAACCCAAATGGAAGTGAGTTGTCTCACAAATGTAACTATAATATCGTTCATCGTCCTGCTATGGCAAAGAACTTTGGGGCTTATTGAATTATCCGATTTGCGCATCAAATTGCCAGTCTAATACGAAAATAGATTGAAGGCAGCAAAGTTGCCACTGCAGCTAGCAACGCAAATGCAAATGCAATCGAATGATTTCACCAGGAACTCACCTGACGCAGACAAAAGTTTATGGGCCAACTTTGGCCATGCCTCTCAAATCAATCGATAAATGAAATGTAATCCCCATGCAGATGCAACGGCAGATGCATTCGTGTTTTGTATGAAATTTAATGCACCTTCCCTCCTACGAGAAAAAAACATCTCCGTGCAGCAAATGCATGCCCGGTTGCTGAAAACTTTTAGACATCCATTCGGGGGATACAAATTTTACTTTTCGGCAAAACTTTTGCTTACATGGATAAAAAGCACGAGATACATGAGCCAATTTAGGGCTTTTCCTGCACGGAATCGGGTGTTACTCAAATTTTGGCAATCAATTTTAAAATGCCACAATTAAAAATGTAGGACCTTTAAAATAAAATATATATTTTTTTGAACAGGTAAAAACTGCTTTACCTTGAGATTTAATATTACATAAAATTGTACTATTATTCTTCTAAAGATTTATAACAAAAAGATCAAATAAATATAAATATTTGTATTTAATACATAATTTATAAAATCAATTTCAGGAAATTACTCTATGTACAAGGTAAAACCAAAATTGTGGCAGCAAAGTCACGAAGCCTGTGCCCGTTCCTCTGCCTTTAGAAAACCAAGGAAAAGACATAAGAAAATAGGGTAGGTAAACGGAAAATACAAATCGAGTCGAAAATGTTTAGGTAGCAAATGCCGCACGTGACAACTGCAACTGGGAAAGTTTTTCCCGCCCTTGGCCGCCGGCTCGTCCGCATCGCGTATACGACGTGTGGCACAGCGGGAAATCCCCCGTCGCTCAGCCATGCCTCGCGATCTCGAAACCCTCCCAAAAGTCACTTTTTGGCCTTCTCCTGGTTGTTGTCTATTGAGCAATATGTTTTATTTTTATCGCAAATTGGTTGAGTTGCAGGCCGAAAGGGAATTTTGGGTGAAAGCCGGCGAGAAAGTCTTGGTTTTTTATGTGCATTTAGTGTGTATTTTGGCGGGGGTTGGGCTGACAAGGGGGTTTGCTTCGGCGACAAAGTAGTCAGGCCTAAAAAGCGGCAAATGCTCAACTTGAGGCAATGTCTTTTATTTAGCCGGAGGCCATTGGCACGCACGGTGTAAAAAGAATTTGTCACTTGGGGGTTGGGCAGTGGGGGTTGTCTTTCACACTTAGAGTAGATTACCAAGGGAGTGTAGTGCTATATCTAGCCGGAATTTGTTGACTCTCAGTTAGTTCCTGCCTCTTGAGTTACTTTGCGTTTCAGCCATGTGTAAGTTGATAGGGGAATTTTGGTGGGTGGAGGGCGACGAGCCTTTGGGAAATGCTTAAGGGCAGTCCGTAAAGGGGTGACTATATCTCAATTTACTTTCAGGTTGTACAACTTTGAAGTTCTTTAAAAGAAGCTTTTAGTAAAAGGAGACGTACTTTAAATACTAGTATTATTTTTTATATATTTTATGGGTAACAAGATTTATTTCTGTGTGGTTCCTCAGTTCGATAGATAAAATAAAACAAGCGTATATTGCCTTCCAGCTGAATTGGCTATTAAAGCGATTTTGCAAACATACAAAGTATTTGCTAGCATAGCTGGCTTGACTAACTTGTATAGTATCCTATAGGCATTACCTTGGCCTGGTTTTTATTATGCTCATCAGCAATTGAGCTCGGGGCATTCAAATCCTGAACGGAGCATTCCCTAACTTCTCATCTAGCCCGACTAGCACGCACACAGTTTTATTCGCAAATGCAGACGGAGATAAGGCCCCAATATCCTCGATTCCAGCTGCCTCCTCTCGATATCCTCACATGAGGTCCTGCGGGGAGGACGAGATGTCACTGCTAGTTATAGCCAAGAATCGCAGTCGCAATCGAAGTTGTCGTATTCTCAGCCTGTTTATATATATTATACACATGTATGGGGGAATTTTTCCAATTTTGCTGATGGCATTTTAGGTGACACGGTGGAAAGGGCTCCTTGGAGCCTTGTAAGGAGTCTGCCTCCTTTTTTTACAGCCTGCCCGGGGTCCTTGGGCGTGATAGGCATCAGACAGTGGGCCAGGGGGGGTAAAAATTGATGGCACATTAAATTGGGCCACCAGAACATGAGAAGCTCGGAGTCTATCAATGCAACATGGCAGCAGACACATGGCCATGTCAATGGCTCAATATGGAATGGGCTTTTTATTGTCCCTCAAGCAGCCGACAGAAAAAAAGGGGGCAAGTGGCAAGTAGTTATTTTTTACCAAGGGAAAAACTCAATTTTCTGGCTCATAAATATTTGTTCAAACTCAAGCTTTGTGATTCACCATTTCGCCCTTCATCAAATTTTGTTTACCATTTTTCGCAGCTTCTACCGGTGTATCCTGCATGATTTTATGGAGCCAGCCATGGAATTTTTATTTCCACGTTTATTGATTTATAATGTTTGCAAAATATAAAAATACTTTCCGCATCAAAATACTTTGCATATTTTTTCGCTCACAGATATTTGCACTCGTTTCGTTTCCCTTTGAGTTGGAATTGGATTGGTTTGATTGATGGGCAGCGTATTAACATATGTATTTCGCTATTTTATTTGTCATGTGCATGTATTTTTTGCAGCTTTGTTTATTATTAAATATTGTTTATTCATGCTTTTTGCTACGGTTCGTTCTGTTATTGTTTTTATTTTCATATCGACAAGTCAATTGGGGGCCAATGGGGAATATTTATGTGCAATTAAATGTAATTCATTTTCAATGACTGATTTATGTTTGGTTAATAGTGAGCTCACCTACTTATTTTTTATGGCAGATTGTCAACTGTGAAACGGCAATCAATTGAGATTATGAACTCTTTCCGATAATCACAGTGAAGAAATTTCGGCTGGCCAAATGGGAAATGAATTTTCATTTTAAATAGAATATTTATTTCTACGGTTACGCGGAACATAACAAACAAATGGGAACAAATGGGTATGTTGAAATTAATTAACTTATTTGAGAATTTTTTAAAGAGGTATTAAAATAGTTGAGAAATATTTAAAGCATTAAGTGATTAACTAGATAAATGGAAAACCTTGTTTTTCTTTTCCTATCTTTCTCTTTCTACAAACTTTTTCGCGGCCAATTAATGCTCACTTTTGGACAAATTCGCCAGTAGTTCCGTGGCAATTTCCTCACGCTTTTCCCGCTCCAGCAAACTAATTTAGTTGAGGGAAAATTGCATTGTTTACTTTAAATGTGGTTTTTGCGGTCGACGGATGCGAGGGAAGTGGCTGGGAATACATTTCCCCAGGCGGCTTAACATTTCTTTAGAATTTTGTATTTTTCGGCTTCATTTTGGTTCTGTTTTTAGTTGTCTGTTTGCTGTTGCGTTGGCGCAAACTGAAAATCCCCAAACAAGCCAAAATCATTAGCAACAAAATTGCAGTCCCCTCCACGCCATCCCTCCTGACTTAACATTTTAATTTAATTTGCGCACAACAAAAAATTGTCCAATTTTTTCAGCTCCCTCTCTGTTGACATTTGTTTGTTGTTTTTGGCTGTTCCTCCAGAGATTGTTGGCTGTTTTTTTGGGTGGGTCGGGAATTGTGGGGTGTATCTCGTTTGCATATTCCTTTGTTTTCACTCCGCTTTCTCCGGTTTCTTTTTTTGGATTGCATGTCTCGTCCTGTGGCAAATCCTTTTTCGCCCGTTGTCACAATCAGGAAAAGGTACAACAAATACAATGGGGAAAAAATGAAGGGGAGAAGGTGGGGAAATCGGCATGGGGAAAATTCCTTTTCCCGCGCTGCTCTTAATGCGCATTTGACATGCAAATTTATTTAATTTTCTGCTCCAAATGTTATGGCTACCTATCCTCCATATATCACCCCCTTCGGCTGACGCCGCAATCTCCCTGTTGCGCTTTTAATTACGCAACAAATTCCTAGATAGCCGAGCCACGCCCCTGCTCCTCGCGACCGCCCCTCACCGGGTTTTCGAGTTAAAGCTCGCACACTGTAAACTTTAAGCAAAAATCAATATTTTTGAAGCATGTAAAAGCGAGAAAATACTTTGAAAAAATTTGTTGAGATTATTATTAAAATTGGTCTTATAAGAACCTTAAAATATTTAACTAAAAATATAACATAAATATTAAAGTAAAGAAATCATATTAAAGAAGTCCTGATATATAACATTTTTTAATTAGTTAACTTTTTATGGCTCAAAAGTTTTTTAAGTATTTGAATGTAGGTAGTCAAGAATAAAGAAATATGAAGGAAATCTAACAATGGTTAAAATTTATTCAATCATAAGTCGATTCATATGTTATATTATTATTTATTTAATTAAAATGTAATACATTAGTGCCTAGCTTCTTTTTTCCAGTGTAGGCAGGAAATGCCGGAACATCGCTTCCGACCCTGCTTCTTTTACACCCTTCCCTTGCACCTTCTTTCACCCCTCGATTATGTTTAGGTATTTTCGCCACATACACATAAGGAAACTTTCCGGCGGATGCGGAAGTGTGTTTATGGCTGTGTGCGTGTGTCTGCGGGTGTTTTGCATCGGCCCTTGACTCACCTCAATCTTTCTACTTTTTTGCCCCCCTTAACCGCTGCAGCCCCTCAGCGAAAGTTGCCAGACGCCAAAGCCAGACGGGAAAAACGGAAAGCGAACCCAAAACGCGTCTCATGTTGCAGGGCTACCCCAGAAATATCTGAGCTTGTTATGATTATGCCCTAACCTGTGCAGGGACTTGCCAGAGTCCTTTGGGAATTACCGAAGGTCTTGCCGGGCTAAATAAAAGGTTATTTTCCTTGGCATAGGAATTCCTTTTTTTCTGATTTGCGGGTGACTTAGGTATGCCTAGTATTTGGTTATTATTTTATACCTAATGGGGGCTGCTGGCCATTTATAAAAACATCGTTATTTATTATAGTTTATGTGGCTGTGGAATTTTTAATTGATAAAACTTCTCAGAAGCTTGGAAAACTTTTTATAATTGGGAAAGGGTTTGGGAAAACACAACTGAAGCACTTTGCAAAATTTTTCTTTACAAGTAATTTTAAAATAATTTATTTATAATATTCTTCTTAGTTCTTATGTTAGTAACAAATGGTTTTATATTTATTAACATATTAAAAAAACAAATTTTTTTTTGCATATTACTATTATTTAATTATTAGACTTTATTTTGAATTTATAGAGTAACCAGAACTTTATTTTGAATTTATAGAGTAACCAGAACTTTAATCTAAGCCCTTTTAATCCTTCCCAAGGAAGAGCATTCATTGGTCTGAACTCCTATTTGACCCCAACTGTTTTTCACTCTTTATGAGGATGACTGCTTCCGCTTAGCCAAAGCCAATGCCTCAACCTTCAGTGGGAGTCCCACACCGCGCTTCTCGAGTCGCCGTTTGATGTTTCCACGGCCACGTGGCGTATGCGCAACGCAACCCTCGGCCAAGGCTCGACCCCTTGTTTGACCCTTTCCACACGTTTCGGCCATCAGGTGGCGTTAATTTCGCAGTCAGCACACGTCCTGACCCTTTGGCAAAAGTTCCTGGCTTTTTCGGCCTGCCTCTGCTGCTAGTTTGTGTTCTGGTCTGCCATTTTTCCAGACGATATGTTGCCGCCGCCATATTTAATTTGTTGCAACTTGCCGGAGGCTTAAGAGGGACGCGCCATTTTTGGAGGAAGAGCTCGTCGGCCCGGCTTCCGGTTTACAATGAAAGTTTTTATTTTTACCTCATGTTTTTTGTACGCCAGACATCAGCTGTGGTTTTCCCCTTTTTCGAGGTGGCCAATGCATCACAACACTGAATCTCTCTCGGCCATAAATTAGTCGTGTGCCAAATTCTCAGCACAGGGCCATAAAAAATAAATAGGAAGGAGAACCGAGGGCAGTTTCTGTTTACGAGGCAAATGAGTTTAATCTAATTGAAGTGGCTCCGCTCAGGTTCGGTCGGGCTTTTGGGTTTCTCGGGTCCAGCTGGAGGATCAACTTGGGTCAGTTGTGTTAATTGCTCAGGGGAATGCTAATCAAATTTATTCGGAGTGCATCTAAAATAGGGAAAGTCTTTTGGTGTCCCTGTGGAAGGCTTAGGTCTAGTTGGATTAAAAGAGGTGATGGGGGAAAACGACTGGGATAAAAAAATCCTTAAACTAAATAAGGGATTTAAAGATTCTTAAAGTTTCTGAAACCTTTAAAGCTTACGTTCAAGGAGTTTTTCCTCCGACGTATAACTTCCACAACAATGTGTTTAATTAAAGCCAGAACTACAGATGCAGAGTAGTGAGAATGAGGAAGTTTAGTACCATTCTGTTGCTACTGCTGAGCTGAACCCATTCGAGCTGCAGCCAGACGGAGGCGCAGTACCAAGCCAACCTAAAATTCTGTAACGCCCAATTAACCAGCTTGTCGACAACTTGGCACAGCCTCCAACTCCGATTCCAACTCCACTCGCCACTACACTCCATTTGGCCTCTCATATTGCCCCTTCGATACCCCTGTTTCCATGCATTTTGCCACCCCAGCCAAATCACCGAGGATGCCCTCGCCTTGCATGTAAATCAAATGCAGTTCAAAGTTGAAAATGGGCCGACGAACAACAAGCGAAAAATCTTTGACTCCCACAGCAAAAGTTGATCAAATCTTCGCCGCAACTAGCCCGCTCGTCCCTCCACGCCGTTCCCCATGAAATGCCGGCAAAAGTCGTAAGCCAAATCGCATAAATAACGCCCTAGGCCAGAACCAGGGCCCCACTTCCCCCGATTTTCACCAGCGCTCCTGACCGTAGGTTCTACGTTGCAGGAGGCACGCGTAGGTGGGAACCGCACACACATTTCCGCTGCTCTTTCTCCTGCACTCCAAGAAAAGCAGCACCCGAAAGCAAATCATAAATAATAAATTTTTAAACAATAAAAAATAAAATAGTTTTATTTTCTTGAATTTTCAGCGCATTTAAAGGAAATTTTAACGACTCCCTTACGGTATGATATAGTCATTTTCACTGGATCATTGACATTTGGCCAGCGCTTCATTTAACTCTGCTTAAAAAAAGATTCTAAAATTAAGTATTATATGTTCTAAATATTAGTTTTGCTTAAAAATGATTAAATTTGAAATGATATAAGATAAATTTATTAAAATTAAGCTTAGGTATAAACCAATCAAAACCTCTTTAAAAACATTAAATGGATAATATATATAAACGTAGTGCTATTTAAATAAAACCTTTTCCAATTACTTAGAATAGTGGTAAGTGGAATTTTCGAAAGTGCTACAATTGCCCCGCCTACACCGGGGCACATTTATCACGCATACGCAGCGTATGCTGGTGAGCCAGATTTCCCCCTCGGGGGGTGAACGGGAAAACGGGCGATATTGCATTGCCTGCGCCCAGCGAATTGCAAATTTCCGCAGCCCAAAAGCCAAACCCCGACCCCAAGCCGGCGCGCCAGTCAAGGGGCAGCCTTAACCAAATAGAACCGCAGCGAACTCCGGTATTCCTGACCTTTAGCCTCCGGGGGCGGCGGTAAGTGGGCGTCGGTCGGTGGGCGGGGTGTACAATTAATTATGCGCGCGGTCGGAGAGGTCATAAAGATGGTGGAGCGATGGAATCTACTTCGAAGGCTTGGAGGTGGGCATCCGCCCATAAGCACTGCGCTATAATTCATGCCAAGCAAATCAAATGTGGCAGGAAGTGTTTATTGGTAGTTTGGGGTGGCAATAAAAGTGATTTTCTAGGGGAATTGCGCGGGAAAACTAAGATTGTGTATTGTAAATTAAACAAACATTCTGCTTCACTTTAAAAAATGGGTAGTAAAAATAAAAAGGGGGTGAAATATAAAGAGAGATTATTTAGATATAGTATTTAATATTTGTTACTTATTTTACTTTGTATTATTTTCTAAGAAGGTTTTCCACTAAAATTCCATTTTTTAAAATCACATTCGATTTTTCGATATACTTTCCTGCCTCCAGAAACCCAACCATGTCATGCAACAGTTGGTGGGGGCATTGAACCCAGCCGGCGAACTTAATGAGATTCCGTTTTTCCCTTTGATTGATTGCAGCCAACGATGCTTGACCAATGCCCAGTTCCAATTCCAAGCCCTCACTGCCCTTTTTCCCGGCCAGGCTGCCCTGGCAATTTTTCAAAAATTTAATTGAGCTTTCCGCCGTTGGCTGTTTTTAAGTAAATAAATGTTTTATTTATGAGAAAAGTCTGGATGGGGCTGCAAAAAGGAGGAAAACTGGGGAACTGGTTGATGTATTTCGCCGGCGGCTTCTGTGATTGCCCAAATGGCAACAAATGATCTGTAAAAATCCGAGTACAAAAACCAAGCCAAATACTGTAAACTTTTAATCAAGAGATACACTTGAGGGGTTTTCCAAGAGCTTTTACATCTAATTAGAGGGAAGTGAGCTCCTAAAAGGGGTGGACCCGGGGTGGCTACGGTCGTTAGAGGTCAGCGATGGGAAGGAAGTATTTATTTTGGCCAAGGCAAGGCACAGTTTAATGCCCAAAAATAGCAGGGAGTTAGAAAAGTACAAGCAGGAACCAATATATCAATATCAATTTTAAGAAATCCATCAATAAATAGATTTTTTCTAAGTTGAAATATAAAATATATATTTATAAATTATGTTGCATACTTCTTGGCGTTTTTGCTTGAATTGCATTTAGTATATAGAATATTTGTATAAGAAAGTAATACCTATTTAAAGAATCCTTATCAAATAGAATGATAAGGTACCTATAAATTTTCCATCACTGTTTGTGGGCTCTCCGCAAAAAGTTGACATTTCACTTAGGTTTCTGTGTGTGACTCTTGGCGAAAGTTTTCGCCTGCCACGTGACCTTTCTGGGGTTAAGAGTGGGGTTCGCACTAATGTGACTTGAGACGCCCACTCAACTCGAGGGGTGTGGGTCTTCGGAGGGTCAAACGAAAAGTAAATACTTGTATTTTTCTATGTAAGTAACTGAAAACCCTTTTTATGGCTTAGGGCCAAGTCCCTTTTGCATTAGCCCACATGTGGGTCGGGGGGTTGTTTATTTTTTGGCTTTTCCTGCAAGACATGACTGAACTTGGGCGGATTGATTTGTTTATCCCTTGTATTTTGTTGGCTACAAATGAGTTGGGTTTCCCTTTTCGTTGCCGCAGAGGTCTCTATAATCACAGGCTTGAGGAGTTGCATAAGAGGGGGAACAAGAACCACTCTAATCAGCCTAATTGGAGGGGGAAATCAGCGTGGAAAACCCTATCGTAATCCCAAATTAACCTCAATCAAGCATTAAAAATTTGGCCCGAAGGGGAAAAGGGGGCATTTACATTATTGTTATAGAACTTAAATTATAGAACTCATTTCTTATTATTTCAAATTTTTTATTATTTCATTTTACCCAATAAAAATAATCGTTAATAAGGAATATTTTAGTATTTTTTATGTAAACTTTTAACCAATAAAAAACATTTTTTTAAATGAATTTTGTAAGTTATTAAAACGTTTGGAATTTTTAAAAATCCAGAGCGCTTCATAATTTCATAAAACATACGAAAAGTCAATTAATGTATTCGTTTTACCAGTAGTTAGCCTTAATTAAAGCACATGCTCCACAAACCCTTTATTAAATGTCATTAAAAACAATTATTCCCTAAAAACATGACAAAGAGTAGGTGCGGAAGAGGAAGTGGCTAATTCAATTTTACTTTCGCTTATCTAATGAAGTTCATCTGCATTCGGGGTGTTATTTTTAGCCTTTATTCCATTTTAATTACATTAAATTACATATTCCAAAAACAGACACGGCAGAGGAGCAACAACAACAAAATCACCATCCAGCAAAGGAGTGGGAGCAGGAGAGATAGCGACAGACAGAGAGAGATGGAGAGAGTAAACGTCAAAGTTCGTTCACTTGTAAACATAAAATGAGCGGCAACTGCAAAACAGCAGCAGCACCAACAACAAGCGGCAACGGAAACCGACTGAGCAACAACAATGGAGCCAGAAGCCAAGACATATATGCACTGAAAGAAAATGCTAAAATCAACAAAAAATATATAGTTATTAAAGCAGGGCAAAAAACAGTTTACAATTTCAAAGCTATAAGATAAATTAAGCCTCTCAATATTTTCGTAAAAAAAATTAAAAATAAAAGCAAACTCAAAACTGATGTTTCTTTGTTGATTATGATTTAATAAATATTTATTCAATATATTTTAAATAAATTTGTTTAATATCTTTGACTATTTTCAATACATACTTTCATTTTACAGAATTGTTTCGGTTCTTTACGTATTTCTGAAATCAAGACGATTCAATTTAACTTCCAAAAAATATGGAGTAGTTTTTTATAACAATAAAATACTTTTGAGCTAAGACTTATTCTTAAATATATAGCAATATTCTTTTAATTTATTTATATACAGAAATTAAAAACCATAATTGTAATTTTTATTTTTTTCACAATAAAAATGTAATAAAGAAAAAATTATTGTTCGTAAGAGTAGGGTAATTAAGCTCCGTAGATGTGATTTTCGGTATTTTGAGTTCTTAGCCATGAATTATTGATTTAGTTAATAAACAAATTTTTTTCAGTGCATCTAGTGGAATGGTGGAGGAGAAAAGAGGTACGGCGAAGAAAGAGCCTTTTTATGCGGCTCAACTTTGGCGCTTTTTATTAAACAAGCCGACGAAGTGTAGAAGCGAAGAACGGGACAAAAAGGGGGTGGTGGGGCAGAGCATAAGGCCAGGCCAAGAAGAGAGCCGCGGAAAAGAGCGCAGAATGAACGTTATTGCCGGCTAAACCGGTAACACTTGTTTACCTGAGAGAGCAGAAGAGCGCGAGCGAAGCCAGTTATGTGCTGCCGAAAGAGATATGTTAAGTGCAGAGGGGGAGAGAGAGAGCCTGATCGGAGAAAAGGGTTCTACAGGTGACAAAGACGAGCGACTGGAAGCCTGGAAGACCGAAAGACTCCTCTAATGTCATCATTATTGTCAATATAACAAGTTTATTGACTGGCAGCAGCGGCTCAGCCCCCCGAAGCCCCTTTCTCCGGCCGCCAAGGGGTCATTAGAGAAATGCCGGGCATAAGTTCTCCCAACTCATGCTAAAGCGCAGATTAAACGCAAGTTAATGACTTAATTAACTGCCGGGCAAAAAGCGAGCAGATAAAACAAACGACAAAAAACCGCAGATAAAGATAAATGATAGATGCAAGTGCGCAGAGAAATTGTCGGCGATGAAAATTGTCGCAGAAAATCGAGGAAATTAACGCGTGCAAATATGTATTGCCAGGCGGGAAGAGGGGGGGGGGGGGGGGGAGACTAATCATAGGTCTAGGCCAGGGCTAATGTCTTCTAACGGCACTTGCGACGGCCCAAGGCGGTAAGACAATGGAAAACGTAGCGGACATCGATGGATTGATAAAAAAGATAAAGGGGTGCGATGACCTAGGAAGTTACAGATGGAGCTATGATTTTTTAGGAACTTCTTAGTAAACATAAAGATAAAATATTTTAAAAATGCTACTTCCTATTAAGAAATATATATGTCTTTTATAAGGTTTTATGGTTAAAAATAAAAGATAGTACACAATACCAACCAAAATCATATGATCTGGTTTAAATATTAACCCTTTTTTAGTGTATTTCACAATAATCATAGTTATTATAAGATACCAAGTGAAATTTTTCTAATTTTCTTTTCAAAATACCAAAGTTAGTACGGAAAGCTACCCTGTTTTGGGGCATCCCTCAAGGCATAGCCTACCTTTAGGCCCTACTTCCGGTCCTAATTACCTATTAGCCCTATCAATAGCATAATCACTTTATATTCTAATTAATTTCCCCGTGTCTGCTGATGTTTCTTTTCCCTCGGCTAATCAACAGGAGGCCAAGAAGTCGAGAGCAGAGCAGAGGCTGTGCGAGTGGGACAGCATCCAAACAAATGGCATAACAGCCCCGACTTTCACCCTGCTCTCTGCGGCGAGAGCTCTCTCCAGCTCGCTCTCTTTCTCACCCACCGAGAGTGTCAAATTCAAGGTCGCCCCCAGTGCTAGGCCATGTGGCATACGGCTGAATGAGCCACGGAGCGGGAGAGCGCATATTCAGCGTGGAAACGCACGAGAGGCAGAGCGGCTGCGAAAGACCCCTGTGTCTTTCTCAGTGCCTCGGCTCCGCAGTTTGTCAGCGTATGCCCTGCCATGCGGATGTGCTCGCGGATTGATTTCGACTCGAACTCCGGCTCCGTCTTCGACTTTTGACGTAAACCCGTGCAAGGCAGTGATTCCGACTCCGGGTGTACGGTTATTTTTGCGCGTTTCTCGAACAAGTGTTAAGGAAAAAGAAAAAAGTCGGGGGAGATATAATAAATTTGCACTTACGGTACAGGTGCCTCAAACAGAAAGATAAAAGAGTAAAGTCCCAGCAAAGTCGTTGCTTTGCCAGATAAAAGCCACATACCAAATAAGGTCTTAAGACCCCCAAAAAGCAGAGTTTGACAAAATAATATTTCGCCAGCAGCAAAGTCAAAACCGAAACCGTAATAATAGTTTGGAAGCGGGAAAATAAGTCCAAACGAGATAAAGAGCTGCAGCAAAGGCAGATAAAGTTGAGATAAATATTTATTATTTGCCTATAAGGCCAAACTAAATATTTGCCGCCGGCAAATGTTTAAAAGGTGTTAAGTGTTTTGTGGGAGTGAAGTGGCCAAACAGAAAAAATATATATCATTTGAATAAATATTTCTTGGTGTACAAGTGAGTGCCAACAGTAGAGCAACATGTGTGTGCTTTAAGAGCGTTTGAAGAAATCCCAAAAAAATAGCCGAAAAGTTCTTTGACAGAGATAGCGAAAGATTCGAAAATGTGGCGTCAGATCCTGTTTATTTTACCCACCCTGATACAGGGCGTCCAGCGTTACGACCAAAGTCCCCTGGACGCCAGTCCCTACTATCGCAGTGGCGGGGGCCTAATGCCCAGTTCGGGAACCGAATTGGATGGTCTGCCCCACCACAACCGCTGCGAACCCATCACCATCTCGATCTGCAAGAACATACCCTATAACATGACCATCATGCCGAATCTTATTGGTCACACCAAGCAGGAGGAAGCCGGTCTGGAGGTCCACCAGTTTGCGCCGCTCGTGAAGATCGGCTGCAGCGATGACCTGCAGCTGTTCCTCTGCTCGCTGTACGTACCGGTCTGCACCATCCTGGAGATACCCATACCGCCCTGCCGATCCCTGTGCGAATCGGCCAGAGTGTGCGAGAAGCTGATGAAAACCTACAACTTCAACTGGCCGGAAAATCTCGAGTGCTCCAAGTTTCCCGTCCATGGCGGGGAGCATTTGTGCGTGGCCGAGAATACCACATCCTCGGCCTCCACGCCGGCCACGCCCACCAGGACTGTGGCCAAGGTGACCACCAGGAAGCACCAGACGGGCGTGGAAAGTCCCCATCGCAATATCGGATTCGTCTGCCCAGTGCAGCTGAAGACGCCGCTGGGCATGGGCTACGAACTGAAAGTGGGAGGAAAGGTGAGTGTTCGGGTTGAAACATTATAATAAGAAAGCTTGAAAAGTGGGGATAGTAATGGTTTAATATTTTATAATAAAATAGTAGATAGAGGATGGTTTTAAGATACAAGAAAATGGGATTTTTATAGGTGGTTCATGCTTAAATGGAATCCGTCGGGGTTCTTTAATGAAATTGAAAAGACCGTCGGGTTCTATCAACACCTTCTCTACAAAACTGCTTAAACTAGGCAACTGTGAGCTTAAACTGTGCTTTATGACGCCCGCTTTCCCAATCCTACAGTCAAAATTTCGACTGTTCCTGGAAGTTATGCCATACTCCTTGTTTGGCCCCATGTAGGTCAACTATTTTTTTATGTCTTCATTCGAACTCCGGTCCCAATTTGTAGAGCAGAGTTGAAGTGTGGGGTAGAAATGCATATCCTGTTGCGCCGAGAAAACAATTTCCAACCACCGGGGAAAACAGCAGGAGGTCCTTGGCGACGGGCAAGGAGAGAAAAGAGAAGTAAAGTGGAGGGGTCCGACGAGCCCGCATTCTACCTGCCCGTGGCTCTCAAAAGATGGTTAACAACGTCAGGTAGATCGTTTCTTTGGCTTCGGTTGAGCAAAGGTAAACCAGTTCTCGTTCGGAGTTGTGTAATTTGTAATGCCTGCTTAAAAATATCCCGAAAAGAGCCCAGGAATGTTTAATAACTTGAACCTGGGGTTCAGCCTGTTGCATTTTCACGTTCTTCAATTAATTTTCCACCCGTTTCCTACGGCAGCCCAAGTCCCTCAACCCACAGATTTTTCACGATTTATTTGGTGTTTGCTTTGGATGAGTGATGATGATCATCTATGTGTTTTCAATGCTCTCGCCTGAGATTTTTCCTTAGCTATTTTTAGCCGACACTCTGTTGTTTGTCTGCTGCCATGTGTAAAGCGCATTAAATACTTTGAGGCAGGATAATTCACACTTCCCTCGGTGTCTGGGCATCTGGCGGATACATGTGTATCTCTCAGCTACTTTGGCATTGCGATTCCTCTGCGTTTTTTCTTCCCTTCGCTCGCTTTTTCCTTGATTGGTCTCGTTTTTCCCTGGCTGTGTGTCATCAGTTGCTGTTGGCCTTCCTCCTTGCCATCCCCGTATCATCGTGGCTGTCAGCATCTTTGGTTTAGCCGGAGTTTCGAGAGCCCGTGCTTAAATGCCTTTTGAGAGCTGCGTGCGAAATTTAGCAGCTTGTTTGCCTGGATTGCATTTGGCCCACATCACGATTGCCGCCCGTAAGAGTATCTGCGAATGTATCTGTATCTGCGAACGGAGATCTGTGTGTTTTGGCCCTGTTTGCCGTGCTTTATGAGCCAGATAGGTCCCTGTGTCTGCTGATGATAATGGCGCCGTGTGAGAGCGTGAATTAATGCTTATTGGATAGATAATGATCCGACCATATAAACATATAAAAGCCCTGTTAGAAACTAAAGGTATTTACACTCGTTTTACAAGGGCTCTAAAGATAAACGAAGAACGGGTTTTATCAGTTAGTTATCAGAAAAAGAGTAAAAAAAATGAATAGAGCTTATATAAAGTTTTACAAATAGTCAATCATTTATTGCGTATATAAATTTAATTAGTACTTATTTCTGCAATTTTTTTTCCCCTTTTGCTTGTTTAAATAAAAACAATATTTGCATTGCAGTAGGTAATCAAATCTCTTAGCTCTAAAATAACATTATCCCTTGACACCTTTAAATGGTTTAAATTATCCGTCGGAAACACTTAACTGCTTGCCTGTAAGCCAAATATTAAATATTAATTCCGTTCATCTTAAGCTATTTTGTCAATTTTCATTTTTTCGTCCTTCCATTTTCTCGATTGGCCTGTCAATCAGGCTTGTTTTTGACTAAATTAACCAGTCACTTCGGTTGAAACTTGTACAAACAAAAATCAGGCATACAAAATATGTAATTTCGCAAATCAATTACCCAAACCAAAGAGCAAAATACGCCCGGATGAGTTAGAGTGAGAAATGCTGAATGGAATTAGCTGAAAATTCTCCCAGTCCGTGCTGAAATAATCATAGACGAAGGTCCCGTAGGGCATGAAAACCCTTTGCTCGCCTTTCACAGCCCTTTTCCTTGGCCTTTTCTTGCCCCGAATCCATTATGCAAAGGCAGTAGTGCGGGTCAGGAAAATCTGTTTGCCTTCCGAGAGGAAACTGAGTGGAAAGCCAGCAGTCATAAGAGGGCACAATCAATTACGGATTCGTCCACAATTAAAAGTCCTGGCCGGGGGCTCCGCCAGCCGGATGATTCAATTTGGGGCCTACAAATAATCCCCAAAATCGGACTGTTTCTCTCCTCACTTAGCCCCCTCTAAATGCGTCAAAAGCGTTCTAAATGAGGCTTTTAATGGATTTACGATTTCCCAAACAACCAAACTGAAATCCTTCCCTCCAATCCACAAACTAAACTGTTGTCCTTTCGCGCTCTTTGATTAATTTATTTCTGGCTGCCATGGGTTAGATGGTGTTCGGCCACCGGGACTCCGGCATTGTGGGCTAAGGTGGGCGACGGGTGGAGGGTGGCGAGTATCTGGTTGCTACACATGTAGCCATCAATCGGGCATTGCCCCTCGGTAATCTGTTTGCTCTGAAAAGGTTTTGACGTCATCTAATGGCTTACGTATCCGTGGAATTTGCTATGGAAAAGGGATAATGATGGCCGGAAGTGGATGGGAAGTTGTGTAGGATATCGGACAACTACTAGGGATGTTGCGATGGGAAAATGTGGAACCGCGAGCAGCTGAGGTAAAAAGTATTATTAAAGGAATTATGGGAATTGACGAGAATTTCCAGAGGAATATTAAGAGGACACTATATAAATATGTAGAAAATATAGTAAATCCAAGAATACATTTCTGCTTGATACTAAGACCTTTCGCATGCAATTTAGGATAAGAAAGAAGAGGATTTCCCTATACCAAAAATCCCTCCCGTTTACATCAGGCACTAACTAATCCCTAAGCTAGCCAACATTACTTTATTGTCTGGACCTCTTTTATTCGCTGCCAGTTATCCACATCATCATCGGCAGCTCATCAGCAACAACTCAACGTTAAGCCCGGAGATAATCTCTGCCAGGGTTTTCCAACCCACCTCCTTGTATTTCCCTCAGCTATCTGCCCAATTTATCCCTCGAATTGGACCTTAATATACTCGTATATAGTATAGCAAACTATGGCAGAGGCTCTGGTTGTTTTTGCCATTTCTGCTTCTCTCCATTAAAACTATAATCCACTTTATATTTCACGCTCGAGCTGTTCAATTTATAACCAATAACTGTTAAGCCGGTGACGATTATTTATTTATTTTTACACGGATCTCGTTTTACCCCAACCAAGCGTGGGGAAATTGCAACAAAAGCGTTTTCAACTCAATTAATTTGCCGGGCAGGGGGGGAAAATCTACTTCCGGCTACTTAAGCACAGACAAACAATGATACAGGATGTAGGGCAGAAGGGGAAAAGCTAGCGTGTCTCTCTGTAAATCCATAAAAATGACCAGAGAAATGGGAAAACAATTTATCCCCCACTCCGTTCTGGGCCCCCTTGACCTTTTGTTGGCCTGCCTGGACCAGGGCGATAAGGACAGCAAAATCGTTTTGTCCAGCGCAAGGCAATGTCCTGCAGGACATTGTAAGTGTATCCGATGACATGGCACAATCCAGCTAACCAAGTGACAAGCAAGAACGAAAGTAAAAGCTCAAAAATAAAATATTTACCAAGAAACTAAAAATATTTTCATTCATCCACTCGAGAGCCCACACAGAAAACGCTTTTGAGCTGAGGTTACACAGCTCCGTAGATTGACAACAATCCCCCGAGCTCCGATTTTTATGACACAACTTTGTGCCGCCCACAGAAGTCGGTTTGGTTTTCGAAATATATTTGTGTGTATTTTCGTGGAATTGTTAACGAAATGCTAATGCTTGGCTTTGACTTTTGCCTGACAGCGGGCCAGTTAAATATGTTTAAATATTTAATTACTGCCAGCCAGCCGTTTAATGACAGTTCATTTGGCGGACAGCACAGGCCATTTACCATTTACCATTTGCTTTAATAACTCTGGCTAACCGCACCCCAAAAATGCAATTCACAATTCAGTTGTCACCTTTTTCGGTTCCCCCGAATGTTTTTTCTGATTTTATTTATATTTATCCACTAAAACTAGTCGGTTTTTTTTTGTGTCGGTTGTTGGCTGTTTTGTAAATGCGACACAAAATATATCTAAACAATTTACACCGAGAGTGTTGGGGTTGATGTATCTATGCAAATATTTCAACTGAGCGAAATAGTTCTGGTTTATTTTTAAAGAATTTGAAGAATGGTTAGGATTTTCAGAAATCAATAAATTTAGTTCATGGTAGGTAGTTTAATATGATAACTTAAGATACATTTTTTAATTTTGTGGTTAATTTTCTTATTTATTATTGTTTACTGATAAACGGAAGAGCTATTTATAAATATTTGTAAAGCAGAATTTAACTGAATATTGGAAGAGTATCTGGTAGATATTCTAAGCCTAATGAGAACCCTTTTAGGGAAACAATCTCTACCTAAATTTGCATAAAAGCTGTAAATGTGCAGCCAAAAAAACCTGTATTTGCTTTTTAATTTTCGCAAAAGTTTTCCGTTTCCCTCCGAGCGATTCCCGCTTTTGTTGGATGAACTAGAGCATGAAACTGAAACACATATTCGCCCATATTGTTTGTCCCTTTTAATCAGAGAGAACTGACGCCCCGTGCTAAGCCCCCGCAAAAGCCGACACAGAGGTAAGGCCCCTCAAACCGAACCAACATCGGTGCCATTCACATCCTTTTGTCGGGCTCTTGCCACAGGATTCTTTCAATGAAGTGGCTTTCATTTGCACCTACGTGCACCGCAGTGCTCCACTTTGCGCAAAGACCACCCACCCCCTCCTCCTCGGGGCCATACAAAATTTGACACAATTAAAAACAAAGGCGAACCGAACACAAATGTCAACCTCAGACGGAGTCCTCTGCTTTTTTTTTTATTTCCCTCCTGTTGTTTGCTGTCTGCTTTGCTGTTTTGCATTGTTCTGCGAAGCGCTGCGCCATTTTGCGATGGCAAAAGGCAGTATCTTACAGATACTCCAGATACTGCCCCCCGATCCAGAGTCAGAGTCAGAGTCAGACTCAGATCCATATACATTATGCAGGAATCGGGCTCCTCGCATGTAAGCCAGCGTGTCTGTCTGATGAATATATAATGCCCATTGTCTATTCGGGGGCCCAGACAATGGCAAACAAAAGTGAAACGAAGGGGCCATAACTTCTTAGCAAATAAACTGAAATATTTGGGTCCCTCCAAAGATGGCTGACTGACATACTAAGTGGACCACGCGCACCCGTCCCCCCATCCTGGGGCCAATAAACTTCAATATTTTTAGATGGAAAATGGAACTCCTTGGGGCTACAAATTGGCTCCGTCGGATTGGAACTCAGTTAACACCTCGCATACCCGACACAAGACTTAATTAAAAACCGAACTGAAATGGGCAAAAAAGGAAGCCACGCAGGCGCACAGGGGCCGCAAATGGAAAGGCTGAAAACGGGTTTATTCTGTTGGGGACAAAAATAAAACGGGCAAACCGAAAAGGCAAATCATAAATTTTATGCTCCAGCCGAGTGAAGAAAGGAGGAGCAACCGCACAAAACCAGACCATGTGGGTTGAATCGGGATTATATATAAGCCAGGCACATGGTATATGGTAAACATATAAGGCCTGGAGGAAAAAACAAAGTTGTTAAAGGTTTACGGAGCTTCGTATTTGAATAGTGTGGCTGTGCAGCAGCTGGGCTTCGGGTGATCAAAGTGGGGCTCATTAAGAAGGATCTGCCTTAGGCGAAGACATAAAGATAATGTCCTGTCGTAATCCCCTGAAGAATGCCTCGAATATGTTTCAAGAAATGTGCCAATAAACAGGTAATTGCTTAGGACAGGAAATATAAAAAAGGCTTCGCCATATAAACTAAGATCGCTGGACCTAATTCTTTGATATATCTGGAACTTTGGTTCTTCATTTCCTAAAATATTTGTATTTACATTTAGTAATATAATAAAATACATGTAATGCCCAATCAATTAGGATCAAAAGATAAATACCAACAATTTATTTACCACAATTTCACAACATCCCAGCCAAATCACATATCACAACTCCCTCCTCAACACGCGATTAAAGATAATAATCTGAAATTCCCCACTTTTTCCGAGCTCCACGACATGCCTGTGTGAAAAACTTGCCCCGACCAAATAGAGAAAGTTCTTGGCAACATATGGCTGGCATGTCGGGGGAAAAAAGTAAAACGATTCTGGAATCTTAAGCAAGCAAAAATCATTCAATTAACGTTAGAACCCGCCCCCGCACCCGGAAACTACGCAAACAGCCATTAGTTAGATACAATTTAGCTCTGCAGCTATGGCCATAATGCAGCTACTTAAATGCAACTCAAATCTGTGGCGGAGCCGGGGGATCTTGGCGGATGCTTTACTCAAAAATGCTGACAGTGGCTATTAATTAAAGTGCAGACACACCACGGAACTGTGAGCGGAGAGCCAGATGAGCAGCTGACGCACGGGGACCACTGCGGATGGATAACGATCGGGGTTTTCCGTGGGGGGAAAGGGGTTTTCCGCAGCCATAACAAGACATTCGTAATCATCTTCAATCATAACGCAGGCATTCAGGCACGCACACAGCCAGCCCGCGTTGGGTATCTGTGTGTGCCACTAATGAACCAACTTAAAATTGTCATAACTGTAAATCATCTCGGACTTATGGAGCGTGCATATGTGGAGCAATCAGTTAGGGCCCTCCGGAAGATACAGCCATGTGGTCGAAGGTCTGTTGGCATAGGGCCATAAAACTAATGGGAAAAGGGGATTATACATATTTTAGGCTCTATCATTGGGATCTCTATTTGAAGAGTTGAAAAAGTTCCTTAAGATCTTAACATATATCTTCAAAAATATAGTATTAAATCGGAGAAGGATATTAGTTTAAATATGTAAAGATATATTACAATATAATAGATATTTTAGTCTGAGATAGGAATGTTAAAATAATATAGATCCTATCATTAGGATGTCTATTTTTAAAAATGTTAAAAGATCTAATAGATCTATTTTTATCGTAATGAAGTATGCGTTTGGGAAAGAATATAAAAATAAAAAAATGTATATAGATATACAATTCTTATACCTATGCGGTTACGGTTCCTTAAGATATAATATGGTGGAACCCCATTGACCTTTCAATAAATATCCAGAGTTAAGATAAGCCAACAGATAAAAGTCGAGACCCAAAAAAGGTCGTATGAATCGAATTGATGATGGCTACAACCATGACGCTGCTGAAGATAGCTAACTGTTGGCCAAAGCCAGGAGGCTGGTTGGCCCAATGAAAAGGGCCGAAATTATGGGCAGCTTGGCTCTTGGCCATGGGTCATCATCTGACTGATGTTCGGATCAATCATGCGACATTCGGCGGCCGAAATTTGATTGTCGCGTTAATTACAATGAGACAGTCGGAATGGGAATTCATCCTGATTTCCGACCCATGACGGATCGCATCGCTAGCAGTGATTTGTGATTCGCCTGGATTTATGTTTACGGCAGAGTCGAATTGCGTTTGGGAGATAATTTCCAGCCAACCTTATTTTCTGCCGCCCCCTTTCCGCCGCTCTGACATTACGTCAAATGAAATTTTCCTTTTTTGACAAGTGGAAATTGTTTTTTTTTGCGTGTTTCTGCCTTCATTTTCATGGGTATGTGCGTTGCTATCGAGATTTGCGTGACGCGTCACAAAACTTCGATTGTCCCGAATGGCATGGGAAGGTCTCTTTTGATTTATGTCGGAGCCATAAAAACTAGTTCCCATTTTGCAGGACGTTTTTGGGAAGCTCTACACATTACAGTGAGAAATTCGGTGTAATTTGGCGCATGTTTTTAGCTAAACGCTTCTTATCAGGCAAATTGGTTGATTGGCTGTGCGGCAGCAGGAGAACATGGAGCTTTGCATGTTGATGAATTCCTGGCGTGTGCGTCGCCCAAATCGTGACCAAATTGTGTTGGGTTTACGAGTTTGCAACTCCGGCTACGGATCGCCCGTTTGTGCATGCTTTCGACGGATAAAATGCCATGAAACACGATAGATTCGCTTTTTCACGAGTGGGTGAGTCAAAGTCAAATGTTCTGGCAGCCCCATGAAATGTGGAAAGGTTATTTATGTGGCAAATGAAACTTGAGGAAGAATTATGATGTGGGTCAGGTTGAACGGGCGAGAAAATAGGTTAAAAAGTCAGGGTAACTGCAAAGGTTCCTTGAAGGCGGATTTTAAATTACTCTATTATGAAGTAAATAAATGTTGGCCTTATTGGATTATATTTTTTGTATCAATAGTTTCACTTTATCATAAAGAAAGTAAAGGAAAATCGTACTTTGTTTTATTTTTGTATTACGAATATTCTTATCTTTCTTTTGTTAAAAGTTAGGCTATATTTAAATTATGGCTTACAATATCGACTATTTTTCTGTCTGCAAACTCGAACTAGTTGCTTGCCTTGGCAAGGCAAACCAATTGAAATATTCACAGCCACATAGGCTAGGCCTGAAAAACCCAATCTCTGGCAATCAATTAGAGGCCTCTTCCTTTTTGCATAGAACAAGAAGAGGGAAAACCATTTTTCATGCAATTAAAACCGAAGCAGAGTCCCAGCTTTAATTGAATAACACGAGCAGGCAAAGAATGGCAGCAGCAGCCGCATACGCAAAAAGAAGTGTCGTAAAAATCTTACGGCCCAGCCCATCGAGAGATGTCGATAGCACGAGATGCCGGCCTGTCCGTCTGACACGTGTCTCAAAGTAAAGTTTAATTTAATTAAAATCTCTGTATTCACTTCGAGGGCGATTGGCAGAGGGACCGGGGACAGTCCCCCGGCAGATCATCTGCAGCACGCATGCCGGACAAGCAAACACAATCAGAGCACCTGCAGATTCAGGTTGAAGTGGCGGCCTCAGCAACTGACTCTGGCTCTGGCTCTGGATCTGGGGATTCGGCCCGAGAGTCCCACCTCTGGTTTAAAAATTCTTAAAGTGCGGTGTGATAAAAAAATCTAGCCCGCATGACAGCCTGCAAGGGTCTTTTGACTGGCTCTGCAGGTTGCGTGGTGGGAAAGTTCGATTTTTGGGCTCTTTGACTGATTAACTACTTAATGATTATCTACTTTGATGTATAAATAATTGATATTTATTCTAGGAGAGGTGGTATAAAAATGGTTTGTCTTCTTTATGAATAGTTTGAGCCTTTTGAAGCTATTTTAGAATGTTTTAAAATATTTTATTTGGAGCAACAATTTATAGATTTTGTAACCAAATCAATTTAAGTGGAATTAAATGCAGCCGAAACAAAATTTCTGAAAATATCTAATAATGATAGTCAATATAAAAAACCCCAATGACATGCAAGATTTTACCTTCCAATTTCACCCATGTTAGGGTATTTATCAATGCACATCTGGAGGCCATCACCTCCTTCCTTGGTGAAATCTCTCAATATTCTACACCTTAGCTCAGACTACCTTGCATAGCAGGTGAGCAAACAATCAAGCAGAATGCTGATTTTTTTCCAACTTCCGTTGCGGACTGGACACATATTTTTGTGGTCAGCTTGGGCTATATACCATACAAACCCTCTGCACACACCTGGGCTGCCCCCGACCTGGCCAACTGCAACTGCAACTGCAGCTCCTTGGGCTCATGCATAACCAGCATTGCATGTTGGCCACCTGTCAATGCATCGAGTGAAAATTGCTGGCCATGTCAGGGAGCCGAGGACCTTATATGTCGGGCCGGCATAACGCCTATGGCCATCGAACTATTACCAGAGCATTATTATAATGCCGGGCCAAAAGCAAACCAAACCGAATCGAGCCGAACCATTAATAGCTGGGGGTCCACCGCGATATGGTGAGCCAGTTTTTGTGCGAAAAGATTTACAATTAAAGTTGGCGATTAAATTGTTGCGATAGCCTTGCCTCGATTACCAATATGCCTTGCATCGATTATATTATTTATAGAGTGAAAGCCCGCGACTCGAACTCAATCGATGGCTATCTGATGCCGATAGATCGATCTGGGCACATTTATCTTGGGCATTGGCCTGTAAGTGTAACTTTTAGTGCGTAATTTATGGCCATGGCTCTGTCTGTGGGTTTATCTTGAAAGGAAATTTGCTCGGCGATAAAACGATAAACGATAAGTGCTCACCGCTTTTTTGGTGTGTCACAAGTGGGCGGTCTGGCCACCAAATCAATTTGCCACGGCTAATATGGGTTAAATGCCATGATTTCGATTTTTTGCGATATCGAATTACAACTCTAGCAGTTATTTAGCACATTTATGTGCCGTTATAATGGCACGGCTCAAAATATGGGTATCCGCTTTGAAGGTGAAATGAATGCAAATTGCCGCTTTAATGGCTCCTGGTGGTTGAAAATTGCTTTTTAGGCTCGGCTGGCACGCTTAATTTTAGGTGTTTAGGCACTTTTATTCCGGTGCCATATTATTTTATTGTTGCGAAATAATAGCTTAAAGTTATGGGTAGGCCTTTGCAGCAGTTGGGTACTTTTTAGCGATTCGCCAATTCGGGTACCGCTGGGGCTTGGGACCGCTGATCGCATTGAATTTAATTTCACCCGAATTACTCAAGTTATGGAATGTGGAAGTTAAGTTTTAGGGCCTAGTTCTGGCACGCATGGGGTTTGTGGAAAAATCTGACATGAAAATGGGCTAAGATCCTCTTTTAAAAGAACAATTTTAATGTAGATTAAAAGGGAATTCTACCATGAACTCATAGAGGTATCCCACTTCAAAATCGGAGTCGAATTACTCAAGTTATGGAATCTAGAAGTGCACTTTTGGGGCCCAATATGGAATCCATTGGAAGTACGGAAAAATCTGGCATAAAAATGGGCTAAAATTTCGACCCCCTTTTAAAAGAACAATTTTAATGTATATTAAAAGTGAATTCTACCACGAACTCATAGAGGTATCCCACTACGAAATCGGATTCGAATTACTCAAGATATGGAATCTAGATGTGCACTTTTGACGCCTAATATGGAATCCATTGGAAGTACGGAAAAATCTGACATGAAAATGGACCAAAATTTCGACCATCTTTTAAAAGAGCAATTTTACTGTAGATTAAAAGGGAATTCGATTACAAACTCATAGAGGTATCCCACTTCAAAATCGGAGTCGAATTACTCAAGTTATGGAATCTAGAAGTGCACTTTTGGGGCCCAATATGGAATCCATTGGAAGTACGGAAAAATCTGACATGAAAATGGACCAAAATTTCGACCATATTTTAAAAGAGTAATTTAAATGTAGATTAAAAGGGAATTCTACCACGAACTCATAAAAGTAATTCACTTTAAAGTCGGGGTCTAATAACTGAAGTTATGGGATCGTAATCCAGTGCACTTTTGGGGCCCAATATGGATTCCATTGGAAGTACGGAAAAATCTGATATGAAAATGGACCAAAATTTCGACCATCTTTTAAAAGAGTAATTTAAATGTAGATTAAAAAGGAATTCGATTACAAACTCATAGAGGTATCCCACTTCAAAATCGGAGTCGAATTACTCAAGTTATGGAATCTAGAAGTGCACTTTTGGGGCCCCATATGATATCCATTGGAAATACGGAAAAATCTGACATGAAAATGGACCAAAATGTCGACCATCTTTTAAAAGAGTAATTTAAATGTAGATTAAAAGTGAATTCTACCACGAACTCATAGAGGTATCTCACTACGAAATCGGATTCGAATTACTCAAGATATGGAATCTAGAAGTGCACTTTTGGGCTTCATATGGAATCCATTGAAAGTACGGAAAAATCTGACATGAAAATAGACCAAAATTTCGACCATCTTTTAAAAGAGCAATTTTAATGTAGATTCAAAAGGAATTCGATTACAAACTCATAGAGGTATCCCACTTCAAAATCGGAGTCGAATTACTCAAGTTATGGAATCTAGAAGTGCACTTTTGGGGCCCCATATGATATCCATTGGAAATACGGAAAAATATGACATGAAAATGGACCAAAATTTCGACCATCTTTTAAAAGAGTAATTTAAATGTAGATTAAAAAGGAATTCGATTACAAACTCATAGAGGTATCCCACTTCAAAATCGGAGTCGAATTACTCAAGTTATGGAATCTAGAAGTGCACTTTTGGGGCCCCATATGATATCCATTGGAAGTACGGAAAAATATGACATGAAAATGGACCAAAATTTCGACCATCTTTTAAAAGAGTAATTTAAATGTAGATTAAAAGGGAATTCTACCACGAACTCATAAAAGTAATTCACTTTAAAGTCGGGGTCTAATAACTGAAGTTATGGGATCGTAAAATCCAGTTATTGGGCTCCAGTTCTAGAAGTCAATGGAATTTTTTTTTAAGTTTGTGCACTTTAGTTTTTTTCTTTTCTTATAGTTTAGATGCAGAATTTTTTCAATTTGTACTTCCGCGGTACAGTGTTCCACCGCCTGACACCCAGATTAGGTACACTTAAGTACTCACATGGGGGCCTGACTGGCAGTCACTAGTCCACTCCTCCAATAGCCACTTCCTATGAGCCACTGGACCCACTGGAGAGCCAACCCCATCATTTATAACTGTCAACGGTTTTTGTGGCCCAAGCAGGCCAAGTAAATGCAAAAAGAAAAAAGACCCACACAGCACACGGCAACTAAAAAAACAACATCTAATATTTAAGCCATCAGCGGAGTTGGCAATTGCCACTCGACTTCGGCGAAGACCCAACCCCTTCACTGCATCCTGGCCACGTTGAGCTAGACAAACAAATTATGGCTACTGTCAATAGACCAGAGTTTCTAAGCCCAGACAGTGGAAAAACAACAGCCAAACAAGTCGAACGGGAAAGCGGCCGAAAGGAGGTGAGAGATGCACCCACAGTTGCTGCAGTTGGACATTTGACTAATGTCTGGGGAGGCAAAGAGGCGAATTTAGCTGCACTTTTTCTCCTTGGCCCGGCCATTTTCCACAGCCTCTTGACAAACTGTGAAAATTGCCAGCGGGCAGTTTGGGGCGGCAGCCAAGAAAGCAACAGGCAACTGGCAACTTGCAACTGCAAATCACAGACTGTGCAACATGTTGAACTTCTCGCCAAAACGGCAAATTCTAAGCCAACTCAATAATTGCCATACGAAAACAGAAAAATAGCCTGCGTTTTTTCCCCTTTTTCAATTTATCGAAAATGTTTTTATTTTATCAACAGTTTTTTGCCGTTCAGTCTATCGCCCCAGGACAATTTACAGAGAGATATTCAGGCCAGGCCAACGAGTTAGTCTGGATTTTATTTTTAGTTTTCATATCCTGCAGCAGTTTTTGTGTTTACCAAATTATTTTTTCACATTTTTCCCTCTTGTTCACTGCTAAATATTTGTCTATTCTTTATTGTTTGTTTCCAGAGCTTATGGCTGGCAAAATGACTGAGTTTCAAAGTGGCTAAGCGTGTAAGAGGGGTGGGTTGCCTTTTTAAGAGTTTTAGCAGGGCAATATATCGACGGATTTTACAAAAATAACTTTGGAGCATAGCTTAAAACAAAACATATTTTAGTTGGTTTCAATTGATTCTGGGAAGCTTTATAGCTGAAGATGAAGATAATAAATAAAAATGAAGTCTGCAATTTATCCAAAGATAATAAAAACCAAAACGCTTTTATAGTGCCTTCAAGATATATTTTTGGTAATGTAATTATTTTTAAATCAATCAAGGGGGAAAAAGATGACAGGCCACAAATTTAAGCCTTTTTTTTTTGCTACCTTTCACCTTTTCCGATCCATTTTCTCATTGTCTGTCCAAATCTACATACAATTTCTGTAGTTTCCTGTCGACAAAACTGCAATTTGCATTTGACGAATGGCCAGACAATGCCAGACTGGAATTAAGTGGAAATCGCAGTCTGCCCCCTGAAGCGTAGTCCCGAAAATAAAGGGCGCCTGCCCCCAAGACACGCCCCCTATACATCCGCCCCCAGGAACCCCCCTCTACAAACCCGCTGTATTCCATTCGCTGGCATAATTAAAAACGTGCTAAGCGTTTTAACGATTCCTGGACACCGATGGCCGACCTTCCATCTCTTTCCCCCCACATCTCTTTGTCTCTCTCTTGCCCCGTTCAGCTCACTATTCACCGTCTCTTTCACTTGGCCCGACCTTTGTCTATAGCCAACGATGATATGCTGGTTTCAAGTGCTTCATACACACGATGAGAGCCAGCGGGGAATAGAATAAATGTTCAATTCAGTGCTTCCCTCTTGGTCATTTTTTATTTTTTATCTCTTTCATGTTTTTTTCTTGCTCTTGAATTTTTTTGTTTATTTATTTTGCATTCTTTCAGTTTTATTTTGCCCTTCGATGGTTTGAAAACTAAATTTTCAGTTTCAGATTTGGTATTGTTACACTAAAAATAATATTTTTAAAAAGTTGTATTCTTTTTATTTATTTAGTATATTTTTTGAATATTTAGGTACTCCGCATTGGTGCGAGTTTCTTCTTCTATTCTTTGGCTTTTTAGGCAAAATATTATTTTTTTTAACAGTTGTATACCAGGGTATATATTTTCGTAGGTCTCAAGTGTTTATGCCACCGTTAAATGGCAGGGGGAGGGGCGCGATGAGGCAGGCTGCAGACACTAAGGGAAGTGCTCTAATGAGATGAGACTCGGACCCAGGGCCCGGCAAGTGCCCCCAAGGCAGCTGGACTGCATGGCTTTTATTTTTTTTAATTACGAAAATTGGATTTTTATCTGGACGGGGGGGAGGGGGCATACGTACGAACTCAAGAGGGGGGCTGGGGCCAAAAACACTTGACATGCTTGGTGACGATGAGTGGCCACCACCAGGTCCACATGCAGCTTTCAATTCTCCGCTCCCATTTCACATTTCACATTCAGCTGCAAATGAGAGTGCTGAGGTCTGGTGGTCCATTTGATTTTTTATCTCCGGCTTAATTGAGTTGGTGGTTCGTGGGGAAACAAGCCCCAGCCCCTCGAGCATCCCCCTAATGAAATTAGGTTAAAGCGGTTGTAAATAGGTGAGCATAAGAAAAACAGATGTCCGGGGAACGAACTCACGCTCAGTCGCCCCTCCATGCTGAATAAGTGATTCAGTTCGCAGATATAAGCATGTGCACAAAATTACAGTCGACCCGATTGGAGTGTCCACTCCAGGCCCCCTGGCGGCAGCAGTGGGTTAAGACCTGAGTGAAAGCTCCGAGAATGCTTCGCCACAATTGCCGGTCATCTGGATTGTGGGGCGGTCTGGCTGAATGAGCTGGTTAAAATGCTAATGATAGGATAGGTTTCGCGATCCGCTGAGGAAAGTCGCTTGGTTAACAGATCGTAACTTTGAGAGCTCTAAAAATCGTGCCTATATTCTGGATGCCCCTGGTTAGCGAAAACATAAAATTGCCATATAAAATCAGGGTACATTCTTTTTCGCTTTAGTTTTAATGTTTTCCAGGTGAAACAGTAAACATTGATTTATAACTCAAAAGTTTTAAGAAAGTGACGGTTTGTAGAGGCACAATAAGTTAATTTAATACATTTTTTTCTGTTTATTGCCCATTAAATTATGGGAAGAAATAATAAATCTCCTCCTTCTAAACCTACTTTCAAATGTTAAATCTTTAGTTCAAAGCAATATTTTTTATTAGAATTTTATGGAAGCAATCTTATGTTTGAGCCCACTTAACACCCCATTTAACACCTTTTTAAAACAGATAAATACAAGACGAGGCCCTTAATTATATGGAAACTTAAAACTTGTCGTGCTGGGCTACTTCCTGTTTCGAAATCAAAGGGGATTTACCGGCCAATTGTTGCTGCCTGAAGACCGCAATACGCCACAAAAAGAAAACCAGAACACTGTGAGCTTGGTGTCGGGTAGTTTATTTACCGCATATCATATCATGTTTCGCAACCGGCAAGCTCGACCACAATGTGTGCCATGATGATACGTGGTTCTGCACTTCTCAGATTCTCTGCCGCCGGTGTCTCTTCACCCTGGCAATGACAGCCACACGCAGCTCTTGGTGCTGCAGCTCATCATCTCAGTCCTCTTGGTATATGGCGCCCAACGTGGGGCCCTGCTTCGTTCGCCGGCAGATATGTATGCCCACCACTGCTACTTCTACTGCTCAGATCCATCTTCATAATGAAACGTGTCAATTTACATGAAAATGATTTTTCCCATCTCCCCGGCAAAGTGGCAACGTGTTCTTAAGCAACCCATTAGGGGCTTTCGCTCCTTTCCCCTGCGCCTGTGATTCACCTCCTTTAAGTGTTTTTTACGGCACGCTCAAACTTTTTATGGCTGCCTGCATCCTGTGATGACTCTCACGGACTGCGAGGAGAATTCCTCTCCTCTTGTTTATTATTTAAAGCAAATTATCAAAATGCTTTTGCATATCGTAAAAAAGGATTTTTATGTTGTACATCATTAAGCATAATAATCCTGCCACTGATGTAGGAACACTTCTCCCAGAGGGACGAGGGAGCACTTTTTATGGCTACTAATTTTTAAGCTGATTAAAAGCCATCAAAACGAAATCAGGAATCTTTTTGAGTGATTGTATCCCTTGCTCAAGGTGTACGGAATTTTCATGAGCCCAGAGCTTCACTTGATTGCGTAATCGTAAAAAGTTTTAAGGCTTTCCAAGGGGAGATCAATGGCGGTAGATAGTTCCTTTTTAGTCTTCGTCGGCCATGTTGAATCTATTTACGAGCAGGACTAAGTAATTATTTTTAAATCTTTAAGGTTCTTTTTTTACTCCTTAAGATAATAAACATGTTTACATAAAAATTACTTAACAATTTTATTCTTCTCTTTTCATTTTAGGTAAGTCGACCCAACCAGAACTCCGAACTTTAGCAGTCATCAAGTGTGAGTAACGAAATCATTTCCAAGTCTATGTGAGACACACTCATTCAACCCTAATTCAGAGCACCGAGTCCTCGGCATCAGAACTGTCAAAAACTTTCGCCCAAAGCCAATTGGCTAAAAAGTTTTCCCCAGAGGGGCTTGGGACCTAAGTCGAGTGGAGATTGGAGCCCGAAAAGGGTCAACCATAAATACGCAAATAATTCGCCGAGCCGAGTGTCGCACTCTGTTAGTTGGAATCCTAATAAAAAGTTTTATAGAGTCTTACCTGTAAGTCCTTAAACTTAACCCCTGTCAGGTGTTTTTCAGAGTGGACCCTGCCGCAAAAGTTTTGGTCTCCATTATCTGCAATGAGCCAGACGCACCATCGTTATTTTTATTTTCGTCAGCAATTACCAAAAACCGAAATTCACTTCGAGTTATCAAAACTTTGGCTTTCTCCAAATGTGCATACTGCCAGACGGCAAAGGTTTTTTCATCTGTTTGGGATTGTCTTCGGTTGAACAAGTTTGAAACAAACATTTTGTTGATTCTTTGTCAGAACTTGCGCACCCCTATTTTTTCTATTTTTTAAGCTAGGCATTGTGGCAGGTGCTGCGCGGTTCTAGTTCCGTGGATTTTTTGGTGGAATTCGCAAAAAACATTTCAGTCTCTTCTAATTTTTCTGGTATTGTTTTTTTTCTTTTGGTTTCGCTGCGATGGCTTAATTTAGTTTTCATGGAACGAAATATCCGCAAAACAAACAAAATTCGGTGTCTCGCTATTTTATTTTCCTGTGCTTTGTTATGCGAACCATTGACTTTTATATTCAGAGATGTGGAGAGCCCGAACCTCATCGAAAAAGAACCGAATTGAAGTTTTTCTCCCTGCCATTTTGTGTGTGTCGTACTTTTGGCTGGCACTGTTCACGCTCAAGTGAAGCGATGTTGTTTTTAGCTATTGCCTATAAATTTTCCTGTGGTCGTCGGTCTACGGGGAATGAATGGGATTTCGGGTTGAGTTAGTGCTTCCAAGGGGGGGCGGCGTTTGTGTTTTTGGGTCTCGGTATCGGTGTTTTTGGTGCCATTTTTGGAGCAGCCATCCGTTCGCCCATTCTTCTCCTGCTCCTTTTGCACAACCAAAAACCCACCCACCCACCATTTCCTCGGCTTTCTCCGTTCACTCTTTCATTTATAGGTGCGTTGGGCAACGCATTTTTGCATGCTCCATCCGCCACGCCCCCACAACGCCCACGATCCCATGTGTTGACAAATGGCTTAAAGTTTTCGGTCATGGGTCGCGTCGAGGGTAAGCTGCCTTTAATTTGAGGCAATTTGAGGGGACTAGGGAAGATAGCTTGGAACGGGGAACCGAGGAGAACTAATGTCTCGAGTGGAAAAGTGAAAAACAAATTGGTCTGGGGTTCCAAGACACTTTTCTGCACTGAAAAAAGGCCTTACTTGGAACTTTTTATAAAAACGGAACTAAAAATAGTGTTTAATTTATATAAATATATATTATTTTAAGTTAATAAATCCTTTTGTAAGCCTTTATTTTTATAATAGTCATTCTTAATTTTTTTTATACCCAGCATGGTTTAAATTTGATTTATTCAAACGAGTAATGACACAATTTATCAAACTCCAAACCAGATTAAGATTTATTCAAACTCTCGCCTGACCAAGCTAAGGCCCTCCTCTCAAGTTCGACATTATTTTCAGTCCAATTTATTCGTCGTCCATCAGTACTCTATCTTATTGAAAAGCAAAACCTTTAAGCCCCGCCAGCGATGACTGATAAATGTGGTCCGCGAGCGGCATTCACAATGGATTCAATGCCAAATGCTGAATCACTTCCCCAGGAACCCACTCCGGACCCCACACCCCGTCCGGACAGCAGCACTTCCTGGATCAGGAGCAGGGCTGAAAGGCGCTTCCTGTCCGAGCGGCAGGTTGGGCCTTCATTAGCAGATAGTTTTCCACGGACGCAAAGCATTTTCCAGCAATTGAATATCCAGGGAGCCACACAAAGCATTTGAATGTTGGTCAGCAATCTCGATTTTTTTTATTTTATTTTTTCTTTTTCATTCGCGAGTCTGTTGTTGCTGCTGCTCGGGCGGAAATTAATGAGACTGACAGGCTTTTGACGCGATTTTGTTCCCTTTCTGCGTATATATAAATAAATATTGAAATCATTTATCAGCGGGCACAAAAGAAATTTCGCACTGGTCTGGGTCACCAAGGAATGCGCGAAATCAATGAGCGATTGTGTATCATGTTTTACTTTATTTTGTCTTTTTTACTTCTCCCCCCCAGCTCTCAGTGCAAAAAACACTCCTGTAATAAATGAAAATAAATGCTGCATAAAAAGTCGGCGGCTTTATCTTAGTTTGGAGCCCTCGCCATGGGAGCCGCAGTCATTGTCCGGCGGTATCGCGCGAAAAAAATGGAGAACTTTTGTACAAACAACTCTTCCATGGTAGTCGTATTACCAATGCGATTATATCGAGCCCGAAAATTAATCAAAGCATTTCGCATTAACTACGGATTGCATTCACTAAATTGAATCGGCTTAAACTGTTCCAGGTACTCAGAGAGTTGGCAATTAAATGGAAAATTTGCTATTAAAGCGTGAGTGTTGGAAAAGTTGGAGGGGAAGGTGATAGGGAGGGGAAAAATGTATCAATCGGATTTTAAATGAAATTGGAGCTGCGAAAAGCATTATTTTCCCATAATACACCGACTCTAAATGATTTCTTTTTATTTATTTATATTTTGGTAACAGGAAATTGACAAATTGTTATGTACTAGTGCCTCTGAGTAGTCAAATAGTGATTAGCTTATCCGGAAACCGAACCAAAGGCATAGTCTAAGCTAATTCAGTTTCGGGAATTTGACAAGAGAGCGTAGAACATATCGTACGTCAATGGTTTGCCCTTAAGCCCATCAATTACGGCCTTTTCCGCCATGAAGAACCATGTTCCCATGGCAGAGCCGAGCAAACCCGCATAGATAATTAGACTAACCTCACCAGAAATTGGCAAAAGCGAGCAGGGCGAACGGGGAAAGTTGGTAGACCCTCTTGATCCAGGCATTTCTGCTGGGCTGTCATCGTTGCGAACACGGTTGAAATAAATACGAAATCATTTGTATATTTCCCGGAGTTTCGTAGTTTGTGTTCGCAGTGCTGAAACATTTATCGCTGTCGCTGGGTTAGAGAGCCAGGGGGATGGGGAACGGGGAAAAGGGCCGGGGAACTGAACTGGACAATGCGGATGCGGACATGGCAAATGGTCCGGCAGGAGAGATGAGTCCGATGATTCCGATGAGCCTGCCGCTGAGCAGCTAAAAACTTCCCCACGGGCCAGTCGGTTTTGTTTAGACTGCAAACTGTGAGATAAATTGTGGTGTATATCTGTGTCTGTATCCGAGCGAGGCATCTGCAGTAAAATTCAAAGGCGTACACTAAAAACTCCTGAACCTACATTTATACTATTTATGATATCAACAACAAAAAGAGTTATAAACACCGACTTTTTGCTATACAAATTGGTTGATATATGCGAATATTTCTAATATTTTTTAATAATTCAGCAATTTGAATAATAAATTTGAACGTTTATATGAATTTTGTAGAATTTATTAAACAGGAAACAATTCTTTTCAATTAAAATATATATAAATATATCTAAAAAAAATTCATGCAAATTATTTGTTACATCTGTTCACAATTTATATTTAAATTTAGTTCTTCTTGTTTTAAAAGGAGTCGAACATTTGAAAATATTTTTGTAGTGTGAAAGTCAAAGCCCCCACTCCATGGTTGATTACAAAGCGTTGGCCAGCGTACCGAGAAATGGAAATACGCCGCTGCATCCATGAATCCACAATAACCCATCGGTATCCTCAATCCTCGATCCCCTTCCTACTCCGTCTAAGCGTCATCGTTTAAAGTGTTAAAATAAAAGCAAAAAAGGCACCGGACCCTGTTCATCTGGCTGGGGGTTTGTGTGAAAAATTATGGCAGCTGACTGTGAAAAATTGTTGCAAATAGTTTTCAGTAAATGTTTTTTATTTCGCTCCTCCTCTGTCGATAGTGGCGGCTTTTAGTTAATGCGCACTCGGCTTAGAGCAGCCAACGTCAAGTGGTTTCGGTTTATCGGGTCTGGAATGAGGATGGTACGAATGGTGCGGATGGTATGGGGATTTTCAGCTGGAGAGCAGAGATTATGCAGCTAGCATCGATGGGATCGATGTCAGTCGATGAGATGTGCACAAGTGCCTGGCATTCGCGTTTCGAGTGCCAAGGTTTTGTATCTGACAGTTTGCAGTGCGCGGAGGGAGCGCTGCATCCAGTATTCTCAATTTGTACGTGATATGATAACTGAAAGTTATCTAGCCTTAAAAACGGTGGCTGCAGGGAGCCACCGAGCCATGTTGATTGATTGTTTTTACCAATCACAGAACACGAAGCTCCAGATAAACGTATTGAAATTGAATAAGTCTAAATGAAATTGGCAAGGGGAAGAATGCTTTACAAGGGAGTTTTCCATGCAGCCGAGGGGTTAAAATTATGAATAACAAGGAAAAAGGGGGAACTTGGAAGAAAAAGGTGACGCTGTCAATTTATTTTAGCTAGAAAAGAAAACAGATTTAAATAATATATATAAGAAATGTAATTAGGATCTAGGCAAAGATTTGTATATAGTCTAACCTGGATGTTCAATATTAATAATAAAATAAATTAATTATTAAAACCGTTCTTTCAGTATACTTTGAATCGGCTTCGGATCTAAGAAATCAAAACTCAAACTAGCAATTCAATCCTATGATTTCCCGCCCCTGGCACCCCATTTGGACTCGCATCTGGCAATAAAGCCTCCCATACATCTTCCAAATAATTAAGGAAGTAATAGAACCACTAAATATATGGCCGAGAAAATACCTCACTTTGGCTCGCTTTGAGCAATGACAACTATTCCATTACTGTTCTCTCCCTTTTCGCTGAAATCGCACATGAGGCAATGATTCTACCTGCCCACCTGAAGAGACTCCAATCACAGTTTGATCTTTCATTTCCTAGACGCTTTGTCTCGGCACGAGCATTTCGTTGATGTAATTTGATGCGTTATTATTAAAATGATATATAATTTCCAGCATTAAATCCCCGGCTGACAGGCCGAGTCGCTCTTTGTTCACTTTTCGCTGGTTCGGCTTGCATGGATCCCTGGCACCTGCCATAACTTGTTGTTCTTGCAATTATAATGGTATAGTCCGGTGTCCAGGAGCGAGGGAAACCGGCTCTGCGAACGCCTTCGTCTAACTGTACGTGTAGCCTGGCATCTCGACCCGATCCCATGCCATCTCGTGGTATCCCCAGTGCGGTATACATACAACACCATCCCCATCCCCATCTCCATTCCATCTTTGATGTACGTGCATGTACTTCAGGAGCGTCCAGCGCACACTTTTCGCCGTTAGCCGCGTGGCTTGTGGCGTATCTGTATCTCGGATGTTGCATGCCGCAAACGCCATCGCCATCCCATCGCTGTTGGAATCGCCGTCGTCTCGAAATCGTAACAGTAACAGGCTTTATGCAAATTGTTGTAATATTTTGTGTGTTCTATGTTGATTTCTCCTGCACTGCAAGAAATCAAATATCAATTAAAATCAATTGTTGGTTAATTTAAAAATATTTACATTTTTTTTTTTTAAATTCAGTGAGACTGGGATTTTGGTCTTTTAAAATCAAGAACAAACAATTTTGAAATAATGATGAATCTGATAGATGTGTTCTTATGTTGTTTTTTTTTACCATCTGTCCGTATAGATACGGACAACACAAGTATTTTTCTTTGTGTATTCGTACTAACCATGATTTTGTTCTTATTGCGTGTAACCAAAGATAGGAGCAGGGGGCTAGTGGCGGAGGTTAGGTGTGGTGCGTGGTGTGTGGGGCGGTGGGGATGGAACTTCAAATGGACCGTTGGCTGTTATGGGCTTATAGGCGACACTCCATGAAGCCAAATTACCGTTTTGGTAGTTTGAATCTGACAAAGCTCATTGGGCATCTCACTTTATGGCTGCGACTTTCTGCGCTGTGCGGAGGACTATTTACAGTCATCTCTGATATATGGTTAATGATCGCAGTTAAGCTGGGGATTTGTCACAGATGGAAATCTATATGGAGGAGGAGTGCTTTAAAACGTAGGGAAAATATGACCAAAGGTTTTACAGCAAGGTGCAGCACACGGAAATGTGGTCATAAGTTTGGGAATAAAGCGGTTTTTATAACTCAAAGAAGTTTGGGAATTTTGTACTTCAACAAAAATTTAAATATTGAACTAGAAATTGATTTAATGCAAAAATTAGGGTTTTCATTAGTAGTTTTCACCTCAAGAGCCCAACATCACTTGATATATTTCGTGGGATATTAGATGAATGCCGAAACGTTTGAATAAATATTCTGAAAACTGTGATAAATGTTTCACAATTTTATGGACAAATTGTCTGTAATATTTGCAGGTCTTGTCGTAAGTAACATCATGATAGTCACCCCATTTCTCCCCACAATGAGCACCAGTCACGCCCACTTTAACACAGGGTCCCCCTCTATATATACTGCCACCCCTCCCAATCGCCCAGGGATATCGGAGGCATATAAATTTCAAGAGCAGAGCGACCACAAATTTGTGGCCAGCAAACACGTTCCTCTCTATTAAATTTCATAAATTTATTAAATTATGCTCCGACCGTCGAGGCTCAAAGCCAGAAAAACGAAGACAAAACAGAATACCCGATGAAGTCGCTTAAATATAGTATAATAGGTACACTCAAAACAAGGGGGAAAGCTAAAAAAAATATGCAAAAGAAACTATACTTTTACAATTTCTATTGAAATCTATTATATTTTACGAAAAAAACAATTAACTTTATCCAACAAATAGCATTGTAAATGTTTTATTATTATTTGATTTTTATCACTTTTCAAAACTTTCTCTTTGTGTAAATTGAAACCCAGGAAAATGCCACCAACTGGGACGGTGCAATTGGTTAGAGAACAAAAAGTCAGCTCAACAGGGGGGGAAATATTTAAGAAGAGGTCTTTAGTAATGCTACGAGAAGTGGGAGTTGGGAAAAGTCAATGGGTTTTCTTTCTGCCCGCTCTGCTCATTAGTTGTTGTCATTCAGAGGCTTGACAGCCAACTAGAAATTAATATGTCAAATTATGCAGAAGTCGAGAAAGGAAAACGGCTGTGCAAAATGGGGGGAAAAGCGAACTGAAGCGTGGCAAGACAGCATGCAAAGATGTGCCTCACTCTCCACTCTTTCTCCTCGATGTTTTACCGCCTGACTTTTCCCCTCGTGCAATTAGAAAGAAGCGACTGAAACGCCTGCCAAAATGTCAAACCGAAAATTTTGCTGCGTTTTCTGCTGTCTGCATGTCAATGTCAAGAAAGAGATAGCGAGAGGAGAAGCGAAAGAGACGGGGATACGCGGCCAGGTACAGGTTTTTGGGTAGAAAGTGGGAATGTTCTTCCTGTCTCTCTCTTTTGCTTTCCACTTGAGTCTATCTCCTTCTCGGTGCACCTGCTCGTCCCACTTCAATTTTAGCAGCAACAGTTGGCGTAGATTTTTTGGAAATTATTGGAAAGGTTTTTTAGCACTTAGGAATATTTAGTTGGGGTTAGGTTTCAAATAAAAAACTTATAAACATAACTTATTATGGTCTAAGAAAATCAACTATTTCAACTATTTTAAATAGTAGAATAAATTAAACATATTTTCTAATATTTAAAAAAAAATATTTTATTTTAAACTATTTAATATTGGTAATACTTGTTTATTTGTAAGAACAAAAATAAGAAGAAAATCGTGATTTCTTCTGTTTTAACCAACTAGATTCTCGAGAACACATACTCGACTGCAAACTTTTCCGCATTTTCCGAGGAGCTCAAACATTCCCGGCAGCATGTTTGCAACTGTTTCCCCAACAAATGCTTCAATTTGCATTTGACTTAATGCCCCATGATGCTGAATGATGTGGCTGGAGATCGGCCACGCCCCTGTCGCCCCCTGCCGCCCCCTGCCGCCCACACACCACCATACTATATATCGGTTAGCATGTTTAACGTGTATCTGAGGCCGTCAGCTGGTCAATGAGTGTCAGTGTCACGTTGTCATCCCTCTCCACTTCCCGCCAGCAATCCGCTTTTCCCACACTCTTCACTCCACTCGGCACTACGTGATGTGCATGGCCGATAAATATTTGCCATACTATATACTCAAATCGGGGGTGTCGCATATCTGTGTGTATGCGCAAAAGTTTTGTGTGGGAAAAGCTTTAACTCGGGTTTAAGTTGGTTTTAAGTTGTAAGCATTTAGTTGACATTAACCGGGATTTGTATGCTCGAGGGGGAAAGAAACTTGAGTGGAATTGTTTATCGCAGATGATAACGGGGGCTAAAGTATGTCGTAGCCTGCAGCGAGGTGGGATTAATATGATAGATGGAATGTTTGTCAAAAAGTTCGGCTATAAATACCCATAATACAGGCCAATGATGGATGTATGTTTTGAATGCAATTAAGTACGATCGAAGATATGATAAGGTTTTAAACCATAACAATCAAGATCCAAAAATTCTTATAAAGAGTAAAAAAATATATACAAAACATATGCTTCCATCAGGAAATATACATTTTATAGACATTCCCCGATCTAGAAATTCATGACCACAAATAACAGTCATAAACCACAATTCGCAGCATTACTTTTTCGAGCAATGACAACCCTTAATACATAATAATGAAATTATGAATATTTCAAGTAATTAATGTAAAAAGTATGGTGGGCAGCCACTCAGATTAATTCATATGCAGAACCCTTTTTTGAAAAGCTAATTACGTGGGTTCTAAAAGAGGAAGAGGGTCCTAGGAAGGGGGCTACCACCTGTGGTCCTTTATAAATATTATATTCATATCAGCGACGCAACCTAAAAAATTCCCCCAGCTTAACACCTTGCATGTGATGTTGTTTTTTTGTACCGCACGTACCTTAACCCAACTCCGGCTCCTAAAAATGACCCGACAACAATTCACATATCCCCAGGCCTTGGACCTTGTGCTGTGTCACCTTTTCAGGCGGGAAAAGAGGAAGAGGAGAAAATACGTGAAAATTTAAAACAGATGCTCATTATAAATATCCATTAAAATTACACGGGCTGTAATCAAGGGGAGGACGCAGTCTGCCAGAGGGTTAAGGGAGATGCCGATGCCATTTAACCCACCTCGTGCGTCCTTCAGCCCGTCCGGTCCACACCTCCTTTAACTTGGGTTTCTCTTTTGTGCCCTCGCTTTGGGCATAATTTGCATGTAGTCAAGTGTAGACCTTAACAGCAATTTCTGTTTGTCTCTTTGTGCCCTTATTTTGGCCCTGAAAGGGTTAAACGCAGCTCCTCCAGCAACAGCAAAAAGGGGGCGTTAACCCAACAACAACTGAGAAAAAAAGGCGAAATCGCGCCAAAAGTTGTTGGGCCTCCGGTTCCTAAAAACCCAGGATCTTGCTCTTTCCATAACGCAGCCAACATATGGACGGGTCGACATTTTATAGCCTCCGGATCGGTTTCATTTTTTTGGCAGACCGCAAAACCCTAAATGGAAAAAAATAACAAAGAGTAGCTGAAAATCCTCCAATATCGAATCAATGTCCTTAAACCCCTTTTTTCACCCTTCGCCCGGCTTTTAATAAAGTGTCGACATGTGTAATTTGTGAGGGGGTTTTTTTGGGGTATTTTTATCGGGGGGGCAAGTTGGCTGACCCCCAACCAATAATATTAATAAATTATGAGCAGGCATTTTTTTCAGTCGGCTTCCTTTGTGTTCTGCGGTCAGCAAAGGAAAATGTGTGACTCTCTTTTACATTTTGTTCGGGGAATTTCGTGTCTGACTCTTTGACTCTACTTTATTATAATTCTGGGTATTTCCGACCATTTGAACTCTTGACCTGTGTGGAAATTTGCTTGGCTTCTTCTTTTTGCTGCCGCTGGCTTATTGAATTCAAATTGTTGTTCTTGTCTGTCGGTGTTTTGGGTTTTTCCCAGCTTGTTTGGGGCTGCACTAAGAAAAACAGCAAGGCGAAGGACGAAGAGTTGACAGCCGGTCCTCGGGGACACCAGGGTCCTGCCTATACCTTCCTGTTCGAACCCGGCCTGAATCAACCCCCAGGATACTCGAACTCTCCGTCTCGTTTTGTTGCCTGTTTGCTCTCTTTCCGGCTGTCTGTTGCTCTGTCTATTTTGACTTTAACAACGTCAGCAACACCCCCAAAAAAGGGAACCCAGGCAAACACACTCCGTCTATATGGCCAGAATCATCATTAACGCTGTCCGAGGGTTGTCTGAAAAGTCGTAGAAGGGGACTGACGCCGGGCGAGGAGGATGTCTGGGTTCAAACCCTGATCTGAAGTACGTTCGAAAAAGTTTTGCAGCTCTAGGCGCACAGTGGAGTTGGGAAGAGTTTCAAAGGAAGGAATGGGCTGGACACAGGGGGAGGGATGTGATATGAGGGTGAAAACTACAAAGTAATTAGAAGTTTCTACAGGGTAGAATGCAATCCTAAGAATAAATAACAAATTGAAACGTATTGTTATTGATTATATTTATTCCTAATTATGCCATTATGTAGGTAATACGGTTCATCAATAATGTAATCTTTCTTTTGGAAAATATTTTTCTTTCCATAGCTTTACTTTCTAGTTCTCCGTATTAATATATTTTTAATAAATATAATTCAAAACTTAACCAGCACATTTTAACCCACTGTATGTTGCACAAGTCTGGGTTTCTGTTGTCTCATCTCTCGGAGTAGTAATAATTTGCAGCTTCCACCATCATCATCAACACGCCCCCAACTAAAGCACGAAGCGAGGGCCAGCTGGAAGGATTCCCTTAGCTCTGTCTAAACTCCTCCCCCTCCGACCCTTCGGCCTCTCATAACTCGCGACGGCATAAAATTTATCTATAATAAATTAAAAACTCCTTAAATGTTGGCAAAACTTGCTTTATGGCTCTGGTTCTTCTCCACACCGAAACCCTTGTCCATTCTTTATTCCATGCCCACCTCTTTTTTGCAGTGGTTTATTTGTGCCTTCTGGCGAAAAAAATACAACTAAAACGAAATTTTCTATATTGTTTCGGTCTTGTAGTTGCCACTTTGCGACTACACAATGAAAAAATATGCTTAACTTCTAGAAAAAGTTGTCTTAAATATTATAATAGAAGAGAACTAAACAGAATCCAAAAATTAATTATATAAAAATAATAATAATAATAATAATTAAAAGTAATAATTTATTATTATTATTATTTTATAATTTACATTTCCTTTCTTAAAAAAACCTTTTATATTTTAAGAAATATATTTTTATTTCGAATTAAAAGCTAGAAATGTTTTCTATTTATTAAGTATTTATAAGAACTGAATTTCCAGTCCTAGGTATTCATATCTTTATCAAATAGATTTTATTTTCTCTGTGCAAGGCGAGATGTGGAATTCAAGGAGGAGGTAGGCGGATAAGGTGGACTGTAGCCACTATAGTGACTCTTGCAGGGCAGTTTAGTCGCCGTCCGGTTCTTGCTTTTACTGTTTTCCCAGCTTTTAGCTGCTGCTGATGGTCGGATGCTCACGCGGCCGGCATGAAAACTTATGTCGGCGGCCTTTGGGCGCAATTATTTATACATGCCTCATAAAAATCGCAAGACAATGGGACCCCGGTCTGGGCTGCAGACCGAAAAAATAAAAAATATGTATGTATAAAAGGGACTAACAATGCAAGTCTCTCGACTCCTTTTGTTGTGGTCAGTGTTGCAACCAGTGGTTGTTCTTGCTGCCGACTGCTCGGGGGTCATTTGGTTCTTGAAGGTACCAGTGGGGAGGTGGGGGCTACAATTACCCCTAGAAGAGACAGTCTGTTTGATTTTGGTTCTGTAATAAAGATAGATGGATGGATCGCCGGATAGATCTTTGGACCAGTGCCACAGGAAGCGATGGCCGATCGAGCCAAGACATAAAATGATAAGTGGAACGAGCCTGATAAATGTTATGGTGATATGGAGAAGATTGCAAGATTAGAGAAACAATTTAATTATGTTTTTCTGGTCAGAAAAGAGGCTCCATAAGGAAGAATAAAGTTGTTTAAAGTTTTAATATTAAAAACTTTTGAATTTTATGTAACACTAAAAATACTTTTTCAAAAATACCACCAAAAATATTTAATCTAACTCCATTTGCCATCTCAGCCTTATGCAGCCCCCAAAATAGGCCTCATTTTCTGATGCCGGCCAATTCGAGTCCCTCAAAATTAGTTCATTAAAATTTAAATTTTCAGCGCTGGCCCGGCTTAAAGCTGGCTTAGGGACTTAAGGAATAATTTCAGATAAATGTGGCCGGGCAACCAAACTGCAGGCAATTTAGAGGAGATTCGCCATTGCCTCAAGAGCCCTCGGAACGGCTGCTTTATGTTATTGTTGTGGATCCGTTTCCTTGTGCGCCCCAAATATGCGTAAATATTGCCCCAGTCAACAGTTCTGGGCGTTCCATCTCCTCCCGTCTGCACTTGCTCATCGCCAGCATCGATTCCCCACCGAAAAACTCTCCCCAGAATCACCAGAAAAACGCAATTTGCGCCGCTAACCTAACGATGATTGCCAAAAACGTCGAAAGGGCAGGGGCTGCTGTGTTCGGGGGAGGATTTTAAAATTTTAATGGGAATTTGAAATAAAGCACAGACAGAGACAAGTCGCAGCGACAGGGCAGTCGACACTTTCGGGGGGAGTTTGCTCTTTGACAGAGAAACAGGCAACTGCAGTGAGGCTTTGGTCCCCGGATCCCTCTGGGTTTCTATGGTCCAAAGGGTTGGGCACTGGAAAAAATATTTGAAATATACATAATGTATATACTAATTAAATATAAGACACAAGTTACTCAAAGCATTTAGAATTTTCAAAATTTTTAAGTATAGACAAAGTTCTAAATACTGCAAAAAAATCTGAAGTTATATCAGAATAAAAAGGATAAAATAATTTTTTATTTTCTACATATTTCAAACTGATGATAACGCACTTTTCTCTTTATGTTTTATGTATCTTTTTGGTACGCTATCTGAAAATACTACTAAAAACCCTTTTGTAAGTGTATCTTTTTTTGATTTCGATGCAAGAAAGGGGTACAAAGAGACTTTCTGCAGAGTCCAGAGCTTTCCTTTATCTCCAAGCTGATTTTGAGCTCACTTTGAGAGACTCTTTGCGGCGAAGCCATGCAACAATATTTTTCGTACAACTCCACTGCCCTTCCTTTATTTTTAAACGCCCTCGGGGTTTTGTTTGAGTGTGCTTTGTGCGTGCGTGTTATGCTATCTAAAATTCAAATCTCTTGTGGTTTACAATGCGCCAGAACTCCGAACTCCACTCCATTTGTCCCGCTCACAGAACCACAGAGTGAATACCGAACTGGGGGATTGGCTTGGGTACAGTAAGGCCACCCTATCGGAGTCGACAAAACAAATATTATCATATAAGATCCCATACTTGTTCTTGGGTTTCTTAGATCACTTAAATATAACTCACCCTGTTATTCGTAGACTAAAATATCTCTATACTTTCTTATAATTTTTGTTTAGTGATTATGATAATAAATATCTTTTAAAGAGGTTTTACTGTTCCTGGCTTTAAGTGCGTTTGCCTTGTTGCCGCTCTTCGTAATGCAATTGCTTCTGCGGGGGTGGATTTCGCCTCCGCTGCTTGGAGTTCAAGGTTGAGTTGGGTTTTGGCTGGAGTTCGGCTTTCTCTACAGGGAAATCTCATTAAACTGCAGTTATTGTTCGAGTCCGGAGTTTGGACTTTGGATGTGCAGAGTTGTCAGCCCGATGAGATTTTTCGTGAACGGGGGTTGTCCTGATATCATCTGTGAGGTTGTGTCACCCTCAAGGCATATTTTCCAACTTGTGCTCGCAATTTTATGCTAATTTGGAGTTGTTCTCCGAATTATTACCCATTTCTAATGGAATGGTTCAGCAAAGACAAGCACTTTATTGTTGTTTAAAGGTTTGAATCTGTTTATTCTTTATAGAGTACAATTCCTCTTTAAATTGCTTCTTTATTAATAAGCCATTTAAGTGCTGCAGTACATCATTTATCAATACTTCTGTGTCTTAAGCTTACAGTACATGTCTTCGTTCATTAATTTGCGTGCGCCCACTGTAAGCCGCCTGCCTTAATCCCCTTTAATTACAACTCTCAATCCAATTTGGGCCACATTTAATTTAAGCCTTATTAATTAATCGCTGCCTGCAAATGAATTCCCTCCATTGAAGGCTTTGCCCTGACTTTTCCCCTCGGATCCCCTTACAATTTACTTATTCGCCACTGTTATTATTCCATTGCAGGATCTCCATGACTGCGGAGCCCCATGTCACGCGATGTTCTTCCCGGAAAGAGAAAGAACTGTCCTCCGATACTGGGTCGGATCCTGGGCAGCGGTCTGCGTTGCCAGCTGCCTGTTTACGGTGAGTTCTTACAAATAGTTTTAAATACAAATAAGGGATTAGATTTGCCATCAATGGGGCACCATAACATCAACTTGTTGCTTTATAATTAAGTCTGAAAGAGGAAAAGGTTAAGAAAACATAAATATACTGTTCCTTATTTGCTCCCCATCACACGTTTACTTATCCCTGACTGGCTGAGTGCTGCCATATTTTCTTTAGAGCTGAAAGCAAACATCTTTCACGGGTGAATCTGCTCCTTCAGCAAGTCCATTATTCTGGTGGGAGGATGCCAGGACGATGGCATTGGCACTTTAGCAAATCCCACGCATTGACATATTACCTGTCAGCGCATATTTTTCAATAAACTTGGCAAAACATATGCACAAGCCGCTCCCTTGAAAAACCCCCAAGGCGTTCTTGGCAAGCAGGATACCTCCGAAGGAGTAGGGCACATCTAGAGGATACATATAGGGGGAATAAAGGGATCAGAAAGCTCCACAGTTCGCCTTGGCATGTGGCATGTGTGAATGCGGCTGTGGGAGGACAAATGGCAGAACAAAAGTAAATTTCAAATATTATTAGAATTGGCCTTTGATATTTCGGAATGTCCTGGGCATGCCATGTCCTGTGCTCCCTTTGATTCGACTATATTCGAATGCCTTCAGGATGGATGAGCCCTGAACTAATATTGGAAATAGTTCTCGCATTGTAATCCTTGCGCTGCTGTGTGCCAGAAATCAAATTGGAAATGTGGCTGCCGAGGAAGTGGAAATGGAAACCGAACTAAAGGAGTTAAAGGTCAGAGGTTTATTGGTTGGGGTCTTAAGAAATAAGACAAATTATGGGAGGGGAAGGTTAGGGCCTAAAGATTATTTATGGATGTTTGTAGTTAAGGCGAGAGTAAATAAATTGAAATCAAAGCAAATCCGTAAAACTCTAGAAAGATAAAAAAAAGTACAAAATACCTATTGTATATTATGCCTATTGATTCGATTGAAACTTCATCACTTACATCTATTTCCGACACCATTTATCCCAATTTACTCAACCATATGCCATCACCATAAATCAATCAGTTCGCTTGCCTAATTATCTCATCTCCTTGGAACTATTCATCATGTGAAAGGTCCTTTGGCTCCATCACTTTCACATATGGAAATCAACTTGTTAGTCAGGCATTTCCCCCCCATCGTTTTTTTCCACGCTTTGTTTACTCTGGCTCATATCCATCAAGTGAAAAAAACGACAAAATTTGAATAAAAAATCAATTTAGGTGCTCTGGACCGAGCACACATGACAGGCACTAATCAACAGGAGGAACAAAAAATGAATAAGATAACCATGCTTATAATTCCCAAGCAATCAAGCGGGCGAGATGGGATAGATAGAGAGTGGAGGACCCGAAAAAGCACATCTATCAAAACTGGAGAGGTCCTGACTGACTGGAACACACACACCCATCATAAAGTTGCGCTACATCCATCAGCCCCAGAGAAATAAAGGACCTTTTTTCCGGATCCATGGGATGGGGGTTTCGGGGCCTGGGGGCCTGGGGGTAAAAACTCAACCCTCGGGAACATTGTCACTCACATGGCGACATGTTTTGCATGCTGCCTCCTCCGATTCCCCGCCCCCCGTGTGTGTGATAAATTTTTGTCATTGCATCTAATTTGTCGCCCATTGTCAGTGCCAGATATTGCCCAGCCGCCCGCCTCAGTGGGCGTGGCATATCAGTGCAACTCATAACATATAACAGCAGCAGCAGCAGAACAACAAACAACGAACAACAAATTCTATGCAAATTTCGAAATTGTTTTTCCAGGGCCAACGAGGAAGACTTTCATTTGCCGGCTCATTCTACTTACTTTTTACGATTATGATTATGTTCTCCGAGTGTTTTCCATCTCATTTTCATTTTCATTCGTTGGATTTTGCATTTTCCACGCATTCATCAGTCTCGGTTCATGCAAATTTCGCCTCTGTGTTTTGTTATTTAGTCGAGTGCAACATTTTCTCGATGATTATGAAGATGATGATGGGAATTTTCCCATTTCATAACGTCAGTTTATTTTATAGAATTCTCTTATTGATTTCAATGTATGAAATTATTAAACCGGAATTGATGGCATTTTCTGATTATTTTTAATTGAACTAGAAGGTGGTCGAAATAGCTGGCAAATGTATCTATCATTTATGGTGAGTTAACGATTTAATGACGGCCAGATTCTAGAAATGTAATGGAAATAAAAAAAAAACAATTAAAGGCTGCAAAACATCACATTTACACTGTTTTTCAAAAGGGCCTTTTCCCCTTTAAGCTTGGCTTTGAAAAGTTAACCCAAATAAGCCTCTATGAACCCTGGAAAATGTTTTTCCTCTATCGCACACACATTAAATATTTGAATGGCTTTTTATTTCGCCTCCTCCTTTCCATTTGCCATTTCGCCCTGTTTATGTGGGGAAGCGAATAGTGCTCAATACATCTCAATAAATTCCCCATGAAATGTGGGTTATGTTTGTTTTTCTGTTGATTTTAATAAACTTTCTCTTTCACTCCACATCAGTGTGTGTGGGGATAAAAAATCGCAATGACACAGAAATATGTCAATGAAAATGGCTTCTGCAAAAAAAGGAAATGTGACACACCAGAACATTAGAAAATTGCAGTTGATCCTTCGAAAAAAATATATATTTACAAATATGTGCTCACCGATGAGTTTGCCTGTGCACTCGGAATGCTTCACATTTATCTGGATTTTGCTGTGACATTCAGCAGAGTTTTTGGTATTTAATAAATAAAGTGCTCAGCTAATTGATTGAAAAGATGAAAATGTGTTAGGAAAAATACTGAAATAGCAATGTCACAAATTGTAAAAAATACATAAGAACTTAAAATATTAATGTTTGTGGGTAATAAATTGCTTGGAAATGTACCTTCAAACAAGCAAGTGATGAAATGACTGAGAATTTGTGGCCATTTCTCATACAAGATAAAATAATTTTGATACCTGAAAGTTAGGGAACATCAACTTTAAGCCAAGTCAAAGTTACTGAAGGAAAGTAATTCCAACTTTTTCCCCCAACCAATTTCCTATGACAGACCAACTTTTGTTTATCTGGGGAAACCCTTGGGGCTTTTCATTTCAAGTATCAAGCGAAATTATAAACAAGCACATTTTATTTCAATTTTCGCGAACTAAAGCAAATATTTTTGCAGCCACAGAAAACTTTTTGCACTTGCGACAGGTGAAATTGTCAGTGGAATTTCTGCCAAAGGAAACCTATGTGGGGGAAATGGGAAATGTGTAATGTAATGGGGGATTCTGTGTGTCACGTCAACTGTCAACAATCAACACCTTTTTCATTAAGCGCATTAGATGAGATGAGACAATGAGTGAGCTTTTCCGCCCCCCAACCGCCTTTTTTCCCCGACATTTGTTTTCCAATGAAAAGCGAAAAGAGGAAATGACAATGTGTGTTTGCTGAAAGAGCAAATAACCGTCTAGTCGTTGACTTTGATGACATTTTCTTAATTACAAGACCTTCTGTGGAGAACCCGAAAGGGGGGAAAATCGAGAGGCAGAAACTGAAAGTTCAGTGAGGCGCACATTTCGATAGTTGGGATTGGAGGTTGGAGACTGAAATCCGCAGACGATATGAGCAAATATGACAGCTCATGGTGACTGCATCCGAAACCCATTCTAAATTCGAACCCTTTCCCACATTTTCATTTTCTGTCAATCTTTTTTCGGTTGCTTGTTGTGACAGCTGGCTCTTCTCACTTATTTTCCCCTATTCCACATCCACACAGTTATTAATAGTTTTTAAATATGCACCAAAAATTTAATCATTGATGTGCATAAAAAATACATCGATTGTCAGAAACAGCAAATATAAAAATCGCCGCAAACATTTGCCGCAAAATTTATGCCGCAATCTCTGTCCAACCTGACTGAAATCTTTATGTTAATAGTTAGTTATTCTAATGGACGATCAACCCTCAAAAAAAAAAGCAAACCATTGTCGTTGTATCCTCATGCAAATTTATACAATTTTTTTTTAGTCTGTTAGTTGTGAGTTAAATCTAATTTATGCAAAATTCAAAAACTGGCAACCGCTGGCAGAGCTCTCAAAGCTTTTCTGTGGCTTTCAGTTTTCAACACTCCGGCGAAGAAGAGGGGGCGGTGCGGTTTTCTGGGGCGGTTAGGTGGGTGTGACCACTTTAGTTTTTAGGCTGATTTTAATGACCCGACTCCACGAAATTTATGAGCGCTAAAAATTGAAATTAACTTTTTTCTTCCATTGACCATGAAAGGCGCGGGGGCTCTAGTTAAATAATTTATTTGCCGCCGGTTGACGAAAATGTTTGGAAGAAGTTAAACTGCAGACGAAGAAAGTTTTCACTGGAGAAGTCACCTGGGGCTTTGTGGTGGAAGTTATATAAAATTGGAGATGTTTTTAAAATGTACATAAGAACCGTAATGGTTTTATTTGAGTCGTGCTCATAAAATTCAAAATTGGTCTATAAATTAAGCCACAAATATTTTGTTTGTCCACAATTAGTTCCAATGAAATTAACCATTAAAAATCGTATGTCATAATACATTTTTTGTTTGCCCACAATAAGTACTAATGAAACTAAAACCATTAAAAAAAATAGGTTGACATTACGTATTTTAATAAAAATAGCAATAAACATTAAGTAACATATTTGTATAAAAGCTTTGGTTATTTAAATTTTTGGGAAAAATCTTTAAAATCCTTTGTTGGAAGAGCTCTAATATCACCATCTACAAGTGGCACTCAAACTCAGCTCTACTCCAATGCGAATTTCCTCTGAATTTCGTGTGCGTGTTGCCAAAAGAAACGCTGCATGTTTTTCGCCAAGTTGGGAAAACTTCCGCCCCCGATGACGCATAATTTGTGGGCGTGTCAAAGGGGGCCAAGTGCGGGGGGAAAGTCTGTGCTTGCCAAATGTTTCAACATTTGCAGCTTATTTCGTTTCATTTGTAGCCAGTCACACCTACAGAAGGGCTCCCCCTTTTTTCACCCATCATGCGTGGAATAACAAATTGCCACGGCAAGCTGGAGGAGATGGGGTGGAAAGCCCCTATTTTCCTGTTGTTTTTGGCATAAATAAACAATTCAATTCAATTTCTCAGCTTGTTTCTTCTGCAGTGGAGCGTTGTCAACAAAACTCACTTCCTACTCGCTTCTCTACTCTGCACCGCCTTCACGAATATATTTTGCATTTAAATGAGGATGGAAAGATAGGGTGGAGCTGGGAAGACAATGCGTAGGTGGAAATTAGATGTAAGCTGGCTAAGAGAACTATAATTTCAAGGAGAGCCAGAGCAGAAAAAGATTTTCCAATGGAAAAGAAGAAAATTGAGAAGATAAAAATGGGTCTAAGCAGAATATATAAAGGCACATGGACGATATTATAGCGAAAAACTTATCATATGATAGTAAAGTTTAGGTAAAATCTACACATTTTAAAATAGATATAGATTTGCTCTATATTTTGATTTCATTTACCATGAAAAACCCATTATTATTTTTGAAAATGTATGTATTTCGTAAGAAATTAACAAATATATATGTTTCAAATAGTGTTTGTGTTTCATTAAAATGCATTTTTTTGAAATGGATAAAGTTTGAAAGGGAACGCATTTTCGGTTTTCAAACACCCAGTAACTAGGGGTATTTCCTCACAGTGCATCTATGTGGTTCGTGAGGGAGACTGATGTTAGCCACGACTCAGAGCCGAGAAGTGCGTTCTGCATCTATGAATAATTCAGAGGTCTCGTCGTGGCAACAATAATACTCGGCGCATTAATGCAATGCGAACAACTCAAACTCAAGCGCAAACACAGCCCACACACACAGATACTCACACGCACACACACTTGCGAACGGGGACACCCACACAAACACACACACCCGACTACCAGCTAACTGTTTCTCCCTGATAGTTTTGTAATGATCAAATTAAATGACTTTGCTTGGGTTTGGTCGGGTTTTCTGTTTCGGGGTTTCTGGTTTAGACAAAAGACTCCTTGGCCTGGCTCAGTGGGAATGATAATGAATTTATTTAAATGGCGCGTAATCAGACAGGCAACAGAGAAATGCACAGAAGGATGGCGAAGTTTAATGTGTGAGTTTGCGGTTGGGGAAAGGCGGGCAAAACACTAGCCCTCTGTGTGTGTTTGGGCGGATTGTAATTGCTTTTAAAGCTTTGAGGAATTGTCAACCATTATGTTGGCCTTATCTCGGGTTTTATCCCTGACTATCCATTCCCAGCTGGCCCTTTTGGCAAACCGGAAGAAACCCCAGATTGGTTGCTGGTTAGCCAAACTGGCAATTGTTGGCAATATGGCTTAATATAATCAAAGTTTCAATTAGGGCAATTGAGAAACTATGGATGATGACTGGATAGGATAGATGGCTAATAATTTATATTAATTTGAGCAAAGGACAACGTTACGTCTGCTTAATATTACTGAGGGGACTAGTAAATCATTACAGGTTTATTTTTACTAACAATTTAATTAAAAAATAATACAGTGCCTATAGTCTCATTTTACCTTCTCAGAATATAATTATTTTTGAAGTGATTAAAGTTCCTCAGCCCTATTCTGCTTTTGTCTTAGCCTTCTGCCCAAGAGCAAAATTCCAATTAAGGACATCTCAGCCGTATTCATTAAGGCCAACTGGCCAAGGAAAACGAAACCTTGCGAATTAAATGAGGCTCGGCTTTTGGAGTAAATGGCACAACAATCACAATCAGCTAATGTGTAGAGCCTAATGACCAAAAGGCGGTGGGAAGAGGACCTGTAATAGGTTCTCCACTGCCTTAATGTCGCCGCACTCATATAAACACTAATGCGTTTTTAAGGGAACATCAAAGCATATCTCGGGTTAATTAAGGCGAACCTAATTAAATCTACATTTATATTTAATACGCGTTCTCCCCTTCTGTTGACTTTGTTGCAGGTGCTCACCTTCCTGATTGACTCGTCGCGTTTTCGCTACCCGGAGAGGGCCATCGTGTTCCTGGCCGTCTGCTACTTGGTCGTCGGATGCGCCTACGTGGCGGGCTTGGGGGCGGGCGACTCCGTGTCGTGCCGCGAACCATTTCCGCCGCCCGTCAAGCTCGGCCGCCTGCAGATGATGTCCACCATCACCCAGGTGAGATGCAACCCAGCCGGGGAAACCAGTCCTCACACATTTTTAATGCCACCGAAGAGGGCACTTTTATTTGCTAAAGCTGAACAGATGGAGAAATAATCATTTTTTACAAGAGCTATACTTAAATTAAATATTAATGTTCACAAAAAAATATTTAAAAAAAATTCGTAAACTCAAATTGGTAGTAAAATTACCTACATTTAAAATAGTATTTTAAAAAATCATAACTGGGCCTTTTTTAACTTTTTTACAATTTACTTTCATGGTAATAACTTTTAAGCTAATTGCTTTTTAAATTTTGTAAATACAATATTAGGACTTCAAATTAAAATTAATTTTCAAACAATTGTGAAACAAAAGAATGTTAGTTGAATGAAATGTTTGCTCACAACCTACTTTAAGATTTGGGCGAGAAAAAGGACCCTACATTTATTTTAAACTTTTATTATACTCTTCTCCCTACATACCTTGCCAGCCAGGGCACTGAGAACTCTGCCCTCCCCGACTGGCCTTAAATTAATTGTGATTTTATTGACCTTATTTTCATTGCTTTCCCGACAGGGCCACCGGCAAACCACGTCCTGCACGGTTTTATTCATGGCACTCTACTTCTGCTGCATGGCGGCCTTCGCGTGGTGGTCGTGTCTGGCATTCGCCTGGTTTTTGGCCGCCGGCCTCAAATGGGGCCACGAGGCTATCGAGAACAAGTCGCACTTATTCCACCTGGTCGCCTGGGCGGTGCCCGCCCTCCAGACCATCTCCGTGCTGGCCCTGGCCAAAGTTGAAGGTAAGTTGGCTTGAGATCCGGCCAGGATTATTATCGATTAGCCACCAATGCGACCTTGATCCGCTGCCGCATTAATCTCCCACCGTCCACATCAATTTCTATCACACACTCCTCCCCAAAAACCCAACTCAGCCAACGCTGCTGCGGTTTTGGGCAATTTGAACGCGTAAGACGAAACCGTCATTAGACATCATTTGCGGCATTAACTGTATCTGTTTCTCGTGGCTATGGACTGGTTGCTATCAGCCAGAAAGAGCTACAAAGAACTTGGGAAAACCAACAAAAAATTAAAGATGAAAAAGGTGAAACAGTGGTCTAAGGGTGTGTAAAAAGTTTCAAAGGTTTTGGGATCAAAAATTGGATAAAAACTATTTTTTTTTTTTAATATTAGTTATATGGAAAGTTTCAATGATTTTGGGATCAACAAATTTAAAAATACACTAAATTCTTTAAAAATATTTTTTTAAAACTATTTATTTTCGAATTATTTTTAAATATAACATATATAAGTTAAAAAACTCCAAGATTTTGATTTCTTTGATCATAAAACTATTTTATTTTTGTTGATCTGGTCTTTTGAGAGATTAATATTATTCTAAAATACAAATTCTATAGTTATTAAAACCCAGAAAAAACCGCACAATTTCAAGTTCAGGTTTAAATATTACAAATTTTAAAATGTAAATTTTTTTCTAAAACATATCCCAATTTTCCAACACCCAAGACCACTGTAGGAATGCGTGTGCCGACAGTTTCTCAGTCATTTTGTGGTTCATTTGAGAACGAGGTCTTGGGCTGGGCTCGGTGGTTATACGGGTCTGGATACTGAGATACTTTCGGAGGCTTCTAATGCGGCTGTCCGCGATTTCTAAACATTTTAATGACCTACGTGGTCGCGGGCAGGCACGAAATAAATCTTGACGACCAACCAAAATGTAAAACACTGAGGGGAAAAAGGAGAAGAGCCTGAAAACGGTCACGTTAAAGTGCCGTAAAAATTGGTGGACTCCGGATGAGTTCCCTCTGGTTTTTTAATCGGGCTCCCGAGTCAAAGAACAAGACCAAAACTGATTCGCTTAACGCGCTGCCTCTAAGCCAACTTAGAGGCCTTTGCGCTGTGGCCCATTCTGGGGCTCATTTCACATTTTTGGGCTTAATTAGATTGCGGCTTAATGACTCAATTGTGTTGGCCGGCCGAGCTCCTGTTTGCCCTCCCTTTCATTTCGCATCTATGCCTCTCCCTCTATAGCCCGGACAATTTCCAATATGACCAGACGGTAGTAATTAAATACAGCAGCACATGATTATGGCTTGTTAGGCAAATCGAATGAAAGTCATAGACAATTTGAAGGGGGCCGTCGAGTGGGAGGCTGAGCATGCCCGCTGATGGGCACTTATAGACCCGGCATTAGCTGGGTCTACTTAATGCTCCGGTTACGTAATTGGGGGAGTGAGTGAGGTAGGTGCCAGCTTAACACTGGATTAGTGCTGCAATGTGGTAAACGCGGCTGCGAATCAGCATTGTCCGACTATCCTGGCGAATGTCAGTTCACAATGGAAGGGATTTGCTAAGTCAATCAACCCGAAGGGTTAAGCTGCTGTGAGACTCACCATATGAACATCTGCGAGTGAAGGTAGGGCGTAGATTTGTTGCTCATACGTATTGGATGTACAAAACAGGCAGGAAATGGATTAAAAAAATATATATTACCTATACAAATATTTTAAAACTTTGTTATATTTTTAAATGATCTTGTCTTCCTTTGTAGAAACTCAATATACTTAATTGCATAAGATTTTAATTCTTTAAAAACCAAGACAAATAATTTTTTTTTATGAGAAAAATAATAATAAACAACGATAATTAAGATTCAAACCTATTTTTCAAACTTATCATCGTTCATTACTTTAAGTCTCAATTTGCACAACAGACTTCCCCTTCACACGATTTCCCGGCGATGAGCAATTTTTCAATTGCTTAACAAATATAATCAAATATTTTCACTCTAGCCCAAGCGCACACAGCCAGTCGAGAGGCACTCGCTAATGCATGCAAAATGCCAAAAGCCATAAAAAACATATTTTCCCCTCGTCCCATCTTATATAAAAACATTAAAGTCGCAGGCTAGGGAAAAACGATTTATGGGAAAAGTCTCCGAAAGAAAAATTAAAATAAAATGATGACTTAATGCACTACAGGCGGCCAGCGAAAATCGCTGTTGTTGTAAAGGGGCACTCCTTGAGATGCTGCGCCAGGAAAATAACAGTAGATGGAAAGGAACAGGCGCAGCCGGTCCGGTACACTGAGAAAAAATGTTATAAATGATTTTAAAACGTATGAGAATTGATAAAAGATATTTTTATGTGGGTTAAAGGCTTTAATCTGACGAAAAATCGAGGAGATTCTGCATTAAGTACACAATGTATTTCTAACTTTATTTTAGTTACTACATGAGACCAAAACCTATTTCATTTCGCTTTCTCCCAGTGCACCAGGCCCGTTCAGAAACCATTCAACGGCAATTAATGTTAAATTTAAAAATACATTATTTTAATGTGTCGTCGTCAGTCGGCGTTTGCCGGCGTAAGAGCGATGGGATGGGACAGTTGTTGCCTGGGCGTTGATGATGGCGGTAGACGTCTACAACAAAAACATGCCAACATCGACTGCTTTTGGGCAAACAAAGTCTGAAACTCTCGAGGCGGGAAGCTTGGAAGCTTTGGCCACCGGCTACGTGCATTGAATCCACAATTTGCGCACGTTCGTTGCAAACATTGAATAATGCTCACTGAGAGATAGACCCCCTGCAAATCCCTGCCCCCTGGCACTCCCCTTTAAACACTTCTGGCCAAGTAAATATAGCAGGCAGGCTCCAGGGAAGGGGGCCAAAAGGGGAAGTTAACAATTTGTATTGACTCCACAACGCGTTGGCAGCTCATTTGATGGATTTCCCCTCCTCAGACAGACAGGGATACGGGGGGGGCGAGAACTGGACTGGCCCATGAATCACCTGTACTTGTCCACCTGCAAATGTCCAGTTCCGTAGGATGCCATTTGCTTTGTGCTGCGAATATTAAACGAACGAAATTGGTCTGCATTTTGGTTTTTGGGCCAAAGGCATATGAACTCTGGCACTTTATTTAGAATGTCTAATGCCTAAACATGAAATAATTTAAAATTTAAGTAAGAAATTGAATAAATAATAGAGCGCCACAAATACCTTTTAAATTAGGTAGCCCATTTTTTAGGCACATGAAAATCCTAGGTATACCCCTAAATAGAAAAGCAAGCCAAAGGCAACAATTTGCTTTACTTGTCTAGAATTTATTACCATTTTGTAGACATGCTCAACAATTATTTTTCATTTATAAGAACGTTAAAAAACGAACCGACGAGCGAAAGAAATATGCAAATTAACAGGGACCGAAAGAGAGGCAGAGCAAAGGAAAATTAACAATTTGCTGCGCTTTTGCGAAATTATATGCCTGGCAATCGTAAGTCCGTCGAGGAGACTTCTCCGCTCGCCTTTTTCTTTTCTTCATTTGTCAAGTTATTAAAGAGCAGAGTGGAGTGGAGCAGGGGGGCGGGAGGGTCGGAACTAAATTAACATAATTTATCCAAGGCGGGCTGCTTTTTTACTTACCAGGGAAAGAGCCTCAAACAGAGCTCAACTGGAGTACAGTGGATATAGCGAATTTTAGAAGAAGTATAAGATAAATGTGTGATATAATAACAAAAGAATCTTAAAATATAAAAAAAAAACTCAAGAAACGTTAAGTTTTGTATATTAGCCATAGAACACTTTCTACCAAAAACTGGTACTAAAAATATTATTTGCCCCGCTAAAAAAACACAACTTAGGAAAATATTTAATTTTTAAATACCAAAAATTTATTTATAAGAATTGATATGCTAGTGCCACCCACTGTATCCCTTCGAAGGGAGCCGCTGAAGAAATGTAAGCAATCGATAGCCACTTATCGAATGGCATAAAAATACTGGCGTATGAATGATTTATGAAACAGAGTGGTTTTAGAGTAAAAGTGCAAAAGGCTTCCCCTTTCACTGGGGGGAAATGCACTTTGCAATGCATTTGGTCAGCTGGCAGGAAAGTCAGCTCAGAACGTTATGCAAGTGCAGGCGGAGCTCAAGGATCATGGAACAAAAGTCGGCTAGCTCTTTGACCTATCTCCCTCGTCCCGTCTCTTTCTCCCGGCCCCCAGCCATCCCTTTCACTCCCATCGAGGGGCCGCTGCATAATCAAATAATGCGCTTTGGCATTGCAGTTTCCATGGCAATCGTGCCGAACATAACCCACACAGAAGTGAAATGCAATGAACGGCGCAGAATTAGAGTGAGTAGCTGGCTGGCAAATGAAATGCTAAGGTCGATTCACGGAATGGAGCACTTTTCTCGCATGCAAGTCACATAAACAGACGGGGCTCTGAGAAATAGAAAGGGAGGGGGCTTGAGTATGCGACAGGGACGGCAAGTATGCAGCATTGGGGACAAAACTTTGCCTGCAAAGAATCCACAAACACTGGGAATCGATAAATTACATACATGTTTTGAAAAGCGCGATACCCTGTGGAAAAAATATAAGTGATCTTTATGAAAAATATCCAAAAAGATCATTTTAATTGAAGTTTCTGAAAAAATATTATTTGAATTTTATTTTAAAATAAATATCTTTTCTGCAATTTTTAAGCCATTGAAATGTAAAAACAAAAACAATATTGTTTTGTTTTTCAACCCGTAAAAATGTCCATCGCATTTCTTCATAACTTTATGACATTTTTCTGCGTTAATCCCACGGTCCATAAAATCCCTCTTTAATAATGGGAAAACAAATCGAAAATGTTGATTCGCCTTGGCTGTCTTCAACCGATAGCTCCCAAGTTTATATACCCCTTGAAATGATTGAAAGTCAATCCATATGAAGAAGCCACAATGCAGTTGACCGCAGCAACAGCGGCAACACCAACGGCAGCAACATGGCCAACAGCAACACCGCCACCAGCAGCAACATGCAGCATAGCAGCACGAACAATGTGCGTTGAATGGCATGTGGCAAAAGTTATGGAGACTTTGGCGCGTAAAACCGGTAGCTAAAATGGCCGAATCGACCAGGGGCGGGTAGAAAAGGGGGGCTTTGGGGGGATCGGCAAGAAATGGGGTTCACAGACGCGATGAAGACAACGGCAAAAAGCGTGAAACGTGTGCGTGAGCAGCAGTGGCAACAGCAGAAACAACAGAAACAGCAGCAACTGATACGCAGTTTGAGATACCATGCCGCGATGTTGTTGCTACATTGGCAACACGACTACAAGTTGCTATTACCCTGGCCATATCCAAGCGGCAAACGGCATCGGGCCTGGTCCTCAACTTCACTTGCTACTGCTGCTCGTTGTCATGGCTACTGGAATGGCATGGCAAAAGCTCTCGGAAATCGCGGGAAAGGCGAGTCAGGTGGGGGATAGCCTTTCTTTGTCATCCATTTGATTACGTTTACAATTTGAGCAGTGTCCAATACCCTGGAAAAGATTATGCAAGCTGCAAGGTGGGGACCAAAAATCTTTTCTTTAACAAGGTATTTAAATTTAAGAATAAACAAAATATTGTAAGGTGTAAAGGGAAACCTTGAACATCTACTGAAACCCTCTTTCCTTTTTTTTATAAATATTTCTAATAAAGTTTAAAAATTTTTTATCATGCTATATATTTTATAAGAAGCCTTAAATCAATCTGTTTACCAGCTAAATATTTTAGGCAAGGCAAAAACAAAATAAATGGGGTAATACTAATACTTAACGATTTTCTGGAGTTATTTTTCCTTGCCTTACCAATTATTTATGTGGAATACTTTGTAAATAGGCCAAAATACTCTGATTACAGGGTATGACCATTGCGACATCTAAGCCAAACAATTGAGCAGGCAAAGGTTTCACTTTTTTCCCCAATGCTCATCGTTTGTGCGGCTGCTGCTTCTTTTGCCCAGACTCGGATAAGATTTGTTTGATTTCATTTTTATATTTTGTTTATATATGTAAGCTTTTGGCAACACTCAACCTAGCGGGGCCTGTACGTGCTCCATTTGGCTAATGTCATTTTTATGAGTTTTTATTCCGTTTTGCGCCATAATTTGATTGCCATGTCTGGCACATTTTTTTCATGGATTTTCCTATTAAATGATTGGTCAGCAAATTGTTTGCCGAAAAACATAAGCGAGATAATTTTTTAAGTATCAGGCCTGGCGGCCAGAGTCTGAAACGAATTAACGTATAATTATATAGAACTCGTAACGGCTCGGATCATTATAAAGTCATAAAGCTTTTGTCGGCTCCGGTGGTCCAGTGTGCCCACTAATTTGCGGCAATTAAATTCATTAATTCAAATTAATATGATTCGAAAAACATTAAAGCCAAGTTAGGAATCTTGTGGCCCGAGGGCAAAAAGCAACAAGAGAAAGAGAGAAGTGTGAAGCGGCATAAGGGCCAATGACCAGAAGGGAACAATGGAAACCGTACAAAATGAGCAGGCTAAGTGTGAAGACGGCCAAGTTAATGAATCTCCAAAAAACAGCTGCCGGCAAAAAACTAAAGCGGCTTACTCTAAAAATAAAATGATGAAAAAATCAGGCTTGTTGACTTAAACATAAAAATGTGCAAAATAATCTACTGAATACTCCTTTGTTCCACACAGATTACAAAATATATAGAAAAACATTTTCTTTCATTGAATTTGTAGTTTTGATTTGCTGACATTTTTTTAGAGCTCCATATTTTCCTATTAAAGTTGCTGAACAAAAATAACAGCTGAAAGGAAAGCTGTGTGAAATAGACTTTTGTATTAGAATAAATACAAAAAAAGAGCATTAAACACATCAGTAGATTTTCAATCGCGTTTGCCCTAAATTAAAGGTTATGTATCCCAGGAGCACCCCAAAATGCTGATGACTTTTCATCGATCTGCTGCAGTTAAGGAAGTCTGAAACTGTTTTACCTCCGGCAAATTGAGGCGGAGTAGGCACAAAGACCAGGCGTACACCCCATATACACCCAGAAAAATATCCTACCCCCTGGGTGGCATCCTGCTGGTCTGTTTATTTCTAATATCCTGCCAGTTGCTTTTTTTTGGGTGGGCTGAGGATGGGCAGGTTGAATGGGCGGGAAAAGCGACAATAAACACGCCCACACGAAATTTGCGGGCGAAATTGTCTTTTGCGGCTGCCATAAAGCGCAGCCGCTGTCGATGTCATTAAAATCTCTTTTCGGCACCGAACTTCGCACGCCGCCATATCGATGGGATATCCCTCAGCCAGGGGGCAATTCGGATGCTTCCTGCGGTGCTTGCCAACACCTTTGACCTGCTGGGTTAACGCCACGATTTTCCCCCGAATTTCTCCCTTTTGTCTAATTTGATAAGCGAAAGGAGGATTTCTTTCGGCGTGTAAATTGCTTTTCTGGGCCTTTTTCCTCGCCTTTTTCTGGGCTCTTCCTTTTTTGTTTGGTTGGCGTGGGTTAAAGTGCTCAAATCGCTGGCAGGCAAAAAAGATTTCCGTTTCCAGCGTCTTTGATTTCACTCGATTTCAATTGTGCCACAGCAAAACTTTTCTTAATTACGTTGGGTCATAATTTTTTTCGGTTATTTTCGGAAACGCTTTTTTGTTTTCTTGTCGAGTGCAGAGAACTTTCGCTTAACCCCACAGCGGTCCCGCACAATTTATTGGCACAACTTCAAAAAAGTTTTCCACATTTTTGGTTTTTTATATTCCCCTTGGTTTTTTGCTTTTGTTCTAGGCCAACACCTTTAACATGTTTTTGGCAGCCCCCGAAACTAAAAAAAAAAGTGCGAAAAGTTTCTCACTCCATCATCGTCCCTCTCTCTCACTCCCTCGCTAGCCATCTCTTTCTTTCCCCCGGCTTGCATGACACGTCGTTTTCGCAGCTTTTTGTTTGTTCATGTGCCAGGTGCAAGGTAATGGGTTAATTAGCCCTGTGCCTGTGGACCACCAAGGGTTAATTAAGTGGCATGAAATTCCTAGGAAAAAATCCGTTACCAAATTGATTATAGCAATAAAATTAAAGGAGGAAGGCAAACTTAATTGAAAATGGGTCACGGAAGATGAAAGTCGGTTATGCATGGGTGAGTTGGGGATCAAATTGTGATTTGGGTACGAGTTCTGTTAGGCTGAAGGGTTTGGAGGAGAGATAACTTTGATTTCCGGTTCAAAGTAAAGTCATTTTCAGGGTTTGGAAAGGATTCCTTCGGTTAACTTGTCAATTTTAAAAGATTCTACTTAATAATGAAAATAAACAAATTTTATTAGAAAAAAAATGTTATGTTTCATAAAATTTTAGTTATGTTACATTACTTAAAAGTTATTATAAATAATGATTATTCAACATTTTGTATCATATGTAAAATAACAAATTTATTTATCAGTTTTTCTATTAAGTTAGTTCCAAATTGTCTACCCTCTGGGTAACATTTATATAAGGGTGACTTTCGATCGGTCAATTTATACATCAAGTAGAAAAAATCGGTCAATTTATACATCAAGTGGATGGCCTCCCCTCAGGTTTCAATTACTTGAAGTACGATAACTCAATCCAAGTTGCAGGACCCAACAGATGACTAAGCTTCACACACTCAAATGGATTCGAAGAATATTTCAGAGTTACCCCAAACTTAGAAAATATCATCCCTTAAAAATCTCAAGTTCCCTTTCAAATATTTGCTTTATAAAGCTTACAAATTCGTGCAAAAAATATTTTCGAGGGAGCCGCTGAATGCATTAGATATGTTCGAAAGGAAGGAAAAACATAAAACCGAAACACAAAGGAACTAACAAGCGGTTCCACCCACTCCAGCCCGCCAGCAAACTCTTCTAAGTGATTTCAACCCGGAAATGCCCATAAATCGATTGGATCTGGGGAGCATGGGGGGAAAGTTGGGTTCTCTGTGGGTTTCCCCACACTGGGAAAATTTTATTTGAATTTGAAACAGAAAATAAAAAGTAAATGATTAAAAAATTATTATTTCTTAAATATACCTTACAGCTTTTTAAATACTTACATAAGTATTTACTTTTTATAATTTCCAAAAAGTTTATTAATTTTTTTTAAAATCATTAATATTAATATTGTTCTAGTAGTTGAACATTTTTAATAGGTGAATTTCTCGGCTTTTGAAGTATTTAAAGTACATATGATTTTCTCCCTGTGCGTGGGTTTCTTTGGCTGCGGATGCATCAGACTTTATGGGCTAAATGAATGAATTGAAATGGGCGTGGACGAGTGTGTGTGGCTTGTATCGACTTGCGGCACACTTGTCTGGATTTTCCACCCCCAACCCCCCGGGCAGCCCTTGGAAAACACCTCCCCTTGTGTGTGGGGCACAATGCAAATAAAAGTTCATTACAAGCTCAGGCCAAGGCGCTTAAAAAAAACTGTTGTAACCAAGGCTTTTGTTATATTCTCCGGTCTGTCCCACTTTGTGTTGTGAATTCTGCCCCTTTTATGGTCAACGGCCCCTTTCTGGCGCTTAGGATTGTGGGTGGCAGGCGGTGCAGACGCCTGGCCGGAAATGCCACATCCGTGTACAAGTCCATAAAGTCAATAAGGAAAAAATGGTAGAAAATAGCGAGTAAAGCGAAGGAAATTTTGAGAGCCAAAGGGGAAATGAATTAAGAATAAGCAATGATTTTCCAACTTCTGTTTCCTCACATTTATGATATGGATGTCCGGTTGGGACTCCTCAGACTCTAGCTCTTTGATCGTAAAATCTCTTTAAATTATTAGACTTTTACGACCGATAACCATCAACGGATTAAAATACGACATGAGTTTATGGCCCGAAGTTGTAAGCTTTATTAAATATAAAACCAGCATTAGCTATTAAAACTTTGAGAGGCTTATCCATGACAACTGCCGAAAGAATATTCCCCTGATTTAATTGGAAATGTCACCGATCTCAGGCAATTATCGTAAATTATACGCACGCGCCCAAATCCAAATATTATTATTATTTTTATTACGTGCGTAGGCAAAACAAAAATCAAAAATTTCCAACCACCCTCTAAAACTTGAGGTCGTCTTTGGGGTGAGTTGTGCATAATGAAATGTCAACAAATGTGGATGAGAAAAGGGAAGCTGCCAGAAGTATGTATGAGCTAGGGCTAGCACATTTCCTTTGTTTCAGCGGTGGTTGCTCGACTTCCCCCGAGCCTTTGAAGTTGACTTGCGGAAATTGAAAACTTAATTGGCAGAGCTGTCACACAGCTGTGATGTGATGCCAAGGCGCCGAATAAAATCGGGGAAAGGGGAAATTTTATTAAACATTTAACAGATTAAAGGTACCCGTGACGATGTTATGACGTCTAGAATTTTATTAATTTTGAAAAAATTATAAGTGTTATTTCCACCTGCATCTGAAATTCAAAAATCTCGTTATCCTTACTAAACCGAAAGTCTTATTAGACCAACTTTATCCTACAAAGACTATATCTCCCAGGAAAATCTCCATGTGTGACTCACGAACAGACATAACAAATAAATCCCCCAGAAAATCAAAGCCAGCCAAATCCCGTAAATCGCAAATTTTCTATGCATTTTACCCGTTTGCAGACTCAGATGTGGTAAAAAGGAACCCAAACAACCCCAGACGAGAGAGCACACACATACATATATATATATATATAAAGCGAAACCATAAAAAATGCAACAGACCATAATAATTTCAACGTTTATTTTTTCGAACATTTTCTGCTTTTGTCGCAATCTTCCACAGGATCCCACAGCCCCAGTCCCCCTTTGGGTCCATCGAATCCAGGGTCTGACTATGCAAAAATGCAGCAGCCAAAAAGCACATAAAATTATTATGTGACGAGGAACGTGGGGAGCGAAAATCTGTGGGTCGTCCGGGGGCGGGGAAAATGCGGAGTGACAATGCTCAAAGGCATTTCGGACTCGGCCAAAAATCAGACTCAGCATGTGCGCACAAAGCTCAAATAAACTCAAGTTGTTGACAAAGGGGTTAAAGGCCATAATTGTGGCCGTCGGCAGAGGGGGGCCAATATGAAAGGGGTGGGCCCAGCCCTCCTCCAGGGTTCCTCGGAACCCCCCGAACGTGCCAGACTGAAAGTGGAATTTTCATTGGATGTGTAAACAAAACCAGCGGGGGAAAATGAGCCAGATGAGCTGGTCGGAAAAGCTCTCCTAGCGGTGGCACTAAAGTGATTTTTCTAAAGGGGTGCTCCCTCCTTTTACGGGCGTGTTAGTAGATATTTGTTCACAAAATTTAATTCTCTAATGAAAATTTAAATGAAAGTTTTTCGCTTCTAATAAAAACGTTAAGAAGATATACTATCTAAATCTATTTTGAAATGTATATATTCGGACATTATTGGCCTTACCTTATTAAAGGTTCTTAAAATTTGTTGTTCAAAATAAAAGTTATAATCATTTAATACGATTTCTTTATTAAATTAAATTGAATTGTCTCAGTTTTAGCAATTATTTTGTTAAACTTTCAAAGTTTTTATCCACTTTGCCAAACATCCGTTGTTGCCCTTGGTTTTTTCTTATATTTTCTTTTTAAATTGCCTTACTGACTTGGCTCCCTGCCTTATCTCCACGAAAAGATTTCAAAGCTAATAAAATGTATTATCAAACTTTTGCAGAAGTTCCTTTGAAAAGCAACTCCATAAAATCAAATTTATGTTTTACCTGCACGGCCCCCACTTTCCAGCTGCTTTTTCACTTATTTCCTATATCGTTTCTACTCCCCCAACTGCAGGAGGGCGAAACCTCTGGTCGCACTTTAAATAAGCATTAAATTGATACAGCAGAAAGTTGTTTCCGTCTCTTCCCCCTTTTCTCGCCCCCTCTCTCTCTCCCAAGGCGCACTCCAGACACATTCTAATCGCTTTATAACTTCTAACGCAGTTTATCAGAGCCGTACCGCAGCTCACAGCCCCTCATCCCTTAATTCCACCACCCACCGAAGGCATCCCACCCATACCATTAAAAAGGCTCAAAGGCAGAAGTTATTGTCACGCACTAAAGTCACTTTCATGCGGAGTTGTGTGGTGCACTGGGAAAAAATATCACAGAAATCGGAATTTTTTGTTGGAAGAAATGCATTTTATTGGCTTTTTATATCTTATCGGTGTGATTGCCATAACCTATTAGTTACGTCATGTACAGCTGCGTTCAGATGTATAGATTCATGTTTCATTATTCATTCAAATTCTAAAAATGTAAAGATATTCATTTATTTGTCAATAAATATTTGTTACCAATTTATTAAATTTTGAAATCTTTATAATATATGTATTTTCCTGATATATTTTCCTTGCAAAATCCCCATCCCCAATAAACAAGTCATTCTACTTGACACAGATAAGATTACTAAACAAAATGTAAAACCAAAAATCTTTGTTAAGAAACGATAGCAAAATGTTTTTGTTTTTCACTGTGCACTGTGTTTTTTTATTGGAATGGGTGAATTGGAGGATATGCAGACCCCAAACCATCAAGCCAATCCCCATGCAAAAGCTCTCTGGCTATTGCCTTCTCTCCCGCACTTTCACTGGGGTTTTCTTGGGTATCTTCAGTGTTGGTTTTCCTCGCTTTTCTTCTTTGTCACTTTATTTTTCCTCTTTTTTTTTGGAAGCTACGTCTAGCAAACAAGGCGGAAATTATTGTCGGCGGCGTCTAACAGTTTTTTTAGTTCCTACTTTTTCAGCCATCTTCTTGCATCTTCAATATTTTTTGCAATGTCAAATTTTTATTGTGTCTGAGGAATACTTTTATTTTTCCTATTTTCGCTTTTACTGTGATTGCATTGGCAATGAATGGAGAAAAGTAAAGCACCCTAAAAGTTTGAATTGAATGAGTAATTCCTTGTATAGATTGCACACAAATATGGCTATCTTTATAGCCCTATTTGAGCATTAGCAATGGAACCCAAGTGAATCCCCAATGAGTCAGTCGAAAACACACCCCTTCCGATAAGATAGAACCGCAAAAAACAATACTATCTGAAGAGCCAGGACAGTCCAGTGAAAATAGTATATAAATTGGTCATATCTGAGGATTGGAAATTAGTTCGCATTCAATAGGCAACGAGAGAAGTTCTCAAACGGAATACATCAATTCTAAAAAGGATTTCAAAAGTATCTACAAAATGCCGCCACCACACCACGAGGATCGTCTGTTCGGAATCCACTTTGGACTAAATTTGGGAGGTGGTGGTCACCATCACCACCACCATCACCCACCGCCGCCTCCGCCACCGGTGCACCACCACCACCACGGACCACCGCACCACCACGGACCTCCGCCGCACCACCACCACCACTATGGACCACCACCACCGCCGCACCACTTCGATCACCATCACCACGGCGGCCACTTTGACCACCATCATGGTCCTCCGCACGGTCATCATCATCATCACTGGTAGGTCAGTGTTGGAAAAGGGCTTTGAAGTCCAAAATCCTCTGATGACATACCTCCGGACAGAAGGAAGGATGGTTACCTTATTTATTACCGAATTTAAATTATAACATATACCAAAAAAAATATTTAACAAGAAAAAATATTAAAATACACTATTTAATACCTGAACAAATATGTTTTTAAATACAGCGTTCCTAGACATTTTTGTGATAACTACTATAAGGCTTGTGAAAAATATATAGGAATATTGCGATACAAACTTATCGCCATATTTCAAGAGCTTACCATTTGTTACAAAGCCTTAGTCATTTCTTTTGTCAACATCACTATCTAATGTAATCATAGAAAGGAAGAGTACTTCCCACATACTTAATAACAAACCCTTCGACAATGATTAAAATAGCACCTAATCTTATCTTGAGTGACAGGACCACCACAAAGAACCATTGTCTACACATATTTATTAATCTGATTACAAAGTCAAGCGAATCAAGAATATTTTCAGTAATGAATAGTTAGGGAAATTCTAAACCGTTAAGAAGATTATTGGAGCCACAAACACGTAACCAGACCACCCACAAAAACAATTTGCTAAGCCGATAAACACAAATGAAATTAAATATAATTTCAGCTCGGTTTGGAGTCGAAACTTTGAGTTCGTTTCGGGTGGGTCAAACAAAATGTTTGCCAATTACAAAACCATTTCAAAGTGTTTTTATTTCTTCTGCGGTTGTCACAAAACGCTAATTAGACAGCAGCTACCATATACAGTGGGTCTCTCAGCGCCCGTATATATTTGTCTGTGGGTTACGGCCTGTCATAAAACGTAAAATGCTGCCCCCGGCGTGGGTCGTATGGGTATCGACACCTGGAAAATATTGGTAATTAAAATTTGCCAGTTGTCGGCCAGAAAACCGAAAAAAACCGCTTCCATTTCGGCCTGTCTAATAATGTTGTAAAACATGTTGCCATTAAGTCAAGCGACGCCAAAACGCCCCAAAGGCAAAACAGGAAAACTGTGGAAAAGTGATTAATACCCTATATATCATTTGCATGTTGGCAAGAAAAAGGGAGTAATACGATAAAATGTTATAAAAAAATATGTTTAATTTTAGATTGCGTGCATTTTGCACAGTCACTGAAAAATTTTAAATTTACAGATCATTTTTAGTTCCTATTTCAAGGTTTTTTTTGATATTTCGTGTCAAATGTTTACTCACGTTAACCTGATTTTTAAAGAAATTCTCTGAAAAATAAACATACATTAAACCTGACAAAACAAATTAAACTTATCTACTTTACATACCCCCTATCTCTTTATAAGATACCTTGCACTTTACCATCGCTTTTTTGCTGACAAGTCGCGCTAATGGAATTGGTAGCAGAAGGTGACACTCGAGCACTCTCCTCAGGTTTTCGGACCAAGACTGTCAATTAAATATGAAAATTATTCGTGGCCTGCCTATCAGCGGTTTTTTGACAATTTCATGGGACAGGTCGGCAATTGACAGCCTTGGGAGTGGGGCGAGTGCCCCTCCCCCTTAAATTGAGTAGATGACAATTAACGTCTCAATTCATAAATGTCGCGTCTGGAAAATCGATTCCTCAAACCGCGTTGCTTGCTTTTAATTAAAAAACTTAAATTATGCCCCTGGCCTGGCCTGATCCATGTTTCAGCCGCAAATGGAGCCGCTCGGCAACTTCGTATATCTTAATTGTTATTTGTATTTAATTATATGGCAAGTCGGCTCAAGTTTGCCGAGAAAGTTGAAAATGTTGGAAAAACAACGGCAAGTGGGTGAGGAAAAAAATAGTCAAGTCAAAGTTGCTTCGGCTTTTTTCCGTAATTAAAATGTTTACTTTACATAGTTGGCCAAGTGTTGACTCTACCGGTAAGAAGGTGAGTTGAAAGATGAAAGAAAACAATGGCAAGAGATGCTGGGGCATTCGTCAGATACTATCGGATATTATGCAAGAGGGGAAAATAACAGTGAGAAATTGGAGAAACTGTTGGGTCACAGAGTTTTCTCTATAAGTAGTTGTGAAGGAAAATTATTTGAAACATAAGATTTTATAAGCGAAAATTGTCCTTGATTATCTAAGTAAAATTTCTTATAGAACCTGTCCAAATAAACTCTGTACCCAATGAACCATCAAACCATACCTCAACAAACATTTGTTGGTTAATCAAAGCACTAATTTCCCAATTTCCTTTTCTTTCAGGTATGTACTTAAGGCAGTTCCACACCATAAACTAGAATTATGAGTAGTGTAAGTAATGAAATGCTCAGACACTGATCACCAATTCGACCTGATGGTCCATTAATGAGTTTACCTAGCTAAAAGTACCAGCCAATAGCACAGAGCCACAAAAAGAGGCAATCAAAGCGGGAGACTAAACCCATTACCGTACTCACTGCCTCCATTGGGGGGACTAATCATAAGCCCATTCACATAACAATCAAAGGCAATTTCTGGAATTCAGTTGGCAGGATTACTGGGAATAATTTAATAAACCCATGAAAAATCAAAAATACGATAACGGGGTCATCATTTTCTCCTGCTACCCCGCCCACACGCGGGGCAATAAAAATTCCCCACCAAAAATTCTCATTAAATAAACATACCCGACGCAGAGACAAAGGCCAGGCCATATCGAGTACGCATTCCGAAAAACTAGTCCCAAACTAAGGCCGCGTAATGTCGCTTGTTAGTACTAATGATGGGCTGGACCCCGGGCTCCTCCGCCGTATCCATATCCTCTGAAAATCCCCTGCTCCCATCGGGAAAAACGCAAAAATAAATTTGTACATCTGCGATAGAAGCCGCGATATGGCAGCCATGGCCAAGAGACCAAGACCTCGGAAGGCCAAGAAGGAAAGAGCGTTGGCCATTTCGCCTGCTTGTCATAAATTGCCATGGAGCGCCAACAACAAGTTTCCTTTGACTTCGAGCCTTCTAGGCGCATTATTCTCGGCGATGGTAGCGTGAGCTTTGAGCAGGAAAACTAATAGGGGATTGGCTTTAAAATGCTCTTAAAGGGTCCTGAAATATGGGGTTAATTAAGATATATTTTTGGACGTGGGAAAAGATTTCACAGAGCAGATAAATCATTATATAAAACAAAGGGAATCTGTTTTAATATAAATAAAAATATTAGAGCCTTTAAAAAATAATTTTTTGCACGTTAAAAATATTAGAAATTAATTTTTCAACTAAAATATACATTTAGATCCAACAACTATCAATTTTATTCAACATAAATTGAGTTCTAAAATTTCCTACCACTATATTCAAATTTTCCGTATTTGCTTTTCTTGTGACTTCTTGGCCTACCATCTCTAGTCTCCAGTCAAGACCCCCAGGTCGGACCGAAAAAACCGAGTCTGCCACAGTCCATTGGATCCCGACCGTCGCGTCCAGGCTGTAAAAATTAATAGCCAACATAATAAGCGGCATTTTATGACAAGCGTGCACCTCAGCACACACACACACATACACCTTTTCGTGGAGACGAGGCCACGCCCCCTAGACAAGCGCCCCTTATGTGTTTTTTTTTTCGTGCCAGGTTCGAGGCCTTTGCAAAAATTTCTTATAGACTCACACGGCAGAAGTCATTAGGTGAGGGATCAGTTGGCCACGCTTCTTCATCGCAGTCACTTTGAAAATTACGCAAATTGAAAGTTACATCGTTAGGTATGCCGGCAAATGGGAAAAATCAGGAGGAAAACTCCCCCTCAAGGAGGCCCCAAGCCGCCCAACAAGTTATGGGTGCTACAAGATTCCGCTTTATGATAATTACACGCAGCGCTCAGATTTGTTTTTATACGATTTTTGTCTAGGAAAATTGAAAAACTTTTCCTCGGCTTCGGTGTTGGCTGTTGTGTTGGCTTGTGTTGTGCGAGGAAAATAGATGGTCGATTATGCAAGAGTTGATATGGGAAGTTTATTTATATAAACAAGCTAATGGATTTTTGTGGCTTTTAATTGGAAAAAAAGGAATTTGCGGCATGATGATGAAGTGCTCATAAGTCATGGCTTCACGCTGGTTAATCTCAGGTCTTTAGTAGTAAAAACTGGTCGCTTAAGGCCTGTTCTTCTTAATGCGAGTTAAAAATCACTGCTGCAAGAAAACCAAATAAATTAACAGCCTCTTGGATCTGGGCTCCCCTAATTACTTCATGTCATAAACAGAACCTGCCTTGGGATCCACATAAAATCGACAGCCTGAAGCCTGAAAAACCTCATACGACCCACTCTACTTAGAGAGCCAGCCATAAAACTCTACAGAACTCGGCTGGAAATCGTTAACGGTCTAGGCCTGACTTTTAATGCCCCACTTCTGACCAAACAAAACCAAACAAATAAAAAGATAAAACACATAAAAAACTAAGCACAAAGTTGCCAAGTTGAGTTTCAAATCGAATTTCGACTTAACTTTTGATTGTCTTTAAACGGGTTGAGTCTCAATAAAAATGATTGAGTGATAACTCCAAATGGTAATGACCAAAAAAAGGGAATGATGCTGATTAGTTTTGAATGGAGTTGGAAACTAAAAGGGAAATATATTTTATCTAGGCAAGCCATTCCGTTAATAAATCTTTCAACACAGCCAAATCGAAGACGAATCACCCAAAATGAGATTTGTCAAAGTCTTACGAAAGCCCAGCGAGGCTGGCATATAAAATGCAAATTAGCTACAAAATGGTTTATCTCTTATCCCCCGCCCCAAGCCCCCTCATCCATTATTCAGTTTTTCTCCATCCAGCACATTATATATTTTTCTTATCTCCCTCGAAATGCATTTTCTCGATTCGCTTTTTATTTATTTTTTCCATATTTTCTCGGTTTGTGGCTTGCATTTTTATTACTTGTCAAAATACAATAAAATTTATGGCAAGTTGGCAATATTTTTAACGCCAAATGCAGAGCGTTGGCTGCCGAGGGGATCAAAGGGTGAGGAAAGTGCCGGCAGAGGGCGAAAAAAATTCAAAGAAATACCCCCATAAATCATGCAAGTGGAGTCTGGCCAGAAACAAAAGGAAAACTGCAAGAAAAATCGGGGGGAAAACAGTGAAACGCAAAAAACTCATAAAAATAAAATTAGCCAAAGTGGAGGACACTTTGGCACAGAGAGAGGGGAAAAGTGGAGCATAAATATAAATACACCAAAACGTCAATATAAATGGCTAAAAAATGGCATTCATAAACTCCTAAAAAATATGCGAAGTGCCAATCAACACATTGAAAACCAAACATAACTTTTATTTTAACATCCCAGATCTTACATTTAATGTTCGCTGCCAAAGTTGAAAGCACTTTCATTAAGGAAACTCCTTAAATTATAGGAAACAATTTGGAAAATTATTCATTGGCATATAACAACTCCCCGATCCATTATTTCGAGCCCGGCGAATTTCCCTGAGAGCCCCGAGCCCAATAATTAATGCCTAAACACTTTTCCTCGCTCTTACCTGCGGCTCATGATTTTCGCATATTTCTCAAGAGGTTCAAATACCCGCCTCATTTTCTCTTCTCACCGCGCTGCTAATAATGTGAAAAATAAGAAAATGAAAGGCATTTTTGTCTAATGAATTTCCACGTGCCATCGACTGGAAACCTCCCCTCATTTTTGGCCCGTGGTACGTGCCTGTGTGAAAAGCGCATTTAAATGCGGTTGAGGCAAATTAGTTAATAAATCACACGTGGAAAATTGATGAGTTGCCATTTTCCTCCTTTTTCCGAGGTGCTGGTGGTGGGTTGGGCCTTTCATTTGATTGTTTGCCATTTGTTTGGAAAATTATTTTCCTCATTCTGTTCGGCCTGGGAGGAAGAGGAACTCCCTTAAGATTCCGCCTCTAATTAAGGGGAGTCGAGTTACTCAATTGAATACGAAATTCAGATTATGATTTCAAGCACGAATCCAAAAGGGCAATAAACCAGCCAACAATTGAGGAAAATTAGTAATTGAAGGAAGGCAAGCCAAGAAGTCTTACGAAGCCAACAGAAAAGTTCACGGAATCAAGTCTTACCTTAAAGTTTAGAGGGAAAAAGAACACAAATGAACTCATTGCCATTGTGCGAGCAGTGTTCCCAATATCTCATTGTCATGTAGCTCAAATCGCTCCAACAGTCAACAAACTACAACAACCGACAATCAGCAACTACAACAACCAGAACAACTACAGCGACAACCCGAAGGAAACAACACAAACAACACTTTGCATGTGTAGCCGAGGTTCCACAAACAAAGAACCCTGCCACACAAACAACAAGAGCGGCCAACAAACAAACAACCCAAAAAGCTGAGGGGGGCGAAGAAAACAAAACCAATCCAAACAAGTAGAACTTGTCTAGGCCTAAATTCAGGGGCGGGGACCTCAGAACGGGAGGTTAGTTCTTAACTTTCAACAATACCTCATGAACATAACGTCGTTTTTTAAACTTAACATATAAACAAATGGTTTAACGTACGAAAAATCTTTCAAATATTTTTGATAATATCATCATTGGGTAATCAAAATGGTACTATACTTAACAACTTATGTTGATACCACCACCTAGTAACGTTATGAAATTTTTTCTACTTATATATTTCATAAAAATTTTAAAGGTCCTGTCTTTTTTAATAATTATATCATTTTTAATAACCCCTCTGAAGCCTATTCCAGCTCCACCACTGATCATCTCTTGCATGACCAACAAATGTTTCCCTCGAGATTTCTTTGTATTGGTTTCTAGAAATAAGGAGACTCCAACTTTGGCTGTGCCCCCAGGCCATTTAAATGACTTTTCTTTGGCTCTATTTGCCGGTTCGGTTTCGCTTAGCCTTATTTTATTTTTTATTTCTATTTTTCCTGCACTGTGCTCTTTGCAGGCCCAGGCCTGATGTCTAAAGTCAAGATCACAAACGTGATTTGTTGTTGCCGTGGCTCTAGCTTTTTGCTCATTTTGGCAAATGTTCCAAAGACTCTGGAAGATCGTGATCTTTAAACTAAGCAACTCCGTGGCTCTAAGGCTTTGTCTTTGCATTGTTTTCTTGCCAACTTTTTTATTTTGCTATTTTTTAGTGCTGTTGCTGACTCGATCAGTCGTCACTTTGGTACACAAAAAAAAATAGCTGGGGAGATACTTCCTTTGCCTGTGGTTTGTTTTGGTGTTGCCCGATTTATGTTTGTTCATTTATTTTGACAAAGCCTGTGGCTCTTTTTCGAGCCAAACGAAATTGTGTGGGTGTCCCTGTGGCCGTCTCTTTCTAACCAGCCTATAGCCGTCTCTTTTTATCTGTTTGTGCGGCGCCGCGCCAGCGAAAGATTTGTGTGTTTATGTAGAAGGAAAACCCCCTGCCCGGTTTTTATCCACTCTGATTGATGTGGGGCACATTAATCAAGCCATTGAAGCGGCCGTCCGTTTGATGTTGGTCCGATTTTTGATCAAGCGGTCTTGTGGCACTCATAACATCCCCCCTCTTTCGCAACCATCTGTATATAGTATGACCAGGTCTGTAATCGAAGCGATCACCAAGTGATTTTGGTTTCGTTTACCGATCGCACGCTCGTTTCTCACTTGACGAGCGTTTTATTTTCGTTTGTTTTTGGCCAAGTTAATGGGCAATTTGTTTTCAATTAATTGGCTTGTTGTGTTAACTGCCTACTGATTACCCAAGTGCTCCGGGGCTTCCGTTGAATCAGAATGCTCAATCTCACCAACGATCTCTGATCGTTTTCACTTGCACTTTTTCCCTACTTGCTGATCATAAATTGTCTGTGAATGAGATGCAAACTTTGCTGTCCGTTAAGAGAGATCAAAGGAAAGGCGATGGACAGTGGGGCTTATAAAGGATTTGAGAGAATGATATAAAAGATAGGAATAAACATTGGGAATTATAAGGAAAAAATTGGAGTATCTTTTATTTGTATTTTTAAGTGAATGGAATATATAATTTGGGTTACAATTTAGAAATACTTTTTTTATTTTAAAATGTGGCACTATAAACTTTTAACTGCTAAAAGGAAAAGAAAAATAAATCTAAGTAAATTAAAGGTACCAATAAGAGCTATGCTTTAAATAATTATTTCTATTAAGGTGATAAATGCCCAAACCCCAGGACGCCCACTGTATTCTAATGAATATTCCCCACTATTCCCCACCAGACCGTGCAAAATACGTTTTATGCCACATTAACAAATGGGAGCAAAAATTTCGAGAGCTGGGGTAGATGGGAGGAGCCAAGTTAGTCTGGTCCGCTGCCCTTTTTGATATGCCGCCATCGTCTCAGTTTTTCTTAGAAATTGTTTAGGGGCAAATGAGGAAATGCTAAACACTGAACTCATCCATGAAACTGGGGGCATTCGAAATGGAAATGATCGCGGACAGCTCTGGAAACTGAAAGATGAAGATGAATGGCAGGCGGTCTGGGATGTGTCTTTGAAGTTGAATTGCTCTGTGTTCATTAGCTCATTGCCACTAATTTGGTTTCGGGGCACAATTTGCATACACACATACAGCTCCTAGAAGTCTTAATTGTTCGTTTGAAGTTGCGTGATGTGGATGGAAAAAGATCAGTTTTGACTAAACATGAAAATTGTCTGAGAAACTGTATACAGTTGATGAACTTGGCTGGTGTCTAAGACTTTCAATTAAGTCTAAAATTATCAGAAACAGTACATATTCTAGGTAAATTGAGTACAAAGAAGTGTGAACTTTGTTTCTTTAAATTCCTTTAAATCCGTATCCTTTTCCTTTATTTAAGCTTTAATAAATATCTTTGTGGCCTTCTTTTAATAGTATTTGTTTCAGATTTTCCCTTTGTTGTTTCCCATTTACCTACTTTTCCAATCGCAACTTAACCTTATGACCACATTTTGTCGATTCTTGGGTCGGAAGTGGAAGCCGCACAAACCCAAAACACACACACCCACCTTTGTTGGAGCTCGGGCATCTTGGAAATTTAGTTACACCCAAGTATAACCAACCTAGAAAAGTGTCTAAGTAACTCATACAGTTAACCACTTAGAGGTGTTGGCTTACATCTTTTTTGTTGTCTTTTTAGTTGTTACCTTTTTCCGTTGTTTTGCTCTTTTTAGCACCCCCCTCACACTTTTTCCCACCACCCCTTGAAAATGCCTTGGGGCCGGGAAAGTGTGAAAAGACGTAAGAAATGCCGCGCGCTTAAGCAAAATCTATACATAAAAGCCAACTTTCTGCACTATAAAAAAACCTCTTTTACATGACATGACACAATTTGTTGGCACTGTAGCCGTGTTGTTGCTGTTGCTGAAAGCGCTGTTGTTGTGGCTCGGCCACTTCGACATGTTTGTCTGAGGTTCACTTCAGGTAAACCAAACTTCGCAGCTTTTTATGCACTGGAAACAATGTTTTCATTTGAAACTTTTGGCATAATTCAAAACGTTCTGCAATAAACAGTTTCAAAGTCAAAGAAACAAATTCATAAATTTGTTGACTTTTTAATAACTCATTTTCTTACTTAGGTTTTTAAAAAATATTCAGAATATAAAAAAAGATGTAACACAGATAACGTAATAACTAAAATTAAAAAAAGAATAAAATTAAGTCTACTTATTCCATTAAAAATAATATTAGATTGCTTAGATTATATCATATTGTATAGTATGTTCTGAAGGCTGCGGTCTCAAAAGATTGACTTAAAAGCTTACCGCACCTATGGAAAACTTAAATTTTTTTTTTAATTTGTATACGATAGTTTCTTTCAGTGCACTGTCCTGCTGATAGTCTGCTTATTTCTGCTGCTCTCGTGATATTTTGCCGGGTTTACCTCAGCGCTGTTTGCTCTGCCAACCCGCTCACCTTCTGCATCTTCGTCGCTTTGTTTATCGCGTGTGAAAATATTTTTTGCACTTTTAGTTTTGCCCAAAAGTTTTCGGCACACATAAAAATGTTTAAGTTTTCGGCAAGAGCCAGAAAAAGGAGATTGCCGAGGAAACTGCATAAGAAATGGTTTATACGAACCGTGCTCTTTTGCTTTTGAGAGATTTTCTGCTTTTCAAGTGGGGAAATTAAAATACTAGTGGGAGAAATGTTTTAATTAAAAGTGAGAAGATTTGCTGGTTAAATTTGGGTATGTCTTTAACAGGAATAATTTCTGGATCACGGAATTAAAAAGTCACCTTGAAATAAAAGTTAATATAATGTTTTTGTTCAATATTAAAACGCCATTAATATAAATACAAATTTAAAATTTTGTTCACAAATATTTGGGTACCAATATTAAAAGTAAAGCTGAAAAATGAAATCCGTGCAAATATGTTGCACTTCGTTAAGCAAAGCCAAAGAGTGATTTAATCAAAGTTTATTAATAAATCATGAACGAAAATTGAGCAAAAGCAGTCGAATGCATTCGATTGGCTGTTAATTAACATATCGGCAAAGTTCAATTAATTGGCAATCAATCATTTTTAATGAAACAACAACGGCAACAAGTCGGAGACTTGTTAGCGAGGATACCACGAAGAATCGGGCGACACTATCGACTCCCGGCGATCTTGAACTCTGTGCGGAGAAGGCTGGAAAAACTAGAGGATGGAAAAATGGTAGAAAAATAGGAAACGTGCCTCGGCTCGCGGGGAGATGCAGAAATAATGCTGCAATTCTATTGAGCAGCCAGCAACAGGGAAACGTGCCACACGATTGACAAGCGGTTTTGGCCTGGCCTGGGGGACTTTGGCCCCCCCCAGCACCCCACCCCTGGTCTGCTCCGAGCCAACTTTTTCCGCCTCTGGCAGAGTGGCCTGCAGCTGCAGCTCCGATGGCAAAAGCTGCCAGCCAACCTGGCCGAAGAGCGGCTCAGTTGCGGGTGCCACTGCTTTTGGCATTAACACCCCCACGCCCCTGGCCAAAAGCGCCCCATCATGGCCAAGATCCAGGGATCCAGGGATGCCCCGGGAAACTGCAACTTCAGCGAGGCAAAGTGCTTGCAGACCGAGGATGAGTGGGGTATTTTGTGGGAATAGTTTAAAAAGTCAGCGGAAAAACGTTGTGGCAAAGGCAGTTAGTTAGTGGCAAAGGACTGCCAAAGGTGGCAGGTAAAAGGTACAGGGAATGGGTATCAACTTTAGTCAAAGTTCAACTAAACTAATTATATTTTGACACACAAAATTTATGCTGTCTCTGTAGCATTTAATATCATAGCATAATAAAACAAAGACCAAAAAATATTTAGAGAATGAGTTCCTTAGAATATGTTCAAATATATTTAAATTTGTATAGATAAGAACAAAATTATCATTTGATGAATTGTTAAAAAATAACAATCTAGTCACGACATAAATCACAATTTCCGCGCTGCCATCCCTCGGTTTTTGTAATCTTAGCAACTTACCGAACACCGAGCAACAAGCTATTAAACTTCTCATTTGGCTAAGAGAACAGCTCTCGGGAGCCTCGCTCGGAACTCCTCGACCATACATATTTCAAACAAATTTATTTGCGCCTGCAATTTACCAGGCTCCTTCAGCTGGCCAGAAGGGGACGGCACGAGGGCGAACGAAAGAGGTAGAACTACTTGAGACGGAGTGCAACAGAATCTACAGGCATAATTAAAACGTTACAACAGCAGGCAAATGAGGAAGCCGAGGAGGAAATCCAGGGTCTTTTGGGGCAGTGAGCCGGGGAATGGCTTGGGAGGAGTCATATCATGCAACTGCAGCACTCAACATTCAGCTTTGGCAGACAAGTTGCGCATGCGCCCGATGCAAATTAATTTCCAGCACTTTTCTCTGCGCCCCAGCCGCTTACTTGCAGCGAAAATTATGCTAATAACAGTAGTTTATTAAAATTATCGAAGGCAGTTACACAGAAAAAAAGGAGGAGGTTTAATAATTGGTAAACTCAAACTATGGTATGACTTGTAAGTGCACTTGAGAAAGCCTCCAATAAATCTTAAATACCTTTTTTCCCGCCAGAGAATGGGCCCAATTCAACTCAATTTCCTGGCATTTTTTTCCGCTCACAATTGGCCTTTGACGAATTGTAAATTTGTTGGCCATGTTGGCAGCACTTGTTGTATGCCACAAAGTTGCCATGCAATATCCTCCGCCTCAGAGTCCGCCAATCAACTTGTTAAACTTTTGCTCTCTCGAAATTGCCCATGTGTGAAATGAAATGCACGAGCATGAGAACAGAGCGAGACGGATGGCAATCAAATGAAAGAGACAGACGACAGTCAAGAGAAAGAGACAGTGGGTGAAAAGGAAAAGGCCACGCACGCGCTTTTTCACTTAGTTTTCATGGGAGTGTGTGGGAAATTTGTTGATTAAACTTGTGCAGAACTTTTTAATTGCCTCGATGTAGTCGCAGTCGAGGGGAATATTTGACTTGGCCCGAGGTGAGCGAAATATGCAAAAGCGAAGGGGACAGCACGAGCGGTGAAGACAGAGAGGGCAGGCTCATGAACAGTGGGTGCGGAAAGTTTGCTGACAAGCTTACACGATTTTTGTGGGCTCATGATGTATGCATAAACTCCTTCCTGCCCGGCGGTGTGCATATTAGAAAAGTTTCTTTGATCCCAGAAAAAACTTCTATTAAATTTAATAATAACCTAGTGTTGTTTACATCACACTGTGAAACTCTTGCATTCAAAGCACAAACACCTTTGGCTTACAATATTTATGAGGTGACAGAACTGAGCTCTAAATTGTTGGCCAATACGAATTGCAAGAAGCTTAAAATCCTGCCACTGTAAGAGGTTTTCAGTTTATTAAACCACGTCTCAGTTTCAAATTGCCTTTGAAAGTCAACCATAAAATGACCAATTCTTGTCGGCCCTTGTCATATTTGACCTTCTTCCCCAGGACCGTTTCAAATAAAGTTTAATATTTAATAATCCGCTTCAGTGCACAGAGGAAGTACTCCACACCAGGTCCCTGGGCTCGCCAAGGTCCAGGCCTCCCATACGATTTGGCTGCAGCCGTGTAATGATCTATGGCGCCTTAAGTCAAGATTTATGCCCTCAACCTCGACGATTGGTATACTATACATGGTAGGAGGCAGCAGCTTTGGGAGGAGTATAAAAAGTATAAAAAAAAAGAAGCAACAAACACCGAGAGGCCATAAAGCCAAAGAGGCGAAAAGTTTTATGCAGAAGTCGAGCTCCTTTTTTATACAATAAAATAAATAAAACAGACAGAGCGCGGAGTGAAGGAGGCATAAAATTGTATAAATTTATGAGGGCACCCAGTTTGGAAGTCCTAACGGCCTTCGATGTTTGCTTCTTGTATTTGGCTCTTTTTTTAGAATTTAATTGGACATTATATCGCATATTCTTATATAGGCAAAATCAATGCCTTGCCATATATCAAAAGGCGAAAAGTCCGGGGGAAGTGGGAAGAAACGTGGGCCATCCAACGGTAATGGCCAAAAAAGCTTTGCCATTGTCTGGGTTAGTTTCAGCTGCTTCAGCTTCGATTGTTGCTCTTGGCATTATTTATGGTTACTTAGCCGACTGCCGCCGGAGATACACCCCACCATCGCTCCTCCGATCTCGCCGATGTGTGAACAAAAAGTTATATCTTCCACCATGGGAACGGGACCATCTGGGAATGGGAATCACACTCCAGTGCGGCCAACTTCCTTCTTTGCCTAATCACTTTGCTTTTCCTCCTACCGATTATTTTGTGTATGAAAAAAAAAACAAATTTTACCATATTGTCAAAACATTCATTCGAATGTAATAATCGGATAAGTGTTCTTCCGCATATACTGGCATTGCCTCATTCCACACAATACTACAAATTATAATATTGATACTTTTAATATATATTATAATTTGAATATATATTATTATCGATATTATTAGCTGGTACCTAAAAAATAAAAATTCTGAAATTATGAATGACAAAAATTCCATAAATTTCAGTAATCAAATTATGATTTCTTTTTGTGTAGTCTTACATATCTCCATCTGTCCAGTTGGGCAAAAAAGCTGTCGCATCTAAAGCGCTTTATCTTTTCTCTATTGTGTTTGTGAGGCGTGATGCAAGCCAATGCCACGCCCACTGAGTGTCGTCTATACGCCCACGGTCGACTTAACTGGCGCCAGTTTTTAAATCGGCTTAAATTATGAATGGCTCCGCCAGAATGGGGCGATAAGTTCGGAGAAGCTGATGTGGAATGAGCAGAAATTGTCTTTCCTTTATTATTATTAAGATGTTTACTTTTGGGACTAAATGAAGACTTTGCTTAAAATGGCCATGGAGTGTATTGAATTTTAATAAACTAAAATTTAAGCACAATTTTGTCAAAATAAATATATAAATATTTGCCTTTACTTAAGTCAAAAGCCTTTTATAGCTAATCTGCCTTTCCCAAACTATATTAAGCAGTAATAAAAGCAGACCCCTTCTCATAGATTTTAGCAAGACTAATTAATGGTTATACTTAACAGATAATTACCAACCAAAAAAATTGTCAAAACAAATCCCTGGGCCAAGTTATTTGGCAAAACAGAACCCTTTACCCTTCCACTTGCCAAAAATATTCCGAATGCCTAGCATCTTAATTGCTCGGACCCCAAGCAGACCTGTTTAGGAGTCATATGTTTATCTGGACCCAGGACAATAATGCCCGGCATTAGATGCGCATAATGCCCTACCCTAATTAATGTTGACATGGGATATATTTTTTGCACCCCTGCCTTAATATTCCTTAAGCTTTTATGTCCACTGTCCCCAGCTGGAGATATGCAAAGGACGAAAAGAATGGAATAAAAATCTGCTAGATTAGTGCGTTAACAAGGGGTCATCAGCTGGACCATTCATGACAGGGCCAAAGAAATGTCTACCCTCGTCTTGATTTGCAGATTATCAGTCCGTTTAATGGAGAAATTTAATTTCGTTCCATTTCTTCTTATGGCCCGGAAAATTTGCCAACCTTTAACCTCAAGAGCAGATTTTCTGTCTCGCCTTTTTTCGGTTATAATTAATTTCGAATGTCAAATTACGGCACGACACCTCTGACAGGATGACAAGTGGAACTTTATACACATAATTAAATAATTTTCTTTTTACGTTACTTTTTTTTGTCACTTTTTTGCCACTTTTGGGTGGAAATAAAAGTTAAGCTGCGAAGTCGCCGGGCTTCACCTGGCTGGCAACTTTACTTGCATAATTTACAATTCTTTTCTGTTGCTGTTGCTCTTTTGGTTCTCATAAATTAAGATGAATCATGAAAAATAAAAAGTAAAAATGCGTCAACTAATTAAAATGGCTGGACGATGGTAGAAAAAATGCAAGGGCCAAGGGAAGGTGAAAGTTAAAGGCCAGAGACGCAATGACATCGGATTGAAAGTGCTTAATGTGAGGGAAAATTGCACAGACATCAGCATGACTCGGGGAAATTTCAGGAAGTATCGGACTACGAAATACCATGGAAATGTATTTTTAAAAAAATATAAACTTTAAGCCTATTAGTAGCTTTTATAAAAAAAAATAAATATTAAATGTCAAAATTAGATAAACATTTTTTTTTCTTTTTCTAATATATTCTTCTTAAAAATGATATGTGGCTATCAGAAATATCTAGTCTCATTAAATGTTCATTCCCAGTCTGAAAAAGCCCTGACAAAAGCCCCCATTAATGATATTTCTTTGTGAGCGCGTTTTCCACGAATTAATTGAAATATTGCCGGGATGTTGGTGCGCCGATTGAAAGGGAAAATTTGTTGCGGCTACGCGAGAGCATTGTAATCGCCAGAACAAAGGACACATAAATCTGCTGCCCGCCAAGGAATGCGCCGTATTCTTTTCAGTTTTGGTTCTGCCTTTGGTCATTTAAATTGCCCCCTGACTTTGGGGACCTGGCAACTTGGCGACTTTGAGGCCCCAGCTTTAACTATGCCGCCTTCTTGTTGCGCCTTGTTAACTCGACCAAGAAGAGCCACAAAAAAATGCCAACCAGCCCAAAAAAAAGAACACACAAAAAAGTACAACAATTCAGGCGTAATGTTGGCAAGGGGAAATTGGAGTTCAGGGCACTTTGCATACAAGTCTCGTTCGGCTGCTGCTTGCGTTCCTTCTGCACTCCACTTAAAAAATCGTTAAGCATAAAAAACAATAAAAGTAAATACCTATAAACACTTAAAATGGCACAGCTCCTCAGCGGTGAGTCGAGTGAGTACATCAGGCAGTAAATACCCGATCCGAGTTGGCCAACCTGGCCAGTTGTAAATGTCAAGCAAATTTGGCTCGCTGCATTTCTCGTTTCTGTGTCCTCAGAAGCTGTGGTTCTACCCAACTTTAACCCCTGCTGTCCCACATAAACTGCTTAACCCCCCTGGCACTGTGGGGGATTTCTGTGACCATGGAAAATCAGGGGGATTTTCACATTTAAAAATAAACTGTGGTGTTAAAGAAGGCGAATAAATAAAAAATTAACAGGGAAACCAGTTTTAAAGTGATTTAAAGTCAAATAAATCAGAGAAAAATATTTTCTTGTGTTAATATAAATATTTTATATGTTGTTTAAGAGGAAAATAAGGAAAGAAATAACATAAAAATATGTATTATGCTCTAAACCGTATGCTTAGTTATATAATCATTGAACATATAATTTAAAGCCATCTCTAACGCCAAATTTACCACATTCTTCTCATTCCAGGTATGTAAATTCCATCAGTACAGCGTTGATTGACCCCTGTGTCCCGGAGCGAGTGAGTGCAGCCACTCTTCCCCAGAGACCCGCATTGATTTATGGCCCTACTCCGGCTAATTTGCCATAATTAGGCACGATAAACACACGAATACGGCCAGAAGAGGGCACTAAATATTTATATATGTGTATATACATTTACTGGCCAGATTACCAACATCGATTTGCACTCGATTTCCTCTCAGCCGGCACTCACTTGACATCGCACATGGCACTGGGGACCACAAATGGAGGCAATTAGGGCCTGCTCTTGAGGTCTCAACTCCGGCCAGATTTATGAATTAGTTTAAAGTGCAATTGGGCTCGCAGTAGCCCATTCTGTGCTCCCTGCAATTATGTCCTAAAGTTAATTTTACTTTGATTCTGCGGGATAGTGCCTGGGCGCTGCCACTATAACTATATAAATTTAATCATAGACATTTAAGGGGCTGGGGCGGACCTTCGTGTAAGCGAAACCGGTTAAATGGGGAGTTCACTGTAAAAAAAAAGGGTGGGAAATGGGAGACAATGATAGCCTGTTTAGCTGCACATTAAGGTTGATAAGGTGTACTTATAAGAAGAACATTTAAACTTAAATGGTTCCATTAGTATGTTTATTTCCAGAACTGAATGAATGAAACTGCTTTATACCAAGCTTAAAATGCACTTTAGGTTATCCCCTTAATTTTTACATTTTTGGTAATACCTATAGATTATACTACCATTTTTTCTTCGTGTTTGTATCATCACCGCCTTCTGGGGCAACCTCAATCTCGGTCTCGGTTTGGGTTTCAATTCCATTTGCAGAGCGTCGGCATCTGAAGTACGGCGCTTGCCAATGGGAATCTCCGCCGATGTCCCCGCTCCAGAGCGCAGCTCCTCCTGATCCCTGGCCATATCCATCCTCCGCCTTGGCTATCCCCTGATTTTCACCACTCCTCCACTGCCCACTTGAGCTGGTATTCTAACGCACTCGAGACTGGTTTCTCAAAAAGCCACTCGAGCTGCCCGTCAAGTGTCTCTGTGTGGCTGGGCTGTCAATAGACATCTTGCCATGACTTGTGTAAAATATATATCTACCAAAAAAAACATATCCAACACTATATCAACGCGTATACAAAAGCTGTATGTTTAGTTGCCTGTGCACACTTGAAGAAATCATAATTATTGCCAGTTAACTTTTTTGAGTGGTCGCAGACTGGTTCATAAATTTACATAAAAGATAAGCACTGTGGTGCCACAGAAATTATTGAGTAAGAAAATAAAAGGCCACTCTGTGTGTGAGCTGCATTTGTCGATCAGAAGAGATCTGAAATAATCTGGGGTCTCCATTAGTCATTTTGGAATGGCTTCGGACACTCATAGATTGGCCAATGGGATCACTTACCGAATATGAATTTTATTTATGTTGTGTTGTCCAGTGTAGATTATTTACTTGTTTTTATTTTTTAAACTGTTGGGGTTTGTTATTTAAAATATAGATAAATTCCTAACTATTTAGGCCTTGAAAAATGAACTATTTATTGGGAACTTCAAAAGCTCAACTATTCCGATAGGTAATCAATTTGCAAAAGATTTTCTTCTGTATGATGAACATCATATTTTGAGAATTAAATACCGATTATTATTCGACCCCTCAGCAATAAAGCAACATGAGGACAAAGGCCATTAACAATCGATGCAATTGTTCGGCTACATTATGGAAAATAATTCACACAACTTTATCAATAGGCCATTTATGGCCCCTACAAAGCCGTCCATTAAGACGCCCATTCAAATAAATCATAAATATTTTGGTTGCATTTGTTTTTGTGATTTTGAAAGTGCGTTTCGCATTACCGGGGCGAAACTGAAATCGAAATCCGTGGCACACATGGCGCAACATGTGGCTAGGTGGCGACCAATTAAGCGACTACCCACCTAGACGCTAGACCCCGGTATCTCCGCAGACCCGGGACTAACCCAACCCATTCCGAATCCGAGTACGACTATGAATCCAATCCCCAGCCTTAACCCAACCCAAACTGCAGCTGTAAATCAACTTTGCAGCTCTCGAGAGGCCCCAAAGACATGCGTGGCAAGAAAGCCAAGTGAAACATACATAAATTAACATCAATAAAGCAGCAGCACAAACTAAGCTCGACTTATGAATACTGGATATACCATATATACACCTATATATGCATACGTATCATTTTTTGCGCTGCCGCATATAAATCATTTTTAATGGCCAGATGCAAGTTGCGAGTTGAGGGCCCTTGATTGCCTCCCTTTCACACTGACGCTGTGCATGTTGGATGGCGCAGGACCATCCTAAAGGACCCCGGCTGAAGATCCGGTTCGGGAAGTCATCTGTCGGATGCCTCGAGGCGCTGCTGATTTGCAAATTTAGATACCATTTGCAGTGCAGCTAAAAGAAATATGCGTATGACATCGTTTTTGGCAAAGTGTTTTTCTGCGCCAATATGTTTTGGCAACACTTGCAAAAAGCTGCAAAAACAACTTGCTGGTGCGTGGCTTCGTCTGAGTGTCTGAGTACCGTTAACTGCAGCGTTTAGATACAAATGCCGAGATAACAAATCGTTGTACAACGCTGTGCGTACAAAGTTTCGCCGCTTTCCTTATTTTCCAGATTTTCCTCCTCATTTTTTTGGTGTGTGAGAAATTGCCCAATCCCAGGCTTGGCCTGCTCCATTTGTTTTGCTCCATTTCGATCTACAAAACCATCTATTCCCTGCACTGGAAAACACTAGGCTAAAGTCTAATAATTGAGAAACATAATTTATGTGATAAAAGATATTGAAACTCTTATTGAAACAGTTAATAAGTGCCATCAACTTTTACCTAAATTTTTTGTAAAATTTTTTCTCCCAGTTATAAAAACCTATCTTTATCTGCAGTATTGCCATCTTTCCATCTGCATCTGCAGTTGTCTATCACTTGTCCCTCTCACTCCTTCGCTGGGGCTCAGATATCCCGCTCCAGCCATCCCCCTCCCGTTTTTTGAGCGACACTTTGACGCGGCCATTTCAAGTGCAATTCGGCGCTGGCTTTTGAGTTCGGCTTTTGACGTGGCCAAGATGGCGGAGTGGTCAGGGAGCCGTAACTGTTATACGCTCACTTTGGCCCACCTGTCAAGCTGTCAAAAGGTATACCGGCCCACCTGACAGCGGAAAAGCCCGCTGATTAACTGCACTTTGCAATTGTCACTATGCTCGGGGTATTTCTAGTGGTTCCCTTTTAAAACTCTTACAAGTTTTATTTTTAAATTCCTTAATAGGACTACATTTAGGCATTTTTACAATTGTTTTCTTGAGCTTCCTGTCGAAAACTTATCTACCGAATTCCCTCCCTTAAATCCGCAATCTTGAGTCATCAACCTTTCTTGTCCGCAGCATTAGGGTCGAAATAATTTTCAATTATCTCCCACCCTTCCCGTGGACCCTTGTGGCGCTACCAAAGGACTCGGGGCCGGCTTCCTCTGGCATATCTTAGCCCCAGATGACATCAAACGCCCCTCGCTTATCTTGCTCAACTTGCTGCCAACTTCCGTGAGGCTTCAGTAATTTTGCAAGCACATTAACAGTTTCATTATTGCTTCTGTATGAATTCAGAGGAGAGCCAAGTCCGCCGCCCATTTACTTTTACAATTTCCCCCACGGACGCAGTTCTGGGCACAACATCAATCTGGCCGAAACTAATCATTTTTAATAACCAATAATTTATTTTTAATCAAATTTTAATGAAAACTTTGCCGCCCCGAAAAGAGGGCGGTCGACCGAAGGCAACGCATGAAAAATTCAACAAAATCTGGAAAACAGGAGAATGCGAGCTGCGATGACCAAGGATATTGGGGACCTGAAGTGGGCCGAACAGTTTGGTCAAAAGGCTTTTGTGGGCCTTGTCATGCATAAAAATTAGAGTAGAACAGAAGCCACTAAGGAGCCGGCCAGGTGGGGGCCCAGCAGAGTGAAGTCTGAGGCGTGGACCAAGATTGAGCTGAAGATTTATTAGGCCCCAGATTGAAGGAGGCTGAGATGTGAGTCTCGCGATAGCACCGAACGAAGGTCGTGCAGAAATCAAACAACCCACCCGACAACGCCATCAACTTGGACTACGACTTGGACTTCCAGTTCCAAGTGCAGAGAAAAAAAATTTAACATTTTAATAGGGTTATATAATATTAGCATTATTATAAATTACTATCCATATCCACTACTTCCATAATTTTATTCCAAAAAAATCTAAATTGTTTTTGGTACAAAAGTACCAAATGATGTGAAATGCAGTAGTGTGACCCTTTTTTTTCCGTGTCAGTGTGGACAGCGTCGAGTGCGACGCCTCAATCGCTCGGCCCCTTGCCTTAATTAATTTTCCTTTTGCCGCCTCTTAGCTTCTGGGCCCTTTTCCCCCGCTCGCTGGACCAAAAGGGTTACACAGCTCATTATTTCTGCCCCAACTCCCCAGAATCCATCTTGAGCTCCTCCAGCATCGTCCGTTGTCATCTCGTCGCTTCAGTTGCTTCGTTCGACTCCTCGGCCAGCGACACTTGCAATTGGGATCGGAATCGGGATGGGATTGGGAATCAGATGGGATTGGGATGGGATGGGTTGGGATCCGCGTGGAGTTGGGGCTCTGCAATTGCTTTGATTGCCCACAACACACCGCCGAGGTCTGGACAACTGGAAAACTGTGGGCGCAGTCCAGTGGGGAGCTAAAGCAAGGGCGTAGGAAAAAGAGGTTCGATTTAAAAGGGGAAGAAATATAAGAATCCGAAAAATATTAAGGAAATTATAATACCATTTTCGAATTGGGTTTTCATTCACCAAAGCAAGTTGCCATGATAAGCACGTTTCAAATACCTATTTGAAACTTTTATAAGATTAGATTATTGTGATTAAATATACATTTCTGCTGTTGGATTTATGATTAGTTAGCTTATCTAGTAAGTTATTAATTACTGATTACGTCTAGGATTTTACAGTGTTTTATGCAAAACTTGGATCCCAATAGCAAGACAAACTGTTATTCAAGTGGTTCTACAACTATTGTCAATCGCATTCCACTTAACACGAACACCGAGCCCCCAATGCCGATGCCTCCGCCCCTGGCCAGCACTTTTACCCATGTTTGGTCATTCTTTTTGCGCCTCTCCGGGTTTTCCTTAGCCAACTGCAAGTCCCAGCGATTTGCCATTTAGTTGCTTGTTCTTGGGGCATTTTGCCTTCGTTGCGGCATCTGAAAAATGTCGCTGGTTAACTTGCTTTCAGTTTACTTTGCTTTTCTTTTCCTTTCTGCGGCTCTGTCATGGACTTTGATTGTCGTCTTGCAGTTGGATCTGAAGCGTGGCCCGGGGATCTGGAAAAGAGCCGCCCACTTGCCGCTGACCAGAAGATGAAGATGATGATGATGACAATTATTGCCACTGCAGAGGCTTCCTGGCCAGCGAATCTGCTGCCATTGTTATGGGATATCTCAGCCTTCAACTTCCCCTTACCGCTGCCCCCTTTTAGCGAGCAGAAGTGTCGTCTGGCTGGGGCACTTTTTATGGGTTTCCATTCGAGACCTAGTCGCTGGGGGAAAAAAATGGGGGAGTGGGGGCGGTGGAGCCGCAGACTAGCCGCCACTTATTACTATTATTTTAGCAACGTGCAGCGATGAGGCAACAATTATTTTCCACCGCCTTTCGCTGATGCAGACACAACAAAAAGCGAGTTGAAGCAGTAAAAGGAAACTCAGTTGGAAAATACAAATATTGCTTAAGGTGAAATAGAATTTTTTAATATTTGAAAAGGTTAATAATAGCTTGAGATACTTGGAAATTCTTTAGAATCTCTTTAAAGTAACTTTTATATTTTCTTCTTCATATTTGGTGAAAAATATAATTGTTCTTCCTTATATCTTAAATAAAAGTTTGCTTAACGGTTGAAAACCATTTAATATTTTTTCCTCTGTGGCCTCGCATTCCATTTCATTTCGCGCTCCATTTCTCTTTTGGCTGGACGAACGTGACAAGCAATTAATTAAAAAATTAAAGACCGCCGAGGGTAGTAGCTAAGCAATCTAGTGGCTCATTTCCGTTCCATCAGTATCAGTATCAGTCGAAGTGCCTGACATGGATGTGGATGTCACTCGCAGGCCGTAAAAATCTTCCTTTCTCCGCTTTTGTGTGTGGTCAAGTTGATAATTTGCCAATGAGGCACATGGGAAATGGCCAAAACATGGCCGGGGCCAGTACGTTTGGGCACTTATTAGGTTGGCTATTAGGCCACAGCCATATAGAGCACCAATCAGCCAGAAGGAGTGAACGAGTTGGGCGCTGGAAAGAGAGGCACTCGGTGACAGCTGTTTGAAGATGACGGACAACATTCGAAGTGGCCAGTGTTTTGTGATGTCGTCGTCGTCGTCGTCGTCGTCGTTGTCGTCTGTAACTAATTTTGTGGAAAGATAAAACAAACAAGCCAGCTGCTGTTGCTATTTTTGCTCATATTTGATGTACTTCTCGGCCCAGGAAAGAGATGGCATGGTAGCCACAGAAAGAGAGGGCACTTCTTGCTGAATTATGAGCCCAAGTAGGAGTAGCAGCTCATTACAGGCCACTAAGTGAGCCAAGCATATGCTCATGATGAGGAGGTATTTTTGCATAGAAGCACAAGGAAAAGGTTGTACGTGGAAGCAGAGAATATAGTTTCGGGGGTGAGACAGAGATGGCCACAGCAACTTCAAACACAAGAGCCAACAAAATTTCCAATGAAACGAGACAAAACTGGCAAAAAGCGAACTAACCAAGGGGGCCAAGAAGGGGCCTGGGGGCCGAGAGGGCTAGCAGCAAACAGCCATAATGGATGCAAGCAGCAACAGCAAACAACTTCTGCTACAACAAACGAACGAACGTTGACAACATGGCTCAAATGTCAGGCAATGGTCAACGGCTGTTCACTGAGTTATACCCCCGTAATGCCCCCCGAAGTCCCCGGCTTATCCCATCCAATGCCTCCCCCCTTCCAGCCCGCTCTTGTATCTATTGTCTGTGCTTTTTTCCCCATGTTGTTTTGGCCATATGTGTCTGCGACTCCGGGTCTGATGTGAATGTTTAGTCAGGGCTGGCCATTTACATGTGTGCACTCCAGTCCTGTGTGTCCCCTCCCCGGGAAAACCCCTTCGAAGAGCCCCCTCATAACGCCCCAAACAGGCGACTTCCGCCTGCCAAAACGTAACATTTTTCGGTGAGTTCGGGCCATTGATGAGGGGGCGTCTCACGAACGCAAAGATGTGCCTCGGCAAATAGGCAAACAGCTGCGGTCAAAATAGTAGATGGGCTATTATTTTCGTAAAATCTCTACGCAATTTTAATTATAGTCTATCGGATTTAAACAGTATAATATTTTTGCCCAGCTATAAAAAGAATGATTTCGATTCCAATGTTCTGATAGTAGAAACTAACATGACTACATTCTGAATTGATATATAATACTTTTTATTACGTTTTACATATCTTGCAATCTTTGACATGACTTCTAACTTATTTGCTTAGAGTAACATAGTTTTAAATCAGTTAGCATAAAAATTAATTAGGTGAGTCTACAAGCATTTGTTGGGCGTTGTTAAAGATGTTAAAATGGCTAGATCCATTTAATCTTAGTCAATCTTTCAGATGTGTTTTGCTAATTTATATATTTTTATCGATTTCACAGAATTAAAGAGCGCAGAAATGTATTATAAGGTGATTGCGATATTGGGAAACCCCAATCGTGTATAAGCATTAATAGTAGCTGAGGTGAAGTAACATTAAAAATTTTTAAGAACTGGCCCTGCTAGTATCTTGACCTCAACTGCTCATCCACAAATGTGTGTTTGCCAGCAGTCAGGTGGGGGTCATAACTTCTCCCATAGAAGGCATTACGACTTGATTGGGGAAGAGGGCTCGAAGGCAGGACTGTGGAAACAGCAGCAGTCCAAGAAATTTGCATGCAAGGACAACGTCATCAGCCGGTAAGATGAGAGCAGGGATCGGAGGCTGGGAGGTTGGAAACTCAAGTAGCATCTGCACTGGACGCTGATGGGCGATGTATAACAGTGTGTAGAACAGCAGGCTATGGGAAAATTTGTTGCCTTTGGACGGTGTTTTGGGTGGTTTGCTGATCCGGACGGACAGGTACCACCTCTGGGAAAAAGCTGTCTATGACAGTTAAATGCAACATTACGGAACACCGATGTGAATAATAAGTGGGTGCAAAATGTGTCCATTAACATCAGATACTTGATAAAATATCTGTTCTAAGAAATATACCATCTTAAATCAATGCTATAATTTTTAAAAAATACAACTAACAAATTGTCTAATCACACTTATGCTTTTGGAATTAATCGTTGGGGGCACTGTTTAAACAACATTGCGTATACGTAATTTTTAATAACTTATACATTTTCGACCTTAGTTTCCTTAGAAAAGTTCAAATTAAACAAAATGAAGTCCAAAATCGAGCCACGTTTTTTAAGCTATTAACTTTGGCAGCTTGTTTTGACAGTTTCGCACGTTTGCGGAACAGTCTGTAAACGGCTTTAATTCCGCAAGCATAAAATCACGGGCTATCGGTTGGCACATACGCCAACACAGAGTCACTCCCCCGAGTTCCCTCTATTAAGTCCCTGCCTTCGGCAGACATTAAGTCCTCATATTTATATGTTTAAAGCTCAGTTCCCTTGTCACCCTCGGTCTTAACCTGGTTACATGTTAGTTGGCTTTATGTCTTGGAATTTTTATGTCTAATGCATGCAGAGGGCTAACTTTTCCCCTTCCATTTTCTTCGTATCCCCTGATTCAGCCTGTTTATTAGTAGTTGCCCACCCACTCCACAGACACAGAAAAAAATATTTACATTTATATATTTCATACTTTTATACAATTTTTAATTTTTAGTGCTTAACTTTTTAATTATTCTGACATAAATATTTTTTCACTTAGGGTCCATAATTTGAACCTATTTAAATATGAAATATTGAAAATGAAATCTTTAGGCAGATAAAACTTTCTGTGCACTCACAAATATAAATACCCTGCTTTTCAACTGCGGCTTGCTATTTTCTTGAGCATTTTATTATTTTTTCCTTCCTTCGCTCAGCTTTGGTTTGTCATAATTTTTGTTTATTTTCTTTGCCACCCGCCGTCACTCGGCGTCGTTTGTTTGTTGGGAAAACAAAGCTAATAGAGGGGGTTTTCGGGGACGGAGCTTATGTGGGATATATCTCCAGACCCTGCACAGCTGTTGGGCTCTTCCTTATGTCGAATGCCTTTGTGCGATTTGCTCATCTCGCCAAACTAACACAATGCCCGACAATTTCTATTGTTTGCTTGGTAAGCTTTTCAAAACTGTTTGTTCGGTCAACATTTTATATAAATTTTCTATTTATCCTGCTTTTCAGCCGGCCCCCTTCGTGTCCGCCACTTAAGTTAATTTTCTACCCGCATGGAGATTTCAGCTGGAAAAGTCGAAACACACAAATTGATTAAACTGTCAAGTGACTTTATAGCTGACAGACAAACGGAGGGGCAGCGTTGACATTTCGATTATTAATCAGTTGCCAATCGGGAAGCAAACAGAAGAGGTTGTTAGAGGGGTTGAAGGCGCATGGGGACCGAGATACAGCGACTATCTCTCTCATCAATGCGGGCTGAAGTCGCCTTTTGACAGCGAGACAAATTGCATAATCAACTTGGGCACACAAAGAGAAAATATGAGTATCGGTAATCGATTACTTTAGATCTGTCTACGACATAAAATTTCGCGACTGTACTTTGTTTAGTGTACAATTTGAAATCCTTTGATAGAACTATTGAGGCATGCAACATTTAAGGACTCTTAAAAATATATAAAAAAAAAGTTGGAAATGTGGGAGGAAAGGGGCACCAAGTTCCTCAGTTAGTTTAACAGCTTTGAACTTTTGTGTCTGCCAATTGTGTTAAGTGTGTTTTGATAGTCCATTGAAGGGTCAAAATAAAATAAATGCAGTTGGCCCGAGGGCTAAAGTTAAGAGAAGAATTTCAAGGGTGAGAAGAATGTATATAAGTATTATATTGTTTTTATTAAAAGCTGGTATACTAGCTCATAACATTTATATTTTAAATTTCTTCGTAGTTTGGCATTAGCATAAACTTTAAAGTCTTTGCCCTGAAACTTTAGTTTGTTAAACTAATATTTCTAACCTGAAGTGGCGACCTGCAAGCATGGAACCCTTGAAAGGCAGTCAAAGGAAAAGCGTCTCCCCGGCACTCAAAACTCCTTCAAATGGCAACAATTTCCTCTTGGTACATCGCCCCCTCCACCCCGCAACACTTTCCACCATTCAGACAAAGCAGAACAACAAACACTTCAGATGTTAATTACACGTTACAGGAACAACTCACAAAAGCGTGAAGGCGAAAAGGAAATCCTCAAAACATTTGAGGGGCTCCCAGTGCGAAAGAGATGGAAAGCAGCATGCGAAAGAGATGGAAAGCAGCGTGCGAAAGAGATGGCAGACGGCGAGCGAAAGAGAGGAAGCTAGCTGCGCTTAAGCCCGGCTTCACTTCAACTTAATGAGCTCAGCTGGGCGACTAGAGCGATTTTCCCCACATTTTCCCCTTTCGTTTTCCGGGATTTTCCATTTTCGGAATGCTACCCTATAATGATGCCACAATGGGAAACAAGAAACGGAAGACCCAAAAAATACTACAAAATCTGGGAAAAAAAGAAGGAAAACCTAAACTAACAAGGAGATTTTTGGGAGGCTGTGGGGGCGGTCAGGAAGGAGAAACTTTTGGCCTGAGGAGCGGTTTATAGTTACGACAAAAGCTGCTTAGAGAACGGGGAGATGACCCACCATTCTCTATAGGAACTTTGTTTACCTTTGTCTTAGTGCCTTTGTGTGTGTGAGTGTTGCAGTTTCTCGTTAGTTGCACATTTTGCATTTCGTTGCCTTTTTTGGTCCCGACTTTTGTTTGCCTTTCGCTTGGTTCTTGCCCAAAAATCGCCTTGGCATTGTCTTGGCGCCCCCTGGCGGGCGTCGCACTCATCAATATTGCTTATTTGCAACACGGCTTTTTCGCTCGGTTATTGCTGTTCGGCAGTTATTGTACTTACTGGAGCTACTGTTCTTAACTATTACACTGGGGGGAACAGGGGTTTCGGTTTTAAAAAATTTAGAGGTATGATAAAAATGATAAAAATATTGATATCCCAACCTATGATTCATGAGATATCATTGAAATCTTTTTCAAAAATGTATAGCCGGTAAATTTGATCTTAAAATGGTTTTCAATGCTTTTTGGGAAGGCACGTTCACACATGTTTTTAACATATAATTAAAAAATGTTAAAAATTCCTTGTGTAAGGTTTGAAAATCCTTTAGAGAACATTGCATCATTATAAAAATAAATAAAATATAGGATCAATACTTTTAGTACAGTTAAATGTAACATGTATAATAAGACTCTCTTGCCTTGGGTTTAATAAATTACATTTGCAACAGGTGCGACTTATAATCTTCTCAGTGTAATGCACTGCTTTTTTTCCTCCCGGTGGCATCCATAGAGGTCCTGGGGAAGTCCCGCAGTACAAATTGCGTTCGCTTGTTGTTGTACTGCTTCTTCTTCCCATTGTCCTGCCCTGCTACTCCTTCAGTGCTTCTTCTTCATGTGTCGCTGCGTGTTTCCCCGCCCTTTGTTATTGTTCCCATTGTGCGTTGATTTATGGTCTATATGGCTTGCATTTCATGTGTGTGGGCGCTGGGTGCATTGGGTGGTGCCTGAGTTGCAGCTGTAGGTGCACCACCCCCACATGACCGTCCTCCCCTCCCCTTTTGCAACTCTGCCCTTGCAGAGCATACAAATTGGTTTTAGTTATTAATGGTGTGTATAATTAAGCGGGCTGCCTTTTGTTGCCAACTTTGTCTGCAGTTTGCTAGAATGTTTCTTAATAATTTGTGCTGCGCATCCCGCAAGACTCAAGAGTGAGAAGACTTTATAAATTAAGAAACTGAGTGCCAGAAAAAGTTAGTGGGAACAAGTTATAAGTGGGCAATGAAGCAAGCTGCAGATTTTCAAATAATTGAAAGTGGTAAGTATATTTTTGAAAAGATAATAAAATTCTTAAACGAAAAAAATTGTATTTTAAAGATTAAAACCTATTTGAAAGAGTTTAATACGCTCCATCGCATTATAAATTATTCTAAAAATATCTATGCCAAAACAACACAATTTGTCCTTATTTGCTTCATTTCCCCCGTTGAAGAATTAGCAATCTTTTATCCCTAAAAAAGGATTAATTTCAAATAATGCGATGAAAACAACCCGAGGAAAAAACACCCACAATGGATAACCCAATGTTTGTTTGGTATCAATCAGAGTTTCGGCCTTCCGGGCAAAACAAATTTCCTGCAATTGATAACCGAAACCTTTCCTTTTTTTGCCCCAATTCATTACAAATGCAAAAGCCATACAACTTCTTTTTTGTTCGCTTAGGAAGTAAGGAACAAATTGGTGGTTTGTACTTTGACCTTTCCACCATATTTGTTTTCATTGGAATTTATTTCTATTTGTGTTTACGCATCTGACGCCTTCATAAACTTTGATTTCCCCTTCGTTTTTTGGACACTAAATGGTTAACAAATGTTGCCCAAGCAACTTTTAATTGAATGTATACAAGAGCTCTTGTTCTTCGGAGCCCTGATAAAATATTAATAAATTTCCTATAGAGATTTGCTGTGGGATGGGCGAAACTTTTGTCTGCTCTTTTGCGAGCGGCAAGAGCAAGCTGGAACTTTTCTAATTTATTTTCCATATGCGTCTCCTGCCAGTGTTAATACATATTATATAATACTTTATATTTTTCTTTGGGCCTGCCCTGGGTTGCGCACTTCGTGAATTTCGGCGCTTTTTGTTCTAAGGCCAGCTCAGGATGTGGCGGCAAATGTAAGCAAAACTCTTGGGGAAAGCACCCGCAAAAGTTTCCCAGCAGTTTTCCGGAGAGAGTGGGCCGCGGAAAGCGGAAGACACCGCTTACCTAGATGGTTCGGTTCCTCGTGGGTCCCGACACCGCTGGTGTTGACTGTAGTGGCTAAAACAAAGCTTTTCCCCAGAGATATCTTGGCAGCTTGGGGTTCTATATATTTGTTCCACCACTCTTTCTGGGACCTTTGCGATTTAGGGGAAAAAGCTGATTAAGATAGGATGTTCCAAATTTGTCACTACATAATAATCAATTAAAAAAATTATAATAAATTGGTATGGGCGATAAAAAGTTAAGTTGAGTGATTATAAGAATAACAAAAAGAGGCACTGCCATTCTACATTATTTAGCATAGCATATACTTATCCAAGCTTACGAAAACCATCTAATCTGTATACCTTTTCTGGTATCTTATTTGCACCTCGAATCACTCTCCTCAACCGCCCCATAATCGTTACAATCTCATCTCCAAGGAAACACCTAAAAAATCACATTTAACATTTTCAGCACTCAAGTTGAATGAGAGAGTTAAGTGTTTGTACCTCCAGCTGAGCGAACTCGAGCCCAAAACAATTTCGTTAAATGGAATTTCCCCTAATGAACATTTTTCTGCCGCTTTTTGCGCTGCCTGATTTTTTATGCGTGGTCGTGTCGCTGGATAATTGAGCTGAAGCCCACAGCCAGCACGCGACAGTCGGCACGAAAGGGTTAAGGATGCGATGTGGAAAAGGGTTTTATGGGTCAGCCGCAGGAGCCGCACGCGAACGTGGGCCAGTAATAAGAAAACAGGCGGAGAGATTTATTTTGCGCTGCTTTCTTGTCCGGAAAATGGAAGGCTAAAAATTAAAATGCCAAGCAAAGTAAGGAGAATAAATCTGGTTGTAGGCGGAAAGGGAGCAGGAATTAAAAGGATATTAGGGAGTTATTTCAGGGAGCAAATAAAGGATGCTGGTATCAGTTTCCGGTCTCAGGAGCTTTCCAATTATAAATTGGATTCTTTGCTTTTATTTATTGATAACCCATTTTATAATTTAATTTCTTTCTATTTTCTAACTGGGCTTTATAATAAATAAGGATATATATATTGCACATCACTTCAAAGTTGAGTTTCAGCTTAAGGGATTAGCAAAATATTTGTTTTCGGTACCTTCTTCATGCACTTCCCTTGATAACAAATGCGCCATATATCACGATTTATGTCAAACGACTCCCACTTTTCCTGGTAGCCATTCGCTTATTTATGGATCACACATCTTGAGCTTAACCCAAAGTTAACCCACAAGCACGTTCCAATTCCATTTCCCCTCTCGACCGACCGCAAATACCAAAAACCGAAGCAATTTCATAAATTTTAATCCTTTTTTATTGCCCAGGTAGAATCGAGTGGAAGAAGAAGACAGGGGGGGTCGCGGAAAATGGAAAGTGAAATACACAAAACTCATTTCCGCAGCACGTGCGTCGGGGAAATGGAGAAAGGGGGTTCCAAAAAGAGACACCCTGAAAAGGGAATGAAAAGCTGCGCTTAACCCCTTAAAAATGTGCACAGAAAGGAAACCATTTTCCTTCGCAAAACCTGTTTCTTTTTACTTAAAAAAGTAAGCTCAGAGTAAATACAAGTTTAAACATATAAGATAATATTACCTACCCTTCAGAAAATAAGGTATGCTGGCAAATATATCTTGTAATAATTTTTGGATAATATTTTAAAGATGGTAAAGGTTGTTTTAAGTGTATGGCAAGTGCATGACCACGTCAACAATTACTGAAGACAGAGACAGCGAGGGGCTAAGCTGGGAGGGCAGCAAAGTAGAGTTCTTTCGGCTGCTCACTAATTACTTTGCCACCTTCAGCGCATTATGAGGATGCGAATGCTCGTCGGCAGAGGGCGCCACACTTAATGTCAAGCATATGCCCCTGGCGCACTGCTTGCGGTTACGTGCTGCCTGTCTCTTTCTAAGCCCCTTCTTCCCTCTCTCTCTGACCAGCTCGTTTTCATTTAAATATTCCGGGAAAATAAGGAAAGCGAGCTAAAGGAATGCGAAAACATAAAACGAATGAGATGATATGGCGAGTGTGTGTGGGATTTTGTGTCAGTGTGCTTATGGCGGTGAAAAGCGCTGTCAGTGGGAAAGAGATGGGTAGAGGTTTGGGTCTTGCACACTAAACTCAAATAAAGTATACGCCGTGTATGCCAGAGAATGGTCATACGTCCATTCAAATAAATTAAATCAGACATTGTACGTATAATTAAGGAATTAAGCTCCATAAAAAAGAAGCTTTGTAAAAATTTTGACATTTTAAAAGACATTTCAAATGCGCACTAAAAAACATTAAGCATACGTCATGTAGGCCGATGATAATGCTATACAATTGATTAATAAATAGGCATGATCAAATGATTTTTTTTTTTAATTTTGTATTATTTTTTTAATTATTTAATAAAAATTTATTTTATTTTAAAGTGAAGGTTTTTTATGCTTACTTTTTCTGTGCATTGCACTTACTTCTCCGCTGTCACTGGAACTTTATGCATGCTTAAGCAGGCTTTTTGGCATTGAAGTTGAGGAAGATACATATGTACGTGCACAAAGCACAGGAATAGGGAAAGTACTTCTAAAAAAAGGAAAACTCTTATATTTTTCCCCCTATCGCTCTCAAGTGCAATATGATGAATGCAAAACCGAGGACAACGAAAGGTGGAGTGCCTTTTTTTAGTATAAGCTCAAAATATAGAGAAACGAATGATGAGATTGAAGGGCAGGCAAAGCTAAAGCAGTTCTGTATGCAATTATAAGTCTCTGCGCCACTTGAACCACTGCATTCCTTATCCTCAACTCGACTAACAAAACATGTTCATTCAACAATCACCAACATTCCATATGTTGCATGCACAACTTAGTCCACTTCAGAACACTTTGCACCCACAGTGGGACTACCATAGCACAGCGATCCTAGAGTATTTGGTATATATAAATATTTTTATATTGGTAATAGCAATGTAATTAAAACTTTTATTATTTTTTATGACTTTTTAAGAATATAATTCCTATGTAAAATATATATATGTTCTTAGGTATATGGAATTATATAAAGACAAATTCAATTTTGGGATAGTCCATGGAGTTCCAGACTTGGGGAGTCCCACGGTAGTTCTCACCCCCACCTCGAGCATACTTGCTTACAACTTTGAACTTTCGACATCCAGTGGTGGCAGTGTGTGAGCTCGCACTCATGTCGGGGGCTTCCTCTACATGGAAATTGAAATTGTTTGCCCTGTCTGAGTGTGTGAACCGAATTGAACCTTGGCCAATGTTGTTGCCGCCAGCTGTTGTTGCTCCTAATTGTCGCTGTTGTTGTGGTTTTTGTTGTTGTTGTCGATGTCGACACGTTATATAAATTCTCAACGAATTTTGACACAAACATTTGTCCCACCAGCCCCCACCGACCCCTCAATGTTTAATTCTCAAATATTTGCAGCAACTATAAATGTGAAACAGAAACAAACGACACTTAATGTAACTCAAATGAGGCCCTCCTTCTACACAGAAAAAAAGCACAAAGTATTTTTGAAACAAAATTATAATTTCGAATCAATCATTTTTATTTTATTTTAACTTAATTTTTTATTGTGCAACTTTTTATACCACCATCGCTGCGGTTGCCTCATGAACTTTTACTAAATAAAATGTCCAACCCAAATGACATTAAATTGTGGAAAAAATAAATGTTTTTCCTTTTTTTAGGGGCAGTGGGTTGCTAATGACACTTGTCGCGTGTGCGGATTTTATGTTGATGCAGTTTTGCCCAGTATTTTCCTGCATTTTCCATTTTGTGTGTTTCGCGTCTCCGTTGCACATTTCCATATTTAATTGCGCATCTTGATAAGAGTGGCTCCCCTTTTCCGCACTGCCTCGCTTTTCCAGCAACAACAACGTTTTGCTGTTGACATTTTCAATGCGAAATTATGCGACACGGCAACTCTTTTTCCTCCTTGTTCCAGATGTCGTTTTTTCTGTGTTTTTCCCCGGTTAGCGTTTTCTTTGTTATTCATTAGCTGCCGTTGCTGTTGACCTCAATTTTTATTGCCTGCCACGTTTTTAATGTCGCGTGTCGCAGGTTTTACTTGCTTTTTCGTTTTTCTGCGCCTTAGTTGCGACGACTCTTTTTTCGATGTCTTTTTTTATTTTTTAGTACTTGTGCAACAGGTTGTTGAACTTTAATTTTGGCAAGCGATTATTCGTAAGCCCTAAGATGTCTCAAGAGCTAATTAAGACATTTAAATGCGTCCATGGCGACATGGTCTTAATATGGAAAACGTGCGAGGAGGTTGATAAATAGAAACAAATTATTTAAGATGGGTTGGTATAAAATAAAAGTTGTATATTATTCTAAGAATTCATTTAACTATTAAATCGCAATTTTCCCATAACAGTTATTGAATTAAATGCCCTAATACGAATACAAATTGCATAAGCTTTCCCTTTACTTCAGCATGTGCACCCGCCCCGAGGAAACTTTATGACTCTGTTGTCAAAATGTTTATCTAACACTTGAGAAGCATTGTCCATAAAATGATAGAAAAAAAGGCATTAAGAGAGCAAATAAACTTTTATTGAGATAGAATTCTCGTTACTAAAACAGATGTGCCCCAGCTTTTTCCCCCTTTCCTGCGCCCCTGGAACCCCCTCTGCGGTTGGGTCAATGCTCACAATGAACAAACAGTCAGTGAACGATCATAACGAGGTTGGTGGCACGAAGAAGGGATATATATATAAATATATAGGGAGAGCTAACAGAATCGACATCAGCAGCTCGACAATTGTTTTATAATTATTATTTCATGAACAAAGCGAAAAGAAAATGCGAAAGAAAAAAGTTGCAGAAGATAACACTGTCGTGATTGAGAACATACCCAGTACAATATATGTATACACATGTTTTTAAAGAACCTATAGACTCATATATTACAAAGTAATATAATATAATATAATATAATACAATATAATTGTAAATGTTACAAAATTGGATTTGGTTTTCCTTTATTTAAAAGAGGTTTTGAGAAAAATATTAATGCTATAAAGCTAAATGGAACTGCGACTTCTCTAAAATTATATTGTCTGATTGAAGAATAAGGCTCTTGATTATATAATGAAAAATACCATAATATTCTATTTCCTATATTTCCCCTTTTCTGAGCTTTCCAGCATGCCCTTGCCACTGAGTAGCGGGTAGCATAAAAGGAAAATTGCTTAATTTATGTGTCATTTATCTAAATGGAGCAGCCGAGCAAAAGCAATGAAAGCAAAGAGCCCAATGACGCCTGCTCCGTCCGTCTCCCCATATTATTTTTATAAAGCTCCGCGATAAGCAACTGTCAGTCGGTGCAACGGGGGCCACAGGGGGTTAAAGTGGGCACCGGGGCTGTGGTGCCAGAGTAATTAAAAATCTTCAACTCTCGTTGTTTCTGCTGTCTTTGCTGGCGACAATAATCGCCGGCAGTGAGTGAAAAAGCGACACACAAAGGGGCCCAGAGGGACGGGCCGAAGAACATGCGATTAAAATTTTAAATGACAGTTGACAGTTTCATCATCAGCATGTGTACAAGGGTTTTACATAGATATGAGGCAGAGATAGGGCCCCGCAAAGCATCGGGGCTTCCAGGGGGTTCCCGTCCCCAGGAACCGGTGAGCAGGTGAAATGTCATATGAGATTGACTCTGCAGCGGAAACTAAAAAGCCAAAGGAGGACAGCTGATGGGAATATGCAAAGGGGTCCCTTATAGTTTGTAACCCAATATGCGGGGACTTACCAGTGTTGTTGTTATCGCAGTCATACTATTAAGACTCAAGCCTAAATGGCATTGCTGATAGAGCACTTTTAATTAATTGATTTAGATACAGGAAATTAGTTTACAAATTTAAAAAATATTCTCATATAGATACACAAAGAACGCTTTGATATTTTATTACTCTCTGTATTTTTAGTACCATCAAATTTGCTTTATTAAATTGTTTCTTTATCAGCATTTACCTACAAGTCCCCAGAATTTTTTATAAATTCCCAAGTAAACAAACCAAGGCAAACACTTAAAAAGTGTGGAATTGTCGCCTAAACAAGAAATTCAAGCTACAAAGAGCACTCCCTGATTGAAAGCAAATCCAGTCTTCCCCTAACCACTGGGTTAACCCACTACGAACCTGTGGTATAAGAAAAAAAATAATATTTACAAATATATATTTCTTTTAGTATTTAAATTTCTCTCAAGAGTTGTTCTCAAAGTGCCAAGTGGGTTAACCCCCAGCTCGAACAAAGCTCGGGGTTTGTTTCGTTTGTCTGGGCAACTTTGAGTTAGTGCCTGCATTCCTTTATTTGCCCAGCAGATTAACACCTTTGCGATCGGACAATGGGCCCGATTCCAAATGGTATTACCGACCAGAACAAAGGCAGCAAATGCAGCCTTTTCTTCATAATCAAATGCAATGTGGCACTGGCTAAAAATGGAATTCTGCTGTCTGCACTTCATCACGAGGCAGGCCAAAGGAGATGGAGGAGCCGGGGCCCTGACTGACTGGCTGACAGCTGAAAAAGTCACCTCACTCCCCGACATTTCCCTCGAGGAACCCGTTTCTCTCAGTGCAACATGCATTCCTCATGCCGTACAAAACAATTGACATGCATTGTTGCTGCTGCTGATGTTGCTGTTGCTGCTGGGATGTTGCTGCTGTGCTGTGGCTGATGTTGCTGCTGCATCTCTCAGTTCCTGGCAGCCTCTCAACTGCAGAGCCTCAGAAATTGTCACAGCAACTTGCGCCGCTTGCAATTTTCCAAAATGAAGCTAAAATAAGCGACAAAAAAAATACAAAACTGGTTTCCAACGATGCAGAGAAAAAAAAAACACCCATTATTAAATCATGTCACCATAAAAGCCACCACTTAATTACGGATATAATATTTTTATATATTTTATATTGCACATACCAATTTGTACTAAATGTTCATATCTAAAAGCACCACTTTGGGTACCACGTTCTTTAGAATTTTCTCACTGTACCACTTTTAGCCATAAGGACACGAATAGAACTGGTTCTTTGCAGAGGCCCTGCTCTTCATTTATCAATACTCGATCGGGGACCGAAAGTCCGGTTTCCCTGGTTAGTGCTTTTCATTTGATTTCGTTTCATTCGGATCGCAAACCATTCTCAGGCTCAGATATAAATTAAGATCCATATCGGAAGGGAAACTGGAACTGCGATTGGGTTGGTGGAAAGCGAAAGAGGCCAACGGCAGGTGGCATTTCGTATCGGACTCCGATTCTGGATATAGATCCCGAATCATATCCAGACCGTGGAATTGTGATTTATATTCAATAGTTGTTTACGTGGGTATAGCTCGTTTCTTATTCTTATTCGGCTAACATTTTCAGTTGGAAAGAAAGAATTCTTCGCTGCGAATTCTTTTCCTCGGAGGATGTGGCAGACTGCCCGCTGTTATTTATTGTATTCGTTTATCGGCGTTTTCCCGGTTCTCTACTCGCTTAATTTGCCCAAGTCCAGTCTTCAGTCTTCCTTTCTCTTTCTTTCCAACCATTGCCTCTCTTTCAGGCAAGTACGGTCCCATGGTTTGTCAGCATGACATGACTTTTATGGTATAAAGTTATATTTCAGGCTTCCACTCGTAGATAACTTCAAAGGCTGGCGATTTGTAAAGGCGCCATCTGGCGTTGAGAATGCGAATTCAATAGCTATAAATGTCAGGCCATCGGTGGGTTAAGGATTTATGTTAAAGGAGGGCTCATTAAATCGGGATTATAATGTACGGGGCTTGGGAAACGATTCTTTACAACGGAATCGGTTTTGGGACTTTCAAAATATAGTTTTTATCACAAGTTTCTTTTCAAATATTGGAAAAATATCAGGTTATAAAATCTTAAAATTAATTTGTAAACTATTAAGATGTTGCTCTTTTATACCCAACTGAAAAGGCTGAAAGTAAGTGAAGTGAGTCGCATTAATTGAAAGTATTTGCAAGCCACCGGAGCGTGAAAAATTTCCCTGTGGCACCAGCTTGGAAAATCGCGACAAGTTTCCACAAAAAAAACGAAATTAACATGTCACCTATAAGGAGAAAAAGGAAGCGAAAAGGCAGAAGCTTCAACGAGGGGCTAATCGATAATTTATGAGCGGAAATATGGCACACCGAACGAATGATGGGTGTTGGATGAGGGGCTTGGGTGATCTGGAGGTGGGGAGTGGCAGGTGTGAGCTGGGTATATTGTAACATGTTTATAAATAACGCTAATGAGCGGGGGAGATCGGGAGCAGGGGGTGGTGGACTTGGTGGTGCAGTCTAACCGCTCGTAAAATGTTTAAACAAGCGGCGCATTGACTTTGAAGCGAAATGGTGGGTAGGGGCGACCATAGACGCTGCCGTTTGGGGTTATCGTTGGGTAAATATTTACCCCGAAAGAGGTACATGAAATGGTAAAATTAAACATTGTTTATCTCCAGCTCTGGCTTTTCCCCAGTCCCGCCATCAACAGTTATTTCCAACGCATACGCCTCGCAATTGTTGACATTAAATATTGTTTGGGATCCAAAGGTCGATGGGCTCACCTGGAAATGTCCTAAAAAGAGAGTTTAAATAATTGTTTAGCAAGTGATGAAATTTCAGTTTGGTGGGGAATTTGGCAACAATTTTGTTGGGTACTTATTACATTTTTTAGAAGGTTTATGTTTTTTCCATTTATGTAATTTATATCATTTTTAATCTTATATTAATCTCATTTACTTATTTTTCTTTCAGGTGACATCCTATCTGGCGTTTGCTTCGTGGGCCAGCTGGACACGCACTCCCTGGGCGCCTTCCTCATCCTGCCCCTCTGCATTTATCTCTCGATCGGAGCGCTCTTCCTGTTGGCCGGTTTCATCTCGCTCTTCCGGATCCGGACGGTGATGAAGACGGACGGCAAGCGGACGGACAAGCTGGAGCGCCTGATGCTGCGAATCGGTTTCTTCTCCGGGCTCTTCATACTGCCCGCCGTGGGTTTGCTGGGTTGCCTCTTCTACGAGTACTACAACTTTGACGAGTGGATGATCCAGTGGCACCGGGACATCTGCAAGCCCTTCTCGATTCCGTGTCCGGCGGCCAGGGCGCCGGGCTCTCCAGAGGCCAGGCCGATCTTTCAGATCTTCATGGTCAAGTACCTCTGCTCGATGCTGGTGGGGGTGACCTCCAGCGTGTGGCTGTACTCCAGCAAGACGATGGTCAGCTGGCGGAACTTTGTGGAGCGGCTGCAGGGCAAGGAGCCACGGACCCGGGCGCAGGCGTACGTCTAGTATGAGACGGGTCCGGCGGGCGGGGCCAAGTCCACGCCCCTCACTCCCGACCCGGAGGCGGCCAACGAGAGTTACTTAGAGTTTAGTACGTAGGAGTCCCCATCCCGGAAGGCAAGTAGGAACCCCGTAATGCAGTCGTACTTCTTAGTGGCTTTGTATAAAGTTCATCATCCCGAGAAGAAAACCGAAAAAGAAAATCAAAAGTTGACCCTAGGCTATTGTTTTGAATTTGAATTATATTAGTGGATACGAAAGCAAGCTTGTTGAACCAAAAGTACGCATATAAGTTGAGACTCTAGCTCTAAGTCGAGTTGTATTCTGTAGGATTTGATTGCTTTCGTGGTATACGAACCCCTAGCGCCTACGGTCCTCCATATTCTGACGAGTGTTTTAAGTTAGGTTTTGATTTTTTGAAAGCTTTAAATGTGCCCTACAAATAACGAACGTATAGATACTATGATTACGAGATATGAATGTTAGGCATTTGAAGGATGTGAGCCTCGGCTGTTCTGCAGTTGATCTTAGCCAAGGCTACTAATTCGTTTCATTAGTCACTCAGAACAAAATATTTTCCACATAAACACAGTAATTATGCATATAGAGTATGGAATCCATACCCAAAACATCGGCAGTTCGGTGCTCACATCTGTGCTTCATCTATGTATAAACAAAAAGGAAACCATAAACTATATAAATGTATTATGTAGCAATAAATGTCCTCCATGTGCTAAACTTAATGCAAATACGATTATTATAATTATAACTTTAACTGTAACTGTAATTCTAACTGTAATTGTATATTTGTTGAACTAATTAATTCTAAATGCGTAATGGAATAATTTTTAATTCAATTTTTAAATGACGTTGTAGTCATAGCACTTAAGTGAACAAACAAACAAACACAACACGCAAATTTTGTTGCCACTTTATGGAAATTTTTCCCTCACCACCCCACTAAAAAAGAGTTGAAACTGCCATTTAAATATTTGTAGACACATTAAAAATCACCGAAAGGAGGAAGCGGCACACTGCAAAGTTTGGCCAACTGTTGAGCATTTGTTTTCAGCGCATTTAATTGAGTTCTCGATTTAAATTGGCACTAGTAATACGTGAAATTAATGTCCAAGCCAGATTTGTGTAGCATTTAAGCTGATGGAAATGCATATTAATTATAGCAATTATCGATAGTCGGTGTAACATAGCGAGTGCCCAGCGGCAAGCGAACAATTATAAGTGTATAAAACAAACATAATGGAAGCATCCAATGGCAAACACAAACGGAAAATGCAAAAATAAAACTTTATTTTATTGTTAAAGACTGAAAAGCATAAACAGTGTTTTTAATTCGATTGGGAAACGGTCCGCAGCAATGGTTGGAAATCAGCCAAATAACCTTTGAACATCTTTTTAATTAAGGATATTTGCAATTGCAACGTACTGGATGGTGTAACCAAAAATATTTCGTTTTCCAAACATTTAACGAAGGCCTTTTTATAAATGTTGTACATTTTAATAATTTGTTTATTTTGCTTTATTTGTGAAGACTAAAAAATATAAAACAACGAACATGGTTTGTTATTAACGCAGTTATTAGATAAAATAAAATATTGGAAATTTAAAATACAGTAAGAATCAAATGATAAAATCTGAAACCGTAAGAGTTCCGAAACTAAGGAAAGAAACGTCGACTGAAGATGCGGCGAACATCGGAGTGTCGGGCCCTGCGTCTGCAGATTGGACACCGATGGAATCTTCGGATGGCGATTCTTATACAGTTGCTCCCGAAAAGGTGTCCGCATCGCAGGGAAACCACGCGATGTCTGCCTTGCCCGGTCCAAGGACAAAGGCATATGGGGCAATTACAGTCCTCGGACATCGTGTTAATCCTGTTGTTGATTCCACTTAATCCCTGACGCAGCTCCTGGATTCCTTGCCTCATAGCCGCAGCATTCTGCTGCTCCACGGACATCTGATGGAACAACGTCTGACGCAACTGCTGCAGGACGCGCAGACGCTCTGTGTTGAGCCACTTCATTTGCCAACTGAGCAGCCTCCACCTGAGCACCCGCTCCTCCAGGTTGTCATTGGAATCCTGCATCTGATCAGCATTCAGGAAAAGGCTTTCGAGAGTTTGCAGAACACTCAGCGTTCCCACCATAGATTTCATTTCACTCAGGGGCTCCATCCTGCTTGTAGATATTGTGTACTGTGATGACAGAGAACTTTGGGCAGCTTGATCATTTTCGTTTTTAAATAACTCACTATCAGGGTGTTACTGAAAAAATGTTTAAATATTTTTTTTTAAGAAGTATTATTTTCGTTTTTAAATTTTGTAAATCATCTGCATAGTTCAAAAGTCCATATATTAAAAGATGGCCTTAAGACCGTGCTACAACTTAAAATTTTTGAAAATTTAAACTTGTTTTCCTAATATTATTATTGTCTGTTTTCGATAAGATCCCATATTTGAAGCCAGGTAAAATTGCATAAAAATCTAAACTTTTCTAAGCAGCCGACACCCTGAAGTTCTAAAATATTCAATGACAAGTGCGGAGATTTCAACAGCCCCAGCATTTTTCAGGATAAAGTTACCCAATGCACAGGCACCTTTTAGAGCTTTTTGAAAATCCCGATTCTTCTCACCTCCCTATTGTGGGTCTAAAACTTTTCCCATTAGAAGCAACTACACATGTAAGCGGACAGACAAACTATGGCCACAAAAGCAGCTCGAAATTCAATCATAACTTGCCAACACCCGCTGGCCAAGTTCCACGGCCATTTCAGCCCTCCCTCCGCCAAACACTTGAAACACATGGCCGTAAGCCTTGAAATTTACGAGTACCAACGAGAAATCCACGCCCATATAATTTTGATTACACTTGTTTTCTAAATACTCTACCGGAAAAACCGCAAAAAAGCATGAACAACGTTGGAAAAAGGAAAGCACGAAGACAAAAACAAAAGCGTTCGCAACACATGTGTGCGGTGAAAAGGCCGAAATAATACACTAAAGACTGTAATTTTGGGGGATGCTGTCTCTGCACTGAAAAAAATATAATATGACAAAACGTGTGAGCGGTCTGTTTTAAACAGAAGGTAAGAGATTTTTTTTCATTGATATAGATAGATAGATAGAAAGACAGAAAGATAGAAAGACAGAAAGATAGAAAGATGGAAAGATAGAAAGATAGAAAGACAGAAAAATAGAAAAATAGACAGGCAGAAAAATAGACAGGCAGAAACACAGAAAGATAGACAGACAGAAAGATAGACAGATAGAAAGATAGAAAGATAGAAAGATAGAAAGATAGAAAAATAGAAAGATAGAAAGATAGAAAGATAGAAAGATAGAAAGATAGAAAGATAGAAAGATAGAAAGATAGAAAGATAGAAAGATAGAAAGATAGAAAGATAGAAAGATAGAAAGATAGAAAGATAGAAAGATAGAAAGATAGAAAGATAGAAAGATAGAAAGATAGAAAGATAGAAAGATAGAAAGATAGAAAGATAGAAAGATAGAAAGATAGAAAGATAGAAAGATAGAAAGATAGAAAGATAGAAAGATAGAAAGATAGAAAGATAGAAAGATAGAAAGATAGAAAGATAGAAAGATAGAAAGATAGAAAGATAGAAAGATAGAAAGATAGAAAGATAGAAAGATAGAAAGATAGAAAGATAGAAAGATAGAAAGATAGAAAGATAGAAAGATAGAAAGATAGAAAGATAGATATAGATAGATAGATGGATAGATAGATAGATAGATAGATACTCTACCGGAAAAACCGCAAAAAAGCATGATAGATATAGATAGATATAGATAGATATAGATAGATATAGATAGATATAGATAGATATAGATAGATATAGATAGATATAGATAGATATAGATAGATATAGATAGATATAGATAGATATAGATAGATATAGATAGATATAGATAGATATAGATAGATATAGAAAGATATAGATAGATATAGATAGATATAGATTTAGATAGATATAGATAGATATAGATAGATAGATATAGATAGATATAGATAGATATAGATAGATATAGATATAGATAGATATAGATAGATATAGATAGATATAGATAGATATAGATAGATATAGATAGATATAGATAGATATAGATGGATATAGATAGATGTAGATAGATATAGATAGATATAGATAGATATAGATAGATATAGATAGATATAGATAGATATAGATAGATATAGATAGATATAGATAGATATAGATAGATATAGATAGATATAGATAGATATAGATAGATATAGATAGATATAGATAGATATAGATAGATATAGATAGATATAGATAGATATAGATAGATATAGATAGATATAGATAGATATAGATAGATATAGATAGATATAGATAGATATAGATAGATATAGATAGATATAGATAGATATAGATAGATATAGATAGATATAGATAGATATAGATAGATATAGATAGATATAGATAGATATAGATAGATATAGATAGATATAGATAGATATAGATAGATATAGATAGATATAGATAGATATAGATAGATATAGATAGATATAGATAGATATAGATAGATATAGATAGATATAGATAGATATAGATAGATATAGATAGATATAGATAGATATAGATAGATATAGATAGATATAGATAGATATAGATAGCTAAAGATATATATAGATATTTTAAATTTTCAAAAATAGTTTTCCCAATTTTTGTTCCGTGTAAACTTCACTCGGTCGCTAAGCTCCTTGGCAACAAATTGCAGTTAAAAATTTCGGAATTGGGGGAAATCACTCTGGCCGCCCACGCAGAGGGACATGTATTAAAGGATATGGCAATGTTGTACAAAACACGTGTGCGATTTAACAACTACAACTGCCACACGGAAAACTTTTCAGCAATAAGGCGAAAAAAACAGAACAGAAAACTGCACACGAAAATGGAATCCAATGTTCGGCGGTGAGTTTTGTTGCGTTTTTATGCGACCGCCATAAAAAAGTTATTAATGTGTGGGCTTCGCGGCTGTGTGTTTGTGTGTGTGCTTGAGAGGGCTGTGGGAGGGGGAGGGAAAAACTGAAGGGAGGGAATAGGAAAAGCTGGCTGCACACGGCCACAAAATGGCGCGGGCGTGTGCAGGCGTTAATGTGGCAAAAAATGTTTCTGAGCCAGGACGATTTCGTTTGGCCAACTGTAAATACACTACGATACAAACAAAAATGTCTAGGTCGCAAAAATACTATTTAAGAATTTTCATGGACCTCTTTAAGATTAAAACAAAACTAATTAACATTCACACAAATTAATAATTATTTATTAATACATTTGGATTACCTCAGACCTAAAGTAGTGTACCCAATCTTCGTCACTAGAATTCAGCTCCAGCTTCTTCCGACTTTTATTATTTGTAGTGCAGTTTTGTTGCCGCTGAATGCGGGCGTGAAAATCATAAAGCAAAACATATGAGTAGATGTGAAGTTACTAAAAAAGGACCATAAAAAAGCAAAAGAACTCGCTGCAGTGAAAATGGTGGAGGAGAAAAACGGCACTGCTTTTGGGAAATGTCGAAATGTGATATGTTTGTGCGACTGCACGTTCCGAGAGAAGTGATTTTAGTTTTTAAATCTAGCCAGCTCATATTTGTATACATAGGAAGAATTAATCCAGTCAGCCTGTGAACATAATTCCACCGCACTCTTTTGACCAATCGATTTACTTGCAACATGAGGTCAGCAGAAAACGAAAACAAATACTGGCTTATTGTGGCTCTTTTGGTCGTTTCCTTGGCCCTGTATTGCAAACAATCGAGAGACCCAATGCCAGAGGTTAATAAGACTAGTACAAGGGATACTTCTCTCATTTAGTGAAAATTTCAAGAACCAAATAAGTTGAAACTGCAGAAGGTAAACTACAGAAAGGTGCGCGGCAGAGAGGCTATGAATAGAATGAAGGTCACCAGGGGAATAGTACGTCCGTAAGAAACCTGAATTCTCCCACAATCAAAGGTGCCCAAAAACGATTTTAAAGCGCCCAAAAAGAAGTTACATTTAATTAATTACCAAATACGATGCGACACAATCTAGGTCCAAAAAAATTGGCCCGAACGGAAGCCGCTTTGTGAACGCCTGGGGGAGTTTGCAATTTAATTGCCATTTTCAATTAGGCAACTGCACAAATGGACCAGCGAAGAATACGCTGCACTGCGCTGTGTAGTTTACTTAATTAATGTTTTGCTGACGAGGGCTTACGGGGCATCCCCGGCGGAGAGCAGGGCGACACTAAAAGAGCCCCAAAAAGTATGCAACGAAACCGGTTCGACAGGAAATTGCTGCAATCGGCTTAAAATAATTAACTAAAACAAGGTCTGGGATTAAAAAGAGAATCAAACATGTTAATATAGGTTAAGGTAATATTTGTGCATATAAAAAAGAATATGTTTGTAAACATTTTTTGTATACATTTAAAGGAGTGATTTATTACAATCTATAGTTTTTAATCCAACTTATTAATAAAGTACCTAAAAGTTGAAAAACATTAAATAATAATTTTAAATTTTAGTCATACATAAATTATTCCATAAAATAGTATTTCATTGCCCCAGATTTATACCCCAAGAAATTCATTCGGTTAAAGTGTTTTGAACCTCGAACCCAATCTATTTTCAAACTGCGCCGCACAAAAATCTCGACAGCTGCGCTCAACTAGCAATGAAATTTCATTGCCGAGGGGGCTACAACCCCCCTAAAAAAAAACCCCTCCCAACGCCCGTCGCCATTTCCGGCTAGCTGAAATCACACAAAAGGCTGCAAGTCCACCGCAAACAAAAGAAAGTTAATTGCCAGGCCAAATAACAAGTCGGCACCCCTCCACGCCACACCAATCTCGGCCAAAATGGTGGCTGGATGCAGGGAGTGTTGGTTCAATATTTGCCTTAGTTATGCCCCCGAATTGGAAGTAGCTGCTAATTTTTCGCCGGGAAAAGTCAACTAAATTTTCCGAAGGGGGGGCGCCGGGCTGAAAAACTTTCTGGCGCCGAAAATGAATAAATGATGGAGCATGAATGTCAATCAAAGTTAAGCGCTGCAAAATGAAGACAAACAATCGAAAGGGATCGAAGCAAGAGATGGTGGCCGGAATTAAACCCAAATAGAGATGAGTCATTGGGGCGGTGGAAATCAGCTTCCATTAGTTCCAGGGGGTGGCATACATTACTGTGCCCCGGCCACGCCCACAAATTGATAAAGTTTCCCCATTTCCCCGCCCACCTCTCGTTCGGGCTAATCCAACAATGCCTAATGACAGTTGTCGAAAAGTTTTGGCCGAAAATCGATTCTAATGGCATCGCAAATAATCGAATCGAGTTGTTTATCGGAATGAATAGTTTTGCGGGCCGGGAGGGTGAAATGCTGAAAAGTTGTCAAATTTTATAGTTACTTAGGGGGTGGCTGGGAAATGGAAAACATTTCAGTGCGATAAAACCCCTTTCTGGCCAACTTTTGTGTGGCTTATTGATAAAGTTCCCTCTGCTTCTCCCGCTCTCCTACTCTTTTGGCCATAAATCAGTTTGGGCCACGAACTCCTGCTGAGTGGCTGCAGAGAGGTGAGTCTCCGATGGGACATAAACTATGCAGCAGGTGGTCCTCTTAAGGCTTTTCCTTTCAGTAATTAAAGCAATTGCGACAAAAGAGCCACAAAAGCTGAAGCAGCATGTGGCCAACACGAAGGTGAAGGAGGTTCTAATCAGATTTACACTGCGGCAGCCAAACAAGCTTGTCTTAATTGTCATAATTTCTTTTTAGCGCTTTCCAAATGTGTGAAAATGGTATATGACAGCGGAGGGAAAGTCCTGAAGACTAATTTGTCAGAAAGGAATCTCTTAATTGGAAAGGGTAGAAAAAAAGTTCATTCATTATAATGAGTGAGCAAAGATTGCTATATTTTAGTGTTGTGTTATCTTGTGTTACAAATTGAGCTTCTTTATTGTTATTAAAATATTTGATTATAATGCTTTAGGCTAGTTTACAAATATTTTAAAATTAACTAAAGTCCTAATACCTTTTTTAAATTTTATAATTATAGTTTCAGTAAGGACAAGATTAATTAAATTACTAAAGTGCTCAATAAGATAACATTTTTTTTTACCTATTAAAACCTGTAAAAGTTGTAACATTAAACAATGTTCAGGGGGTCAATTAGCTAGATCATTACCCGCCACATTCATTATTTTTAAAGGCCCACGAAAGGCACCACAATGTGGCGAAATAATTAAATGCCTTTCGCTCCACGTACTCCGCAGAGATCCGTTGCTTGGACTCCGCCCAGTCTGCACAAAAACCTAATGAAAACCCATCGAGCTGTGAGTGATCTCATGTCGATGGCAGCTGTCAGAGGTCGCCACCAATCGAGCTGATCGCCCAAACAATGGAGACTCATTAACGATCTTAAGAATATAAGAATACTTCTCCCGCCAGCCAGAATTATGTGCGGCCAGCGCAAATAAATAATAAAAGGGGGTGGAGGAGAAAAATATGAAAATAACTTTCAAGGGGGAAAGGGGAGACGCCATCGCTAAGGAACAGTAAGGGTCGTGAGCATAAATTTCAAAATTGTTTCTTGGCCTCGGCGCGCGGCATTGATGAAGTACATCGCAGTGGGCGGGGAGCAGAACTGGGGAGCCTCATATGCCACAGGGCAACTTATGGCCAAGAAAGGTGCAGATTGGAGTGCCACAGAGAAATAGAGTCGGCCAGAGTGGGCACTGGAAAAAATTGGGGTGAATTAAAGGGAAAATGCTTCGAATAAAGATACATTTTTAAAGGGTAATATTTAATCTCTTAAATCCTTATAACACTGGGCTTTTACTAACTAGCTGTATTTATTTTATAAGACCAAGACTAATGGACCTGCTGTCTAGTTGTAATATATTAATTAATAATCATTAATTTATCTAAAAAAAATGTATCTTTCGGGCTTGATTTTTTAAAATAAGTACGTTAAGTTGGTCAAGTTAAACTTTTAAAATTTAAATGCTGTACAAATTTAGGCTTAGAGTTTTTGAATAGTTTTAATTTTTAAAAGCCTTTTTCGAAAGTTATCAAGTTTTATATGCATTATGTTTAAACTCTAAAACCTTCAAGAAACCATTACCGTTTATGTTCTAGTATACCTTTTAAAAGCTTTCCTTTGCTACTTTTATTTTTCTTAGTGCAAAAGGAAGCGACGCCAAAGACTCAGACCAGGAAACCATTGTGCTCGACTGTTCCCTTGGCCATTCTTGATGGTCGATGCTGTGCGGGTGATAAGTAACATGAATCACGTTTTATTTTGCCTGTGGACTTTAACGATGCAGTCGGAGCGGCGGGCAGGGCAAGTCAACTCCAGACTGGCTCAATGGCTGACTGACTTCGTCTTCGAGTTGGCTGAAAGGTCAGAGCCGAGAGTCGCAAGTCGCAAGTCGAGAGTCGAGGTTTCCTGCAATTTTTATTTACTTTTGTGTATGAGAACAACTTGGTTCTATTCTTCTGGCGATTCCCCCGACCGCTCAGCTTTTGGTTTATTTTGTAGAATATGCTTGCAGGGATTTTCGTTTCTCGCTGCTTTTTCCATTTGCCTTGGAACGTGAGAATTTAATATTTCTTTTCATTAGCCACGCTCGACTCGAGTTCGAGCTTAGGGCCCTGTTACTGGGGAAGTGGAGCTGGGGCTGTGGAATGGGGCAGGAAGGTAGTTCTGGCGACACTTACAAATTTCATGGTTCCATTTTGAGGGGGTCAACAGCAACGGACATAAATTATGTCGAACAGGGCTAAATACGTTGAGGACAGAAGGCAGGGGGAAATAAGTCTCGAAGTGTCGATGGATGGCGAAGAGAATAGTGGAGCAAGGAGCGCTGAAGTGTGGGAATTGGGTCTCCTACTAACAGGGCAGTTGTTGGATACTTCTACAGATTTCTGATTCCCAATCATGCTTTTATTTTATATTAATAAAAAACTTTAAGTATTATGAATTTATTATATATTTTATAGTATATCTAGTCTCTAGTCTGTAAAGCTATAAGATAATACTTCAGTCGATGCTAAAAGAGAATACTTCAGTCGATGCTAAAAGAGAGAACTTCAGTTGATGCACATTTTTTGAAAGAATATTTCTAAGGGTTAAATTGTATTTACAGGATCTCTTCCCCCTTGAACGTTTCAACTCAAATTCCTAGCAATTTTCTGCGCCACCTATTTCCATGGTCCCACCTTATCGCCACCTTCAATGTGTCAACTCTTCAGAACGTCCAATGCAGCCACAAAAGTTTTTTCAACTCAATTTAAAGCCCCTCCCCCAGCTTTTTTTGCACCACTAACATGGCTAAGGCCCTTGTCAAAACTTTCGTTGCGGGAAAACAGAAGTTAAACCGAAACTATTTGCCAGTCACGTTCGTCTTGATAACTTGTCGCCAGCTGGAAATCTGCGGAGCATGCGAGACATTGTCGCCAAATCCACGGCCAAGTGCTGCAAGCGGCAACGCAAGGCAACAATGTTGCATCCACTCAGCCGTCGAAGCCGCCGGATCCTCTGAGCCACTCGGTTCTGCCATTTCTGCAGTGGCATCCAGATGTCGCCGGCGACTTGGTGGCAAATATCAGCCACCAGCAGCCATCAAACGCAGCTTAGGCGCGAAATCCGTCCACTAAGCCACGCCCTCTTCCGCCCCTTTGGGCCACCCAGCTTATTTTGCATGTGTCGCCCAGTTTCTGGCCACATTTTGGTTGCCACTCGGCTTCACGACTTCCTATCTCTCGCTGGGTTACATAAAAAGCGGAAAATCTGAATATTGGATGCTCTAAAGAAATGGTTGGCACTCTCTGAATACTAAAGTGCTGCTTTCAGTTCGATTTCCTGGCCAAAAGAACAGAAATAGTTGTTAGAATATAAACTCATAGTAAAACAAGCATAAAATTGTCCTCTATGTCTAAAATATTATATAAGTTAGTTAATTAGATCAATGAAAAAAGGAAACATACACTCATTTAATAATAATATTTCATCAGAGGTATTTTTAATAGTACTTTTTTAAAAAGCAGTACTTTATAAGTAATAGTTTAAATAGTAGTAGATTAAAAAGTAGTATGTTAAATGGTAGTATTTTAAATGGTAGTTGTTTAAATAGTGGTAGTTTAAGTAGTAGTAGCTTAAAATGTAATAGTTTAAATAGTGTTAGTTTATATGGTAGTAATTTATCATTAATTAATTAATTAATTAATTAATTATAATTAAAATTATTACATAATACTATTATTTTTAATATTCTTAAACTGTTTTTGAGTAACACAACAATAAGTATAGTTCAAATTATTTGTATTTACACTCGCCACTTATTTAAAACATTCGAAAACTGGTAACTATTTAACAGAAAAAACTTCTTTATCACTGGCTGCTTGGCCAAAAGCATCTGAGGGACCAGGACCCCTTAACCCACGACAGCCCCGTCCCCGCTCGACCATCACCTTTTTACTAGCTTGATATTCGTGTCCCGCAAGCATTTAGCATAGCATCATCAAGTCAGCAACGCCAAACTCGCCTCCTATTTTCTGCTTTTGGCGTAACTAATTTTTCTCCTGTGTTTTCTTCGCTTTTTCTCCGGCTCTTTTCGGCTGCTTTGCTTTTGCATTATGCATCTTTCAGGGCAAAAATGAGCAGAGGCGGGGATTTCGACCATTGTTCCCCAGTGCCGAGCAATGTTTACGCTTGCTACATTTACTTTGCATGGCAGTACCCCCTCCGATCCCGATCCCCGTCCTCTGAGTGGGTAATGCCAATTTGGTGCACTCCACTTGCTCTCCTCGGATGGCTCGCAGGCGTTGGCTCCTACGGTTGCCTTTGCTTGTGCTTTTTGCCCGGACTTGGTTTTTGCCCGGCTTAACAACACATCCTGCACTCGAAAAAATATATCTAAGGTCATTCAGCAATTTAAAAAAGGAAGGTTCGTAGAAGCCAAAGTCTTAAAATATTTATTCATATTTCATTTAGGTTCTTATCCATAATATCATTTTAAATGCAGACACAGATGCTTTAAATCAAAATATTGAATTAAAATAAGATATATAATAATTTAAAATTCATATACTCAACTATATTTTTATATATATAAAATAATATTTACAAGTTACAAACAAACAACATGTAGAACTAAGTCTAATATCTATAAAGTACCATGTCTTAAAAAAGTGCATATTTTTAAATATTTCTTCCATTTCAATTGCAAAAATTCTTAGTGTGTCCTGTTTCGCCTTAGAAACATCACTCCCTCTGCGTGGAACTTTCGACAAGCTGAGTTAACTTCATAGTTTTGTGCCCCAAAGCAAATTGAGTGATTATCAGTTTGGCTTACCTGAAGCTTTTCTCGACGAGAAGAGTGGGTTTCCAGGGGAAATTCCCCAGCCGGTGCGTGTGGGTAAGTCTTCTTGGCTACGCTTTAATTATTGAATCGCTGGTCTGAGCTGGAAGCCAGTAAAATGAACTTGGGTTCACTTTATCCGTTGTCCAGCTTTTATTTTTTGACAAACTCACTTTGCATTTTAATTGAATTCGTTACAGTTATGGCTAACAGAGATGCCGACAGAAGATAAATGGATTTGGGGCTATGGTCAAACTTTGGTATGGCGGATTAATTTAAAATAACTAACAAAAAAATTGTAAAAAATTCGACTCTCCACGCAACACCACGTAATAAACAACTTTTTTTTTAAATATAAAGCTTTAAGAATTGAATAAATAGAATAAAGAATGTTTACCATTCTGGCATCTTTTTTCACCGTAAATAATTGAATAACAACATCCCTGCTTAAACTCTTAGCAAGTGTTCCCTTAACCATTTCGACTCCATAAATCCATTTACTTAAATAATTTTCTCCTGCTGCATTGATATCATATTTATATGATATTCATGTGTACATTCTACCACCGACCACAGCATAACAAAAACAAAATTATTATTTCATCAACTGAATGGAGTGGACCTCAAGGAAGCGGCAAGAACTCGATGAGTTGTTCAGGCTAACCTCAAAATGAAATACGAGTTTCGAGCATGAAATGCTTGGCAAATAGCTGAAGTCTTCTGCAAATTAAAACCATAAAATATTTGCAATCACAACGAAAGGACAACAACCAGCGAAAGGGCAAATAACTAAATGGAAAACCAAGGGAAATAAATTCCCAATGGAGTGGAGTGGGTGGCAAAAAGCTGGAGTGCACCGGAAAATCAAGCAGAGTACGGCTGCATTAAAGAAATTAAAGTGCCTGACCAGGAGGTTTCTTTTTTGTTGGATGGGGCTGAGTTTGGTCCTGAACAGGCTCCTTTCTGTCGATCCTCTTGGCCACTTTCAATGCCGCTCCCAACAACTTAACAACTTCTGCCCCGAGGAAAGTCGAGGAGAAAGAAGCACATGAACGGAGTCATATTTATGTTTTCGTAGCTCGCAGGCGGACTTCGAGTTGCAGGTTAGCGGTGAACGAGTTCGCCAGCTTCTTTATTCTACCCTGGATTTGTGGTATTTATAAGGCAGAGTTTTTTCGAATCTACTAAATATTTCTTACATTTATTTTACGAGCATTGTTTTCTTAATGGCTTTTATGGCAAACATGTAGATTGTATATAATTCAATACGACATTTATATAATTTCATATTTTATATAGGTAAGCTAAGCCACTTTTGCTTATCTCCACCTATGTCTATGCATATCTTAACTTAAAAACTTGGAAATTCAGAAGACAGCAAACTAATATTTCCATAGCGGGTATCCGCAAGTCGGAAAATGCGGCAAAAAGCGCTCGCATGCTTTTTGTCCGTTGCCCTGCTTTTTGTCAATTCCACATGCAAGACGTTTTCATTGCCAACTGCAGACTGGAATTACTCCTGCGGGGCGAATATAGCCGGGAATGTAGCTGGGAACGTGCACAAGGATCCGGATCCGCCGGGATGGAAGGATTCCAAATGCATCCTGCATGCGGCAGTGGGGAGCAGATAAAAGGAGCGATACAGAAATACAGGGGCAAACTCGAGCACAAACAAAAACAAACAAGCCGCAGAAGAGATATTCAATGGAGCGGAGAAGGGGCAAAAGATGTGTAGCGACGAGATAGGAACGTGACTCACGGGGGGTGGGAAAAGGATTCTCCTCAAAACCACTTAAACACATAGGTATTTATATATTCTATCTTATTTCTTAAGAATGTATTAGGACTATTTCAAACAAGGAATTTATGAGACTATTGACAGGAGAATTTGACTACAAATATTTTTAAAAAATATATACATAAAATAAATTTGTACATCCTACAGAAATTTTTCTATAAGAGCATTATGGCCTTGGAACTCCCATTTTATAAATGGTTTTTAGGAGTCTCTCAGTGTAAGATTGCCAAGCTCTCACTTCACGCTTTCATCTCGAACTGCTGTTATCCGGCATGCGCCTCACATGAAAACTCGACCAAGTCATCAGAATTCATAGTCTGTCTTTTTTTGTACATCTTGCAGAAATCCCCCCGCAGCCGCCACTACTTGCCCGTGCTGCACGGTTGCAATTGCAAGTTGCTGCTGCGTCAAATGCAAAATGTGATTTAATGCCCTTTGGTGTCGCATGCTAATGAGGCAAGGAAAAGTTACTTCTTTCTGCCTGCGTTGGCAACTTTTCTCGGGCACGTGCCTGGATCCGAGTCCGATTTCAGGTCCAACTTGGCTCCGAAATGCGGGTCACCCGGTGGCTCAGAACTAGGCACTGTGACGGGGCAATATATTTAAAATATGTAGTAACATGCTAAATAGTTTCCCCTTCGACTTGAGTTATGAACCCGCCTCTATTTGCTAATTGTGTGGCCTGAAAACTGGAAAGTAGAGCCAAGTAGGGTCAGTGGAGGTGTAGGGGGAATGGGGAAAAGGAAAAATCTCACTAGACGTGACTAGAAATTCTCATGGTTAAGTTCTCTAGTGCAATTCTGATAAATATACATAGGCTAGTAGTTAGTAATTATATTTTATATAAAACTGGAAGTCGAGGTATGGCTACCCATGCTAAACCACTGAAAATTTGAAAAAAAAAAATCGAACATGAAAGTTTGGACCCACGCTTAGAAGTAATATTTTGTTGAAGATCATCAGAGAATTCAACCACAAACTCAAAAAGGTATCCTTCTTCAAAATTGGACTAAACTAAAGTTATGGATTCCAGAAGGCTAGTTTTGAGGTCCTCTTTTGAAAGATATTAGAAATACTGAAAAATCGAACATGAAAATGGGCCAAAAATGCGACTATCGCTTAGAAGTAATATTTTAATGTAGATTATCAGAGAATTCAACCACAAACTCAAAAAGGTATCCCCCGCTAAAATCAGAATACAATAACTAAAGTTATGGATTCCAGAAGGGCAGTTTCGAGGTCCCATTTTGAAAGGTATTGGAAATACTGAAAAATGGAACATGAAAATGGGTCAAAAATTGGACTATCGCTTAGAAGTAATATTTTAATGTAGATTATCAGAGAATTCAACCACAAACTCAAAAAGGTATCCCCCCCTAAAATCAGAATACAATAACTAAAGTTATGGATTCCAGAAGGGCAGTTTTGGGGTCCCATTTTGAAAGGTATTGGAAATACTGAAAAATGGAACATGAAAATGGGTCAAAAATTGGACCATCGCTTAGAAGTAATATTTTTATGTAGATTATCAGAGAATTCAACCACAAACTCAAAAAGGTATCCCCCGCTAAAATCAGAATACAATAACTAAAGTTATGGATTCCAGAAGGGCAGTTTCGAGGTCCCATTTTGAAAGGTATTGGAAATACTGAAAAATGGAACATGAAAATGGGTCAAAAATTGGACTATCGCTTAGAAGTAATATTTTAATGTAGATTATCAGAGAATTCAACCACAAACTCAAAAAGGTATCCCCCCCTAAAATCAGAATACAATAACTAAAGTTATGGATTCCAGAAGGGCAGTTTTGGGGTCCCATTTTGAAAGGTATTGGAACTACTGAAAAATGGAACATGAAAATGGGTCAAAAATTGGACTATCGCTTAGAAGTAATATTTTAATGTAGATTATCAGAGAATTCAACCACAAACTCAAAAAGGTATCCCCCGTGAAAATCAGAATACAATAACTAAAGTTATGGATTCCAGAAGGCTAGTTTTGAGATCCTCTTTTGAAAGATATTAGAAATACTGAAAAATCGAACATGAAAATGGGCCAAAAATGCGACTATCGCTTAGAAGTAATATTTTAATGTAGATTATCAGAGAATTCAACCACAAACTCAAAAAGGTATCCCCCGCTAAAATCAGAATACAATAACTAAAGTTATGGATTCCAGAAGGGCAGTTTCGAGGTCCCATTTTGAAAGGTATTGGAAATACTGAAAAATGGAACATGAAAATGGGTCAAAAATTGGACTATCGCTTAGAAGTAATATTTTAATGTAGATTATCAGAGAATTCAACCACAAACTCAAAAAGGTATCCCCCGCTAAAATCAGAATACAATAACTAAAGTTATGGATTCCAGAAGGGCAGTTTCGAGGTCCCATTTTGAAAGGTATTGGAAATACTGAAAAATGGAACATGAAAATGGGTCAAAAATGCGACTATCGCTTAGAAGTAATATTTTAATGTAGATTATCAGAGAATTCAACTACAAACTCAAAAATGTATCCCCCCCTAAAATCAGAATACAATAACTAAAGTTATGGATTCCAGAAGGGCAGTTTTGGGGTCCCATTTTGAAAGGTATTGGAAATACTGAAAAATGGAACATGAAAATGGGTCAAAAATGCGACTATCGCTTAGAAGTAATATTTTAATGTAGATTATCAGAGAATTCAACCACAAACTCAAAAAGGTATCCCCCGTGAAAATCAGAATACAATAACTAAAGTTATGGATTCCAGAAGGGCAGTTTCGAGGTCCCATTTTGAAAGGTATTGGAAATACTGAAAAATGGAACATGAAAATGGGTCAAAAATTGGACTATCGCTTAGAAGTAATATTTTAATGTAGATTATCAGAGAATTCAACCACAAACTCAAAAAGGTATCCCCCGTGAAAATCAGAATACAATAACTAAAGTTATGGATTCCAGAAGGGCAGTTTCGAGGTCCCATTTTGAAAGGTATTGGAAATACTGAAAAATGGAACATGAAAATGGGTCAAAAATTGGACCATCGCTTAGAAGTAATATTTTAATGTAGATTATCAGAGAATTCAACCACAAACTCAAAAAGGTATCCCCCGTGAAAATCAGAATACAATAACTAAAGTTATGGATTCCAGAAGGGCAGTTTTGGGGTCCCATTTTGAAAGGTATTTGAAATACTGAAAAATCGAACATGAAAATGGGTCAAAAATGCGACTATCGCTTAGAAGTAATATTTTAATGTAGATTATCAGAGAATTCAACCACAAACTCAAAAAGGTATCCCCCGCTAAAATCAGAATACAATAACTAAAGTTATGGATTCCAGAAGGGCAGTTTCGAGGTCCCATTTTGAAAGGCATTAGAAATACTGAAAAATGGAACATGAAAATGGGTCAAAAATTGGACTATCGCTTAGAAGTAATATTTTAATGTAGATTATCAGAGAATTCAACCACAAACTCAAAAAGGTATCCCCCCCTAAAATCAGAATACAATAACTAAAGTTATGGATTCCAGAAGGGCAGTTTTGGGGTCCCATTTTGAAAGGTATTGGAAATACTGAAAAATGGAACATGAAAATGGGTCAAAAATTGGACCATCGCTTAGAAGTAATATTTTTATGTAGATTATCAGAGAATTCAACCACAAACTCAAAAAGGTATCCCCCGCTAAAATCAGAATACAATAACTAAAGTTATGGATTCCAGAAGGGCAGTTTCGAGGTCCCATTTTGAAAGGTATTGGAAATACTGAAAAATGGAACATGAAAATGGGTCAAAAATTGGACCATCGCTTAGAAGTAATATTTTTATGTAGATTATCAGAAAATTCAACCACAAACTCAAAAAGGTATCCCCCGCTAAAATCAGAATACAATAACTAAAGTTATGGATTCCAGAAGGGCAGTTTCGAGGTCCCATTTTGAAAGGCATTAGAAATACTGAAAAATGGAACATGAAAATGGGTCAAAAATTGGACCATCGCTTAGAAGTAATATTTTAATGTAGATCATTAGGGAATCAAACCACAAACTCAAAAAGGTAACTCCCGTTAAAATCAGAATACAACAACTAAAGTTATGGATTCCAGAAGGGCAGTTTTGAGGTCCCATTTTAAAAGGTATTGGAAATACCTAGAATCTAGAAATGTATTTTATTTTTGTATTGGTTTAATTTCTTTATCTTGTTTTCATTTTATAGTTCATTAAAAATAACAAGAATAATTGTTCGATCCCAACAATGCTAACTTTTTTCGTCTACCAAAATGTCTTTCCTAGACACTTAATCCACGCAGTTTACTACTTCTACAGAAGTTATCTTCCTTTTAGCCTATTTTCCCAATTGTAACGAACTTTTCCTTTAATTGCTCCAACAGACTGGTAAAACTGTGCGGAAAAAACTGCCGCTTATCGTTTGATTTTCATTGCGAAAGCTCAGAACTTATCCGTTGGAGTTCTAGTTTTAGTTGGGATTGCACCGCAGCGAACAATAAGAGCTGTGCTTGAGATCTCTACAAACTCAAACTTGAAAGATACACTGAAAATTAAAGTCAATAAATCAAAATATTTTAAGCATTTAATTTAAGAAATTAAAATTTTTAAAGTCTAAAAACATCAACTATGTTTTATTGCCAACTTTTCTATATTTGGTTTTCTAAATGAAACACATATCCTCTTAGTTTATACTTTGTGTAAGTTTAAAAACTTTTTTATCTGCAAAATTCTTTCGTTTTCCCTTTTCAGAGTGGACCGCAATTAAGCTCAGGCCAAGTGCAGCTCATTAAAGGCAAAAGAGAAAAATGCGGCACTTGAGGGATTCTTTCAAACCGCCCACGCCCAGCCACTCCGATCCCGTCTGTATGGAGGGCGTTGTGGGCGATAGGTTATAGCCGGCTTTAGAAGGGGGCGTGGCAGCTGTCTGTCTCCATTTGTTGACGCCCTGTCAAAGTTGCCTGCTCGGCTGACAAACATTGTCAACGCCCTTGGCCAACGTCATCATCAATGTCAGTGGCAACACCACCCCTACTCTCCCACCATTTTCCATTTTCCCCATCCCCCTTGGGGGTATACAAAACCCCCTCTTCCCCCTTGGGAAGCATCACTCAAGTTGAGCTGGAAGTTTTCCTTCTTTTTTTTGTTTGTGAGTTTGACAGTCGGGAGACCCGCGATTATTATGCTCTCCCCCGGAGAAGAAGATGGCCATCAATTTCCATAAGTTGTCATAAAAGCGGAATGTTGCCACATCTCGTACTATATCTATATGGGTTTGATGGCCCATTAGGACAACCAGGCGACAGTTTTAATGGGATTTGATTTAAATTTTATGCGCATTTGTCATTAAATATTATTATTTCGCCAACCAGCTGGTGGCAAATGTCGTAAATAAGCGTAACAAGTTGGGATAATATTTCATCTAATGGCTGCTCGGTCTGGGGACTTGTAGTTCCAAAGGAATTAGAGATTTTTTAATGTTTTAAGGTGATGAAACAGAAATAAAAATAAAATACCTATTATATTTTACAGTATTTTCTAATTAGCTAAAATTTTAATAAGCATTAAATCAATGATTTAATTGCAATGAAAACTGTAACAGTTTGACATTCACTGAAACGCACTACTAAAAATTTATCACGTTTGCTGGCAATCCCCTTCAATAATTATGAAATATTTATTTCCACCCTCGAGTATCGGAAATTAAGCCAATTTTAATTGGGATCCCCACTGATTTTCTGACTCCCTGCTCCATTCAATGCTGCCCCTCAAAAATTATGCAATTAATATGTTCGCATTGCAAATTATAATATGCAAATTGATGTTGCCTATATTTAGGCGTCTCCCATCCCTGCGCACAAAGTCCTTCGGCCATTCATATGGGCAGCACGTAATCGAAATGAGCACTGAAAAGGTTTCTCAATACATTGCCAGCCTAATTACGTTAATGTGGGGAGGCAGCGAATGGCTTTAATGCCAATTTCAACTAATTACCCACTATAATTGCACTTATAAGTGCGGAGGACATTCATAATAAATGTGGGTAGCTCAAGTAATAACGATTGGCAAAACAAATTGAACAGGGATAAGGCAAATATATCGTTTGCTGCGCGAAAAGAGGGGAAAGTGCATTGAGCTGTTCCGAGTATACTTTACGCAAGTATATCTGTCACAGCTTAAAATTAAATATGTCACCGAACCAAAGCCACGCGAACACACACTCGTGAAAACTCACTCCTTCCCATTTGTATTCTTCCACCGCCTCCAACTTGGCAATTTTCAAGTGACAATTTCCCGCAAACGCCAACAAACCAAAGCTGCTTTACCACACCGTAAAAAATAGATAAAAATTATAAGTAAATGCTTTATACAAAAATCTATCAAATACTAGGGAATATTAACTTTTTAATAGGTATTTTACGCCTAACTTAAGGATGCCTGATTTTTTCCACATTCTTTCTTAATGTAAGGTGCTCTAAAAACTATTAAAGATCCTAAAAAATGTAATTTTTTCAGTGTTCTCCGACGATCCGCCAGACTAAAATGCTATGCAATTTCGTCCTTTGATACGCAAGACATTGTGGACTTATGGGGCGGTGAAAGTGTGATGGAAGGGTGAAAAGAGGATAGGGTGGCAAGTGAAAATGGGGAGGGAGAATCGAAAGGAATGTTAGCAGTCGCACATATTTTTTACTTCGATATGTTCCAAATATCTTTAGAATAGTCTCTACGGCACTCAAATGAATGTCGTCGTAAGTAGTCGCCTGTCACAGGATTTGAAGCCAGCGATGAGCGGCAAAAAATGTGACTGCAAAGCGGTGACTAGATTTACATAAGTGGCATTGAACGCTATATTATCTGGGGAATATAAGAGATTTTTTAATTTATAAATTCAATAATAATTTTAAATTCGAAATATATTCTTCTATTTCCTATACATATATACATTCCCTTTATTCTTCCTGATGTAGTCACTTCTGCGAAAATCCCCACAGAAGTGATTAGTTTTCAGTGCCGCAGTGAAATTCAATGCATTTTATTGTGAGTAACTCAATTTCCCAGTTAGTCCATCACTCCCCCGGACACTTTCATCTTTTGAATGTCGCTGGTAATGATGATGACTGGCACTGTCGATGCCGATGATGATTGTGCGATGACGATGATGAATCGCTGGCGTGACAAGCCCTCTAACCCATTTCCCATTGCTCGCAGCAATTTCAATTTCGCCTGACATATAAATAACTTTGAATTTAAAAAGAAATATTCCCAGAATTTGTTTGGCAGAAGGGGAACTGGGTAAACATGTCTGTTGTGTAATGTGCATTACATTTGGCTGCTGATGGCTTCGATCGGAGGGAATTTCCTTGAAAAAAGTGTTAGCTGATGGCAAAATGGGTGGCTCGGTTAGTTGGTTTTATTTTGATTGATTTCTGTTTGCCATTTGGGATTTGATGGCCCTGTTTGGTATTTGTCTGTTCAACGAGCACTTACTGATGGGCCAATATAGGGTTAAGGGTGTACGGTTTCATGGCATAACAACCTTGACTATGATAGTTCTGAGTTCAGAATTGATATGCAAATAGGTCAGCAGCTTATGAACTTAATGATGCAAATATTTAAATTGCAAACTAAGGTTTAAAAAAATTAAATAAAGAACTTAAATTTATGATTTGTAAAGAGCTTTTTTAAAACAGCTTTTTCACAGCATTTTTTTATAATTTCAATACATAACTGACTCATTTTTAAACCCATAGTATGTTATTATTTAATTGCGCAATGAATAGGCTTTGGCTATTAAATGTTGCATTATATTAATTATAGTTAATAGCTGTTCTGTGTGCATGACTTTACACCCACCTTCCCAAATGATTGTTTAACTACACCGAGCTCACACCCCAAACTCAATCAGAAAATGTTAAACGTTTATCAAAATTGCAGCACGGAAATCTCTGGCTCCCGAGCAACTCCCTCCCCCATCAGCCATCCATCTCTATCGCCTGTCATTAAATTATGCATTTGCGCAATCACTTCCTAAAATATGCAAAGGATGCTGCAGGCGGTGGGCGGGGCAGCAGGACATTCAGCACGTTCCAAGCCTCATTGCGATGTGGCAAGTTTCCGCGAATTCACCTGCCCCTCTCCCCCGGGTGAAAGTTTGGCAAGGAGCTGGCTGCGCTTGATTTGCGCTCATAGTTTCCCCCCAGAGCCACCACCCACCGCCCACCGAGACACCTGCTATAGTGTCCTCGTTGTCATCGCTCACATGCCGGAAGTTGATAAAGTGCCTGGCAAGGCAAAGGAATTCCGCGGCATGTCGGCACCGCCCCGCTCCTCACTTTCCACCTGCCGTGTCTTCATTAAAATATTACTCACATGCAGGCAAAGGCGGAAATGCATTAAGGCCCAGCTCCTTCCTCGCGATTATCCTTTATGCGTATGCAACCGGCTCGGTATCACGTGAGCAATCAAAAGCCAAGTGCCAGGGGCGGCCATTCTACTTTAAAAATGGAAATAGATCTTCGCAGAAAAGCAAAAACGAACAATAAATCAATATATTAATTTATATTTGTGATTTCAGTAAAATTGCTTTATATTTATAGCCGTATTTTATCGTTATTTACTTGTTTTTATAAGAATTGTGTACTTATGTGTGCCTTATTTATCGCTAAAAAGAAATTAAAAACGAGTTAATGGCTTGCAGTTGAAATTATTATTTCCACTTATTTAGGCAATCGCAGATACATGACGTCCAGAGAGGTCAGTTCCATGCTCTATCTGCCACTGATTCGCCGTCCATAAAACACGCATACGCCACGTTGCACCCGAGCAGCGTTGACAGTTCATTAAATTCCGATGAATGCCAAATCGCGCATTCGAAGCGTGCTAAATCTATATTTTTATGCGCTTTTCATTCGGCTTTGCTAAATTAATGCTCGCGTGAGGTCTGGTGCGAGCAAAGCGATAATGTTAATTGTGCCACATAAATCAGGGATTCGCAATGGAGGTCGGCCAAGTTTTCAGAGCAGGCAGGGCAAACGGAATTTTAAGCCGAACAAATGAAACCTAGCTGAAGTGTGATGGCATTTAATCGGATGGAAAATGAAACCCTGCATGCACACTTATTACTTCTAGCTTATATCCCTAAGAGCTTTATTGTAGCCACTAGTTGTAATATAATCAATAGAGCTGGTTGCAGCTGACAACTGAAACTGCTGACTCAGACAGGCTGGCAAACCTGCAGTTCCTTGCCTGGCCACCGAGCAACATGGCGTATACGCAACCTAATTGATTTCTCAACTCAAGTTGCCAGCGTTAAGCTGCTTTGGCCACAAACAAAATGAGAAAGGGGCGGCGCAGGGGGGGCGAAGTGCATTGTCTGATTGCAGACAAATATGTTCAATATAATTGTGGAATAATTTCAATTAAAGTAATGAAACATGCATGCAGGAGGGTCCTCCAACAGAGATTCCGAATTCCACTCGCTGTGCCTCTTTGTCACTCCGCACCCCGCAAAACTCAATTATGTATACAATTTGCATTTGTCTGGTGCCCAAAAATACACAGAAGAAAATATTAGGATCATTCTAAGTTTTTGAAGAACGAAATCCTTAAAAATGTTATTGAAAGAAGGTCAAATAAAATTTTAAAATATTACAAAACACATTTGAGAATAATATATAATAATTGTTTACAGAACAGTTTTGAGTACAGTGCTATGTGCGCAGAACGAAAGTGAGAAGAGTTATAAGGAAGTCATGGCCTCGGGCCAACAGAGGAGTCTATAAATTTGATGCCAAACACACACAATGGCAATTGTATTATTGTTTCTACTGCTGCAGCTGCATATTTTAATGCATTTGTTGCCGCTGCTGCTGAGTTTGTTGTCATTTGTCTGCGAGCGTGTTGTTGCGTAAGCGAGCCACTTTTGTTTATTATACATTCTGCATTAATATGTGACACACAATCGTATAAACATTTAGGCAAACAGTGGGTTTCATGAATGTGTAGTTAAATCTTATGAGCCTTAATGGAGATACAAATCCATTTTGATATGTTTTTATTACTTCATTAAATTTAAAAATAACATATAATATTTTAGGTTATATAAATTAAATATTCAAATTATTTTTATGTATTTGGCAGAGACTGTAAACATAAACATGAATAGAATGTGGATAAATGTACCTTCTGGGCAGCAGGCAACCAAGGCGTATGAGTGATATTTAATTATTATGACCCTAGACAGAATGACCCAACATTCATAAAAGGCTCACTCAAAATCGCACTTGGTATATCTTTCGCACTGAGTTATTCAGCCATCCGAGGTCATTCTTATAGAAAATGGGCAAGTGTCAGAAACAGTTTTCAGCAAAGAGCTCAAGTTTTGCTTCAATTTAAGCCCGATCAGCAGTTATTACTAGCCACTGGGCTACAGGAAGCAAACAGAATGGGTGAGTGGGAAGAATTACTCTTCTGCCACAGCGATAAGTCGCTTTAAGCCCGCTCCAGCAGACCAATTTAAAAGTTCTCGAATGGCAGCTAATTGCCAGTCGGGAAAGGGACGAGGGGCACTGGTGATGCGCTTATCATGTCAATAATTCAAGGAGGACACTCGCCGCAAGCTCTAATTACCAATTGCCCCGGCTAGCAATCAATAAATTGCATTCGCATCCTTATCGAGTGTTCCCATTGAGCCCGCTTGAGCATTCTCGATTTTAGCATTGTTCGGGGCTTAAGCTTTTGTTCATGTTTATGGGTTTATGAGGGGCTTCGACTTCGGCTCCCTCCTCCACTAATTGGCAAGCAAAATAGGTTTGCACAAGCCCCTGTTATTCCATCAAACTGCCGGGCATTTCAAGCTGATTTGCATTTGCAGTCCGACCAGCAGATTTATACGGGCCGGAGTTGAGGGTCAGTCTCGAGATCCCTCCTTATGTTTGGCACCTTGTTTACAAGCCTTCTAAGGAGAGGCTTGTAGGGCAAACCGCTTTGAGTCCGGTCAAAGGGCAATCACTTGGGCTGAGCATAGGCTGCTTTTAAGGGGGCTGGCAAGGGTTAATAGTTTGGCATAGAAAGAGGATGTTTCAATATGTGAGTGTCCGCCGCTTGGCCTCCAAGACACTAAAAGCATGCAATACTCTTTTAGAAACGATGAACTGTACGTAAAACATTTCAATAATATTGCATCGAATTTAGTAGTAATTATAGTATTTATATTTTATAGTCAGGGGAAAGCACCCATATCCCTAGAACAATATAATCCTTTGGTATTTACCTAAGGTAAGGTCTTGAGAATAAATACAATAAAAAACAATTTTATAGGATAAGGGCAGTAAGTAAAGCTGAATAAATTTTGAGAAATTATAAGGGTCCTTGTAGATATAAAGTATTTTAAATTTTATATTATAATTTGTAAAGTTAACATATTAATAACCGTATAAGCATTGCCACTATGAGACCTATATGTATCAATCTCGTTCCTCAAAAAAAACCTTGAGGCACCTTGGCAATGTAAAGCGATCCGTGAGATTTCCCGGCGGCTGAGCTGGCGGAATTTATCAATTTAAACTGAATCCTTCATCCGACCGCATTACAAAGCCATTTCGAAAGCTTTGGCGCGGCGCTTAATCAACGAGGTCCTGGCAAAAAGGACATCCCAGCTAGCTGTCTCTCCGGCGGACTGCAATCCGTAACCCAATCCCAGAGGCGCAGTTTAGCCAGCGAGTTTCCGCTTTTGAGCGCCGTAATAAATTTCTAGCCAGCGACTTGACTTCAAAGGGGGCTGCAGTCGAGGGGGTGGTAAGCCCACCCCCCACCGCCCCCCCGCCCTGGCTACCCAGCCACTTTCTCCGCCTCTGCGGTGTCTTCCTCCGGCAGTTCAGCCGGATTCTTCTTCCTGCCTGCCGTCGCTTTGTTCCGCTTGATTTACGCTAACAAGACATGAACGAATGGACACGGGGACAGATGTACAGTGGCGGTGGTCAGGGGCTGAAAAGGGGGGCTAAAAAGACCGGAGTGGGGTTGCACAGGGGGCAAGCTGTGCAAGAGATGAAGGAGACACCCGGAGACATTTTAAATGTGGCGCAAAAGAACGATTACAGGTTGCCATCGTCCGATGGATGCACTCAACCCACACACAAGACCGCAAAAGCCGCAAAAGAGGAGGCAATCCTGAGGGAATGCACTGAAAAAATAGGACTTTAATACGAGGATATTTAAGTTTTTGTTTGTTTTTTTTTGATATTCTTTTATATTGATTTACTGGAAAAAATTCTTTCAATACAAACAAATTTTGATTTATTATTGACTTTGGTCACACTAAAATGTAATAACAGGAAACTAACAATTTAAAAATACTAAACAATATTTAACAAAACTTTAAAAAATTATTATTAAAATAGTTTTATTTTTTTATTTTTTTTTTTGATCCGCTAAACATGACTACATTTTCCCTCGCGTAGGAGGCTCCTGGCAAAAGTGCAGCCAATAGGGGTTAAAGGGGGTGGAAATGCAGGAGCTGGGAGGTGTAAACGTTGCCAATTCAGGCGAAAAGTTGGCGCACTTTTCTATTTCCGACCAAAAAAGACGTGCCGTCCGCGGAGATAGAGAATATAGATAAAATGGGAGGCGGGCAGAAGAAATCGGCAGAAACTGATGGTGAAAAGGGGTGCCATGGGCAATATCAGCAAAGAAAGAATTTTGCAGGAAATTACAGGAAAATGAAATAAATGAAGATGGATACGCAATTTGAATAGCATTGGAATTGGTCCTCTGTGGTTGACAGACAGTTGCCAGTCCGAAGGAGGCAGGTATATGGAGGGGTTTATAGGGTTCCAGTGAGTGGCATATTTAATGATACAGACAGAAACTTTTATCAAGTTTTCTACTCTAATTGAGCCGGAGATAAAGTGCTGCCAAAACGGGGGAGAACGAAGATGGAGATAATTGAGCTGGTGCAGGTGGCCACTCTGCTTAAAATGTTTCTCTATTGTCAGTTTAAATTCCAGCAAATATCCAAAAGGTATCACCGTTTTCGTGTAATTTTTCGTCGAAATTTCATCAATCCTCCAATGGCCCTTCATTTCCCCTGCTAATTTGGTTTACTTTGTTGAAAATTTCACATCAGCATATGAAATTTTGGCGCCCAACGCCGAGAAAATTCGCTGCAAATTGCAACGAATTTTGTGCAATTTTAATAAACTACTTTAGGGCTGCCACCGCCACCGTTGGCGGGAAATCCGACTGCCCACCGACCAGCAATATGACTAATTGTATAAACAGGAGCTACCAATATTTTGCAAATAATTAGCCAACATTTTCGCCCCACGTTGGTGGCGGGTGGAAACTATGTGTGCTCCCATTTTCCGCTCGCATCCTTTTATGGCAACCACAATATCCTGGCAACGTCAATAAAGCACCCTCCGCTCCTCCCTTTTCCGCCTGATAGATAGAGCTCTGTTCGTTATATAATTTTAATATTTTTTAATTGCATTTATTTCCGCAGCAGCTGAGAGGGGGATAAAGTCTGATTTTTCGGACTGCAGCGTTAATTTAATTAAGTGCTTATTAGCCGGGCAAGCACCGACCGCACCCCCTCGAAATCCACTTTTTGTTTGCTTGACGGTGGCTGATATTTGAAGGGGGATCAGGGTATTAGATTGTTTGCAAACCAGCTGGTCCATACATAATCTAGCTCTATGCATAATTGGCAATCCAACATATGCATTCCACTCCAGTCACTCGAGTGCACTCTCCTGTGGTAATTCAATTAGCGCACTTATTGCCTGATTAGTTTTTAATTTATCAATTGGATACATATTTTACCAAAATATGTATCTAAAAGGATAAAAGATTTGGTAAGGCACACAAATTAAAAAATTTACTTTATGTGGTTAACATAAAATTATATAAACTTAATTTATATAAAAAAAAAACACATTCCTGATAAATAGCTGGGCATTTTTTGTACATTTCTTTTAGAGGAATATTTAGAGGATATAGGATGTGTTGTCATTTTGGCTCATTGATTTTTGAAACGTAGAAAAAGCGAGACATTTCCGTATGAGGGGATGCATGATATTTTTGACGATTTTTTTATAAGAGAGCAAAAGATTTTCTCGGGAAATAAAGAATATTGTGGCCACATTCATTAAAACTTTGTTGGCTGATAGGGTGCTATTTGCAAACACTTTAAATACCTTAAATCTTGCCTTTGCAAATGAATCTACGCCAGTTTGCACAACAATTTGTTTTCTTCTTTGGCAATTATTTAACAACAACTGCAGAAGGGAGGGTAAAAGTGACCGAACACTTGTTTATTTATCATTTAAACTGCCCCTCTGATTCGCAGCCCTTTTAGAAAGTTTTGCTTCTTCTTCCCCCGGAACTTTTGCCCGTTTTCAGTTTTGGATAAATGTTGCTAATCGCTTTGCAAATGCACGCAGACAAAAAGTCAACTGCTGCGAAACTAATTTGCATTTATTTGCTGTCCATCTCTGTGTTTTCCTCCCATTTTCCCTTTCCCCCGCGTAGTGCCCTGGATTTTCCCGAGCTTTTCCCTCTGTGACCTCTCCTGTAACTAATTGCCCCTTGCCTGTTCCTAATTGTTTTTGTTTTTAGTTTGCCGAGCTTAGCAACACTTTGTGCCATTACTTTGCCGGCACTCGTTTTTATAATTATTTTTTCTCAACTTGTTGTGGAAACAGATATTTTTGGGTTGGAGGCCTGCAACTAATTTCCGCTTTTTGCCACTCGTTATTCACACACTTGGTGGCGAATGGAAATGGAATAAACAAATGAAATAACAATAATAAACAACAGCAGCCTCGATGACAGCAGCAGAACATATTTTTTTGTCGGCGCTGGCAAACAAATCCAAAAAAACCAAAGTCGCTCAGAATGACAAAAGAAATGCGTACAAATTACCCCGAAACGCAATGGACGGAAACAGCAGCAGCAACAAATACAGTGAAGCATCTGCTTGTTGTATCACATTCATTAGCACTTTATTCAGATTTTTAAAAATATTTATCTACTTAAATTGGAAAAATAATGTGCCTCCATTTTTTTTAAATAAAACTATATATGTGTATATATATCTAATATTATTATAGCTGTATATAATAATATTATTTTATGTACTATTGTTTTACTTTGGAAATTAACTCAACGAATGTAGGCTAACTACTTTGCTATATAAAGTTATGACCTGGCCTATGGGTCGTATGCGTAATTTTGGCATTCTCAAAAGTATTTGCATAAATTTTTTAAGCTTAGCCTGATTAATTTTATGAATATACTGCATAAGTAAGCTATAAAAGCTGTCTCAAAAATTTTCAAAAAAATTATTAAGCTATCTTTTAGTGGCTCAAAATCTTGAGAGTTCCTGATCCTAGTTCAGTTTATGGAAATTCGACTGTAGATTCTGGTGGAAAAGTTGCTGCTGCTGACAATGGCAAAAACAACAAGTGCGCAACTGAAAGCGAAACAAGAGCAACAAGAAGAGGAAGACAAAAAATATGGACACTGACACTTTACGAAGATTTATGCGTTTTAGTTGAGTTCTTTTCCCCAGGCCACCCTGCCACCCTGCCGCCCTGCCACCCATGCGCCCTTCCCGTTCCGCTTCCCAGTTCCGAGTTGCGAATTCTTTCCGAAACAAATGTGAGTAACATTTTTACATCTGCCCCGCTGCCCCACCCCCTTTTTGGGGGGCAGTGGATTGCCGGGTTAAAGTTGAGAGGCTTAAACAAATTGCCATTTAAATTTGCATTAGCCCAGAGACGGTGGCACAGTGAGTGCCAAGAGTCTGACAACCGTGAAGGAAACGGCATTTGTAAGCAAACTGTATTCCGATTTAATATTTTAGTTGTCACGGAAGTCGAGTATGCCAGCAGTGGCAACAAAAAATATAAGTTCCAAGGAGAAAATATTGTCTGCACAAAAAATATCAAAAGAATATGAACAAAAATATAATAAATATTTCAATATCGTATTATTTTATATGAGAAAATAAATACAATAATTATTAAAATATTACAAGAGTATTTAAGCTCTTTAATTACTTTTAATTTATTGTTAAATTATTGTAAAAAATATTGCATAATTTTTATATTTCTTTAATAATTTGTTTACAAACTTTTCGTACCCACTGTAAGCCTCGCGAAACTCATACTCATAAACAAATTGCAAAACAAATGTGTAGCAAATTGCACAAAAATATTTACAAACTTGCGGAGGCCGCAAAAAATAGACATAAACCAACAAATGGTGCTCTCATACGCAAAATCATATTTTGAATATTTTATATTGAATTTATGGACGAAACAATGTTTACAAAAACAACTATTTATTGCTCAATGAATTTATCAGCAGTTTTTTGGGAAATTATTTTAGCCCAGCAAACCGAAATATATGGATTATTTATTACTGAAAAACGAGAAAATTTAAATGTTCACCTGTCGCCCCCGCCACCGAAATTGGGCACGTGTCAGAAACTTGGGAGCCAACACCCAGAACCTCCTTCCTTTTCCGCGTTTTGGAGCTGGGAACTCCATATTTGACGCCAGTTGAGCATGAAAATGCCATTTAACAATGGCCCAAATAAATAAAAAGCAAGCTGGAAACAAAAGCGCGGCGAACAAAAAACAAACGAACGATAAAATGTGTTGGAAAACGCTTAAAAAAACAATGCAGGGCCACCGTTACAGCAAAGAGCGATGGGAACCCCCGATATCGCAGAGCAAGACAGAAAAGCGAGAAAAAATCGCACCAGAAAACAATAACAATAAAAATGTCAAAAAAGCAGCGAAGCTTAAATCAAATTAATGTGAGCGGTCCAATAGGCCCGAGCTGAGCTTGTCGTTTTTTTGCAATATTATATTTGCATTTTCGGGTTCCGGAATCGAAGTTCTCCAAGCATATCATTGTGGAAATTAAATAAAAATGAAAGTGAAAAGTGAAAGTGAAACCCATTTTATTTGGACAATATTTGTTTTAATATATTAAAATATCATCTTTATAAGTGAACGATTATAAAGATTAGATTTATTTGAAAAGGCACAAATACCCCTTTAAAACTCATATTACTCCTAGAAAATTCATTTAAATTTCCTTTTTTAATTCCTTTACTAACCATTTTCAGAATGCCCCCAGTGGGTAATCTTTAACATCTTGCCCTTTATTTATTAATACATTTCGCTCGCATAAATTACAACTGAACATGATTTTAAAATGCACCGAGTAGCTATATTGTTGGCGCATAAATCGTTTTGTGAAACGCTGTCGTTGTCAAAATTGATCGGCAGCCACTTGAAAGCCAGCGAACATTTTCGAATGGCGTCGTTTGTTACCAACAATCCGCGATTGAAATTAATGGCTAGAGCCAGAATATTTATAATGCAATAATTCGTTTCGGGTTCTGGACTTAATGAGCTTCGAGCATTTGGTTAATTGATTTCCCTGCCCATTTGGCTCTTGCAATTTATGAGGATGTTGCATGCTCAGTTTTATTTCACACACTCAAAAACTTAAAGCCACCAACAGTATAACAAAAATATTTTTTAAACAAAACAGAAAAACAAAATAAAAAAAAAATTGTTAGTTGTGTTAGATACCTAAAAAACTTTTGGGATATAAAAACATTTCTCATTGGCTTAAAAATGTTTACCATGCTCAAAATTTTTTTTCAATTTCTATAGGTTCCAAATTTTAAAAAACTATTTTCGAGTGCATATTGACGCCTGCCGTTTTTCAATACGAGGCATAAACTAACAGGAAAATACAATAAATCGCCTGACCCGCAACGATCCCGGCCGAAACAAATGGCTTTAATTATGCCAGAGCATTTGTTGCAGGACATCAGGGAACATCCCGTGGTCCCATTCCCCTCCTTGGCATCCAGGTGCGTTGACCAGGCGACAATGATAATAAATTCCTTGTGCCGTTGCCACCTCTTCTGACTTCACTTCACCACCCTTGGGTCATCGATGTGGCATGCCACACCGGGATAAATATTATAAGATATATTTGATAATTTAAAATCACTCAAATTAATATATAACCCTTTTAAATTCGTTTTATTAAATACATAAGACGTTATCTTATTAATTATAAACCAATTTACAAAAAAGTACCCAGACACACACTCCCAATTTTCCTCTCTGCAGCCTTAATAAAATGCAAGTGCACAAATATTTTCATCCAGACAGGACAACAAGTCCTTTACTCCCATGTCCTGAAAACTATTTACTGGAGAGGAATTTTCATTTTGCCAAACGGAATTTGCAAAAACAAAGAAAAGTGGAGAAAATAAATATGTGTGGCCGTGTGTGGGTGTGAAGGGGTGACAAAGTGTGGCCAAGTGTCATAAATAACTAGGTTAAACAGCTGCAGCAACGGTCTTTGGCCAAAGTATGTGTCATTAAGAGCGAAACTTACAAGCTGCAAACACGCAGGGCGAAAAACACTATGGGAAAATTGGTAAGGGAAGTATGAAGTCGAAAATGTTACTCCCTGTGAGTTACCTCAATTAGTATTTCCTGGGGAAATTTATGGGATACCCCTCTGCACTATATATAAGGTTTGACGTTCAAGTTATTAGGTTACTTGCGTGTGAAATATACACATATAAAAAATATGTTATTAAACCAAACTAAACATATAGGATATAAAAAAAAATGGAAACGCGCGAATCAATCTAAACTGGAAGCTACTTTTACGGTTTTATTCAATTTAAAGCCAATGTGCCATAACAACCATGTGCTGCATCCTACTGATCCCTTGCTCCTTCTCACTTCTCATTTCTCATAAAACTTTCAACAATGCCAGGCAGGGATATAAAAAAATTACGCCACAATAAATATAAATAAGGAGGCAAAACAAATTGGGGCTTTAAAATCCGCACCCCCAAACGTCCCCATTTTAGCCACCTTCTCGACCATAAACAGGATGCCAGAAAGAGCTGCCAACTCGCGTTTTTATGGCCAAAAATGCAAATCCCCGCAAATGACTCAGCCAGGAAAGAGACCACTCATGCAGGCCCTAAACTCACCTGGCACTGGTGTAAATTCTGCACACCTTTTACACCGCGTCTAATAAAATATTTATTACCGGCAGGGCTAAAAAATACTGAATAAACCGAAACCGAAATGCCAACTGGAAAAAAGAAGCGATGAAGTAAAAATACCAAGGCCAAAAAGATGAGGATGGCTGGGAAAAAGGGGGGCATACGACATCACGTACTGCGGCAATCGTTTGCTAATGCGGCAAAATGTCAAAGTTGCAACTGCAGCAACCGAAAACCGCTCCTTCCCATCTACCCACTACTCCATGAAATCGCTGGCTAATTAAATTTATTTTTTCCAAAAAATAAGCTGAGATGCAACCACTGGAAGATGAGTAGTCCGCAGGTCACGAGCACAAAATTGGCGAGGTAATAAAAATTCAGGAAAATAAGTTTTACAAACGGAAAATAGAAAAATTAATGTGCCCTGAGAAAACGAGTTATGTTTTACGGTGGGAATCTGTGAGTTTTCGTGTGATTATGATTTATTTTCCACATCTGATATGACTTATTCAAAGGTGAAAAATAGGCAAAAATAAAAACGATTTCTTCGACTATTATTCAAATTAATTGGGCGCCCGTCGATTCGGTTTGGAGAGGTTAAGACAGCGATGTGATGGCAGTGGCATGTTGCAACCATGATTACAGTGGTTATTGCAACCGCTTATTTGGAGATGTAGCTGCCGCCGTGCTCATGCTACTTTTAACGAGGCGAAAGTGCTTAACTTTAATCACTAAGTTGGGATTTACGGCATAATACTCCCAGAGTGTGGGAAATGTGGGAAAATTGAAAAGAAAACTATATTTACACCAGCAATAAAATCAAATTTACGATTGCTTTATCACAGATGACAGTAGTCACGACTTGTATTTTACAGCTATAAAATAATATGGTTGTGCCTTGTATATATACATAAATTTAATCGTTATATAAAATAAAATAATTACATAAAATATGGTTTTAAAAGGAAAGAAAATCAGAGATCAGCGACTGCTAACTCTTGAAAATAAAGTGTAACTGCTCCTCACAGAACTGTCAAAACTTTCCCAAGTTCTTTTTTCTCCTTTCTCCAAGCTGACAATTTTATCTGTCACTTTCGAAAAGAGAATTTTCCTTTTTAGACATCACCTGCGGCGAATTATTTCTTGTTTTCCTACCAAGTGAATTTCATTTATTTTGCGCTGCCTGCAAACAGCTTAGCTGGCGCCATCTGCCGGCTTTCAGCCGAACCGCCCATCGTGTTTCTTGCCTTCTCGCTTGCGCATAAAAGTTTATAAAAGTTCCTTTTTCTAAATACGCTTTCAGAGGGTATTTCTACATTAAAAAAATTAAAAAAAATATATTTATTTAGGTTATTAATTAACTTATTTTATAAACTATTTTATAACTAGTATGTAGTGTTGATTATATCAAAAGAATGCTTTTATTCCCAAGGATGATTAAAACCTGTAATACATATAAGGATATTGTAAATTCGATTATCTTGCTGCGTTCAAAGTGGCTGTGTTGTCATCGCGTGTTTGCTAAACATTCTCGAAGTGCTTGCTGCTGTTGCAAGTTGGCGATGTTGCTGGTTGCCAGTTGTGTTTGCTGTTGCTGCTGCACTTTGGGCTTATCTTATAGAGGAGTCCACAGCGACGACAAGGAAGTCATTAGCAAAAGGTTAACCAACGAACTGACCCCTTTCATGTTTCTTCCCTGAGGAGGTTTTTTCTATCTGAACTATTAATATCGGTAAGTAATTCTTACTAAGAAAAAACTTTCTTTATCTTAGGCAACTTTTCTATCAAATTGCTCTTCTACTTTAAGCTGACCCCAAACTTAAAGTAAATTTCGATTATAAGTATATTGACGATGGGGTCCATGGTATATATGTTAAAAGGAATATATATTTAAGCTCATGCCCAGCTGAAAGCAAAAGTTTGGCTCCCCAAAAAATGGAACAAAACTCAAATGCAAAATGCAGTATGGAAATCAAAAGGCAAAAGTCAGCGAAAACTTTGTGAAAAAAAGGGACGTACTCAACAGAAAAATTAAAATGTACAGAAAATTAAAGAAAATTAATATTATTATTATTATTGTAAAATGTAGATAATGTAAAATATGTGTTAAAAAATATGGAATGTATAAAATTTTCAGTTTTAACCATGTGTGCCTTAGATCTTAGATCAAAAAAAATCCTTTCTTGCCTTACAATCTTTTGAGGATTAAATACATGTAGGTAAATTATATTTTTAAGAACATTTCTGCCTGTTCCTAAGTTGCCAATATTTTTTTGAGTGCACGGGTGGATGAAACAGCGGAAGGAAGTGAAATGAAATTTCTTCGAGAGTGAAGTGATATGCTTAAGCAGCAGCAACAAAGCCGAAAGTGAATGAAAGGCGGCGAAATAAATGAAAATGCAAAACGGGAAGAAGTTAAAAGTTTTGTAATAAGTGCAACCAAAGCCACCCAAGGGGGTTTCTGGCAGGAGACTGGGTGGCAGAGCCCCATCAAATGCGACAGCTGCAAAGCCACAGCGCAATGGAGAAAACTTTGGACCTGACAGCAGCAGCAGTGCAAAGTAAATGAAAAGAAGTTATGCTATAGTATTCTGAACCCGGACCTGAGCTCCTTAAACCGACCTGTTAACTAAGACATTTTGCAGGGCAAAAGCCGCCATATATTCTGACCCCTAACGCTAGGAAATAGTTTTAAGACTTTGACAAGAAGCTGATAAACTAGTAAAATTTGTTTGACGGAGCGGTTAAAGTTGAATTTTTCGGCGGCACCCTTTTAACTCCCCCCACATGCGGAAAGGTAACTCACCTTAATCAAGCGCCAATTGTTGCAGATCCCCCTTTTGTTGCCTCCCTCCTTACCCGCCCATGCAATGCCATTCAATCCACGGGCCTGCCCACAATAGTTAACAGCATTGTTACACTTTTAAACGGTATTTTTACCCTCGGTACTTGAGGACTACCCAGGTATATACCTATTACTATTCAAATGAGAGTTGAAATTATTTTAATATGCTATATATATTATATTATACTACCTAAAAATTCAGTGGTGACCAATAAACCAAAGGGATGTTAAGAGTAATTTATCATAATCATCTATTAAAGTAATTGTATTAAAGTAAAAACTGTCTTATCTGTAGCATTTGCTGATCTAGTCTTTTACATTATTTTACTATATCTTTCATGGCGTTTACGGGATATTTAACATTCGGAAGCGTTCTCCAAACATGTGCCGTTTAAAGTGCGGCAAAAGGTAAAAGCGGAGCTGTGAAAAACCGAAAACAAAAACCAGAAACTGAACCAGTACGATGTCGGGACTGCAGCACCACTGATATATGTACGAGTACTCGCACCAGAACCACCGGCACCACCGATGGACGCCTCCTGGTCGGGTCCACTGCGGTTCATTAGCGGCTCCAAATGCGATTTGCTCGCCATGAGGAGGGGGCGGTGGGCTGTGCAGTGGGCGGTTTGGCCGAGGGGGCGGTCGAGCGGGAGTTGGCTCGAACTAGAACACATGAGCACGTAATTTAGTAGCCGCTTTAGCGCTTTTGTATGAAAATCACAACGGCAGCAGCAACAAAATGGCAGGAACTCCAGCCACAACAGCAGAGATGGCAACCACTTATGCTGAGCACCAAAATATGAGAGGTTCTTGGACAGAATAAATTAACTTTAATTTTTAAATTTAATGTTTTCAAGGAACTTTTAAACTTTAAAAGCAGCATATCACTAATATAAGTAAGAGGTGAGAAGAGTTCGAAGTAGCAAACTTGAAACTATAGGTAGTTATATTAGGTATATATATTATTATTTTCTTTTCCCTTTTTCCTATTCCCAATTATGGCTAAAAAATAAGATTAGTAAGGGGTTCTAATCGGCATCACTGGCGCAACTCCCCGCTCCGCACGACCTCTGCACTCCCGCGTTGTTTATGGCCATGTGCCACATTGGGATCACATTCGGCCACTTTTGTGTGTGGATCCGGTTTTTGCCGTTAATTCCTTTTTATAAATAGCAGGCGATACAATACACCTCCGCCTCCCGAGAAAAAAACCTAATTTTATTTGTTAGTTGGGAGGTTAGACCAGGGCAAACCTAATCAGCTTTTTTCTGGACAACATGCAAAGCCTGAACTTGGCTTAAGTCCGGTTATTCTGTCTCCCGTTTGGGAACTCAGCGCCGTCGAGAAGATGGCATAGGTCAAGTTGAGCCATCCACGTACATAAATTCTAGTCACTTAAATGCATGGGGTAAATAGCAGGGCTAGTGTTGACAATGAATGGGATTCTGGAGTATTTAATACATTTATCTACATTTTCTTATTTATTTTTAAGAGGTGTTACTAACTATGATATCTGACCATAAATAATCTGCGATAAATACATGAACAGATAAATTAATTACTTTAATGCAGTTCAAAAACATTTCTTATTATAACTTCATGAGCGCTTTGTGCGTCATCGCAAAATTCCCATTTTTCAATTAAAACACATACTAGGAAAAACTATTGCGATTGATTTATAGGCATTAAATCAAACCAACCAGACCATTCCAATCAATGGCTGATAAGCAATGAAAACAAAAATAAAACCACCTCCTATTTACTCTTCTCAAATTGATTACTGGCCACCGTACAAAAACTTAAAAATACACAACGCACAACCCGTCAGATATGCATGGTTTCGGATTTAATCAGGCTCAGTTGAATACATCCTAAATCATTTAGTGCAGCTTGGCCAAGAGAGCAGCCAGAGTCATCTGGGGATCGAACTTGGCGTCGCTGGCGACGGACATATCGGGCACCTGGTTAGCAGCTATAAGAAAAAATAGTATAAATTAAAACCATACGTTTCCAAAATAGTTTTTATTGTAACTTTAAATTTTCTCTAGAAATAAGCGTATAATGTATTGAATTTCCTAATAATTTTTTAATACGTATTATTATGATTATTGGGACCTTTCCTTTAAAAGCAATAAAGGTAATAATCTATTAGATAAGATTGTTTTAATATAAACTCAAAAATTGCAAATTACTCTTCCATAATCGGTGTCATAAATGTATCTTAATGTTTAGAACTTATGAACAATTATGAGGGTTACTTACCCTTCTCCTCAGCTTTAGGCTCCACGGGCTCGGCTCCAGAGACCTTGGTCAATTGGGGAAGGGTCTTAAGACCGGCAATAGTCTTCTTGGGGGTCACATCAGCATCCGATGCCACGGACATGTCGGGAAGCACCACGGGTTCGGCTCCGGAGACCTTGATCAACTGGGGCAGGGCCTTGAGACCGGCAATGGCCTTCCTGGGGGTCACATCGGCATCCGAGGCAACGGAGATGTCGGGAATCAGATCGGCGTCGGCATGGGGCATGATCTCCACTGGCTTGCTTCCCGAGACCTTGGTCAACTGGGGCAGGCTCTTCCGAGGGATCAAAAACTCAACAGGCTCGCCTCCAGAGACCTTGGTCAACTGGGGCAGGGTTTTGGGACCGGCAAAAGCCTTCCTGGGGGTCATAATCTCCACTGGCTCGCCACCAGAGACCTTGGTCAACTGAGGCAGAGTCTTCAGGCCGGCAATAGCCTTCCTGGGGGTCACATCAGCATCAGAGGCAACGGACATGTCCGGAATCAGATCAGCATCGACACTGGCAATGGCTCCGGCGATCCTGTCCAGCAGAGGCTTCTTCAGGCCAAAAGAGGCGCGCTTGGGGGTCTCATCCGCATCGGTGGCCACGGACATGTCGGGGATCAAGCCGGCGTCAGCCTGGACGGACATGTCGGGGATGTGGGCAAACTTGGGGGCGGCGACCTTGGCGATCGGAGCGACCTTGAACTCGGCGGAGCGCCTCCTGGGGGTCTCATCGGCATCGGTGGCCACCGACATATCGGGCAGCGCTCCAGCGTCCGACTGGACAGACATGTCGGGCACGACAACTGCGTCGGCCAAGACGGACATGTCGGGAATCATTTTCTGGAGCATGGCCTGCATCTTCTGGACAATGGCTGTAGGAATACAAAAGTCAAAAATTTTTTTTAAATATTTTTTCTAACATTTCCAATGGATTTGAACTCCAATAAAAATTTAAATAATATTTATATATTTTTTATGACTTTTTAGAAGTCCCTTTAATCCATATTTCCAAATATTTTGTAGTATAGCTTCTGCCCCTCACCTTCCATCTGGGGCAAGTTGTTGTTGGTGGACTGGATCTCGTAGGCCACGAAGTGCCTGGTGGGTGTGGGTGGGGCGAATCCACCGCTGACCAGCGGCAGGATGAGGAGTGCGCAGACTGCAAAGTGTTTCATGGTGATTGTCTAAATTTCGACTGAGCTACGCGGGCACTTGAGACGAGGTTTTATATAGCTTCCTTATCGGGGCACTGACTCCCTTATTTACGGCCCCCGATCGAGGTAGACCTCTCCAGATTAGATTCCAAGCCCAAGCGTGCAAAAAGACCAGTAGATTGGCCAATGCCTTGTAAATCTTGACCGGTGGTTCACCCAAGACGGGAAGTATGGAATCCAATAACGTGACCGGGCAGAAGAGGTGGCGTCCCCCTGCCAAAATCCTATTGTTTTGAAAGGTTTAAATGTATTCTTATACACTCAGAAACATGGCACCTTAATATAACAGGAATGGGTGGTAAATATTTGAAATTAATTTAAATTTTTTTAAAATAATACGAACAAATAATATATGTTTTACATGTATAAGTCTTCTAACTTTTAGCGAAAAATGATGTGTCGCCGTACCTTATCTAATCTTTTGCTATTAATGACGTGTTGGTTAGAAGTTAGTCCACGTATTTAACCCCATTGCGGTTATTGCACCAGCAGGTCTACTCCGAAATCAGGCCAATACGATATTAATGACTCATTGAAACTCATCGCTTAATACCTTTATTAATACTGTATTGCATGACAATTTTTCCGTAAAACATATCTAAGGTTCCTATTTTAAAAAGTATTATATGGAGATAAGTTTCTAGTTAGATGTTACTCAAAAAATGTCTGAAAACCTTACCTTAATTATAAATATTCGCATCCTCAACAATATCGAAACCTTGCAATTATTACACAATTAAATAAACAGCTTTTTATAAAAAGAATATCAATTAAAGCTCCAGAATAGTATTTTATAGTAAGTAACCAAGGCATTTCTTTGAACTTGAAAACGGCAATATTTATTGATTTAATATTATTACAAATGGTTAAATGAAATTTAGATTCGAATTCTCTTAAAAACAAGTCTATGGCTACAATAGGAATATTTTAATGATCGGTTATAAGATGTTTTTCGTACAATTGGTATTTTTCCCATTTCAAATTATAAACAATATTTTGCAGAAGTCAGGTTTACTTTTTGCAGCAACAAAATCGGAAATGAGAAAATATTTCATAAAATTACAGGGAAATGTAAAAAAAAATGTTTTAGGCAACATTATGGGTTTTTTGGTTATCTTAACAATTTTCCAATTATTGAGTTGATGATTTTTTCTGTCTTTGTGAAATCTTTAAGATTCTTAATATTTATTTTTGCGATCTTCGGAGATTCCCTTGGCTTAAATTTACATTCCAAGTATGTCGTCATGATCGTCGCTGTGATCCACTGGCTCTCGCTTCAGGCAGGCCAGTGAGAAATCATCCGCTGCAATGGTGGCTGCTGTCTCGGAGGAGTCTTTCTTCTTCCCTTGCAACCTGGGCGGCTGGAGAAGATCCTGGAAGGACGTCTTTGTGTTGGCCACGACCAGGCTGCGTTTCAGAGCGGAACTCGGCGAGCTGCCATCGCCGGACGCAGTGGTTGCTGCAGCGGCCTTGGGCTGGACAAAATCATTGAAGACTGATCCTTGGACACTGGCAATCTGCGGAGTTTTCTGAGGCGTCAAAGCTCTGCCGGTGGGTGAGATTTGCTTTTGGACTCCAGGAGCACTGCCCATCGACTTTCTGACCAGCAAACTACCGCCTTGTGGAACGCCCGTCAATTGTCCAGCAGAATAGCGAGGTCGCTGAGAAGGCGGCACCATTCCTTGGGCAGGTGCCATTAATCGCCGCTTAAGCAGGGCAGCCTCCATTGGGTTTAGATTGGAGTTCAAAGAACTGCCAGTAGTGGCGGGATTTTGGCTGGCGGCTTGAGCGTTGGGTGGATTGCTGCTGCCGCAAACGGAGTACCTCCGAGACATGGCACGCACCTTGACCGGCGGGCCGCTCTTGACAGGCTGTGTTCCGTTGGTTGGCCCAAAGAACGTGTTGATCGCCGATCCCTGCGGTCTCACGGCAGCCACTATGGTAGCTCCCTTGGGACTGGCGCTTGAGGAGTTGTTGGTCACTCGTAATGTACCGTGGGTACTGTCCACGCTCTCTTTGCGGAGATTGTCCAACGAGGCACTCAGGTTGCCGTTCGGTTTTCCGCTCATCTGCAGGATCCTGTACAGCTTCTTCTCTTGTCCCGCGCCGGCCGCGTTGTTCGAGGCTATCTCAAGTCCAGATCCTTGCTTGTAAACTCTCTGAATCACTTGACGCGGCATATTTGGGCGCGGCGCACGCAGTGCATCGGAAACGCCTGGGTTGCGGACAGCGGCAGGTGCATTGTCGCCTTGCGGTCTAATTACAGTCACCTTTGCCGCGCTAACCATACTAACTAGCTCTCTAACCAGCCGCATTTCCGGATCCGAAACGTGCTCGAAGCCAGAGGGTGTGTTGATATTGAAGTGCTGCATTTCTCCAGCCGTTGGGAAATCGGTAGCATCATCGAAGGTCTCCATCAGCGCTTGGAATACTTTTTTCTTAAAGTGCATTTTTTGGCGGGAGTTCATCTCCTGCATTTGGGGCTTGATCATTTCAAGGAAATGCTCGTCGGAGAAGACACTTGGTTTGTCGGTTTGAGTGCCGCGCTCACCGTGTTTGCAAACGGTGACATATGGCGGCACCGAAGCTGATGATCCTGCAGAGCTAGTAGTGGGTTTGGCAGTTACCACTGTACCAGAGGCACTGGGACTTGTGGTGGTAGTCGAGCTGGGGCTGTAGCTCATCACGGTTATGTTTTCGGTTTTGAGGCTGTTGCTGGTAGTAACTTTGGTGGTAGCGTTGCTGCTGCTCGAACTGCTGCTGGCGCTGTTCTTAGTTGTAACGTTGCCGCTGTTGCTGCTACCGTTCGCGGGGGAGTTGCTGGGGTTGGTTATAGTCAACACTTTGGGCGAATGTGGCCTGGGCTGCGGATCCACCAGCCGCTGGACCAAATAAGGCTTCTTTGGTGGCCTGCCCACGGATCTTCTAGGTGGCGCGGGCAACTGCGGGATGGCGACCACTGAATCGTTCTTGGGAAAGATCAGCGATTTCTGTGGCTGTGGGGTCTTGGATTGGCTTTGCCCTCCAGCTGGCGTCGTCGGTCGTGGAAAGATGTCTTCCCGAACGCCCACTTTCTTGATCTGGACTTGACTAGCGGGTGGCTTGTTGTACGGCTGGGATCTGGGCACCGGTGTCATCTTCACCGGCGATGTGGAACTCCTAACACTGTGCGTAGCGGCCACACTCATCGATTTCCGACGCTGCAATCGTGTGATTCGTTGTCCTTGAAGAGGTTTTTGAATCGGCAACTCCTTGATGCCAGCGGAACTTATTGACGTGCGGACTAAACGACGTCGGCGGCGACCAGGAGAAGTGGTGTCGTCGCCTCGTGGTGCCCGCTTTTCCCCATACCCGGACTCGGCATATTCCTCGCCACTATTCTCCATGGCTTCCTCCGTGGCCTCCTCCAGGGGATCCCCGGTATGGGAGTCTCCGTCCTCGTCCTCGTCAACCGATGCGGACTGGTTCTTTTTGCCAATAATCAGCAAACGGGGGTCGTTAGTTTCTTTGATAAAGAACTCAGACTGGCTGGCGGGTGAATCAGCGTGATCCGTTTCCAGAGACTTCTCGGGAGTTGATTCTTTTTCCTGAATTGATTGCTCAATGTCGAAATCAAAGCCTTCCAGATCATCTAGGTGCTCTTCGTCCACACACTCGTCGCCTTCATTGTCCGATTGCAGGTAACTGTCCTGTTCGGGAACCTTCTCCGGTTCTTCCGGATCATCTAGCTCTTCTTCAGGAGACTTGTCCTCTGCATGCTCCTCATCTTCTGCAGTTTTCTCCTCTGATCGAAGCGTTTTCTCTTCTCGGACTTTTCTGATCAGCTTTACCTCCTTGACTGACTTGCTCACCGAGGCGGCGCGATCTTTTGAGGGTACCCGGTGTTGGTGCTGGAGGTGATCCCTGCTCTCGCTGTCCCTGTTGCTATCTCTGTCTCGGTCCTTGTCCGACGATATGCTGCGTTCGTCGTCGACCGCAAGGTCCTCGGCCAGGTTGAGGTGGCGGTCCAAAAAGCGCAGCTCATCGGCCAGCGGATAGACCAATCGACGCTGACCCTTTCGACGGCGGTGGGCATCCGCGTTGCACCACCGGGTATAATCGTTCCGCAGATGACGCCAGCGTCGCTTGCACTTTTCCACTGTAAGAGAAAGAGATAGGAAGTGCATAAGTCAGGCAGGTAAGTATATATATTAAAATCGCAGGTAGCTAGCAAAAACATCTGCCAAGCCACCCACCCATCATAAACGTTTGAAGTTCCTAACATGTGTGGGAAATCTCTACCTCTGGAACAAAATATAAGTAGGTAATTGGGAACTTGACAAAAGTAATATTCAAATTGCGCTTAGCTATACAAATTTAAGTTCGGCAGGTTATTCTTAAAAAGGTTACGCATGAAAGTATGCTACATATGAGTTTTGTCTACTCACTATGAAGCAGATAAATTGTTGCTGTTTTTTATTATTGCATGTTTTATTAATATTCCCAAATCTTAACATGTAAATTAAACCATAAACACTGGATGAAATTTTTATAATAAAATGAGTAGTTTTTAAAGTAAACATTTTAAAACTATTCAGATTTTGCCCTACAAATTTTCTCTTGGACGTCAGCTTTATCAGATTTTTGTTTTGCTTTAACTATATAAACCTTCACAATACATAACATCAATTAGCAATAAAAAAATAGTAGCCCAATTTTATTGTTTACCTTTACGCCTAAATAAAATAGGGGATCCCAACAAATCTAAGCAAGGCAATTCGTCAATTACAAATGTTTTGAATATTGTTCTAGCCTAAATGAAACTATCTTTGAATTTTGGTTAAATATCAAAATTGGCGCAAGAATAATACATACATTTTATTTTTTAACTTTACTAAAATAAACAATTTTAAACATTAAAAACACAAAAGCTTTATTAACTTGAAAAAGGTTTTAATATACTCTGTTGTGAAATATTACTGTCCTTGCTACATTTCTTATTAAAACCAAACAATTGTTTTTCCCAATTTGTCATAAATTTGCGAAATTTTATACGGATAGCAATACGATTGCTACTACATTTTCCCTACTTTCCCCTACTTAATTATCCTGTACCGAATATTTTTAAATATTTAAGTTTTGTCAGCGAATATAAGCTCCCAATTAAAAAGGAACGCAAATTCAATTTTTTATAATAATATATATAAAAAAAAGGCCTTGGCTCACAGTGCAACTTTTTAAAACATGCAAAATACATATGTATGTACAATGCCTTATTTTTCAAATACTAAGAAATATTTATTTTATAAAAAAGAGCAATACGGATTTATTTAATGCTTAAAATTTATCTTGGCGTCTTGGTACTCGAGATAGCTAATAATTTTTCTCAAAAATTATAACTTTGTACATAAAATATGAGAGTATGGATGTGTAAAAGCTTGCAGATTTCTGGGTCAGTGATAATTTTAAGTGATATAACGCAATACACGAGACAATATACCACAAGAGTTGCCGTCTTCAAAATAAATGATTATCAGACCACGTGACAGGACTCTGGACTATTCACACACACTAAAGTACTTTACAAATTTTCCTTATTTATTTTCATTTCATTCATTCATTTAAATAAATTATCAGATAAACTCACAGGAATTCAAATTGGTCAAGAATAAGCTCATCTTAAATATGTTCGCGTGACTTTGAATGAGTAAAAAAAATTAGAATAAAAATCTTAACTTGTCAGGCTTGCAAGTTTTGACCGGAAGAAAATTCCAGGGTTGAATTGAAAAGTCATCGATAACACGACATTTTGTGTGCCCTTTCACTGATATAAAATTAATACGATAGTGGAAGTCTGGTAACATTATATTTCTTTTAAAGTTAGCTCGTCAAAAATTTAACAAAACCTTTGTTCAAAAGTAACAAGTAAATGCTTCAAAGTGACTAAATTAGCAATTAGCAAATAGAATGTATTTTCTGATACATTTAACCTTAATTTTACATTTATATTAACAAAATCCAGTTTATAAAAACTTTGAAAACTAGGTTATTTTAAAATTATAACTGATATTGCAAAAAACAAAAAACGAACCTAACTCCAATTTCAGCCACATTTTGCGGCAACCCAATGTTCTTTCTCTCAGGCACCCCCAAACGCCTTTGCATGCAATAGGAGATTCGTTATTTTCGAATTAATCGATGGCAACTGCCTGTGATTGCCATCACCAACACACACTCACAGTCGGCGGCGGACTGCCAACTCGGGCCGGCCTATCGATGGCCGATAACCCGTGCTGCACTGATTGCTCGTAACGTAGCGCTGTGCAACACTGGCCGCAACTACGCAACGCCGTGGCGCCGTCCCGCTCGCACCCGCAACTCACCCGACTCTCCGATTTCTGAGGCCACCATGTCCCAGGAGTTCTCGCTCGGCAGGCGCTTCCTGTAGTTTTCATCACCGCGATCGTAGAGCGGCGGCTGCTTCTCCACCGCCCGCAGCAGCAGCAGGTTCGCCTCAGTGGCAGAGCTCATCACTAGGTCACTTTGCGAGCACCGAGCAGCGAGAGCTTCGCCGAGAATTTATCGTTTTTGTGAGGCAGCTACAAACGCAAACGCAATTCACACAACCACAACACAACACACGCGCGCAGCAGCTGAGACGAAAAACGCAGACTGCCAAACGGCAGCGAAAACCAAAGGCGAGTGCGGCTCACACACACACGGCGGAGAGAGCGGAGAGCGCGAGAGAGTGCCGTGCAGGGCAAAGCGAGTTGGCAGGCCGTCGCGAAAGTAACGAGGGCTGGCGAAAGTTGGCAGGGACTAGTTGGTTTATTAAAACTTTAAATGATTTTTAAAGATTTTAGTCGTAACGCAGGTAGGTGAGGTGCACCCAAAACGTCTAAAACTGTTTGTTGCCATCCACATGAAATGTGTTTGACAGATGTCTGAAGTTCTTTCAACGTCAAAGTTTTTGTTATTCAGATGTTATTTGAGAACTTGTTACTTATATTATTAAACACCTTGGTCTTTTATTTTAATTTATAACTAACTTAATAACAAC